>NC_072839.1:4380000-5055000 GCF_027744805.1 Dunckerocampus dactyliophorus | reverse complement strand
TACACTCATTTTCGCTTTCCTTGGGTGAATGTTGTAACATATTGGGACCTTGCGACGGCACAGCCTGCTAGTTCTCAATCATGCATGAATGTGTGTGTGGCATGTGTGGACAATGGGTGGACTCCTTTTCTCCTCGTTGTCCTAGCCCCCCCGTGGCGAGGCTGAATAACACACCTCATACTGAGCTCCTTTTCTGTCGCTCACTCATTTTCACACTCCACTTTTTTTTTTCTATCTTTGCAAAAGGCTGAGACAAAAGCAGAGCTGTGTTTTTGCCATTGTGTACGTGTGTGTGTGTGTGTGTACGTGTGTGTGTGGACGCCCTGTCTCGCGCCTTCAGGAAATGGTCCATCAATGGCCATTATGTAGATGTTTAAACAGCTCTATCTGGGTCTTCATAAATATGTCTATCCACTAAGCAATATGCGTAAAAGCAATAAGAATAGATGAACATGTTTGTCGCTTTAACTTGGGGGGTCCATTCCCGCCACGCACTCCTTTCCAACAGAGTCGGATGTCCACAGGGCTTTAAGTGGCCGTCAATGGACGCATATTCCAGAGGTTCCTGTTGTTTAACAGGCAATTCAAGTAAAAAGGGAGAAGATGTGGAGTGTTTTCGTGGTCTCAGCCTAGGAGGACCACGGACGACAACGCCCTTGTTCCCCCAAATGTGTCAATTTTTGTCGATTTGTCCAGGATTTGAAAGAATTTTACTACCTCTGTCGTCATGTATTCCTCCAATGTTGCATCATTGGCTGGCTTTTTAGGTGAATGTGTTCTGTGAGGCAAAACATGCAATATTTAGACCTGTTCAGTTTATTTTCATGCATGTAAGTTTGTTATAATTGCGTGAATGCCGATGGCACGTGGCAGGCACGGCTCAAGTCGTAGGGTGGTCATCTCCTACCCTGATGGTTGCTAGTTTGATCCTCAGTCGGCGAATGGACTTCAAGGTGCTTCCGGGACATTTCAGCAGTCATTCTACTTTTCAGTCGAGCTTCAGCATTTGCACGCAATATCTACTGAAATTGTAGTTTTGAAACAATATTCTTTTAGAAAAGTCAATTCAATTGTTCCAATGTCAAACTGATGATGTCATTACAACTATTTTATTTAAAAATATATTACATTTTTTGTAATATTTAAAAATACGTTTTCAAAAATGGATAGTGGTTGTAGGTGGTTTATTTGTTCATACACACAGAACGATGAACAACTCACATCTGTGTCCTTTCTTCCTCCTAAAAAGCAGTGTATTTCCGAGTGTTAGAGGAATCTGTGCTTTAAAAAAAACAAAAACGGCTGCAAACAATGTTGCAAGTCCTAGAGCACTACTGACTTCAAGAAGGAAGTCATCGCAAAGTACGGAAGTTACAATAGGATTGGAATGTAAAGGTTCCTAGTTAACGGCTTTCGGGGGGAATGGTTTAACAGAGGCGCATTACAGAAAGTGAGCCGGGTGTGTTGAACAGATTAATTGTGGGGAAAAATGTGTTCGGTTTCAGTTTTCGTCTGAACTTCTGGAACGGATTATACGAGGTTCGCTGAACAAAACTTTTGAGACGTTTTTACACAAAATATTGGTCGGACTGGGGAGTTTTTGTTTTCTTTTGCATCACTTGTGTGAGATTTAGCACTTACACAACCTTACTAGGACTCAAAAGGCCTTTTTTAAAAAACATTCTTCCTGTCGTCGATGCATTTAACCCGCGAGAGAGAGTTGCAAACGGCCTGTGAGATAAAAGATCCTCTCAACTTTCATCAGCCGCGATCGCTAAACAAGCCTTTTAATCTTCTTATTGTCACATATTTAGCTAATGTTTATTTGTATGCATCTCCTTTACGGGTCTAACAGTGATCAAAGTCTCTCTGTCACATTCCCTTATACATGATCACCTTAAGCAGCCATTACTTGTGATTACTTGCCAATAAGCAGCAAAGCGTGGTGCCATTTTTGATCTAAATTTGCCGCAGCGCGCTACAATTAACGCTTCACTTCCACCACTCGCTCCAATCTTGACGCCTGTCTCCCACTGCCATCCTATGCCACTTTCAATATTCCCTAGGACTTTTTTTTTTCATTTTTAGATCGATTAGAACAGGTAGTACGTTGATTTTCCGCTCATCAAGCACCTCAGCGTGAGATTCCCCGCTGAGTAGAAGTGGGAAATGGATCGCTGTGCGTCCCTGAGGTCCTGCAGAGTGATTAGGTCTTAGATAGGACCTCATCAATTCATAGTCGGATCCATAATGACCAGGGTGTGTTTGTGGAGCTACCGTGTGCGTGTGTGTGTGTGTGCGCGACAATTAAAATGTGAGGCATGCTAAAGAGAGTGATTATGAGCTGACCTTTGCAGCAGTTTGAGACACCCCCGACCGTGAAAGGTTTATAAGGGAGGCGCAAATGGCCACGTAAACACGCGCTTGCATATAAATGCGGACTCTCCGTGCTCAGCATGCCGTCTCCATGGATCGATAGGAATTAAAACTTCCGCGGGAGACAGCAGTGGCTGATTGCAAGCTAATGCCCCTCTGTTTACCTCCAGCTCAACGGCGAGGTGACAAACGCGGACAAACTTCGACGCGCAAATTGGCAAATTAAAGTTCTTAAATTACATTTCTGACGCTGATGTGACATTGTGTTAATTCCGAACGAGCGACTAACGAGTTGGTGTGTGTTTGATGCGAGAACCACATACTAAACACGACTACCATGCGCGGAATCACTCAGATTGGAGCAAAAATACATATAACCACGTATACGAATCTCTGGAAATAATAAATTAATGAATGATGGCTGTTTTGTGATAGACTTTGTTCTATTATTAGTCAAAACATTGAAATACAAGTAATATGTAGTATTCTGGTCACTAGGCGGCAGTAATGACACAAAACATTGCAACAATACCATACATTATGTTACCATAACACGGCATGAAGTCAGCCATGGCATGTCCGACATGATAGAGTGAAAAAAGGTTCTCCTCCCATTCCATGTGGAAGTGGTAACTTTTTGGCTTCTTGGTTTAAAAGAAATACATTGTAGGCTAACTGGTTAGCTCTCTACCTTGCTAGCAAGCGGCTGTCTCGAGTCCCTGCACCATAGGAGCTGGGCAATGTGTGCTAAACAATGAATAATAGGAGAGTAACGGCGACTATAGGGGTGTTATTTCATGTCTACAGGGCTCTAATAAAGTTAAAAACTGTGTTTAGAAAGTCAAACAGGTTTTCTATTCTCTAAGTACAAAAATATTCCATTTGTTAACATTGAATCCTATTTATCGCTATAAACGAGACGACTGTGTATATTTGATATATTATTATTTGTTATGTATTTCTAAAGACTGGACCTCACCGATTACCTTGCATTGAGCATCACGACTAGCTTTTTTGGTATCTTGCCCAAACTTTTGAGACACTTTATTTGCCATAGCCCAGGTGACCTGTGTGTGTGTGTGTGTGTGTGTGTGTGTGTGTGTGTGTGTGTGTGTGTGTGTGTGTGTGTGTGTGTGTGTGAGTGAGAGACAGGAAGAAAAACTCGGGGCGACCATGAAATGATCAAAAATTTAAATGAATGAATAAAAATGCCCTGAAATCAATAATATGATTAAATAATAAAAAAGGCTATATATTATACAAATTGACTAATAAATATATATAATGGTCATGAAATCATGAGTAAATACTTTTATTCTAAATATTTAATATTATATTTCACTATTGAATTAATAGGGAATTTAATAGATTTGTTTACATTTTTTAATTCATTTGTGTATAAATTCATATTTTATTTTGCTTTATATTTAATTAGTTTTGGAACAAACAAAAAAAACGCCGTATAATTCATAGAAGCTGATGTAAGTCTTTTTTTTGGGGGTTGGCGGATATGACTACAATAAAAACGTACTTGTTTTAACAAATGTCAAAATGTTCTCGAAGAAGACACTTCTAATACGTGACATGACACCTGGATGCATTCGGGTGTGTCGTATGTTAAAACTTGACTTTTCTATTCACAAATGAATGAAAACGGACTGAAAGTCATACGCGTGTATTTAGTTAGTTAGTGGTTGAAGCAGCAGTTGCAATGCATGAATGTGTGTGTGGCATGCACGGATGTCATTATAGTTGCACATTACTTACAGACACAAAGCATTCTGTTACAAAAAGCGTTTGGTATGCTCTGTCATCCAATTTGTGTGCCTAACTGCGTCACAAACTCAACCTCAAATGTATTATTTCGGCCACTAGGTGTCGCCAAAAAACACCCACAACCCCAATTTTTACTTAAAGGCAGCACATGTTAAATTATATGTACAGCACATGTTAAATTATATGTACTGTCAGTTGCACCTGGAAAATACGGTATAGAAACGACGTGGCATGGTGAAGCCAGTTCATATTTGCCGTTGTTTACCAAACAGATCAACAAATCATACATTTTAAGCAAATTTTGAAGAATTTTGTAAAAATTGGACCAACTTGTTGAGTGCAAGCTCACGCAACCCCTGCAGAAATGCACACTAAATCAAAAAGTTATATATTTTTTTGCCCTAATTTCAACGCAATTAATGTTAAGCGATGAATCCTAGAATCCTACAAAATTCCTCCGTGAAATAGAGACACGCTAATGACAAAATATGTGCAGCAGGGAGACGTCATAAAAGGGAAAGAGTCGCCGCAGACAATGAAAGTGCAAGAGGGTGTCTATGGGAGACAATTAGCGTGCAGGTTGACTGTCCTTTACGACTCTCATGGCTCATAATAACCAGGCTAAACGTTTATATTAACACAGGATATCAGCCCGGCCATCGGAGCAGTCAAAGCACACATAATTGTCGCCGTTAGTTTCATGCACATTCATAGCACAGGGGTGGCGGGGCGGCAGTTGAGGAAGGAGCGAGAGAAGCCAAATCTAATTTAGCCCTTCAAATCACATTCATAGGCTGGGACTGTCGTGTACCTCCTGAGAGGAAAGGATGACATAGAGAGAGAGAGAGACGCGGCTGGAAAGGTCAAGGGACCTCAGCTTAGCGGAGATAGCCAAATATTATGTTAATATGGACTCCCATTTTACATACACAGCTAATCAGCGTGGCCCAGAATTAAAGGGGCAGATAATTAATTCTCCAGTAAGGGGTTATCCTTGTCTGCCTTTTGTCTTGGCGCGGCGAAAAAGGCGCAAGAGATGAAGGACAGAACCCGACAGAGAAAAGGGACAGGAGTCCCTCAGAGTGTGTTGAACATGCTCTGATAAGGTGACAAAGAAGAAAAAAAAAGAAAAAGGATGTTGAAGAGAAGTCACAGAAAAAGGCAAAGCATTAAAAAGGTCTCGGCGCGGGAATGAATGAGGAGACGCAGTGGGGTTTCTCTTCAACGCCTTCTCTTTCGTTTCAATCAACGGGGGTAAAAATAACACAACGAGGGAAGAAGTGGCGAGTTTGGGCAAGCAAGGTGACCATCACTGCATCCGAGGGTGTGATGTTGCCACTTGATGTCGTGGGAGTTCAACGAACGGCGAGTGGCGCGTGAAAGTTAAGTGAAATGCGATGCAAGACTAGTTATCCCGAACTTTTTCTTTTTTTTTTTTTTTTTTTTTTTTTTTTTTAGCCCAAGACCCAAATTTGGCTTCAACCAGTCAGATCATTGATCCCGCCCTCTGCTATTTTCATGGAAGAGCAAAGAGGGTTTAATGCCATTTTTTCATGTTAATTTTCAATGCACTACAGCCTCATACAAATAAAAATGCCATTAAATAAAAACAACTGTAATGAAATCATAATAATGCATGAAAGAAAGGCCGTGCAATATATAAATTGACAATGAAATAAATATAATATTCATGAAATAAGTAGTAAATACTTTCATTCTCAATATGTGTTATTATATTTCACAGCTCAATTACTTCATAGGACATTTACTATATGAGTTCACATGTTAAATTATTTATATAATAAATAATTTTTAAATATTGTCAATTTAATTTGTAATATAGAGATAAATATCTGATTTTGCTTTACCGTCCCTCACCACTTTGCGCTTTGAATTTTGCGGCTTCACTTTGAAAAGTGCCCTTTTTGTGGTTGAATATGGCTTATTATTAGTCAAAAATATGCTCGTTTAAGCACATTTTACATGCATTGCCTTAAATTAAGCATTTTTAAGTATTAAAATGGCTAAAAGAACTAAAATACAAATAAATATAAGGTATTCAGAAAACACATTTAAAGGTGTTGTGATATGTATTATTCTACACTGGTCACTAGGTGTCAGTCATGCTACTGTAATGTTCGGTGAGACACACAAGCACCAGAGTTGATTGCCGATAGCAGACTTTTATTGCAGGGTTGCTTGATCTCACAGGTGCAATAACAACCTTACAGTGAGCTACTATTGCATCTGTACTGAAGCCGAGCTAAAACTTAACTCTGAACCCCCGACGTCGCTTCCTGTCCGCCCCCCCACTCAGCTCCCCGAGCACGGAAACACATTTACAGCAACACACACAAGCACGAGTCTTATTTCCTGTGTAAAGGTAACAATAGGGGTTTTATTTCTTGTCTTAAAAAACGTTAAAAACATATTCAGAAAAGTCTTAAATGAGTTTTCTATGTAAATAAGGAATCGTACTTTGTGGAAATTCACTTATCACAGTTGGGTTTGGAACCAATTAACCGCGATGTATTTTATTGTTTTCTTAGTATATTTTTGAAATGTATTATTTCTTTATTGTAAATTGCCTTTGAGTTTCTTGAAAAGTGCTTCTAAATATATATATTTTTTATTTTATTTGTATTCTTTTGTATTGAGTCACTTTTATTATTATTTTTTTTAATGACGTTTCATTATTTGTAATGCTTTAATGTAATTTGTGACTAGCTGTCTGCGATCCGCCCAAAATGGATGCGCCATCCACTTTTGGGTCCCCAGTTGAGAACACTTGGTTTATACTAAGGTTGAAATATAGTGCGTCCTCACAACTATTAACTCTTTCACTACCAAAGACGTAGTTTTATGCTTTTATATAACTGATCGCCCGATCCCATCAATGTACGTCTTTTACGTTTCTTTTGCGCAAGAGGCAAAAAGAGGTTATGATGCAACACTCCTCTAATGCATTTCACTTCAGAGCAATTTCAAGCTGTAAAAGCGGCCACAAGGTGGCACAAGTGCATTTGATAAGACCTCGGCAGGGATCATGTGAACGGAAAACTCACACATGACAGGAAGGAGGAACTGAGAGAGCTTGGAGGATTGTGGCGGAATTTTGACGCGTGCGCACGCATAGTTCAGTTCCAAATGTGAAAATTGTAAATAGTTAATGGTGTTGCATTTGTAAATAAATGATTTTGATGTAAAACAACCCCTTTTTTGTGTTGTTTATGTTGTGATATAGTTGTTTAGATATTTGAGCTGTCACAAAAGCAAAAAATATTGGTGTCAAAGTGAAAGTTATGCTTGAAATGTATCTTTTGTTGATTACTAAAGAACGGAAAAAGGTAGAAACAGGAGTCTAGTCTTTCTTTTGGTAGGTTCCATGTTTATATAGCAATAGAACACAATATTCTGTGCGCCTTGAAAGATGAGCCAAAATCGTCTAAAATGGCCGCCACTGAAGGGGTTGTCTTTTGAATAATGGCTGGGATTGAATGTGTTAATGATTCTATGCATATTGACAGGGACACGTGTACTCACCATAGAAATGATGTACATTAAATGCAATATGCTCTCAATCAGTATACAGTGTGATTAATTTCCGCTTATATATGTGAAAATAGACTCGGCAATGAATTGACTTTTTATGTCGGTCCATTTCCTTACCTTCAACTTTTATGAGTGTTTCTTATAATAAACATGTAGGATGTTAGCCCACACTGAATTATATCCATGAACCTCCTCTTTTTTATAGTATATCTGGTATTGGTTGTTTTATGGTGTGTTTTGCCTCATGCACTCCACATCAGGCTGTTTAAAGGCTGTAAAATGCATCCTTGAAAAGATGTAAAAATGCATCTTTTTTCCACGATGCTTGGCCATAAAGTGCCGCATATCATCCTGCAGCTGGAATAAGCTCACTATTCCTCCTGCAGACACCGTACTCATGTTTAATCCATAAGGGATACAGCCTCATTACACGCCCAAGCACCTGGCACGCACTGTTGTGAATGGTCGGCGCGGCTATGTGACATCATTTGTACTCTGACAGGCCCCAAAATGTTTATAAGTACACACGTAGCACTGCTCGGGGAACAAATGTGCAAACACACAGACAGGCAGCTTAGGTGGAGGACGCCCTGTTTACATGGACTAATGTCTGTTAGCAGGTACTTACTTTGAAGTATCATCCCACCATGCCTGTCGTGCGAGCCCAGATTATGTTGAGGCTGTCACTAAAGGCCTACACACACACACACACACACACACACACACACACACACACAGGGAGCCATTCTCTTCAAGCGGCACAAGGTGAGCATCACACGTCTGATTTACATACATGAAATGCACGGTGTTGTTTGCGCCTCCGCTGCTGCTTTGCAACATGAAATGCTCCAACTAAAATGTCATTTTCACCCCTACTGTTGGGAGGATGACAAAAGATGGAATAAAACAGGGGCGATAGGAGCCTTTGATGCACCAGGAAGAGCTTACCCAAATTTGACCTGTGATTGTGTGTGTGGGGGGGGGGGGGGGGGGAAATCAAAACAAACCGCTTACCAGGAGTCGGCAGGCTCTCCTGCCTCTTCTTTAAACGTTCATATTTCAACACTGTGTTAATCAATTGACCTCCATTGTCAGCTAAATCCGTTAACTGTGTTAATTCAGTGAGCTGGAAGTGTCGCCGGACTTAGCTCGGCTCATCTTTTAACCAAGTGGGACTAATGGGGATGTTTTCCATTCAATCTGCTCATTTTGGCTGCAGAATAATAATGGATAGGGGTTGGATTCAGTGGAAGCGTCAAAGTTGAACACAATGTGTTTTGTGATGCTGGTTGGCATCCAAGGTTCTCTGCTTTCAAAACAATTAATACTTAGATTTTTTTTTTGCATTTTGGCTGTGGTGGATGGATATAAGTTGAATTTACCAGAGGATATTAATAATAAAAAAAAAATCTTATTTTTTTAAATATTTGTAAAAAAAAAAAAAATGAATATGAACTCATTCAATACCAAGATTCTAGATTCAAGAGTTTTTATTGTCATATGCACAGTAAAACAGGTAGTTCTGCTATGCAATGAAATTCTTGTTCTGTTCATTCTCCCAAGAAAGAAAGAAAGAAAAACACAAGAAAATGAATAAGAACAGAAGAAACATTACTACCAATAAATTAAGCAACAACAACAGAAGAGACATTAGGTTTTCCAAAATGGGGACTTGGAACAGCCTTCAAAGCACCTTTCATGTTGCTGTAGACTTGGTACAGGATGCCATTTGCCCTCGTGGGAAAGCCTACATGCTGATAACATTCGGGGAGAACAGTCCCGAGGCTCTGTGTCCGCAAGACGCTGAAGTCTGATCTCCTCGGCAAGTGGCAAATGTCCCCAACCGGACCGCCGAGTCTGGTATATCCTCCGTCCAGCCAGGCCTCCGCGAGCACACAGCACTCTCCGATCTCACATAGACGTAGTTATACGTTTTTATAAACCCGAACGCCCAATCCCAACAACGTATTTAGACGTCTTTTTGCACAAGAGGCAGAAGGAAGTGATGACGCAACTCTCCACTCATGGATTTCACGTCTGAGCAATTTTAAGCCATAAAAACGGCCACAAGGTGGCAGAAATGCAAAATAGTTCTCACATCATCTTTTTCTGTTTGACTTTTGAGTCTTTATTTTTTTTTTCCCCCAGACAATTTTGTCCAAATTTTGGGGGGGTGGTTCACTTGGAAGGTTTCACTGTATATTTATTTATAATAAATACCAGCAGAAAAGTGAAACTGCACAATTCCCTTGTGTTTTGTTCAATTAGAAGAAAAAAAAGAAGAAGTCTTTGCCAAGTGAAGTCAAGCACTCTGTTCTCACTAATATTGATCTCCTTTTGCTCCGGTCTGGAGTGTTAGTGTCCTTATGAATTTACCGTATTCCACGCAGGCAGTGTTTTACTGGTCCAATCTGAGCCTTGTTCGATAGTAATGCAATCAGCCAAGTTTTAACTCCATTTTCTGTCTCTTCTGCCTGAAAAAGCGGCGTTTTGGCACTCATACGTACATTTGCTTGCACAAACACATCAGTGTATGCGGCTCGGGTATTTACACACACTGTCGTAAAAGCTTTGTCACCCTCCATCCTTCCTTTCCTGCTCTCTGTCTCATTGACGGATGTTTCTTATCCTGTCAGCCATTGCTCCTCTGAGTGGGGGGCGGGGGGGAGATATAGAAAGATGAAGAAGACGGAGGAAGATGGCGAACAAAGGATAGGGAAGCAAACAGAAAAGCCCAAATGAAGATAAAAGAGGAGTGGTACACAGCCATGAAGTGGTGTCATTACCATCAGTGGCAGCCAAAATGGAGATTGAATCTGGAATGAGCGTGATACACAACATAAACTCTATCTGGGGATCATTAGAATTAATTTCACATGAGATGCTGTGTGTAAATAACGGCAGCTTGCCTTTATAATCAAGACAAGACAAACAGGAAACTTAAGCTTCATGGCAATCATGCATTTATCAGGGCTAAATCATGTCTGCTTATGAAATTGATGAGGCTTTTGGGTTGCTGGTGAACAAGAATGTTGCATGGAAGTGCACGTATCATCAAGATTCATACGTTACTCGCTGAGAAGTTACCACAAAACATGCCTTAATCTTTTTTTGGGTTGTTTTCCACAAAAAAAAGAGACAACGAGATATCAAAAGACCTTATTACCAAATTTTGCATTTGAATTTTGTGAACAGAATTTTTGTACATCCAATTATGCTGAAAATGTCATTGAAAAAAGATTCATACGCAAAACGCACGTGTTTTAAAATTCACTTGATTAAAATTTCAATAAAAATACGGCCGTGTCAAATTCAGGTCATAAAAATTCAGGTCATAAAATTTGAAGCAATTAAATTAAATTTAAAAAAAGTTAAATATTACATAAATACATTTATAAAATTCAGTTGATAAAAATTGAAAGCAATTAAATAACATTTTAAAGTTAAATATTAAATAAATACATTTGTAAAAAATCAGTTTATAAAAATTAAAAGCAATTAAATTAAAATGTAAAAAGTTAAATATAAAAAATACAATTGTAAAAATTCAGTTTGTAAACATTAAAAGAAATTAAATAAAAAAAGTAAAATATTAAATAAATACATTTCTACAAATTCAGTTAGTAAAAATTTAAAGCAATTAAACTAAATTTAAAAAAGTGAAATATGAAATAAATACATTTATAAAAATTAAGTTTAAAAAAATTAAAAGCAATGAAATAAAATTTTAAAAAGTAAAATATTAAATACAGTTCTAAAAATTCAGTTTGTAAACATTAATGGCAATTAAATTTAAAAAAGTAAAATATTAAATAAATACATTTGTAAAAATTCAGTTAGTAAAAATTCAAAGCAATTAAATTACATTTTAAAAAGTAAAATATTAAATAAATACATTCATAAAAATTCAGTTTATAAAAATTTAAAGCAAATTACATTTTAAAAAGTAAAATATAAAATAAATACATTTGTAGAAATTCAGTTTATAAAAATTCTAAGCAATTCAATTACATTTAAAAAAAGTAAAATATAAAATAAATTTGTAAAAATTCAGTTTATAAAAATTCAAAGCATTTAAATTAAATAAAATATTAAATACATTTGTAAAAATTCAGTACATAATCATTCAAAGCAAACATTTTTTTAAAAAACAAATCAACCAAATAATAATAATGAAATAAATAATTTGATATGTAAAAACTCACAGATCCACTTCATTGTTTGGTGGAGGATATTAGCACATGTTCCCATTGGAAATAATGTGTTCTAGCCTCAAACTGTAGTTCTTTACTTTTTTGTTTGTTTTTTCAACAAATTACGCAGAAAATTTCAACGCATAACGATTCATAAGCAAAATGCATGTGTTCAGTTGATTCAAACACGATGTTTAAAAATGTCGCTGTTAAAAGACAGCATTGTAAAATTCAGGTTGTAAAAATTCTGTAAAAATTCTGTAAACCCCCCCCCCCCGAACGAAATAAATAATTGGTTGGATGTTTCAAGATTCACAGATCCATTGAATTCTCTGGTGGAGGCCCTCAGCACACACATTCCCATTGGAAATAATGGGAATGTGCTCAAGCTGTGATGGACTTTTTATGTGGCCATAAGTGTCGCAAAATAGCCAAGGAAAAAGCAAAAACACACGCACAAACTTAACCTAGTGAGGCTCATGTGACCTGATAGATGATGACCATTCAAACTTTGAGATTTTGTGCGACTCTAGAGCTGTATTTTTACTAAACTTTTTGATTGAGTACTATACAGTAGTAATACTCAATAACAGTAACAATATATAATACCAGCAGATACCATCTATAATAGTAATAATACTTTATAGTCATAAAATATGAACTTTGAGTAAGTAAGGCAATGGTTAACACTGGACTCAGAAAATGACAATTCACACGCTCATAGGGAGAGAAGGTGTTCCCACATATAGATGAAAAGATGATCCTAATCCAAAGCAGACTCCCATCTGTCTCCCATTATCAGGACGCTGCCTAAAAAGTCCCAAGAACGTCTACATTTCATAAATATTATCTGGACCTGGCAAAGCGAGGCCGGACAAAAGCCAGAGCATGTCTTACGGGCTGCGTCCCAGCATAATTAGCAATCATCTCTTCATAACACACGGCCTTGGGGGGGGGGGGGCAATGCACACAGTGTCCTAAAATGCATCGTTGGGCTGAAATAATAGAGCATCTCACAAAAGGGTCTGGCGTGTGGTGGTGGAATTGAGCACCGCTGTTGGCGTGTTAAGGTCGGCGATGACGTTTAAAAAGAGCGTAAGACTTGCTTGACGCTGCGTTACTTCCAAAACAGGTGCTGATTCTCTCAATGAACCGCAGCTCCCCAGTGTCAGCAGCACTCATGCAGCCCCAGACCATGACGTTAACACACCACCGTGTTTGACAGGCAGGCAAAACATGATTATCTGGGTCCTTGTTTGTGTTTCCAGCTATGTGTTTGCTGTTTTTCTATTACATGTCCTTTTGTTGTGGCCAGCCTAAGGCACACCTGTGCTATAATCATGCTACAAAATGAGCAGTTGTACTGCATTGGGCTGTATGATGAAATTGCATATTTTTTTGAGTGGCCTTTTATTGTGACCAGCCTGTGCTATAATCATGCAGTTGTTTTTGGAGTGACCGTTTATTATGGCCTGCCCAAGGCACACTTGTGCTATAAACATGCTACAAATTGTGCAGTTGTACTGTATTGGGCTGTGTGATGAAATTGCACATTTTTGAGTGACCTTTTATTGTATTGTGGCCAGCCTGTGCTATAATCATGCAGTTGTTTTTGGAGTGAACTTTTATTATGGCCGGCCCAAGGCACACCCGTGCTACAAAATGTGCAGTTTACTGATGAAATTGTACATTTTTGGAGTGGCCTTTTATTTTGGCCAGCCTTAGTCACTCCTGTGTTATAATTATGCTACGAAATGTGTGGTTGTACTGTATTGTGCTGTGTGATTAAATTGCACCTTTTTGGAGTGGCCTTTTATTGTGGCCAGGCTAAGGCACAGCTGTGCTGTCTATCATCCTACGAAATGTACAGTTGCACTGTATTGGGCTGTATGATGAAATTGCACATTTTGGAGTGGCCTTTTATCGATGCAGGCGTCTGCGTCTGCATTCATTTAGCGCCCTAGTGAGGCGCCGATCGCTACTTAGGTTTTTGGTCTGGTTCGGTCCATCCTTGGCACAAGACTGCATTGCGGCCCAGTTTCCACATTGTCACAGTAGATGGTGGAATTCCTGTTTCTCTTCATGAACCGCAGCTCCCCAGTGTCAGCAGCACTCATGCAGCCCCAGACCATGATAATACCCCGATGTCTGACAAGTTTGTCAAGACTGTCTTGGTGCTCGCTTGTGTTGTCAGCTATCCATGCTAGCTTTCAGCGGATCGCGCATCTATACCGCTATACAGGCTGTACACTGACTACTCTAAAGTGCTCTCGAAAGTGCTACGGTTGTGGACATGTGTACTCTGCGTGTTTGTTGTTTTTCAACTTCATGACCTCACAAATCAGAGACAACACAGTGATAGAGAAGCCCCTCCCCTTCCCCCTTTTTTGTTCTCCCCAGCGTCTGAAACATCCCATAATACCCGCAGGAGAGAGGAAAGAGCAGATGACACACTGTATATAGTGGCATGCAAGAGGGAGGAGAGAGAGGAAAAAAAAAAGATGTAAGCTCATTACTGAGACAAGTTGAAAAAGCCGAGCATGAGAGAGAAGAAAAGTAAAAGTTAAGCACTTCCTGAAACTTCGGCTTCCTTTCCATCTATCTTGAAGAGTTTACCCCCCACCACTACCACCTGCAAACCCCCCCAACCAACCCCACCTTCCCCCTCTCGACGCCACCCCATCCCATCCTCGCTCTTACTCATTCTCTCTCGTCACTCTCTTTGAGTTAAGGAGGTAATCGTAATGAAATGACCCCGCGAGGCATGATGGCAGCCCTCGCCTGATAAGTTATTCCTGACTGGCTTTTAAGCTGCTGTCAAGCAATTTCCCTTGAAACCTCGCTTTGTTTTTTAGGGATGTGTGTAGTTGTGCTGGTATGTTGGTGGTGGTGTGTGTGTGTGTGTGTGTGTGGTGATATGTTGCTTTGACACCCTTACTTCTTTCCCATGAGGGGTGCAGATGACAACCTGGAGGTATAGCTATGTGTGTGTGTGTGTGTGTGTGTGTGTGTGTGTGTGTGTGTGTGTGTGTGTGTGTGTGTGTGTGGAGCAGTGGGAGACATCTCATAGATGACAATCCAGCTAATTGAAATGACAGATTATTCTAATGTGCAGAAAGTCATTAAAAACCCAGCAGCCGTTTTTCTTCCCTTTTTCCTCGCTCTCTCTCGCTCTCTCTTCCTGTTTCCCCTCTCGCTGAGTATTTCTGCCTCCCAAAGCATTCAAGGAAATGTTAGCTTCCCTTTTCCTTCAAACTCATAATCAGGACAACCTTGACAAGCAGAAGTTAAATCTAGGCACAGCTCTCCCAACTTTTACTCTAATTAATGCGGTTATTACTGTACTTATGAAGTGGGGTGCAGTTTTATTCCCACAGCTCAATGCAATAACACTGCACATTTTGGAGTGGCCTTATTTTAGTGTGGCCAGCCAAAGGCACACCTGTGCAATAATCACACTCCAAAATGTGCAGTTTGACTCTATTGTCCTGTGTGATAAAATTGCACCTTTTTTGGAGCGGCCTTTTATTGTGACCAGCCGAAGGCACACCTGTGCAATAATCATGCTCCAAAATATGTACGTTTACTATATTGGGCTGTGTGATAAAACTGCATATTTTGAGTAGCCTTTTATTGTGGCCAGCCTAAGGCACACCTGTGCAATAATCATGCCCCAAAATATGTACGTTTACTATATTGGGCTGTGTGATAAAACTGCATATTTTGAGTAGCCTTTTATTGTGGCCAGCCTAAGGCACACCTGTGCAATGATCATGTGCCACAATATGAAAGTTTACTGTATTGGACTGTGCGATAAAATGCATATTTTTCGAGTGGCCTTTTATTGTAGCCAGCCTAAGGCACACTTGTGCAATAATGATGCTCTGAAATGTGCAGTTTGACTGTATTGGGCTGTGTGATAAAACGCCACCTTTTTTGGAGTGTCCTTTTATTGTGACGCGCCTAAGGTACACTTGTGTGATAATCATGCTCCAAAATGCGCAGTTTTATTGTATTGGACCGTGTGGTAAAAGTGCACATTTTTGTGGGTGGCCTTTTATTTTGGCCAGTCTAAGGCACTCCTGTGCAAGAATCGAATTGAATAGAATTGGCAAAAGCCACATAATTTTTTATTTATTTTTGGGGATTTTATGTGTGAAAAAGGATTAAAAAAAAAATATATATATGTATGTATATGTATGTGATACATGAAATGTATAAACAGCTCATCTATCATGAAATACATCGCTCATACAATAATTAAATAAGCAGATTCAATCCAATAATTGTAGAATATATTTCACAGTTTAATTAATGGGCAATTGAATGAATTGTTTTACATTTTAATTAATTTATTTACATTTACACCTCCTTTACAACACATTTACACCTAAAAAATTCCATGTCATGTCAGTTTAATCCCAAAATGCTTTGTACCCTGGCTACATTTTGAGTACTTGGAAATGTCTAAAAAAAATTCCCAAAACACTGAATTTCCAGAGCATATTTGCTGGCGTTTTCTGTTCATCCCAGACTCATGTTTACTAATCTGTTCATTTGTCCTTCGCAGGTTAGCAAAACAGGGTTTTTCTTGATTTTTTTCAAGCTGCTGCGCCGCCTCTGAAGCCTTCTGCCGTTTCCCACTTGAGCCCTGCCTCACACTTTGAAAAGTACTGCTGGAGATGATGCGAGAAGTGAACAGAAAGATTGCATTTTGTTATCTTCCACACACCAGGAAGTAGCCTGCTAACCAAAAAAAAACCCACACACAAATACCACTTGTTTTTTTCCCCACTTTTGTTCAGCCTTGGTGGAGGTTTGTAGTTACATACAGCCATTATAGCATTTCTATGATAAGAAATCTGTTTTTTTACACATATTGTATATATGCTTAACATCTGAAGGCAAGTATTCATGCACACAGTATAACCTTCACAGAATCAATTTATTGCATTTGTATGTGCTCTTTATGACACAATACCGAGTGAATAACATTTTTTCCTTTGGTTCCATCGCTATCCTTAGCAGGCAGCACAATGCAGCTGTGCAACTGCAATGATATATAAATAAAAGCTAAATAAAATAGCTCTGCTCGACGGGTGGTTAGCGGTGACATCATGCAACACATGGCTTCATATCAAGCCACCATTTTTTTTTTTTTTTTGCTTTGCCTACTACTACTCCAAAGAATTGTCAGCGCACAGAAGCCTGACAAGATACTCAGGGTTTATAGATTTGGGAACACACAAACAGACAGGAAATTCCATCCAATGTTTCCTCTGTCTGGTCTGACTCATGACTAGTTTTTTTCTTACTTCTGCAGGCTGCCGACATCCGTGTGGCGATATGTAGACCTCCTTGCAGCACATCCAGATGGATCCAGATTCCACTGCTCCCCCATTGACATTCAGCGGAGGTAAATATTTAACAGGCGGCTGTTGAGCGCCGTGCGCAGTATGGCACAGGCCGGGCTTGCTGTGGAGATATGTATATAGACAAGGCGCTTTTATTAAGAGTTGCTGCAGATGTATTAAGGTAAAGTATGCCTGACACCCAGGGAGGAAATTGCCTGTATATGACACTATTCCTCAATACTGTGGCAGCTTGCCTCAATGCAATTTTGCACGAGGCGATTGACGGAGAATGACGTGCAACGCAGGAGAGGAGGAGGAGGAGGAGGAGGAGGGGTGTCATGAATGTGTGTAATATAGACAGCACGGTGGGGTGATATGCAGGGTTTGTAATTGCAAAGATAGTGGTGTTTAGCTGAAGCCTGCAATGTTAGCTCCATGTGGGAGTGATGGCAGTACACCTTATGGAGAAAAAGCACTGATACATGTATCCAGGATGACTGCAAGCCCCTCGGAATTTTTATTTTTCATTTTACCTAGACCTTTTGGACTATTCTATGTAGAGCCGGCTGGCACGCTTACGCTAAGGGTGCCAGAGCCTCCAGGGGGTGCCATTAAAATTGGGAAAACAATATAATTGTATTAAAACTAGCGCGCGTGGGTTTTCTCTGAGTACTCCGGTTTCCTCCCACATTCCAAAAACATGCATGTTAGGTTAATTGGCGACTCTAAATTTGTCTGTATGTGCCCTGCGATTGTTTGGCGACCAGTCCAGGGTGTACCCCGCCTCTCGCCCGAAGTCAGCTGGGATAGGCTCCAGCATACCCACGACCCTAATGAGGATAATCGGCATAGAAGACGGATGGATGGTTATTGGTCTTAAAACTCTTAAAATGGTTCATATTCATTCAAATGTTAAGCAATGCCTAATATACACTATAACAAATGTAACATATACTGTAAGTCTCCCCTGGTGCAGAGGGTGCCATTAAAATTGGGAACACACTCACCTTGAATATAATTATATTCAAACTAGTTACTGCTCTTAAAAAACTCTTAAAATTGCCATTACAATCCCGCCTCGGGTGCCACTTTGGTTCGGATCAGCTCTGATGGTATGTTATGGTTTCTAAGTTTCATGTAAGGAACATCACATGGTTACACCTGCACAATGCAACATCTCTGAAAAGGAGTAGGAAGAAGTGGAGCTTATTTAATCCTACCTCTTCTCCATTTGCCAGTTACTGATAATTCATTCACAACATACTGTATATTTCTTTTTTTTTTTCTTTTTTTTCTTTTTTTTTTTTTTTTTTACATTTTTTCACTTCATGTGTGGGGAAAAAAGAGGAGTTAAAATAATGAGGCTGTATAAGTTGACCAGGGAAAGGAAGAAATAAAAATGTAAAAAAATAAGACAAAAATAAGATTATTGTGTAATAAAAGTGATAAAATAGGAATACATTGTTAGTAATAAATAAAAATAAATAAGACATTAAATTAGACAATAAAATTGAGGATAAATATATCAATATGGGAGTAAAATTTCAACTGGATCACACTATTTTTAAGCCTTTGGTGTACAGTCATCCCGACTGCGATAAGTGAATCTCCTCGAAGTAGGATTCAATATTAATGAACAAAATATTTTTGTATTTGGAGCATAGAAAAACCTGTTTATGACTTTCTAAATACGGTTTTTAACATTATTAAAGCCGAGCAGACCTCCCAGTAGTCACCTTTACGCTCCTATGATGGCCGCTGCTAGCATAGCAAGCTACCGTACTTATTACTTAGCCTCTCCAGTTTACTTATTCTAAACTTAGTGTTTCAAACGGAGTAGGGAAGAAGGACAATGAAGACAAAAACTAACCACTTACACACGAAATGAGAGGAGAACCTTTTTCCCCCCACTTGATCTCAGCCATGGCATGTCGGCTCGGCTCTGCTGCCTCAGCTCCATGCAGTGTGAAAGGTAATGTAATCCAACGTCGCAACATTACTGAAAAAACGATAGAGCGAGGGAGGGATATTCCAACCGCAATATAGCGAGGGACGACTGTCTATAAATTGAGCAATAAGTTATTGGCGACCGTCTATAAATGAAATATGTATTGTTGAATTTGGCATCATCCAGGAAAATAAGCCTACAAAGTTGCATAAAATAATGGGTGTGTGTTTTGCTTTTTCTGTGGCTTTTTTGAAATTCATGAGACATTACCTAGACGCTAAGTACCGTAAATTCCGGTGTGTAAACCGCTGCTTTTTTCTTAAACTTTTTTTCTTAAACAGCGGTGCGGCTAATCCTAGTCTCGTGACATCTCCTTTTTCTTCACAACTGCTGCTGTTTTTTTGCCGCTTGCGAGTCAGTGAAGGACCGTTAGCTCTTTCTTTGGCCAATCACGAGCTATCAGTGCACTCACAGCATAACAGTCTGACTCACGGTGTCATCTTACTGAGAACAGCACTACATTCATCACACAGCAACTTCACACTCAAAAAGTATACCTCAGAAATACACAAACATGTAGCAATACGAATTTAAAATAAAATGTAAGGTTTTCCTGTAAGGCGTTGCATCTGAGCAACGGGTTCATTGGGGCGCTGCAATGACGTCAGCCTCCCTCTGGGTTCTGTGCTCCGGGTTCCCTCTGGTGGACAAAGCCAGCCATCCATCTATGCTACTTGTCCTCCAACGAACTGCTCTTCTGGCAGTAATGCATTGTGAATCGATGTTAAAATGGCAGCCAGTCCAAACTCGTATTGGTACATATATGTCTATTTCCAAGGTACCTTTTGAGTGTTAACTTCTTTTTACACTTATATGACAGTAACAAAAGTGAGACATGTGGTGTTCTTATGTGAAAACACACCTCTAAAGTAGCACAAAACCTTGTGGGAAGTCAGCTTTAACGTAATAACGCCACGTGCGTCTTTTGCTTTTCTTTTGGCTTTTGGAACTCAAGCGCCGTGTCCCAATACTTGACGATTGCATCTTACCAAAGGCAAGGTAGAATATTGTATTTGTTTTAATGTTTTACATAGGTTCCTTTTCCACCTGAATGCCAATGAAGAATGCTAAAAACAAAGATATGAGAGACAAAACAACTCTGCGGTGCACTGGAAGTTAAGACCAAGAGTGCTTTATTGTTTAAGGGTGGCTGGCTTGTCTTTACGCTTGGATGTTAAAAATGTGAAAATATTACTTAAAACATTACCCGCAGAGTAAATAAACATGAAGCAAATAATTATGGTTTATTAATATTCTCTATTAAATCATAAATTGATCATTTCAGATTTTCTGCCTTTATTAAAACAAAGAAATTGTCGTGTTGTTTATATTATATAAATGTATTTTAATATTTTTTTCTAATTATACATGTATTATGTATGTATAAGTCTATTTAATGTATTACTATTTATTATTAGAATTGTAATTATTCAGTAAAAGCACTTTATGTGACTCAAGTGCAGTTCTCGCAGAAGCCAGTGCAGTTCTCCTTCCGACGTCTAGAGGTCACTGTTGGCCACAGTCCTTACCCCCACTCAAAGCCTCCACAGCCTGTCCTGCCTTCATTTGCACCTTTTAAAAAAATAAAATAAACATACTCCAATTCACCCAATCATATTCTAATTAAAAAGAACAACCTAATTAACCTCGGGAATGTATCCCATAATTCGGTAATATTACCATGATCACCCCGGAGCTTGTAAATGTTTGGTGATAAAAGCAAAAGCAGAAATGAATGCCGGCTGCTAATTAATAGCAAGGCCCCATAATTGAGCTTGTGAAAATTGACTTTATAGTTTTAAGTCGTCTTTTTTTTTTATCAGTGTGTCAAATATGAAATTGAGTCATATTTGAGTTTTTCTTTGAAGACTGAGCGGCGCATCACAGAGCATGCTTTGCTCCCCATAGACACCCACACACACACACACACACACACACACACACACATGCACTCAAAGTGGTGCACTATATCTTAAACATGCAGAACAAGAGCCTAAGTGAAAGTGATACACCGGATCAAACTGCACTCATAAATTCTGCATAATTCGCTCTAAAGAAACAGCAGCTAAGTCATTCTTGGTGTTTTCTTTTTAGCATTCTGAGACATTGTGTGTGTGTGTGTGTGTGTGTGTGTGTGTGTGTGTGTGTGTGTGTGTGTATGCGCACGGTACAATGGCAGCACTTGACTGCTCCTGACTTGTGATTGGAAAATTGAACCAGAGGACAAAGAGGTGAAGTGACAATGAGGTGGAGAGACACAAGGAGCGAATGAAAGCGCAGAATTGTAGTACACTCCTGTGGCTCATCATCGCCACCTATTCCCGCCCTGCAATATATCTGTCAGAGCCCTCATCGCCCTCCCAAGGTGGAGTCTTCCATTCATAATGGCCCATTTAGAGTAAATAGCTCTAGATCATCAGCATAGTCGCCATTATCAAAGATATATAACCACGCACGACACCACTGAGCTATCAACAGCATACTGAACGCTTTCCAATACGTTGGCTATAATGCGTGAGGGATGGGCGCGCACGTTTGTTTCTAAAGATGCCGGAAATAAATAAATAGCATGGAGCCTTAAGCACGCGTAAACAAAATCACCAGCATTTGCGTCTGGTTAGACAAAGTTTGCTTTCAGCACATTTTATTATCACGATTATCATAAGTCCCTAATGATGTTCCATTCCAGCAACATGCTTTACTCCGCAGGGACGAGCTTTGCAGGCCTTTTTAGGTACACCTGCTCTCATCTCATGGAATCCAACACAAAGATAATGTCAGAGTGCTATTATTTTAACAATATATTCCATATTGTGCTTGCGTTTCTAATATTCTGGTTGCCTTATTTTGCAGGGAGAAACTATTAGGTCTATGAGCAAACTGCACCAATTTCTGTATGGTTAAGTTTTTGATAAAAGAAATTTTCAGACCAGACCGGCCGTGTTAAGTAAATTTCCGCAAAGCAGGATTCCTTATTGATAAATCTAATATTTTTCTATTTTGTTCCAGCATAGAAAACCTGGTTATGATCTTGTAAATACGGGTTTTTGATATTATTAGAGTCCTCTAGACATCCATTTTCTATACCGCTTCTCCTCTTTAGGGTCGCGGGGGCATGCTGGAGCCTATCCCAGCTGACTTTGGGCGACAGGCGGGGTACACCTGGTCGCCAGCCAATCGCAGGGCACACATAGACAATTATTCACACTCACATTCATACCTATGGACAATTTAGAGTCGCCAATTAACCTAACATGCATGTTTTTTGGATGTGGGAGGAAACCAGAGTACCCGGAGAAAACCCACGCATGCACATGCAAACGCCACTCAGAAATGCCCCGGGGAGAATCGAACCGAGGTCTTCCCGATCTCCAGACTGTTACTGTGTTGGCCAACATGCTAACTAACCACTAGACCACAGTGCAGTCCTCTAGACATGTACACGCTTATTAGCAAAATGACAGAAAATAAGCCATTTAAGACATACACAAGTGTGTGTGCTCGTGTGTGTTGCTGTAAATGTGACAGGAAGTGACGTCGGGGATTCAGAGTTGAGTTTTAGCTTGGCACGGGTTATGGCCGCAACAGTAGCCTGTGTTTCTGTTCACCCACGTTGCTGAATGCCGTAGACACATCATATAAAGCCTTATGTAGTTACTATTTTACACCAGGAAATGGCGGACATCTGTAACTTTAATATGAGCAACACTTGTGGGTGTGTTTCTATGCAAAGGTAACGGCTGCTGGTGGTGGCGACTCCGCCCGTTATGACAGCCCACAAAGCAGCACATTTTGAAGCTTCACCGTGTTCTGGGACACAGGAGCGGACATCCCAGAGGAACATTTTACTGATCAAAGCTTGCTCTTTGACAAATTTGATATTCTCATCAGCCTCAATTTAGTTTCTGTTGTTTCTCCGAAAAGACAACGTACGGTGCATGTAGCACGGGTGGTCAAAACAGCGCTATGGTGAGGAGGGGGAGCGAGAGTGTAAAAAAAGAAAAACGCGGAAATATGGCAGTCGTGGGAGAATGCGCGGCGGGAAATACACTTCTGGTAAATGGTGAATGGTGAATTTACTACTTCTAATCGTGGAGAAGGCAGCAGTGGTGTTCAAGATCCTGTTGGAAATGATGCTGATGATGGCTGGGTTTGCTTGAGAGATGAGGAAGAGTACCACAAGTTGATCAGACACTTTGATGAGCTTATTGGGTGTCATGGAGACAGGGATCTGACGTTTTATGAGCCTGGAGACGTCATAATATGCAAATTAAATGAGTTAATCTACTCCCATCACAAACTTTGGATCATACTGATGATTTTTCTTATTTACAGTGTGCCTTTATCTCTGACCGTTTTGACGCTACCGCCATTTGAAATAGTAATATCAAAACTGGCGCTGAAAGAGTTAAGTATTATTTTGCTTTTTGTGAGATAATTCAAATCTGCAGTTCACAGCCTGTTGTTCCGGCGATCAACTGGTGCTTGTGTGTCCCACCAAAGTGACATGACTGATACCTAGTGACCAGTGTAGAGTACTACATATCACATCATTCTTTAGTGTGTCTTCTGAATGCCTTATACTGTAATTTAGCTATTTTTATGCTTAAATAGGCTTAATTTAGGCAAAAATACGCTGAAATTGGCTTAAATATGCATTTTTTTTTTACTTATAATAGGCCGTATTTAACTGAGAAACGTATGATTAATATTTTTTGGAAAAAATATGATAGCGTGAAGCCGTGAAATTCAAAGTGCGAAGTGGCGACGGATAACTGGATACTTTTTTTTTTTTTTTTTTTTTTTTAACACAGTTTTTTAAGGCAAAAAAAAAGTGATACTTTTTAATATCAACATTTCAGCCTTTTCTGGTTACAGTATGGCTTTTACTCAATTTTTTTGTTTTAATTTTATTTGTACAATTTGTCTCGGGCCGATAACAACTCGGGCCGCAAATCACCCCGGGGCCGCACTTTGGTACACCCATGCTTGTATAGCTCTTTGTCAGGGTTGAGTGCGTGATGTGACGCCAACTCTCACCGACTGTTGGGTTGTTAGCTTCCTTCGCAGCGAGCGAACGATGGCAGTTAAAGAGAGCAGGGGAGTGTTATTGATGCATAAGTCATTTTTATTGCAAATGTTGATCTGACATCGGCTGTAGGCCCTCTGAAGGAGTCGCATAAAGCCGGGAAACAATATACCACAGCACAAGCCAACCAGTCACAGCTTTAACGTTCTGCAATGATTTTTTTGGATACTCAAGTCGAAACTGAAACCGGCGAAATGCAAAAAAATGCGTACCTGGAGAGCAGCGCGTATTCAAGGGTCAAAATGCAAAAGATACGTTTCAACTGCACGTTTTTGGGCAAAAATTAACAGGCCTGGGGTCTGTGTCTCAATCCAACTATCTGCAACAGCCCTCTGAATGATGTAGTGCTATTCTTTACTACTGCACACTAACATAACAAGCATGTACCTTGCTGATAGTGCCACTCAAGGCTTGGCATTGTACTTGCCAATATCAATAATTATGACATTCATTAGTCAATGTGCTGGGGAGATGTAAGTACTGCAATCACACGTGTACACTGACCATACATCCATTTATACGTGTTGAGCATTAGCATAATTTCATGCATATTGCATGCCCCCAGTATTGCATCTTTTAGTGCCGGTCACATTAAATAGGGGCCCGGCATAAAATAGAGCATTTGTTTCGATAAATTATTCTGTTGCGACAGCTGTTCCAAACATGTACGCGCCAAATGGAACGTCCAGGAATTAGCAGCAACTTGATGTGTGGAGTGTGCATATTTCTTCCCTGTCCTTCATTAGAAATGTAATAAATTATGCCCATGTAACATTCCGGTGATTACTATTTAATAAAGCAGCATAATTAAAATTCAAGCTTTGGGCATGTTTTTGTACTGATATATGTACATGCTGCACATGTATAGATGCAGGGGCGGCGTGTGTGTGGCGCAGCCTCAGGCTACATGTCTAATGTCTACTGTGGTGACTAGTGACTCCGCCCTTCTTCCATCACAAAGTCATTCATGATCAAGTCAGCATTGGTACAACTATGTCTCTGGACCAACAAAAATATATAAGTTGAGGCAAAAACTTATATAAAATACATACAAAATACATCATGGATACGGAGCGGGGCACTCGCTGATATGTGTTAAATCATGAATAAATATTTTAACACATTCTACCATCTGGTTTTAATTGGGAAATGGTAATGCAAGTACAGCACCCCTAAGGCATCCTTTAAGTCCGCTCGGCTCTTATCACTTGACAACATTTCACGGCGCTCACATAGACTTGATTACCTCTGCATCGTATTGCAATTTTTACTCAGTTAACGTGAGGCTTGTTGCTTCGGTACTTCAGTTGCAGATGCTAGACTGCATGAAGACTGCAGACTGACCAATGTTGGCATGAAAACTGATGGAATCAACCAATCAGTGAAGATGGCTGTCATGACTGACAGGTAAACAGGCCAATGACTGCGTGGAGATGAGATATAGACTAACCAATGTTGGCATGAACACTGATGGAACCAGCTAGTGAGTGAACCTGCCTGGAGACGGACCGATGACTACATGAAGGCTGTGATGCTGCTGGTAAAGACTGACATACTGTGTAGGCTGACCAATGTTGGCATAAAAACTGATGGAACCAAGTAATAAGTGAAGATGACTGTAATGGCTGCCATGTGGACGGACCAATGACTGAATAAAGACAAAAAGAGACTGACCAATGTTGGTATGACCACTGATGGAACCAACCAGTGAGTGGTGCTGCCTGTAATGACTGACAAGTAGACGGACCAGTGACTGCATGAATGCAACAGAAGACTCACATATAGACTGACCAGTGTTGGCATGAACGCCGATGGAACCAACCGGTGAGTGATACTGCCTGAAATGACTGACAGTTAGATGACCGCATCAAGACTGTGACGCGACTGAACAATCCGTGATACTGCTTGTAAAGACTGACATATAGACTGACCAAAGTCTGGATAAAAACCGATGGAACCAACCCATCAGTGACTGACTGCCAGCTAGACAGACCAATGACTGCATAAAGACGAAAAGAGACTGACCAGTGTTTGTATGACCACTGAGGGGACCAACCAGTGAGTGGCGCTGCCTGCCGACGGACCAATGACTGCATGAAGTGCTGTGCTGTTTGTAAAGATTGACATATAGACTGACCAATGTCAGCATAAAAACTGATGGACAGTCTGTGAAGCTGCCAGCAATGACTGACAGGTAGACGGACCAATGATTGCATAAAGATCATAGAAGACTGACATATAGACTGACCAGTGTTGGCATGAACACCGACAGACCCAGGTAATACCGGAGACAATGATTTAACTGACCGGTGAGGCTGCTTGTGATGATTTATAGGTAGACTGACCAATGACTAGAAGGAGACTGACTAAACCAGCCAGTCAGGAATTCCGCCTGCATATCGACTGACATATAAACAGGGCATATAGGCTGAGCAAAGCCTGTCGGGCTTCTTCTAGTACTTGGTCGGTCTACCTGTAAATCATTACAAGCAGCCTCACTTGGCAAATAGACTGACCAATGTTGGTATGACCGGTAGACGGGCCAATACCTGCACCAAGATGATGATGCAGTCACTGGTTGGTCTACCTACAAATCACCACAAGAAGCCTCACTGGTCAGTTCATTCCAAATTTGCTGCTCGCAATAAAACTCCATCACTCTGTCACACTCGCAGAGATGGAGTGAGTGGGTGGAGGTGACAAGAGAGGGTGAGCGACTATGTTCATGTTAGCGCTACGTGATGGAGCAATGGCCGCGAACACGAAGGGGAGGGTGTGAGACAGGAAAAAACCCCCCAAAAAAACAGGGCTGTTAGTCAAGGTGTCTTAATGTATATTCCATTCATCTTCTTTCCGTCACTGTTTCTCACCACATCAGATAGCATGTATCTGATGGAAGCCAACGTGCAGTAGATCAAAAGGTGTGGGAGCAGTTGAGATAAGTCGACGCCCCCTTTCCAATCTCGATACAGTTCATCTGTCTTAAATGGCGGCTCATTGCTCATGTCGTGGAAAAGCTTGTATTTATAGCTGTGGATTACATATTCAGTCCGTCGCAGAAAAAAAAAATGCATGCATTCGGTTGAAACCGGCTTTTTTAAACGCATGTGAACACCTCCATCGCCATTTCGCTGCTTCACACCATCGTGGTTTTTCAAAAATATATCAATCCATAAATCATGCTGTTTTGCGCTTGATTTAGTGTAAAAAAAAAACAAACAAAAAAAAAACGCATGTTAAAGCAAATTAGGAGTGTCACAAGATCTTGAGAGAGACGCGGGGCTGCTAGCATACACACAGAGTGCAGAAGAGTGTAACGTAGTAGAAAAATGAATTCAAAGTCCTGGGTACATGTATCAGTGTTGCCAGGTCCACTTACAAATGACTTTGGGCTTGATTTTTTTTTTGTAAAGCCACCTGCAAATTCCCAAGTTTCCTGTTGTTTTGGGCTTGTTTTCAGGGAAGGAGTCGCTTGTTTCTCTCACGAGACTTGGCAACACTGGCGCATCATCGAACAAGTTGCAGTATCACAGGTTAGTGGTTGTTTGTAAGAACTGTGTGTGTAATTATAATGTACAAATACGTAAGTATTGGACGTGGTATGAGACAATAGCCATAGCAGGAAGTACTGTGCAGAAACAGGAAGTAAAAAAGAACTTGGTGATAATGTTACCCCGCCCATGCTAACGTGTGAGTCTGTGTTACAGTATGTCTTATTTTCTCTTAATATGTCTACTATTGAATAATACGAGTGTAAATGTGACTATAGGGTTGTTATTACATCTAGAAGGCTCTAATAATGTTAAAAACGTATTTCGAAGGTTGCACACAGGTTCTCCGTGCTCTAACTATGAAAATCTTCAATTTATAAATAAGGAATCCAACTTCGCGGAAATCAACTCAGGATGGTCGGGTCTAGAACTGCCTGTGTTCATGTTTTACTGTAGCAGACGGAGGGTCCTGAGCAACGTCAAATCGGGTATGTACGATCATTTCCCGACCAGTATCAGGAATCCGACTAAATTAGTGCGTATAAACGTACTGATTATGTGGAGTCTTTCTCTATGCTCTCTTTACAGCCTATTTGTTTTTATTCAATGTAGATTTCCTCCTATCGGGCCTACTCTTTCTGGAATAATCTCCCTGCTGACATTAAAGACATTTTGAGTCCTTTTAATCTCAAACTTGACCTTCAGTTAGTTGCTTGATATGCGATTGCTTCCCTCCTTGTATGGCACGGCACCCGCTCTGTGCAGAAGATGGTACAGGTATATTTATTAGTTTGTCAGTGTCGCTGCTTTTCCTTACTGCTATTTTACACGAGAGGGAAGCTTTACCCCCAAGAGTGTGTTCAAGTACAATCTTCACCTTTAGTGGGGCACAAAATAAGACACATGCACTCCAGAGGCATGGAGTCCCTTGCTACGAGAGTACTACTCCTGCTACTACTCCGTGATGTCAATGGCAAACAGTCAATGTGGGGGAACACACGGCCAAACAGTGAAACAATTTGTTTAATCATAAAGTGCATTTACATAAGGCAACGGCTGCATAAATGAATGCATAATTGAACAGGTTAATGCATAATGTAGCGCTCCCGCGGGACAATAAATAAAGTGCCTTTTGAAAACGTGTGAGATGGGGAAGGGGAGAGGAAAAAAGCGCGAGAGAGACAACAGTACCCGCCGAGCGTCAGACAAAACATGAAACACGAGACAATGCCAAGGCCACAGAGGTAGAAGGGGGTTGGGAGGAAAACGTAAGGCAGGAAATAAATAAATAAACTAGGGTGAAGTCATGCTAAGAGGATTTGGGGACATGCTTGGTTTCTTGCTGTAAGCCGTCTATTAGCAGCAAAGTATTTGCAGCTCTCATAAGCATGGCGGGGACACTATTAGTGACAAGCTCACACACAACTACAACTTAATGCTGCCTCATGGGAATATATCCTCTACTCGCCATTTCTTTCCACCTTACTATGCCACTGACATCCTCTTTCCACAGCAACACTTCCTTTTACTCTTTAGGAATGTTTTTTTTTACACATTTTGGTGATACCATTCCTTTTTTGTTGTTGTTGTTTTGTCACCATTCCTGTTTTTTCTCTTAGTTTTATTACAGATGCATAAAGTAATTCAACAAACACATCTCATCTAGTCTGCATTTTGTGGTACTTTTAAATCATAATTTTTAAGGATATATATACGTATATATATACAGTATGTATGTATATATATATATATAATTTTTTTTTAATTGTGTATGATCCAACCATCCGTTTTCTATGCCCTATGCCGCTTATCCTCATTAGGGTCGCTGGGGTATGCTGGAGCCTATCCCAGCTGACTTCGGGCGAGAGGTGGGGTACACCCTGGACTGGTCGCCAGCCAATCGCAGGGCTAATTGTGTATATTATTTTTTCATGATTTATTTATTTATTATTATAAAATATTTTTATTGATCTATTTAATATATTTTTTTAATTTATTGCCCGATATTGGCATAAACATATCTGCATTGTTTTTTTCTGCTGATAATGAGATCGGTGTGCGAGTGAGACCTTGTTGTAAATATGCAATTTGCAATGACTGTACCAAACAGGAAGCCGAAAACCAAAATAAGAGCACACGACAGGAAGCGACGTGACAACTAAGGAAAACGTCCAACCTGCCATGCAGAACATCACATAAAGCGCTGGTTATGGTGTTCCATCAATATTTGTAATCTGATATCACACCTCAGGAAGAATCACTTGGGGTTATGTGCAGCCTTTTGTATGTATTGCGGCATTTATCTTATTTTGCACAAACGGTGTATTCTTGTGAAATGCGTCCCGTAGAAGAAGCATAATGTCTTCATTAAATAATAATAGCTGCTGCCGACGTTATTATTGGTTGATATTGGTATCGGTAATAAATATCAAGCATCTCTGATCACTTTAAAACATTTCAAGCGGTTGTTCACGTTGCCGAAATCAAAACCGAAACGAAGCGCTGCTTGCACATTTACTTGTGACTTTGTCCAGGGACATAAGAAGAATGGGTGATAACGACAGGTCACGGTACTTTGTTGACATGGTTTCTTCCATTTGTGCATGTTTTGATTTGGATTCTTCTTGGTGTGATATTGTAGTGACAGTATTGTAAGAGCTGTGATTCAGAAGTTGGGCTATAGGGGTCAGTGGTGTTTGCCTGCCAGTTCCAGCCAGCCCATATGAGAAGAAGAGTTGGCAAGCTATGTTGGCCACATAGAAGTGTGGGCTGTGTCTTGCTGTAAGGCATTCAGTGCTGTTTTGTAGACGGCTGATTTGCTGCGGTAATTTTGTTGTATGTCTTGACTGCAATGGCAAGAAAGCATTTGTACACGTGCTAATCCTTCTTGTGGCTAACAATCTACAGTTAAAAAAACGGGTGTAGTGTCCAGATGAATACTGCCATGTTGTTATTTCGGTGCTTATTTTGCACTGAACAGGAAGTCACTGTGTGTGTGTTTTAATGCTAGACAGTCGTTATTGTGGCTTAGTGGTAACGAGGAAGTTGGCAATACTACAACGCAACCATTTTTCATAGATAATCTCTCGTATTTTATGTTGACAAAAGCGGTCAGCGTCGATTTAAGCGGCCGCTTTTTTGACTTGCTGAGTGGATTCAACTACAGCAAACCCAAAACACAAGCCAGAGCTTGTTTTTTGTGTCGCTCCCGCACACATGCCAGGGGCCTCATTTAAAAAAGGTTGCTGCGCATATAAAAAAAAAGTTTCGTCAGCATGGGTGGAACTCTGCATCTTTCACCGCAAACGTTGGCATTTATAGAAAAATTCTCCGACGCATTCTTTCAACCGTACGTGGAGCTCATGCCCAGTTTTTCAGACACGGGAATCAGTAACACCTGATGGTGACGCAACGAAATACAGCTCATACTAACATAACAACACACAGATAAACTATCAAATACATAGCGCCACGAGGGTTGCCAACCGCCCCTTGAAAAACAGAATCATCCATATTTAGAAACAAAAGTACTTGGTATTACCATGAGAGTGAAATATAGTTTGTAGGAATTAATGAATGAGGGCGCCTGTATGATATTTGATGGCAGCACTTTTTTGCTCTGTCACCAATTAGAGAATAAAATGGCAGAATTCACCAGCACTTGTCTTAATGCCTGGCGGTGAAGCGGTACACGCTTCTGTTTTTTGTGGCAGGGAGTGCGGGTTTGATTGTGTTCTGTTTACCCGCAAAGCATGCTGGGAGTGCATCCGGCTTCCATGCCTTGCATGGTTTGTGAGACACAAATAGTCACATGTTCAGAGCTAAACATAGTAGTAGCAATTGACCTGTGTTTGTATTACTGTAATTTCGGGAGTATAAGCTGCTACCTCTTTTACACGCTTTGAACCCTGCGTCTTAAACAATGATGCGGCTAATTAATGCCTAAAACCACTACATATCCCATGTTGGTTAGCGTGCCGAAACAGAAAGCAGTGCATTTCCACAGTAGAAGCTAATATCACGTTTTCAGGCCTTATGCAGTGATCGTGTTTTGATCTGACAAACATTAAGTAATTTTGATCAAGTGTAGAATTACTACAGCTTTTGCTTGGACTCTACCTCCCCAGATGAGTAGAGTTTGAGACCTCTGGTTTTGCATTGCTGACTATTTTCTTGTGTACATAGTGTAGTGTTCTTAGGTTTGTGAGTACGTAGTGCTTCGGGATGGAATCCACGCACAGTTTTGTAAATGAGGCCCCTGGAGAGAACACAGAAAACATGGGAGGCTCCTTGTTTTTATGTCAAAGCAAGACTGGAATTGATTTTGTTTGGTATTCGACAGAAGATGCTCGTGAAAGCTCAGGTCAAAATGACATATGGTCAACATGTATGAATTAAAAAACAGACATTTCTAGTTATTAAAGCCACGTTTATGTTTATGTCAGACTGCAGTGAGCTACCTGTCAATGTGCGTTTCCGGTGCAACGCCGGCGTGTTTGTGCGTACGCGTCTGTCAGGCGAGATCGGAGCATTTTGCGCTGTGATGTGTCACACCTGATTATGGATCCGCCGTCATCCCGTGCGAGCGAGGAGACAGGCGAGGCGTCAGCCGAGGTTTGACGGCTCGGGGGGGGGGGCGTGACAGCGGCGCGACCTCAGACGACGCCCTCCATTTTGCTCGAGCGACGACTCCGGCAGATTACCCTCGGCGCCATCTTCTTACTCTGTATGCTAATGGAGAAGAGTAATGAGAAATGAGTGGCAGATAAAAGAAACCATGGCGAAAAGAGAGGAAGTGGGGGACATAAAGGGAACCAAAAAAGCAGGAAGGCCAAGTGTGTCACACATGTAGAGAGAACACAAACAAATACAGTGGGGTGGGGGGGACTTGAAAGACAACAAAAAGGGGGACTAATGAAGGTCATATGGCGACATATTAGATAGGATTTTAGGGACCATATGATCATGTGGAATAAATTTGTCTGGGGCTGGTTGTGTGCTGTTTTGCAAGAAAAATGCAAGGATGAGCTCCTTGTAGACGGAATGTGTGTGTGTGTGTGTGTGTGTGTGTGTGTGCGTGCGCGTGCGCGTGTGTGTGTGAGGCCAAGTAGCAGGTGCTGTCATCTATTCTGCCCAAAGCAACCGAGCCGTGCCAAGATGTCATTAGCTGAAAGGCAAATTGCATTATTGCCCTAATAAGGAGCGTGATGACTCTTTTTGATGTCCTCCTCTAACCACCCCCCCCTCCCATTCATCGAACCTCCATAGCAGCCTTCCCTTTCAAGGTTGATGGCCATGCAGAAAAGTGAGAGTCATATTCAGGAGATGACGGTGACTCACCTTCAGCGTATATATTGGCTCCTCCCTCCTCCCCTCCAGGCTTTGATTGGTGTCGGAAGTCGATGGATAATCAGGTAGCATCAGGCCCGGTCCTCATTTCCCCTTCACACGGTCCACATTAGGGTGCGGGCTTTCTGGAGCAGGCCGATAAGGACAATACGCTCCTATGACCCTTTCCTTCTGTCGTTCAGCTCTTTTTCCATCGCTAAGCATCCCTTCCACCTTTTACTTTTCCACAGTCCAATTACAAAGACCCCTCCATACCGCCTTAAATGTCCATTCTGTGACGTAATGACATCATCGTCTAATTTGCATGATGATGTAGCAGGATACTGTTGTTTGAGACAAAAAGTGAGTAAAGCACATGAAAAGTGCAACAAATATGTGCACATCTTTCTTACATCGCTTCTTTGTCATTTTTTAAAAATGTCACAAACAAGACAGAGCCGCCTGTGAGTGTGTTGGCGTGGGGGAGGGGCCCATGGCAGTACCCGCGGCGTTCATATCAGTACCTGACCTCAACAACATATGCATACATGTTTTGTTTTTTTTGCGCGAGAGGTTAAAGGAGGTGATGATGCAACTCCTCACCGATGGAATAGGCTTGAGAGCAATTTTAATGCCGTAAAAACGGCCACTAGGTGGCAGAAGTGCATCATGAGAGGAAGGAGAAACATGCATGACAGGAAGAGGAAGCACTTGCATAAAGGCAGCTGTTAGGGGTTGTCTTGACAAATGGAGGATTGAATGACTTAAAGTTACATTTATGTCTGTGTTTCATTGATATTTTTGTCAAGCATTAAGATTTTGCACTTTGTACGGCGGTGCTTGAACACACCACGGTTAGGTGCTGTGAGACGCAAGAGTGAAATCTATACAGTGGAACCTCGGTTAACATACGCCCTGGTTAGCGTACAATATGGCGCGTGTCTTGTTCTATTATCAATACATCGCGTGAGGTCGCTGTGTTGTTAATGTTTTGTTGTTTTTTTTAAATCATAAAACATCCTTGTTAGCAGCTTACTCATACAGAGAAACAGGAACTGGAAGTCAGCTCCGTCGCCCAACTATGATGACATCAGCTGTTGACTCTGTAGTTCATTGTTAACTAACACAGTTATGCCACAAGTCTAAAATATTTTAAACCTAAAACGTTTTAAACCTTGTTTAGCGTGCGCCCTGGTTAGTGTGTTTTTCGCCATTTACACCACAATTTTACCTCTGTTTGTGTATTTGCTGTATAGTGTGGCGCATGTCTTGTCATGTTACTGATACACAACGTGAGACCGCCTGTTTTCTTAATGTATTTTCATCACAAGCAGCTTGCTAATACACAGAAACAGGAACCAGAAGTCAGCTCAGTCGCCCGTCTGTGATGTCATCAGTGGTTGACTGTTTTACAATTACAGTGGAACCTCGGTTTGCGTCTGCTAAACAACTATACCACAACATAAGCAACACAAAAAAGGGGTTGTTTTGCATCAAAATAACAATTTATTTACAAACATAACACCATGAACTATGTACAGTTTTCACATTTGGAACTGAACTATGTGTGTGCGCGCATGCGTGCACGTGTGTGTTTGTGTGTGTGCATGTGCTAAAATTTCCCTAAAATGTGTAACCTTCTGTATGCTACACTCCTGCACGCTCTCTCACTTCCTCCTTCCTGTCGTGTGATTTTCCCTTCACTTGATCTCTGTCGAGCTCCTATCAAATGCACTTCAGCCACCTTGTGGTTGTTTTTATGGCTTAAAATTGCTCTGAAGTGAAATGCATTAGTGGAGATTTGAAATGCGTTGTTGGGAAATATGTCCCTGGTGTTGAATGAGTTAAAAACACATCTGGACTAGCGGTGTATTCATAGCACGACTAGACGCGTGGCATGTTGTACACTAACCGGAAAATGTACGCAAACTGAGGCAAAATTTTGGTGTTAACCGAAAAACATACTGACCGAGGTTCCGCTGTATGAAACCTGGTAAGAATCGCGCACTGTTGCTTACCTGGAAGGAAAAGGATGGAGTAGAAAAGTGACGTTGGCCATAAAAGTGTTTGGAAAAGAGCTTAACTCCATTGTTTCATGTTCATTCATGTCACTCTCAGCTCACAGGAGACTAGCGTGTTTTACGTTGTATAGAAATCATAGCCAGGGAGATGCTGGCTCACAAAATGCAATTGTAAAGATCAGCTAGCGTGATTCCGCTCTGATTTAGCAAAGAAATGCAATACTGCAGTATTTTACTTGTGATACCAAAGCAGGACCACACGTACGCCTCTAAAGTATCACACACACACACCCCCCAAACACACACGCTCATTTGATGAAATTAGGTGATGACGGAGCCTGTTCTTTCCATCTTTATGCGAGACGAGCTCACAGTGTGGAAATTAAGAGTGTGTGTGTGTGTGTGTGTGTGTGTGTGTGTGTGTGTGTGTGTGTGTGTGCCCAAGTGCGTTTTTTTTTGTGCAAGGCCGACTAATCCCTGGGCAGAGCTGAAACGAGTTAAAAACACATCAAAGGGAAGCTTAACCTCTGTGAAACCTCGCCGGGTTTTCAAGAACAACAAATGATCATTCTCCTCATTGTTTCCAGAGGGACTCTTTTCACCGCCGCCGACTCGCCCCTCAGTCCTGCCATTTTTTTTTTTTTTTTTTTGTAAGCCTGTGGTTTCATTTTTAATGACAGTGTGTGTGTTTGGGTTGCTCGGGTGTGTGTTTGCACTTAAAAGAAAGCTATTTTCTTTAGTTTTTTTCATGTAAGTGCGACATGCTAAATGGGCGAAAAGCAAGCTAACAAGGACATAGAGTTCTGCTTGAAATCATTAAAATGGAACTGGAAATCATAACTGGCTGTACAACAGTTTGCACAGAATCAATGAAGGACAAGAAAGTATTTGGTAGACAGATGGAGGAGTGTGTGTGTGTGGTCTCAGGCTTGTTTTCACCTACACTTCTCATTATCACGGAATAATGGTGTTTTTTTTCTGCAGAAGTTCAGGTTGGCGCGTGTTTCTTTGCCTTGTCTTTCCTCAATTAGCTGACACACACACACACACACACACACACACACACACACACACACACACACACACACACACAGGAAGAGAGACAGGACAAGTGTGCCATTAAAAGCAATTCAGTGTTTTGTTTCAGAAGTCATGTGACGGCTCACATCTGCTTTTATTTGTTTCCTGCTATTCCAACACAGGCGTCGGACAAAGCAAAAGCAGACGTTTCTATTCAGAGTGCAAAAATAAATCTGAAACAATGCCTGCCCACAAAGCGACGAGAATGGCGTCGAACGTTGTCGCGATCACACATGGACCACAGATACGGGACACATGGCGAGCGTGTGACAACACAAGACTCTCCCAAACATTGTGAAGGAGTATCAGGGCCACACAAATATTAATACACAGATTATGACGTCGTACCGATAAATCTGATAACATTAAACACAGCCCCAATAACCGATAATAAAAAAAATTAAAAAACACTCCAATCAATTGCTCCTTTAACGGCCTGTCGTAAGTGTGCCAACTGCTCTTTGATGAGGGGAAAAGAAAATCCCATCGAGCACACACAAAACATCGGCCACCTGAAACATCAACATCGCTACGGCGGCTGTGCCGCAGCGTTTGGAAAAAGTGCAAAAGGTTTGCCAGAGACCTCCGTGACGTCACACCGGCTGCTCGGTGCGTGTGCCCGAATACAGTGCACCTTGCTGGGCCATGCCAAGTAGCTGCTCCCGGTCTATACTCCGGTTCTCCTGACCTCCGTAGCTGCACACCGGCTGTTCGAAGCATGTGTCCGACTTTAGTGCACTTTGCTGGGCCACAGCAGGTGGCTCCTCCCGCTCTGTACACCGGTTTTCCTGATAGTAGTGACGCAGTAGTAGTAATGTCATGATATTTGATTTGGACAAATCAACAGCTGCAGTTGCTCAAATCCAACTTTGTTCGAGTTCTTCTTCCAGGTGTGCACAAACTACAGTTAACCCTTTCAGCGCCAAAGTCGCAAAATTGCGACAAGCAACATTGCTGAATTTAACAAGCCATTTCTGCAAATATGGTGCCTCATGTAGTTAATATTTTACACCAGGAGATGGCGGACATCTGTTGCTTCAATGTGAGCAACATTTTCGGGCGTTTCTATGCAAAGTTTATAAGTTTATGGAAGCCCTTTGTGCATGCGGCAGCGCGTCCGCTTGTCATGACAGTCCACGTGCAACATACTTGAGCTGATGCTTTGCTCAACCGTAGTTGGGGTGGCAGTAGGGGACGTGGTGGGTTGTCAAAACATTGCTAATAGTGAGGGAGGGTAGCGGGAATTTGAAAAAATGCGGAAATAGCGCCATACGCGGTACCATCCGCGGGAGACTCCTCTGCAAAAGATACACTGCTAATATGACCTGAGAATACAATGATTCAGATGAATGACAGTATTGACAGGCACAATAGATAGCTAGCTTGATACTTGATATCTATCCATGTCATAATAGCGGTTGAGGCAGCAGTGGTGTTCAAGATCCCGCTGTAAATGATGATGATGGCTGCGTTTGCTTGAGAGATGAGGAAGAGTATCACAAGTGGATGAGACATTTTGATGAGCCTGTTGATGAGCTGGTATCATGGCGACGGGGATCTGACAAATTCTGAGCCTAGTGATGTCATAATGTACTCCCATCACAAACTTTGGGTCATACTGATGAATTTTCGAATTTACAGTATGCCTTTATCTCTAACCATTTTCAAACTACAACCTTTTGAAACAGTAATGTTAAAACTCAAAAAAAGGTTCACTCTAAATTAAAAAAAGTTATCGGTCTTGAAAAGCAGCTTGTGCTTGTGTAAGTAATAATAAAACAAATCTTTATATTAAAACATATATATAAAGTTTTTCTTCGCCCTTTCAACAGAATTACAAAATACATACAGTAACTTACGGTGTGTAAGCCACACCCACTGAATTTACAGTAGAGTTTTAGAATTTACAGTTTGTTCTGATATAAGCCGCCCTGTGTACAAGCCACACGTTTCCACATCATAAAATGGCATTTTGTGGCGCGCACGATTCCGTGAGGACCAGTCAGCTCTTTGACAGGAGCCAATCATGAACTATGAAAAAACCCACGACAAGCTTGTCAGTCTTAACTGGCTGACACACGGTGTCGTCTTACAAACATTAAACTCATCACACAGCAACTTAACACTCAAATGTTATACCTGCGAAATATAGAAGCATGTATCAATACGAGTTTAATATAAAAACAACACATTTTAAAGATTTCCCATAATGCATTATGCATTTCCGATAATGCATTAAGTTTATGCCATTTCGTTGGCGGAGCAAAGAAAGCATAGAAGATGAATGGTGGATGGTGCTACAATACCTCCTCTGTCCACCAGAGGGAGTCATAGTGCCCAAAGCCCAGAGGGAAGCTGACGTCATTGCAGTGCCTCAATCAATGCATTGCTCAGACACAGTGCCTTATGGGAAAACTTTAAAAAGTGCCCCCCCCCCCCCCCCCCCATTTTAAATTCATATTGGGTTATGTTTGTATATTTGTATAAACACATTTAGTGTTAAGTTGTTGTGTGATGAATTTAGTGTTACGTGTTTTTTTTCTTTAAAAGATGACACCTTGAGTCAGGCTGTTGTGTTGTTATACTGGTATACATAATGACCTCCTGTGATTTCCAGTGGGCTGACAAGGTCGTAGTGAGTGCACTGATAGCTCGGGATTGGCTCCTGCCAAAGAAAGAGCTGTCGTTTCCTCACTGACTCAAACAATTAGCAGTAGTTCTGAAGTAAAGGAGATGTAACGAGATTAGAATTTAGCCATAAATTAGCCGCATCGCTGTCTAAGCTGCAGGGTTCAATGTTTTAAGAAAAAAGTAGCTTACACACCAGAATGATAATTTTTACTTTATTTTTCAGTATGCGGCCGATTTGTGGAAAAAGTTTGGACACCCCTGCACTAGAGATTGGACAAAATGAAATGAGTGTTGTTAAAATTGCATCTTTATTCTTGCAAGATTACGACCTTATTACCCTTTTCTTGTGAGTATACTCCTGGTTATCTTTTGAGTGCAGGAACCCATTACATGTTGGACAAGTTCTGGATAAAAGGTGCTAACTAAAATTTGAAAAAAAAACCAACCTAGAACTAAAAAAAAAGCCATAGAAGGTGGGTTTCTGTGACAATATTTGAGACTTTTTGGCCTTGGTGGAGGTCTTGTATGGTTGCTAAGTGGTTAGAAAATGTTCTAACCACTAAAAAAGGCGCATACTAAAAGGAAACCAAATTGATGGAAGGTGAGTCTGGCTGTTTTTGAAGCTTTGAGGGAATCCCTCTTATGTTCACCCAGTTTCCTTCCTTGAGGCGATAAGCACCCTGGGACTCGGCTTTGACCCGCAGGACATTAACCTCATACAGAGCACATTCCCCGGTGAGCAGCTGGAGGTCAAAAAGCCGTGACAGGTCAAAGTGTTCTGCAGGCTTTATTTGGTGCGATCCCTCCCTGGTCTGAGTCCAGAGGGGAGTGGAAAAGAAGAGGAGGGGAGAAGAGTCTCGCCCACGTCATCCAAACCGTAGCCAGCTTGGTGGGCTCACCTCGGGTTTCAGACGCAGTCGGTGTGCTTTGTCGCTTGTTTCAAGCGGGGAGGGGTGAGGTGGAAGGGAGAGAGGAGGTGGGTGGGCACTGCTGGGTGATCCTTGGACTTGTCTTCCGCGAGCTGCCGACGCAAACGCTTGTTCTCCTCAGTGAGGGCGCCGAACTGCAGAGGAGGAGAAACAAAGGAACGATATTTTTAAAGCAGAATCTGGCGTCACAATTAAATCAAATCAACCAAATTAAACACTTCACTCAAAGTTACCCATAAAAATCAATCATCCGCACGCTGATGAAAGAGTCGCCATCCCATTAAACGCTTAATTCCTCCTTCACACTTGCTTTCATGCATGTTGAAGACCAAACGTGTGCAATTGTAGTTGGATGTGGTGGATCAGTGTAAGTGGGAGTCACGCTTCGGCAGTGGTCCCCAATGCAGGGCCGCAGGCCACACAAGGTCGCTCAGTTCAATAGACAAGTGCTCGCTCATGCAGTACTTCCTCCTCCCTGCAGGGGGCTTCACAGTGAAGCAGCAGTAGAAGAAGATGGCTAGCATTTACATAACCACGCTAAAAATTAGATTTTTAACAGCGACTGGACCGCAGCAACAGGGGAAGCCATTTTGAAGGACTATAACCTTATATAATACTACAACCATTTGCGGCCTGCAGCTTTTTAAAAAAAATTGTAAAATTAGAATTCAACACGAAAACAAAAAAAAGGAAAAATCAGCAGTAATTTTACATGAATAAAGTCAAAATATTAAGAGTGATTTTCGGGGAATAACGTTTTGAAGGACTAACCTGCACAGGCACGTTCAGATGAAACATCACTTTTTTTAGTATTTTTTTTAAATATATTTTTACAACATTTTATTTGACTTTTTATATTTAAAATAATTAATTTAAAAATATATATTATAATTTAGATTTATTGTATTTATATTTATTGTATTTATAATTTAAAAAAACAACTTTGAATGACAGCGTTCATTCTCCCATATCCCGTGATTGTTGACCCCCTGATTTGTGGCGTGTGGGTCAGTTCTGGGTTTTTTAAAATTTGACCCTTGCAAGACTCTGGACCTTCTTACATACACCGTATTTTCTAGACCAGGGGTCACCAACGTGGTGCCCGCGGGCACCAGGTAGCCCCCCCACGACCACATGCTTTTCATTCAGGTTTTCAGTTAATAATGAAAGAACAGTAGAAAGAAATGCATTCTGAAATACAAAATGTGAGTTGTGGACACGAGCATTTTGTTCTCGTTCTGGTAAAACAAGCATAATCGCTTTGTTTGGGTTTAAAATAAGCTCTGAAAATAAATGTTACAAAAATGAGTAGCTCTTGGCCATTTTCATTTTGTAAAAGTAGCTCTCACAAGGAAAAACGTTGGTGACCCCTGTTCTCGACTATAAGTCCTACTTTTTTTCATGGTTTGGCTGGTCCTGCTACTTATACTCCGGAGCGACTAACATGTTTTTTTTCACACTGACAGCAACGAGAGGGCTTGTTTGCCAGTATCTGCTACTCCTATTACTCCTGTACCACGGAAAATGTACAATGTAAACATCAACTTCTCAAGACAACTGAGAAAGACGGAACACAAATGCCCCCAAAGAGAAAATCATATGCTGCAAGTGAACTAGCTAGTGTATGTTATGTTTGTTTGCACTATGGTGTACATGTCCACATAAAACAGTCCATGACTAATATTAGATACCTACATATAATTACAAATAGCAACATTGCTGGCCCCACTAAAACAGCTACATTTTGGAACATTTAGCCAATGGTGAAGTGTAAAAAGTGCAACCGTGTTGTAAGAGTGTCATGGTAATTCCATAGCTAAAGTGGCGGTCTAAATAGTGAAATATGGCACATAAAAGGCAGTGAAATAATGTATTTTTAGCCGTGAGCAAAATAAGATATTAAAGGAGAGGAAGCGACAAAGAGACGGGTCATGACAGCTACACACGTCCGTGTGTGTGCCTTTAAGATGTGTGTGCGTACAGCGATGGGTGCGGAAGGTTCCGCTAATATTCCACTAGCACACACTAATCTGATGACTGCAAATAACTAGGGGGTTTAAGCTCAATGACAGAAAGTTGATGTGTCAAAACGAACCAAATACGCTTTGCTATTTAGTCGCTCTGACAGCAAAACATGCAATCACATTTTAGGGATGAACAAACACAGCGTGTGACACTTATAATTAGCTGTGTCTTTTCATTTGCATCATTTTTGGATGCTAATTGCAAGGGTTGGGTGGGTGAAATCACAGCCCTCACAGAAACACGTGCGGATGAAAGGGTGGGTGTGAGGAAGGTGGAAAAGTCATGTCTTTGCGCTTCATTTCAAAAATATTTCAGGACAGATTAGGAGGCCATGACTAAACATGGAGAATAACAGCTGGCCATAAAAAAAGAAAAACACGACCATTTCTCCAAAAAAACCCCAAAACTTTTTTTCCCAATCTGTCAAAATATACCAGACTTGAGCACTTTTTTTTTAATGCCACTCATGCGCATAAAATTTACTAGGATTGTGCACAAGATACTGCGCAAAAGTAGACATGCTGCACTATACTGTGATTCAGCAGTGTCCAAGCCTTTTCCACAGAGGACCTCATACTAAAAAATGAAAGGATGCAAGGGCCGCTGTGATATTTCATAAAGATTTCAAGAAAAAACGGCATCTCACCTTTTTTTTTTTTGAACGGGGGAAGCTCATACAGTGTGCCCTCATCCCCAGTCATTATTTTCATCGGATTATCTTAGTCGGGGTTTCTGAAAAATACGCAGACTTTGACAATTGTTTGTCATCTTCTCCCCGAAAAAATGTTTTTAATAAGCACTTAAACTCTTAAATGGCTTTTTGCGAAAAAGCCAATGAGGGCTTGGTTCTTTTTTTTCCGCCCATTATTTTTTCTTTTCATATAATCCTTCCAAATTTTCTTCTTGTGATATTATGACTTTATTCCCATAATATTCTCACTTTATTCCCGTAATATCATAACTTTTTCAGGCTTGTTTTTTTTTTTTTAATTTTCCCAATATTTTAACTTTATTTTCAATTAATCTTCCTAAATTGTCTTCTTGAAATAGTATCACTTTATTTCCATAATATTTTCACTTTATTCTCATAAAATCATATGTTTTTCCCCAACCTAAGTTTGTTTCTCATATAATGACTTTTAAAAAAATAACCTACTTTTTCTTGAATATTTCAACTCAACTAAAATGACATTTTTCCTCATAGTACAAATTTATTTTGGAAAAGTGCCGACTTTTTACTCGTTAGAAATCAACCTTTTTTTTTTGGTAATATTTTGACTTTATTTTTGTAGAATTACAGGTGTTTTTCCATTTCTGCTGTTTTTTTTTTTATTTTTAAAACGTTCTAATACGGCAAAATGATTGGCAAAATATAATGTTGTCATAATTTTTTGCGTCACATCATATTATCAAAATATTAATATTAAAATGAAAATCATGGCAAAATACAGTGTTTTTGTGGCGCAGCATGTCCGCCATATTTGTGGAATGTGTAGTGGCGGCATAATTTGCTAGGATTTTGCAGCAAAAGTACTGTAATTGGTCGAAAAAACAAATTCTGTGGCAGATGAATTTAGTAAAACCACATAACGTAAAAATGTGGCAACATGAAATTGATGTTTTTGTGGCACATCATGTGCGCCATATTCGTGAATAAAGTCATAATATTAAGAGAAAAAAGTGTTATTCTAACGAGAATAAACTTGTAATATTATGAGGGAAAATTTCATCATTTTAGTAGCATAGAGTTGAAATATTAAAGAAAAAATGTGATTTTTTTTAAAGTTGTAATATGAGGAACAAAACAGTTGTCATTTTTGGAAAGTTAGGTTGGGTGGGAAAGTAATATTAGGAGAATAAAGTCGCAATAATACTAAAAGAAAATGTATGAAGATTATTGAGGAAAAAGGTGAAATATCTGGAAAATAAAAAAAACAGCAAAAATGGGGAAAAAAAGAACAAAGATGGAGTTTCCTGCTAATAATAGGCTTTTTCACCTCTGTGACAAAGCTGAGGTGCAGTTTTGCTTGAACTATAGATATAGCTTCTGAGCATATCTACATGTGTTGCTTTCAAAAATCTCAAGTGTTTTGCACGCATTTGCATTCGGTGACACCGCACCATCCGAACATATACACGTGTCAGTCAGCGGGCCGGCCCACAAACTACAGCAGAGTCGGGAGATCGGTTCCCTCAGACCCTGGGGTTTTCTTTTTTGGAGCACTGAGTGGGCTGAAGACTACTTTTGATTCATCCTCCTTTTTTGGTGATTTGTTGACTCCTGTGAAGTCACTTTTTTCCTCAGTATATTCCTTTGTGTTTCTCTTCTCACCCCCTGCATTGTTTTATCACAGTGGGCCATTTCCCTACGCTGTCATGGAGAAATCAGCACAGCAGTATTGATATACAGCCCTCTCTCACTGCCATCAAAGGGAAATCATTTACCGCTGGAAACACACGTCACCGCTTTTCCCGACACCATTTGCTCTCATCCCTCCTCTACCCCTTCCTACCTTTTATCGTAGGAAGAGGAAATGGATGAATGTGTGTGCCTTTTGTTTGTGTACGTGCGTTTCTTTTTTTTTTTTTGAAGTTGGACGTATGAAGTCTTCCTCTTCGGTGTGAGCTCAACAGCGGGCGGCCTGCCGTGTTTCTAACAGGGTGTGTTTACGTATGTGTGTGTGCTCTCACCTGTTGATTGAGCAGTCCGACGGCGTCCATGTTGCGCTCCAATTTGATCTGCATGTCGGCCAGTCTGCCCAGATTCAAAGCCACACAAGTCTCCTTTTCCAGGCTGGAATATATATACAGTATATATTTATATATATATATATATATCGTTAGATGTTATTATTACACTTTTACATTCACTCTAATGCAGGGGTGTCCAAACTTTTTCCAGCGAGGGCCACAAAGTGAAAAATGGATGCAAGGGCCACTTGGATGTTTTGTGTGTCAAACTCGTGCCACGGAGGGCCGAGACACTGCAGGTTTTCTCGCCGAGAGCTTTGTCCAGCAGGTGATTTCATGGATGAGCTCCGTTCCTCAAACTGAAGGAGGTGTCGATCGTTAAAATCACCCCCTTTACTGACCGGCTGGAAAGACTTGACTTTTGACTTCGTTCCCATATTAGAACTTTCCGCCAACCTAATTTTCAAAAAGTGAAAACATATTTTTTCTTTCATATTTCAACTAAAATGACATTTTCCCCAAGTTTATTCTTGTAAAATTGCGACTTTTTTCTTGTAATATTTTCACTTTTTTCTCATAAAATTGCATTTCTTTTTACATTTTTGCTGTTCTACTTTAAAGTTCTTGGAAATTTTGACTTTATTCCCGTATTTTGCCTTCTTTTTCATTAAATGTTTTTGCAGTCCAATTTTCCAAAAATGACAACTTCATTCGTTGTTTTTTTCCTCATAATATCATACCTTAAAAAAAAAAAAATACATTTTTTACAGTCAAAGACGCACGCGTTCATTACATGTTTGAGGCAAGAGCTGCTACCTGTATCAATATCGGTTGATATCTGGCGCCGGACAGTATCAGTATAAACGGCTAGAAAGCCAATATGGAGCATCTCTAGTTCCAAGAAAGAATGACAAGAGTTGCCTACTGCTTGCCAAATAGTGAGTCCATCATTGACTGTAGTGCTTTTAATCAGTTATTAATAATAATGCCCTATTTCAAATAGGTTATTTTTTACAGATCCTGTATAGTACAGGGTTGTAGCAGCTGACAAATAGCAACTCCAGATCCCACGGTTTGGATGAAAGACTGTTTTATGAGTGTCCATTAACACATTATTCAGCTAGTCATAAATGATTTATCAATCCTGATTGTAAAGTTGTGCACGTTTGTTGTATCAAGGCAAACTTTGAAACTGTTGCAGGGCACTTTCCATCAAACCAAATGTGGGGCAAAGGGAAAAAAAAAAATTGGTCTTCATTGCAAGCACGTTCAGAAGACCTTATTACGAAACCCAAAGCGAGCAAAATGAGTTCCAGAAGTCATTAAATCCAGCGTGCACACCAACGACATGAGCGCAACTGCAGACACGCAGAGGAACATTGAGAGTACAAAAAGTCATTTAAGATTTTAAGTGTTTATTAAAAACATTTTTTCGGGCGGGAGATGACAAACAATTGTCAAAGTCTGCTTATTTTGCAGAAACCCCGACTAAGATATGCCTATTAAATTAATGACGGAGGATAATGCCGCACTGTACGGGCTGCCCCCGCTTTGCGCTCCTTCTTTCATGCCTCAGTGAACCTGTCCAGTTAACACTGAGAAGGGAAAAAAATCCTCTAAATACTTTATTGAAGACTTCTTAGACCATTAAAGTAGCGCCGTACCCCTCCTATGTTAATGTAGTAGTAAAGAAGCAAGACTGGATGTACTCTTATGAGAGGAAAGGATACAAAGACCTCATTTTGCTTCAGTATTGGCTGTTAAACAGCTTTATCTACCTCTGCATGCGCTTTAAAATGTAGGGAGCGCTACTCAGCTGTTGGTGGTAAGCAGGTTCTGATACTGTGGCAACTAATAATTCAGTAATCAAGTACTTTAACACTTAAACCAGCGGCGTCCAAAGATTGTAAAAATGTAATTTAACAAGGAAACAACAGCGGTAAAAGTGGAAAAATCAGCAGTCATTTTACAAGAATAAAGTCAAACTATTAAGAGAAAATTCGTAATCTAACGAGCAAAAGTAAAAAGCAGAAATGGAAAAACAAATTTTATGACAATAAAGTCAAAATATTAAGCTGAAAAAATATTCTAATGGAAAGTTCAGAATAAACTCGTAATATTGCAAAGAAAAAAGGTCTTTTTAGTAGCATAGAGCTCAAATATTTAAAAATATGATTTTTTCCCTAAACAAAGCAAAATAAAGTTGTAATTTTTGGAATATTAGATTGTGGGAACAAGTTATAAAATTATGGGAATAAAGTCAAATAAAGTCAATAAAAGTCATAATATTACGAGAAGAAAATGTACAAAATTATTTAAGAACAAAGAGTTGAAATACTTGGGAAACTAAAAACAAAACCCTGCAAAAATGGGAAAAAAAATGAAATACTGTATATATAACTTCTTTGCATATCTACACTTACAAAATATGAAAGTCACCCTTGCATGAGCTCATGTGGTCCTGGCTGGAACATGTTTGGACACTCCTGACTCGACCACATTCAAGTCTCCCCAAATTCATGGTTCTGTCATGTTTTGTGCCTATTGTTTTACTGTTTTAGTAGTAAAAAGTAGTCAGTTCAAACTGCGTTTGAATTAAAACTGAGCATTTTGTGTGCCGCGTGCGCAGGTGCACCTGAAGTTGTGACGCATCATTATACCGTACGTGCAGCACCGGGCCCTTCATTGATGCAAATACTATTGAAAGAGCAGTGATGCTTTCAATCAGTGTCCATGTTTAGCAATAGAAAAAAAAAGAGTTAATCCAAGCTTGTTTTTGCATTTACCCCACAGAAAATGAAGCCCAAGGTCCATAAAATAAAGAAATAAATCCAAATCTATCTGTGCCATTTGACAGGATGTAATTTGAATCACTCCCCATTAAGCAACCAAAAGTCATTTGGAAGCTGTTTTACACATTTTCCGCAAATGACATTCCTAAAACGGAAAATAATTGCAACTGACCTTTCTGGATCTTTTAATTTCACACAATAATTATCAAACAGCCAATATATTGGGGGGAACACCCCCCCCCCCCCCCCCCCCACACACACACACACACACACACACACACACACACACATTGACTTTGATCTGCTTAATTGCCTCTCCAAAATGTGTCTTCCATAGAGTGTGCAGATGTGCGAAATAAACACGTGATGCCTTCGCAGATTTATGTGTGTGTGAGATTTATGCGAGGATGCAACCATGCCTGGCGCGACGCCTGTGTAAACATCTGCTTCAACGCAAACACGGATGTGTGTAATTAGTGGCTTAACCCAATCAGTGTGTGTATAATTACAGTCATTAGTGTCAACGCCAAGCTGCCATGCTCTCTAAACTAGGCAATAAACACACACACACACACACAAACACACACACAATCTCCCACTGCATCTTTCTTATTTATGGCTGCCGTATTTTTTATGCAAGACTTGACTCTCCCTTATCTCCCGCTCTCCGTGTTTACACAAATCCTCTGCTGTGATCACAGAGTGCTCTTAATTGGAAGCACATCGTTAGCGGGCGGAGCCTGATGAGCGCTTCCCCCTGATGGGTTGTGTCACAGCCACTGAGCCAGCGGTCCCAGAAGCAAATAATAAGCAGTCGTCCCTCCATCCTCTCCTGCATATCAATTTGTAACACTCCCTGTTTGTTATTGTTTTTGTCATTTTCCTTTTTTAACGAAGGCCCTTTTGGGGTGACGTGAGAAGGACGGCGAACGTGTTAAACGGTGGAATCGCTCAGAAGGTGCTCGGTAAATGCTGCTTCTCAAACTAGGAAAGTGCTTTGTTTTGTCAACTCTGTAAAAGCGAGAGTCGTCGTGTTCATTTGTCAACACAGTAGGTGATGTGTTTTAATAATTCCAAAATAAATAAACGAGGTACGGTGATCCCTCGCTTCAAATTTCCCGACTTCACTTTATTACGTTTTTTTTTTTCAAAAATATCTTAATAAATTGGGCCGCACGGTGGCTTAGTGGTTAGCATGTAGGCCACACAGTCAGGAGATCGGGAAGATCTGGGTTTGAATCTCCATTGGGTGTCTCTGTGTGCAGTTTGCATGTTCTCCCCGTGCGTGCGTGGGTTTTCTCCGGGTTCTCCTCCCACATTCTATAAACATGACATTCTAAAAACATGCATGTTAGGTTAACTGGCGACTCTAAATTGTCCATAGGTATGAATGTGAGTGTGTGGTTGTTTCTCTGTATGTGCCCTGTGATTGGCTGGCGACCAGTCCAGGGTGTACCCCGCCTCTCGCCTGAAGTCAGCTGGGATAGGCTCCAGCATACCCGTGACCCGAGCGAGGATAAGCGGCATAGAAGATGGATGGGTCTTAATAAATCCTGCTGTTTGGACCCTAAATATGGCTTATTATTAGTAAAAAAAAATGCATATTTAAGTTAATTTTACCAATTTTTTTTTTTTAACCAAGTTAAGCATTTTCAAGCATAAAAATGTCGAAATGCACGAAAATTCAAACGTGAGGCATTCAGAAGACACATTCAAAGACGTGGTGATGGAATGTCGTACATGTATTCTACACTGATCACACAACAGCCACTACAGTACTGTCCAGAACAGGAAGTAAAAAAAACGTGCGAGTCTTAATAATAATAATAATACATTTTATTTATAGAGCGCTTTTCTAAAAAACGCTTTCCATGGTAAAAGCAAGCAAACACAATTGTACAAAATAGCAGTAGAAATTGAAAACCAAAAAGCGCAGTTCAGAACAAACAGTTAAAAGTGGATACAAAAGAGCAGATTAAGAGATGGCAATGTGATGTAATTCCTAAATATGCACGTTTTAAAGAGTTACCTGTTAAAAGCAGTGCGGAACAGGTGTGTTTTTAAGTTACTCTTGAAAGTGGCAAGGTCAGCAGTGCCAAGGACGTGTGGCGGAAGTGAGTGGCAACAGAGAAGGCTCTGTCCCCCCACTTTCAGTGGTTGGTCCGAGGGACAGTCAGGAGGTTTGTATGTGAGGAGCGGAGGGTACGGGAGGGGTTGTAGGGGTGGAGCAAATCTTTAACGTTACAGGGGGCCTGGTTGTGGAGTGCTTTATGGGTGATTAAGAGGATTTTGATTTGGAAACGGTAAGGGATAGGGAGCCAGTGGAGGTTCTGAAGGACAGGGGTGATGTGGTCTTGTGGACGGGTACGGGTGAGGAGGCGGGCGGCAGAGTTTTGAATGCATTGGAGTTTGTTAAGCAGATTGGTGGGTGCGCCATAAAGAATGCAGTTACAGTAGTCAATGCGTGATGTGATGAATGCATGAATGAGGGTTTCAGCTGCAGGGAAAGAGAGAGTGGGGCGAGTTTGCATCTAGAAGCTAATATCAGAAAAGCCGTTTGAGAGGGTAGAGTGGGCCTGAGGGTTGATGCATTAGTGGATATGTAAAGTTGGATGTCATCGGCGTAACAGTGGAAACTGAGCCCATGGCCATGGATAATCTCACCAAGGGGGAGGAGGTAGAGGATGAAGAGGAGAGGACCAATCACTGAACCTTGAGGGACGCCTTGGAGGCGGGTGGCAGGAGAGGAGGTGCAGTTATTGAAAAAGATTAACTGATCATCTTTTATTTTCTCGTAACAAGTCTACAACATTGGGTGATATGCGTGTAAAGAAGACTATAAGGGTGTTAGTTCATGTCTAGAGGGCTCTACTAATGTTAAAAAACATATTTAGAAGGTCATAAACAGATTTTCTATGCTCTAACTACAAAAATATTCCATTTATAAATAAGGAATCCTACTTGGTAGAAATTCACCTATCACAGTCGGGTCTGGAACCAATTACCAACGAGAAAGGAGAGAACTGTATTGCTTTACTATACTAATACTATTATATCATATATTCTATTCCAAAGTACCACCAAGGCTTGGGCTGCCATTTCAAAACTGCGAAATTGAAGCAGCATTGAATGCATCAGTTGGAATGAGGCCTGCTGAGCAGGCTTCCCAACTGAATTGGGAATGTCTCCCAAAGTCTTATTGACTTCATTTGAGCCGAGGTTGCCAACAGGAAGTAGAATTACAATTCAAATTTGAATTGAAGGAAGTAGAATTGAAATTTCATGAATTTGGGTGTGCTTTACAGTATACTCCATACATGACATATTTTACCAAAGAATACAAGCGTCTTCCAGAAAACACATTTCATTTGATGCATTAGAACTTTCAAATGATTGAAAATGGTGGGAAAATCCTGTACTTCATTTCCCAGGATGCTTAACTTCATCCAAGTTTTCAAAATGGAGAGAATTTATCGGGTTCTGAAACCACCAGAAATGTCCGATACCACCTGCAGATATTTTCCATCCATGTCTGTTTAACTTATTCAATCCCTGCCATTTTTCAAAAGGCTACCGTCCATTTTAGACAATTTTGACTCTTTCAGGCACACAGAATATTGTATTCTAATGCTATATAACTCATGGAACCTACCAAAAGAAAGATTAGACTCTCGTCTTTCATCAGAAAAAAAAAAGTTTGTTTCTACCTTTTTCTGTTCTTGAGTAATCAGCAGCAGAACATGTACCATAACTATACCACAACATAAACACAAAATCAAAATAACACTTTATTTACAAATATAACACCTTCAACTATTTCTAATTTTCACATTCGGAACTAAACTGTGTGTGCACTCATGTGCGTGCATGTGCATGCGTTAAAATTACCGTACAGTGCGTAACCTTCTGCAGGCTACACTCGTCCACGCTCTCTCACTTCCTCCTTCCTGCCATGTGTGATTTTTCTGTTCACACGATCCACGCCGAGCTCTTTTCAAATGCACTTCTGCCGCTTCGTGGCAGTTTTTATGGCTTCAAAGTAACCAACTATCTAACAGTGACATCTTGCAGTGTACACTTGCGTCATCACCTCTCTCTCAAAAAACATAGCGTAACGTGTTTCGGAGTGAGCGTTTGGGTTAAAAAAAAAAAAAACACATAAATATGTCTTTGGTATTGAATACTTAATGTTGTCAGCAAACGTAGCTAGAAGAATATCACACATGCACTGCACCCCGCTCCTCACTCATGCTGCAAACACACACACACTTCCACGCCACTACAATATCATACTTGCCTGTAGAGAGGAGTTTATCACTGCCTCATGTTACATCAACCATAATGATAATGTAGCGACCCGGACGTTATGTACGATATTAATAGTCCTGTGTTTTCCAACTGTCTGTAAAAGCCGTGAACGCACCAGGCTGATTCTATGTGTGTGTGTGTGTGTGTGTGTGTGTGTGTGTGTGTGTGTGGCAGCTATCTTCGCTGATATTCTTCTAGTTATATTTGCTGATGTTTTTTTTGCCGTGGCCCCCCAAAAAAGTGGCAACGGGTGATACGGAGCCACTTCAGACCACAGGCCACGTACTCAACGTGTATGTGATAGAGGCACTGTGATGCCAGCAGTAGGAGGATCCATTCAGGGAATGCATGTGCCAATCACATGACATATCTGTTGCTGTATAGACGTGCGACTTTCATGCATATGGCATGTGGGGTAGGTGCGTGTGCGTCGGGGGGTTTAATGAAATAAATTAGGCATCAACAAAGCACGAGGAGACACTATAGAAGACGCTTTCATTCACTGATCTTTTTTTTTTTAATCTCCTTCCATGTTATTACAATCGTTCAATCAAACCCCTCTCATGCCTACATCTATACCAACTGCCTCCTCTCTCTCTCTCTCTCTCTCTCGCTCGTTGGCAATTACGAGCGAAAGACAAAGAAAAGCGATTCATCTTCCTGTCGCGGCCTCTTAATGATATCATTAAAATGACTGACAGCTTTGAACAGCGCCGCAAACTTACCCCAGTCAAAACAAATCTGATCCGTTTTGGAAACATAGCCTGCTGCTTCATTAGGGAGGAAGAGGGAGGGGGTGGTTGTGTAAAACAGGGTGTGGAATAGAAGCGATGGGAAGGGGGGGTTGTTAATGAGAGAGACCTTCGGGGGTCATACTGGGGGTACGGGGAGCTGTGCTGCAGGCAGGTGCCCCCTCGTACGCCCTTCCGCACTCCTCTCTCACGTCCGTCCCGCTCCCATCTGTGCCGCGTTGGTTCTCGTTGCCTTAATGAACATAATAAATATATCTCCCCACCATTGATGAATGCTATTTGACAGCCGACGGGGGTGGCGAGTAGAAGAGGATGGGCCCTTGATTGGAGCGTAATCATTCTTAAAGGCGCAGCGTGAATCACACATTCAGATCGGGGAAGCGGCACGACGCGCACACACAGGTGGCACAGCCCCACGGGGGTGTTTCATTCACGACATGGCGCTCCCGCTGTTATTGTCATCAGCGCCATTGTTGGGCCAGGATGCTGCGGAAGAGGGTGACACATGGCGGGTGGCTGGGTGTGATTGTGTGCTTGAAGCCCGCTTGGCAACAAACCAGTCAAATTTGGGTCACTTCTGTACTAAAATAATGGCTCAGTACCACCTTTTTCACAGCTGAATAACACCTAAAGGGGGAGAACTACACCTACGGGAGTGTGCTGATTGGTCGACGGGGAACGATCACTTAGCCCAGGGGTGTCCAAACTTATTCTATCGAGGGCTGCAGACAAAAAAATAATAATTAAAAAAAAAAATCAACCCATGTTGACATGCTGAGGCTTTTAATATTTACAGAAAACAACAGCCTGCATCTCAGCTTTGTGTTATCGCTGACAAAGCGTATTATTAGTAGGAACTTTTCCTCGAACATAACATTTTTTACAAATATTTGAATTTTTCTCTTTTCTCCTCATAATATTATGACTATATTCTCATAATATTTTGACATTATTGTAATTTTACTACTTTTTTTAACTAACGTAGTTTTTCCAAAAATTACAACTTTTTATTTTCTTTCTACTTAGAAATGTTTGCTTTTCAACTTTCTTTTTTTTCTTTCTTTCTATTATGACTATACTCCAAAAATTACAGCTTTTCTTTGTTTTCTTTGTTCATCACATTATGATTTTTTTCCTTTAATTTTTTCAACTTTATGCAATTTTTTTCTCTTAATATTATGACGTTGTCTTAATCTTCCGTTTTTATTCTTGTAAAATTCCGACTTTTTTCATTTTTGCCGTTGTTTTTTTTAGTTTTCTTGTTTAATTGTATTTTTAGAAAGTGACCAAAAAAAAGTGTGGAGCTTCTGAACTGTGTAAAACAAGCGTAAAAAGAAGTTGAGGTTCCTGTCCAATGGTCATTATTGCATATTTTGACTTTTCAATCACTGGCATCAAAAGCCACCAAAGTGGATTTTGTCGTTTAAATGCAGTTTTATATAATAATTAAATACAAAAATTGGATTTTTAAAATGCAGCGACGTCTCTATAGTGGTATATGAACCCCTATGTCATAGAAAAATATAAACAACCTTTGTTTGTAGTCAACTGCCATTCAGATGTTGAACGTGTCAGGCTTGTCTCTTGTTGAGCCTTAGAAAGTGTTTGCCTGTTAGCGTTTATGCTAACTATATATATATCAGCTGTTCAATTGGAATGTACTGTACATCTTCTCTAGTCAATATTAGGTCATATTTGGCTGTTCGAAATTGCCTTGTAAAATGGCAAATGCTAATCGCTAGCATGTATACAGTAATCCCTCATTTATCGCGGTTCACTGGTTCCAGACCTGACCTTGATAAGTGAATTTCTGCAAAATAGGATTCCTTATTTATAAATGGAATATGTTAGGTAGTTTGAGCATAGCAAACCTGTTTACGACCTCCTAAATACTGTTTTTTTTTAACATTATTGGAGCCCTCTAGACATGAAATATGACCCCTATAGTCACCTTTACACTCGTATTACCCAATATAGTTGACATAAAAAGAGAAAATAAGACATAAGTAAGACTTGTTCTAGTGTATGTTGTTGTAAATGTGTACAGGTGCTAGGGGAACCTATTAGGAGGTGGACAGGAAGTGATGTCAGGTGTTCAGAGTTGTGTTTTAGCTTAGCGTAGGTTACGCCTGCAACAGTAGCTCATGTTTGGGATTATTGTGCCTGTTGTGAGCATTCAAACCTGCAATAATAAAAGCCTCTTGTTCCGGCGACCAGTGTGGAATACTACATATCATCACAACATCTTTGAATGCGTCTTCTGAATGAATGCTTTATATGTGTATTTTTGTTCATTTTGCGATTTTTATGCTCTAAAATGCTTCATTTAGGTAAAAATCTGGGGGAAAAAACGTTATTATTCAACATAATAGGCCGTCAACCAGTTCGGTGAGACGAACTTTGGATTTTTGTGTGACTTTAGAGGTGTATTTGTCATGGAAATGTTCTGAGTTGTACAAACTCAACATCATGCCACAGTGCTCTCCTTTGTTTACTTTGTCGTGCTCTTCATTGGCCAGTTACGCCGTATCCCGCTGCTACACAAGATGAGCCGTATCCGGGCTTATACCCTTCAAAAGCGCACCATGGCGAGCTCGGTGCGTGGTGTGAAAACGGTGAAACGCGATTACTCACATTGTCTCGTCTTGCAGCGCGCGCAGGTCCTTCAGTTGTGCCTGCAAATGAATGCTAAATAATTTCAAAAAGAAAAGGAAAAAAAATTCTGTCATCTTTCGCCGCTCTGTTGTCTCACCTTGACGCGTCCCATCTCTCTCTCGTGCCCCTCCGCCACGTCTTTCAGTCGCTTCACCTCCGCCTTCAACGTGTCATTAGCCTCCTGAAGGTGTCTGACAAAGCAAAGGCAGATGCAGACAACCAGTTCAAGCAGGCAGTACACAGTCAGGCAGACAGACGCTATTATCATCAAAAGGCTCTTGTAACACATGGCAGAGACACATCACGCACACACACACACACACACACACACACACACACACACACACACACACTTTCTGTGATAATAAAATGCTGGGTTCACAGTGTCATTGAAAAGAACCCATGTGACTTTTCAATTTGTTGTGATGCAACTAACAAGCCCTTTGGTATTTTGAATTAGTATTTTTTGTTTTCAACTAAACATCCAGAGCGTATCTTTTTAGTGCAGCGATCGCCGTGGTTCCTCACGCCACACATTTCGTAGTGTACGACACACAGCCGAGGCTTGGGGGGGGTTACGTTACGGCACGCTGCAGGGGGGGCAGGAGCAGGGCATGACAGCACCGTGACAGAAGCTGACTAGACCCCTTTTATCTCTTAAAAGACGAATATGTCACACCCTGTCTGTGCATATGGCATCCGTGTGTGTGTGTGTGTGTGTGTGTGTGTGTGTGTGTGTGTGTGTGTGTGTGTGTGCCATCATGTCAGAAAGACTGTCAGGTGCAAGAATGTCAACAGTCCACCTGAATCACTTCATCATTTAAATACAAACAAATGCACAAAGTCCCCGCTTACTGTAGACATGTATGATGATGATGTGTGATATTTTTATCTAAAAAATGATGTCTAAAATAAGTGCAGGCCATGCGAAAACATTAGCGGGCACTAAGTGGCATTTCAGCCAATCAGGGGTATGAAGAAGGTCGGATAAGGAAAAGGCAATCAGGTTTCTTGGTTGTTGTTACATGTGTAAAAGTACAGAGACGCTCCGATCAGGGTTTTATGCTTCGAATTTCAATACGATCATCCATGAGTGAGATTGGCCGATACCGATCACATGGATTGACTGTATTCAGGCATCTGGAATCATTTTTCAATTTGTTTATGATGAGTGGTATTGGTCATGGGCCCCTGGCAAGTACAGTGGTGTGACAAAGTATTGGCCCCCTTCCTGGTTTCTTATTTCTTTGCGTATTTGTCACACTTAAATGTTTCAGATCATCAAACAAATGTAAATATTCGTCAAAGACAACACAACAGAACACAAAATGCAGTTTTTAAATGAAACTTTTTATTAAGGGAGAAAAAAAGTCCAAACCGACATGTCCCTGTGTGTAAAAGTGATTGCCCCCTAAACCTAATAAGTGGTTGGGCCACCCTTAGCAGCAACAACTGCAATCAAGCAATTGTGATAACTTGCAATGAGTCTCTTACAGCGCTGGGGAGGAATCTTGGCCCACTCATCTTTGCAGAATTGTTGTCATTCAGCCACATTGGAGGGTTTTCCAGCATGAAGCGCCTTTTTAAGGTCATCCCACAGCATCTCAATAGGATTCAGGTCAGGACTTGGACTAGGCCACTCCACAGTCTTCATTTTGTTTGTCTTTAGCCATTCAGAGGTGGACTTGCTGGTGTGTTTTGGATCATCGTCCTGCTGCAGAACCCAAGTTGCTTTCAGCTTGAGGTCACGGACATTCTCCTTCAGGATTTGTTGGTAGACAGCAGAATTCATGGTTCCATTTATCACAGCAAGTCTTCCAGGTCCTGAAGATAGACCATCACACTATGATGCTCTTTTTCTGAAATGCGGCGTTACTTTTACGCCAGATGTAATGGGACACATACACGTTCCAAAACGTTAAACTTTTGTGTCGTCGGAGCACTGAGTATTTTCCCAAAGGTCTTGGGCATCATCAAGATGTTTTATGGTAAAATTGAGACGAGCCTTAATGTATTTTTTGTTCAGCAGTGGTTTTGGTCTTGGAACTCTGCCATGCAGGCTGTTTTTGCCCTGTGTCTTTCTTATGGTGGAGTCATGAACACTGACCTTAACTGAGGCAAGTGAGGCCTGCGTTTTTTTGGTTGTTGTTGTGGGGTCTTTTGTGACCTCTTGGATGAGTCGTGGCTGCGCTCTTGGGGTCATTTTGGTTGGCCGGCCATTCCTGGGAAGGTGCACCACTGTTCCATGTTTTCGCCATTTGTGGATAATAGCTCTCACTGTGGTTTGCTGGAGTCTCAAAGCTTTAGAAATGGCTTGATAACCTTTTCCACACTGATAGATCTCAATGAATCTCACTTAAGTTATGTTTTAGGCGGCAATCACTTTTTCACACAGGGCCATGTAGGTTAGGATTTTTTCTCCCTTAATAATGAAAGTTTATTTAAAAACTGCATTTTGTGTTCAGTTGTGTTGTCATTGACTAATACTTAAATTTGTTTGATGATCTGAAACATTTACGCATGACAAACATGCAAAAAAAAAGAAAGAAATCAGGAAGGGGGCAAACACTTTTCCCCACCACTGAATAAGTTTGACATCTCAAAGCAGCTATGGTGTGTTCGTGGACCTTCGAACAAAGTGCGGACTCTCAACGCTTGTCGAAAAAACATTATCAGTGAAGCCTAAAGACATAAACATGCACAAATTGTGGGCATTTTTAATTATGCTGTGCATTCATTTATGTAGTATCCTGTATTTATAAAATATGACTCGGTAAAAAAAAAAAAAACATCAGCAAAAAATACTGTATATACTCACGTTTTCTCTTCAGTGACGTCGAGCAGAGCTTTGCTTTGGGTCTTCATCTGCTCTGCGAGGTTCTCACTAGACACCCTTGAAAGACGACTTCTTCAAAAAGCTACTCAGACACACTCAGACCAGACATTCTATTTTCCTACTTTTGCTCAGCTATCCATCGTTTGAGATTCGTCACCATTAGCTGGCTCTCGTGGCGAATGTTGGCGTTGTCCGAACACGACGCCTCCAGCTTGGCCTGCAATGTCTCCAACTGCACAGAGGAAGAACAAGAGGGAGTTTTGTGCGACTGTTTCCACTTACATACTGCTGTGTGACACAAAATGCGCAGAAGAAATAGTAAAAAGTGATGAGGGAAGCCCAAAACAAGGCAAGACAGAGAAAATGGAGAACGGGTAACGGTGACAAACGACACAGGTGGCATCTGCGGACATATTGACAGCAGGGTAAGGTATTAAGCAGCGCTTAAGGAGGAAAGATGGGGGACAGCTTATGGTGGTTAAATAGGGATGGGATGGCAAAACTGCTGACTTCCTCATTCCTCTTATCAGTCGGGACCTTTCAGGTGCCGCAACTCTGCTGTTATCGCCATGGAAACACCTTGATATGCCACACATTTAACCACAAAGACGTGGGCAAACACATGATTGAGGAGCATGCCAATAACCTCCAGCATGGAAATATGTGAGTGATATCGCACATATATAAGTTTCTCTTTTACGTTAATGATGTTGCTGGTTGCTTCTTTGGAAGCGAAATATTTAACTTGCATGCATAATGGGACCGAATTCAATATAGAAAACAACATTTACATAAAGCAAATAAGCGCGTTTCAGCTCGGTTGTACGAGCATAAATCAAAGCCATTGAACACAACCATCAGTGTTCGGTTTTGCTGTTACAAAACGTAGAATCCTTCATCACGCTCTAGAAAATACATATGTGCAAAATAACTTCATGCTTCTTTTTTTACAAAATACTAAATATAATAATAATAATACAAAAATAATAACATATTTTTGAGCTATAACAGATAGTAATTATGAAAAGTTACATTTGTATGTAATGATAAATTATCCACAGGTATGAACTAAAATGCCACGAGAAGAATGAAAATGAAGTTCAGAGTGTGTGTGTTTTTAAAAATTAAAAAATACATTTAAATTCATTAAATACATTTGATTAATCATACTTATCATATTCATGTCAATATGTATATTTAATACATACATGAAATGCTTCTGTAAGAATAAAAATTAAGTGCAGGGACAGATTTTTTTGGTTGTTTGTGTTTTAAAAATGAAATGCATTAAAAATGTACATTTAAATTAATATAAATTACATAAATATTATCATGATCAGTAAATACATGCAAATATGTATATTTAATTATAATATATATATGTTTTATTTATATTATATATACATATAAATTGTATTATATCAAAATTATAAATGTAATTTATATATATATATATATATATATATATATTTATTTATTTTAGATTTTATTTATGCATAAAATGCTACTGGAAGAATAAAAATGAAGTGCAAATACAGTCTTTGTATAGTAAAAAATTAATAACAAAAATGTTAAGTAAATAAATAAAATAAATAATATGTGTAATTATTGCATAAATATGTATATTTAATTGTATTAAATATTTACATTTTATTCATGTTATATTTAAATATAAAGTATAATATACCATCATTATAATCAACATAAATATAATTTAAGAGTATCATATTTATTTTTATTTTAGATGGTATTTATTGATAAAATGCTACTGGAAGAGTAAAAATGAAGTGCAATGACAGGTTTTTGTTTTAAAAATGAAATGGGTTATAAAAATTAAATACATTTAATTAAAAAATCTTACGTACACAAAAAATGTATAATTATTTTTATCACATACTTGCAAATATGTATATTTAATTATAATACATATTCACATTTTACTTATATTGAAGTTATAATACACCATAAATCAATATTATGTTGACTTATTTTAGATTTGACATAGAAACTATTTGAATTATAATAGTATTTATTAAAAGTTCCATTTACACGATTACATGACAGATATTGCGGCACCCTGCATTCATGGTGTACACTGACACGTGCTGTACGAAACACACAACACAAATTGCAATCATTTTGATCAACAAGAGTCACGTGGGACACGTTTAGTGCTGAAGCTACAAACCTCATCATGATTTATACGGCCTACTTAAACACATCAAAACACAGAAAACAGCAAACAAGCGGGCGCACGCACACAAACACACACAAGCTCAGGCGGGCATAACGGCGTAGCGTGCTGTAATGACAGTAATTACTGTGGTCTCACATTAACATCTCCCTCCTGACTGTCTGACTAGCTCGGCCGGTGAAGGGATGTAAATCGCAGCGCCGGTTTGATGTTGTGATTACAACTAAATTACACACCATCACTCTGTTTTCACCATTGTCAAGGGAGGCAGTGAGAGGATGTGCCACTGTGTCTGTGTGTGTGTGTAAGGAGGGAGGAGAAAAAACAGGGGGGGTGAAAAGGAGCTGCGATTGCAGGCAAGGGGTGGGTGGAAGGACGCAAATCTGCTTAACATTTAGATTGGTTTTGTTACACAAATATTTTAGCTGATGATAGGGGCTAAAAGGGGCACCAAAATGCATTTGGGACACTCTTACAAGCAAGTCTGGTGTCTGAAAATATGAGTTGACTGCTGGAGGATTTATCATTTTGGTAGTTTACCCCGACTAGTCAATAGTGTGCAAACGTTTTATTGAAACGAAATGGATTTTTTTTTGTTTTGTTTGTTTTTTCAGGTCAGTGGCTCTCAACTGGTTTGGCTGCGGGGCCCACCTTCACCCCCGAATGACAAGCGGTGACCCCAAACTGCGGGAATGTTTCAATTCAAATGTCTCATCATATATTTAATGAAAAGACATCGCAGTTTGAATTTGAGGTCATGCAAAATAACACCGTTTAGAGTAGCTACAGTGAGGTTACCCAGCATGCCTTGTGGGTTGTAGATGCGGGTGTTGAGTATTTATAGACAACACCCTGCTGCATGGGAAAAAAAACACGATTTTTTCGAATAAAAGCACAATTTTTTCCGTATTAGAGACCCACGAGCCACTAAAAGCGGGTCTACAACCCAAACCAGTTGAGAACCACTGTTGTAGTTGACTTGACCCAAACAGGGAGGAACCAAAGGTAGTACGATTTGAGGTTGAAACGAACATTATCTGGGAAAATGCTCAAAATGTAGTGACTTCTACCAAGTGTTTTTCTTTTTCTTTGGCTTTTATGTGTGTGTGTGTGTGTGTGTGTGTGTGTGTGTGTGTGTGTGTGTTCGGAGTCTTGGGTTTTATACATGCAAGCCAGCGACTGGCACTAAACAACTTTTCTCCAGAGCTTTTTTTCCAGTCACTCACCCACACCAGTGACCTGGAGATAAAGAGACCCGCTGTAAAAAATGTCGGGAAGGTTGGGCAAGTTGTCCTTGCCTCCTAAAACTAATTGCAGTACAGCGTTTCCTCGTTATCACGGGGGATAGGTTCCCAAAATAGCAATAACATTTTCTCACATTCTCTCGTTTAAACAGTCTCAAAAAAGTTCAAACTTTTGTCTGAATTTTACATGATCAACCTTAATGATCAACACAGGAAATTATGAAGTCACTCACTCATATTTTACTCCTGTAACCGTGCCTTTTCGTCCTGGCGCCGTTTTTTTAAAACATATTGCCGCAGTACACCTTCTTCGAACCGAAGTTTCATTTACAAGCTAGCAAGCGAGCTAGCGCTGACACAGGAGACACGGCAGGATGGCACGAAGGAGATTGACTGACAATGGTCTTCAGCCAATCAGGACGCAGAAAACAATGGCCGATGCAGACAAACGAGAGAGGGAAGAGACACTCAATTTCCCACAATGCAATTCTTAAAGGGCCAGGCTCGGCCTGTAGCAGCGTTTATACGCTGTAATTAAAACAAAAAAGGAAGCACTATAAAATTTCTGCGATAGGTGAACCGCGATCGAGCGATTCTACCTTCCTGTAGCATGTCCAGAAGTCCAACTTTTTGTGCGACGGTTGGCTTCGTCTGCCCTTTGAGTGCAGAACGTTTTGTCGCAGAGAAACTTGCAAACATACAAAGACTGCAAGCTGTTTGCTAGCGATGACACCACAGGAGACACGGCAGGGCGGCACGAATAAGATTGATTGACAATGGCTTAGACCCAGTCAGGACGCAGAAGACAATGGATGGGTTCTCCCTGAGCCAATCAGGACACAGAACGCAATGCGCGTTCATACGCTGCACAAAAAAAACAAACTCGAAACAGACTAATCCCTCTTTTAACAGTTTTTAACGCTACTGGAGCCCTCTAAACATGAAGTAACACCCCTATAGTCACCTTGACACTCCTATTACTCAATATAGTAGACATAAAGAAGATGGGGAGAGTTGCTTGTTGTTTTTCTATATTTATTTCCTGGTCTGTACAGTACTTCTTGTTGTGGCTATTGTCTTATCAGTGTAACATGACTGACACCGAGCGACCAGTGTAGAACACTACATATCATCACGTCTTTGAATGTGTCTTCTGAATGCCTTTATAATGTATTTTTGTTTTTTTATGCTTGAAAATGCTTAATTAAGGCAAGAAAAACCCCAAATGTGCTGAAATACGCATTTTTTGACTAATAATAGGCCATATTCAACCACAAACAGTGATGATTTCTTAACATATTAGTGAAAAACAATGATAGCGTGAAGCCACGAAGCGCAACGTGGCGAGGGATCGGTGAGCGCACACTTGGAATTGAGGCTAAAAGGAAACCTAAAAAAAAAATCCGATACTCGTCCGGTTGTTGCCAGCATCGTCAGAGACCAATCCGAGCCGCGAGTCGTTTCCGCTCATTGCTCATCAGAGCACATCCTCTCGTCAAATTAATGATCACATTTATTGTTAAACACATTTTGATAAAACATTCATTCATTCTGTCTAATTAAAAGCGCCAACAGGCCTGACATCACTTCCATATGCATACTTATCACTCACAGGGTCTGAATTAAAGATCTGTGTGTGTACTTTTCTGTGAGTGCGTATGACGGGGGAGCACAGAATGACGTTTCCCAAGCAGGTCTTCCCACTCTCGCCCTAATGGTGATAATCATGGCGTGAGCCAACATTAAGTCGGTGAGTGCGTGTGTTTATGCGTGTCCGACTCCGGCTAATGGTGATGATGATGACATGTTCTCCATTAGACTAGTCAGCGGGCCACAGCAGATCTAGCATATTAATGATGCTGATGATGGCTTCTTTAATTATCTTCGTCTGCCGCTGCACGGCCCGACTCCTTTTCCCTAAGTCCTTTCATCACACACTCCCCCTACGCCTCCGACTTGTTTATCGGCGGCCACCATTATTGAGGCCCCCTGTCGTCTCGCGTCTAGTCTGTTGGGATGCAGCTTTAACAGGGTTCAGGGGAAGTTTGTCCCGCAACCAACATTTAATTGGGAAACAGCTGCAAAGTCAGGTTGGAAGCCTAACATGCTCTTTTAGCTTTAGCCACTGGCTATTATATTCTTTATTTTACAGTCTGCATGGGTTTTCCAAAAATATATTAATTAATAAATCAGGCTGTTTCATGGTTGTACACGGCCTATTATTAGTCGAAAAGTATGCAGAATTAAGCAAATTTTACATATTTTTTGCCTAAATTAAGCATTTTCAAGCATTAAAATGGCTAAACAAACTAAAAGGCATTCAGAGGAGAGATTCAAAGATGTTGTCTTATTGTACACTGGTCACTAGGTGTCAGTAATGTTACTGTAATGTTCAATGAGACACAAAAGGGTTTTATTGCAGCTTTGAATGATCTCACAACGACAGGCGCAAATATCCCTCACTACTACTGTTGCGGTCATTAACCCATGCCAAGCTAAAATTTGCTTCCTGTCCGTCCCCCATTCATATCCCCTACCACCGGAACACATTTACCGCAACACACACACGAGCACAAGTCTTATTTATGTCTTAAATGTTTTATTTTCTCTTAATATGTCTACTATATTGGGTAATAGTAGTGGAAAGGTGACTATAGGGGTATTATTCCATGTCTAGGGGGCTTTAATAATGTCAAAACCAAAAATTCAGCACAAATTTGACATCAATAAAGAGAAAAAAGCTGTAATGTGAATTTTTTTAATGTATTTTTTTGTAAAAAAAAAAAATCTCATTCAGAATTTTATGAGAATAATATCATACTATAATTAGGGGAAAAATCATTTAAAATCATTTAAAATGTTAAAGAAAAAGACGTCTTAATGTTGTGAGAACCAAACAAAACAAATAAATTTTTGGAAAATTACGTTGTGGAAAAAGATATGTCTAAAAATTATGGTAATAAAGTCATGAGAAAAGAAGAAGAAAGTTTAAATATATTTTGGGAAAAAAAAAAACAGGAGAAATATAAAAAAACAAAAAAAAAAAACAGCTGTAACTTTACCAGAATACGTAAAAAATATTCAGAGAAAAAAGTCATCTTCTACCGAGAAAACTATGAACATTTTGTATTCCTAAATAAGGACTCCCACTTTGCGGAAATTCACTTATCACGGTCAGGTCTGGAACTAATTAACTGTGAGGAAGTACTGTACTTTATGATTATGTTTAAACCCTAGTAACCGCGTGCACCTCCTGACCTGACTACTCCTTTTAAAAGGGTTAAATCTCCCCCGTTGTGGGCGAAACCTCAAAGTCGGGGGCGAGGGGACCTCACCCAGGTTTTCACAGCCGCACAAATGCAGCTTTGCTACATCCAGACCACGCACAATAGAGTAATCAATGTATATTGTACGCAACGCTAGACCCTTTACTTTAAGACTGCTTCCCCTTTTAATGGTTTGTTGCTCTTGGTAAGCACCTGGGATCATTTACTCATCTATTACCGATCAGAATGATGTTTTTACATATTATGTTTGCATCTAAATATTGATACAGTTGATCCCCAATTTTCACTGGATTTACGATCCTCGCCTACCAGCAAATGGCAAAAATCCGGCCGCAAAAATGTTTATTTTTGACACACGGCTCGCTCCTTTTCCTCCAAACCCTCCTGTAGCTTAACGTTGACCTTCTCCGCCGATCTCGAAGCCCTAAATATGCACACACACTCGTTAACCACGTTTTAAAGTATAATACGTATCGGCATGCATAATGACGATCAATAGAACGGATGAATCTGAGTTGCCGGCTAGCTGCGTCGACGTAATCCACACTGCTTATCGGTTGTAGTTCCAGTAACGAGATATTAACTTGTGTTCACATCACTGCAAATATTGAGACAAAGTTTCACTTTTGGGTCTCACCGCAACTATGGTGCGTTCAAGGACCCCCCGAGCAAAGTGCGAAATCCCAGCGCTTGGCGAAAAGACATGATCAGCGACGCATAAAGACATAAACGTAAAAATTAACTTTTTTAACCTGCATGATCACATATTTATGAATGATTACCGACCAAAGGTAAATGAGATGTTTTCTGTGGGGGGAAACTGCCTATTTTTGGAGATAAATAAAAAAAAAAAGTTTTTTTTTTAACCAAGAATCTGCAAATTTGTGTGCCAGTGAAGGTGCGGGGATCCACTGTGCACGCAAAACAACAAGGGGCGCCAAACGACATCTCTTGTACTTTTACTGCAGTATGATGTTCTGGTATTTTACCTTGTATTGAGATACAGTATATATACACACTGTATATATCACTCTAAACCCCCAGTACATCAGCGGATATAGTCGTAGTGGAGCTTCAAATCCATGATGAGATGAATATGAAGTGTAAAAGATGAGCGAAAAGAGAGTAATTATGACGCTTTTGTCCCTCAAGTGCTCACACACTGAATTGGTTAAAACTCCAAACTTTTTCCTCTTACATTCACAAACACACACACACACACGGTGTGTATTTGTGATCAAGGTTTTGTAAATGATGTTTAATGAAAAGAATCCCCTCAGACTACCTCATTTACAAACGTGAATAAGGATATTAACATGCGTCAAGGTTTACCGCTATATTCATTTCAATCTGATTTCAAGTGTTGCCCTGAAAGGAAATCCTCTTTCATTGTTCCAAAAAAAAGCATCTGGAAGTGATATCATGCGGCTTTTATCTGCGAGGCAACAAAATGTGTCGAGAAATTAATTACGCTAGTACAAAAGTGGTGTCGTGTGGAGAGAAATGTAGGTTGTTTTTTTTTTCTGGGAAAATATGCCTCAAAAGTTGAGCAAAAGCATCATAATGGGCGATGCTGCACAGAATGTCAGCGGATTTTCTTCATGTTTTGCTTTTTCTTAAGATTTTGGGGGGTTTTATGCGATGCTACCATAAAAGAATAGTGCAAAAGTGTGATTTTTTACTTTATTTTTATCTAGTTTAATTTTGCACTTGATGACCCAATTTGGGCCCTAATCAGATTTTTATTTGGACCCCATTGCAAAACGACCGTATCATGAAAAAGGGGCGCTGCCAGGAATTCAGGGTGCCACGGGGGGGGGGGGGGGAATCACATTGGGCCCCCCCCTCTCCCCGGGCAGCTAAGCCTAACAGAAGAACCTAACAGACCCATTAAAATCTGTCTTTGGACTCTTTAGTTAGATGCAAGTTTTGGAGTCCTACAAGTACATTGGAAAGAAATTGTCTAATAAAATATTGTTAAAAAAAAAAAAAAAAAAACTCAAGCAAAATAGTGCAGGGCTGGGATAAAAAACAGTTAGCAGCTGTACCATTACACCAACAGGGACTGACAGGTGAGCAGGGGAATTTTGCCCTTTTCATTCTCTTTTTCCGCCGCGTGCTGGCCGATGCGCATTTGCAGAGAATGCGGCCCCTCGGACAGCGGGGCCCTACGCATAGTGTGCGTTTTACATGTAGGCAGGGCACGCCCCTGACTGTTTGGCATGTTTGACATTTTACACCAATTAATTGAACATTTTTACAACTTTCCTGAAGTAGATCGAAGTAGTTGTCTTCAAAAATGTAAAGGGTGCAGGCTATTCGAAGGTTTTTGGGGTTGCCAAAGTGAAGGCATGAACTCCATTACCCAGCAGTCCACGACACAATAACAGTTTAGGTTTTTTTTTTGCAAAATGCTAATTCTGGTCACGGCATTTCTTCCCCCGGGTGATTAAAAGTCAAAAGTAATCGTGCAACCGCAGGGTGACATCGGTGGCTTCAGAGTTGTTTTTTTTTGTTGTTTTTTTTTTAGGTGCAACTAAGAAGTATGTATCAACTTTCTGCTGTGTGTGAAATCTATTGGGCAAATTCTCATTAAGACCGCCCGCGAGTCAAAATAAGCTGAGGAGACCGACCACACTAATGACGGCGTGTTTCGTTTGTGTGGTTTGTGTGGATGAGCGCAGATGTGATTGCTGGCGTGTTTGAAGCAGCAACATACCTCATGTTTACCATAACGTGTATTTAAAATGGAACCATGCAGAGGGCTAGCATTGTGTGTGTGTGTGTGTAGTGGATACCATGCAAATCCCTTATGTCAGACGATACCACGCCCATAAAACACAACACGCAAGTCAAAAAAACACACACACTACTGACAGAGCTATCCGTAGTTCAGCTACTGTGCACCGAGGCAATTTGTAATATAGATTTCCTCTATAAGCCACTGTAGTGTAACATTTACCATTTCAAACCCTTTGATTCCCCCCCGCCGCCCCCACCACCACCACCACCACTAGATAATTCATCTCTTCCTGGTCAATAAAAAAGATTGGGAGCCTAATGAAGGAGTCATAGTCGCGACGGCCATCGTGCCTGTGTTTAAACACTGTTTGGAGTCGCGTTCTTTTCACAAAATGGAAAAAAACAACAACAAAAGAAGCACGTTTTGAGACGATGAAAGGCAGCGGCGGACGTGTAGGGCGAGATAAAGGAGACTGTGGCTGAGCGGAGACACGAACGCGCTGCTACTGTCACACGCTCGCATGTCAATAAAGTTTACTCATACAAGCTTGGGAAATCAAGAGGGAGCAGACTTATGAAAAACAACACAATGATGAGTAACCAGGAAACAATTGATATATTATTATTACGCCGATAGAATCAGGCTATCACAGGGGTGTCTAAAGTGCGGCCCACCGCTGTTTTTTTTATTTTTTTTATTGGCCCGCACATTCTAAAACTATAATTTAACAAGAAAAAAAAATTATAATAAAATAAAAACACAAACAGGAATTATGTAAGAATAAAATAAAAATAGTGGTAATAGTGGTCATCTAACGAAAACATTGTTTTTAAATTTGTTGTCATAATTTCTTGTAAAATTTGTAATTTTATGGTAATGTAATATGATGAAAAATAATATTAAATGTATAAATACAAATATTCACGAAAAAAGAGTTATACAGTAATTATGAAAAACAAACAAAACAAATAAAGCTTTTAAGAAATTAGTTTGCAGAAAAAGATAATGTTACGAGAATATCCATCCATCCATCCATCCATCCATCTTCTACCGCTTATCTGAGATGGGGTCACGGGGGCAGCAGCCTAAGCAGGGAGGCCCAGACTTCCCTCTCCACGGCCAATCTGTCCAGCTCTTCCAAGCGGATCCTGAGGCGTTCCCAGGCCAGTTGGGAGACATAGTCATACTCACCTTATCTCTAAGGGAGAGCCCAGCCACCCAACGCAGAAAACTCATTTCGGCCGCTTGTACCCGCGAGCTTGTCCTTTCGGTCCCTACCAAAAGCTCATGACCATAGGTGAGGGTAGGAACGTAAATTAAGAGCTTTTCCTTTCGGCTCAGCTCCCTCTTCACCACAACAGTCCGATGTAGAGTCCGCATCACTGCAGACGACGCACCTATTCACCTGTCGATCTCGCGTTCCATCCTTCCCTCACTCGTGAACAAGACCCCAAGGTACCTAAACTCCTCCACTTGGGGCAGGATCTCATCCCCGACCTGGAGATGGCGCTCTACCCTTTTCTGTGCGAGAAACATGGACTCGGACTTGGAGGTGCTGATTCTCATCCAGGTCGATTCACACTCGGCTGCTAACCGATCCAGTGAAAGCTGGAAGTTCGCGACTCGATGGAGCCAGCAGGACCACGTCATCTGCTAAAACAGAGACCCAATCCCCAAACCACCGAACTTACACCCCCCGCCCCCCCCAAAAAAAACAAAAAAAAACAACAGCAGTAATTGGAAAAAAGCAGTATTTTCATGAACATAAAGTCAACATTTTAAGAGAAAAAGAGTTGTATTCTAACAAGAAAAATGAGAATAAACTTGTAATATGAGGAAAAATTGTCATTTTTAGTTTCATAGATTTGAAATATAAAAGACAAAATGTTTTTTGTATTGTATTAAACAATTAATGAATGAATTCTATTAATACCAACATATTTTTTACACTTGTGCCTGTTGCTGTCATTGCTTTATATTGTATTCATGCTGTTCATTCTACTTGTCTACTTTGAGTGAACGAACTCACTCACCTTGACTGAAATGACTTTGTAACATCGTCAAAGCAAACAGAGCAAGAAAAGACGAATAAGAAAATGGGATCCAAATGTTATTTTGTCGGGTGCAAATCGATTACTACTCATGACATTTCGCTGTACTGATATATCGTTGATGAATGAAAATCAACGACGGAAATCAAATGCACTCGTCGGCCACAAGTAGACAAAAATCAGCAGACCTTTGCTTGATGGATTATTCATACACTAGAAGCTTAATCCCATCACAAGAGGGAGAAAAAGGCACAGATGAAATGCTCCAGTCTACCTGGATAGAGATTGACAGGACTTAATGATTGTCCACTCCTCATGCATTCATGTTGAGAGGATAAAAGAGGAGCCAGGCTATGTAGATTGCATTATTCACAAGAATAGAGTTTAAAAGAAGGTGAGGAGAAATGCAAAAAATCAAATGTAAAATCAAAATCCAACACGGCAGCAGAGTTCACAGCAGTTTAAGACAGAATTCAAACTTTGTCGAATCTAAATGAACGTCACTCCCGCCTCCCCGTCCCAACTTTGCCCTTAATTATCCATTCTGTCTTTGTACAACACTCGCTCGGCTTTGACAAGCGCCCCCCCTCCCCCGAGACCGTTCGGACTCCCGTGCGTGGGGAATATCAGGGAATATTACACCCAGGAATTAACTCTCCAAATCACCTTGCACGCACCCCTCCCTCCTTTGGACAAGATAATCCGGGCTCTAGCGGTGGGTATATGCCACTAATCATCAAAAAAGGTAGAAGGGGATGCGGGTGGGGGGGGGTAAGGTGAGGTGAGACCGTGAGAGGGAGTTTTTTGAGTAGGCAACGGTTAGGAAGCGGGAAAACCAAAGAAAGACTCCACAGTATTCATCATTTGATCAACTTAACTGGGCTTCTGCATCCTTTTTGTCCTGTCCAGCCTGGTCAAGGTTCCTCTTGAGCTCTGCAGTCTGCATCTCCAGCTTCAGAGCCGCGGTGCTGCACACAAACCAAACAAAACACACCCTCATCGTCATCGTGTGAAGTAGTCTGCCATCATTTCAAACCAATCCGACGACAAAATGTTCAGCTCATTCAGGAAACGGGGGGAAAAAAAGTCCCCCGTTGACTGAAATGTCATACTTTCTGTGACAAGTTTGCCATTGAAAATGAATGGCCGGTTTATTTGGCGCCCCCTATTGGTGGAAAATCATTGTACATTTTCCATTTCTGGAACATTAAGCTTATTCTGACATGGCTCAGGGGGTTGAGTGGTTGCTTCCCCAGCCCGACGGTTGCTAGTTCAATCCTCAATTGACTTACTTACGCATTTCAACGTTCAGTCTGCCTTTTTACGTTTTAACATCTCCAATTCTGCCGCATTTCTCAACCGCTTCAAACCATTCCAACGTCAAAATGTTCATGCAGGACATGCCCACTATCAGGATTTTTCTAAAAATTCTCGCAATAGTTTCTGTGACAGTTTTTCCAATGAAAATGAATAGTTGCTGGTTCAATCCTCAGTCCTCGTGCAATGGTTCAATGTTTTTTTTACACTTCAAATTTTGGCATTTTTTCATCCGCTGACCACTATTTCTCAACCGCTTCAAACCTTTTCAATGTCAAAAATGCTCAGCACATTCAGGACATGCCGACTATCAGGGTTTTTCTATAAATTCTCACAATATTTTGTGACAGTTTTCCCATTGAAAATGTATGGGGAATTTCAATGGTGCTCCCCCTATTGGTGGAAACTCATTTTTTATTTAACATTCTGCTTATTTCGTGCGTGGTGGCATGTCTCAGCTGGTAGTGTGGCTGTCTCCCAACTAGCAAAAAAATGATTACAAATTTTGCTTGTCGATTAATTTTGCTGAAATTTATCGACGATAATCGATAATTTCGACCTTTTTTTTAACCATATTATCATTTGGTTTATTATTATTCAATGATCACTTTGTCATGTCACATTTGTGCCACTAGATGGCACTCAAACATTATGTACCTGAGGCACAGAAGCTGCCTACTTTGAACACTCACGAGTCGCGGGACGTCACGACCTCACATACGAATCCTACTCATCGTGTCAAAAGAACTACGCACAGCAACGCAAAACAGACAAGACAGTGAGCGAAAATGCAATGTTGCTGATATCTCCCAGGCAATTCCTACTGTTGGCTTTTCAACCGTATTGAAAGGTTACATTTCTTTTGCAATGTAGCGAGCGACACTGTGAACGCACGGCATTTTGCGATGTTTCGTTTAATATTTACTCCGCCGGTCCAACGCCTCGGTGAGCGTTGGCTGTCGGGAAGAAGGCTTTGCTCCACATCCACACTGGAACTGTGGCATGCGGCTTGGACCACTTTATTAAGTAGTAGGATCGTAATGCTCCATATATACGGTACCGTTGTGTGTTTATACAGTACAGTGCTTGCCCGTTAAATCGTTTTTAACACTTTTAATACTGTATCACTAAATAAGGGAGGTAAGATTTAGCATATGTGGAACTCCTCCCTGTGTGATGCAGTGCAGTTGTACAATAATAATGAACAATTCGTATTGACCAGAATATAGGACTTTTTAGCTTTTCTTTAAACATGCATTAGGCGTTGATGTTTACAGAATATAAAGAGTACACTTCACTGTGTTTGCTTCATCAAGTTTCTTAGTGGATCAGTTCACTTGAGGAACTGTGTGTGTGTGCATGCGTGCGTGCGTGCGTGTGGCAGCCAAGCTAAGGGAATGTGAAAGGGGATCAATATGTAGGGGTCCATTCCTGCCACACTACTGCAAGCCCAGTGTCTGTATGCAAGTCAGTTAGTGTGTGTGTGTGTGTGTTAGCGTCTTGTGTGCTGCCCCGGCTACAGCGGGATCAATACGACAAATGATTACCATTTCCACAAACCTCCCTTCACGGCCTAGCTCTGGCAGATCAGCGGGCCTCAACACACACACACACACACACACAAACACACACACCGACTCGAAACCCTTAAACAACAAGACTATAAGGACTTATAAATATTTGTAAACAGCTTTGAGCGCAGTGATCTGAGGTGACTTAACTATGGATTTGACTTTTATAGGACGTGTTAGACCTCTGCTGTCTTCTGGACAGGTGGTTGCGTGGTTACCAAAATTAATCCTGTAAATTCATTTGGAAAATTAATTTTGGTCCATAAACATGAGACCACGCGCCTCACTGAGGAAGGATAACATCCCTTATTTTTGGTACTTTATTGTGTCCCGGGCTAAAAACAGGCTGTGCACCATAGAAAAGGAAAGCCACCACCATTGAAGTGAAAAGGAACACCAAAGAGAGAGGAGAAACGCCCACTCACACTCGACTGTCGCGACCTTCGTTAAAGACAGTCGGAAGTCCCAAAACTCTTGAACACAACACATAATGTCGCAGTATCCTTCAGCATGTTAAACAATCTGCTCCTATGAAAGTGACAGTAAAAACTAAGCAGCATAGTGTTTTTTTTTTATTTATTAGTTTCATTGAATACCGTATACATACCGTATTTTATGTCCTTCATGTGTTCCATGTAGAGCGTGAGCAACTTAAGTGTTAATTAAGGCATGAGTTCCGACCTACACCGAAGTTGAACAACGTAGAAGCGGAACCGGAGGACGGCCTGTATGACTGACACATACAGCTGTATTACGCAACATTCATCCAGTTGATTCTTCATCAAGCAGCACCTGCAAGCCTTTATTTGTCCCACACGCCTGCTTAAGCTGTACTTCTTTGTTGGTTGAACTCGGTTCGAACTCTGCTGTGTTTCGACGCACTTGATCTCAAATGTAAACACCACACAGACCGGTGTTAATATGCCAGCGAAAAGCATGCGAAAATTTCACATTTGTGTGGAAAACATGTGTTGGAAGCATTGTTTCTCAGCTATGCTCTTTAAAAGTATATTTTAAAAGCTCTTGGTGAAATCTAAGCCGGTAAATATTGCATTATTTAAAAAATAACCATGTAGTCAACCCAGTAGATGACATTTTGGTTTGAAATTAAGTTACAACATGGAGAATGTCATGAACAACCAAATTTTGATTTTGATCCAGACCAGCGTACCGAACAACACACCTTAGATGCTTGGTGACTTTTGCGGTACTTTAGTGTATTGATACTTACACCCAGCCAACAAGGACATTTGAGAAATAATTCTTTATGAAGGATACACACTGTTAACTAGAGCTGCAACAATTAATCCATGATTAATCCATTAGCCAATTAATCTGCAACTATTTTGGTATTTGAGTCATCGTTTTTTAATTTTTTTTATTTAAAACTGTAAATATCCTCTGATTTCAGCCTCTCAAATGCGAATTTTATTTGTACATGTTCTTAGTCATGCATGAAAGCAGACCTATTATCTTTGTGTTCTCTGACTTCGGAAAACAGGGATGGACATTTTTGCCTCTTGGTATGTTGCAGATATTTGAGATATAGTGGAAAAGTGTATTATTAGTATCAACTTTGCTCTTTTCCAATTTTTTGCTGTTGTTTTTTTAATTTTTTTTTTATATTTCAATTTTCTTCTTAAATAATTGTAAATTTTCTTTTCATAATATTTTGCTTTTATACCCACATCATAACTCTTTCCCAATGTCATTTTCCAAAAGTAATAACTTTGTTTTGTTTGTTTCTCATAAAATTATTTGTATCTTTAATAGTTCAACTTTATGCTACTAAAATTATTTTTCCTTATAATATTACAAGTTTATTCTCATGAAATTACAGCAGTTTTTTTCCATTTCTGATATTCTTTTTTTTTTTTTTTTAATCTTCCAACTATTTCAACTTTCTTCTTCCAAATGTTCTTCTGGTAATTCTGACTTTATTCCCATCATATGATGGGATGCAACAAACCAAGCTGATTTTCTAAAGATTGCATTATTCTGTTTTGTTTGTTTCTCACAATATTACGAGACTGAAAAGAATAACACATTTGTTCCTTAATATTTCATCTCGATGCTCCTAAAATGAGATTATTTTTCCTCATAATTTTATGAGTTTATTCTTGTAAAATTGTAACTTTTTTCTAGTTTGTATACAACTTTTTTCTTATTATTTTGACTTTATTCTTGTATAATTACAGCAATTTTTTCAATTTCTGCTGTTGTTTCTTTTATATACTTTCAAACTATTCTTTTGAGAATTACGACTTTTTTGCCAAAATATTTTGACTTTACTCTCGTAGTTATAACTTTTTTTTCGTAAGCTAATTTTCCAAAGATTGCAACTTAATTCTTTTCTCACAATATTACAAATGGGAAAAAAAACATATTTTTTCTTTAATATTTCAACTTTATTCTCCTAAAATTAGATTATTTTTCCTCATAATATTATGAGTTTATTCTCATAAAATTTTTACTTTTTTTCTTGTATTATTTTACCTTTTTTTGTATAATTACAGCAATTTTTTCCATTTCTGCTGTGTTTCTTTTATATACTTTCAAACTATTCTTTTCAGAATTACGACTTTATTGCCAAAATATTTTGACTTTACTCTCGTAACGTTATAACTTTTTCCTCTAACAAATTTTCCAAAAATTGTATTTGTTGTTTTCTCATTATCCTACAACTTAAAAAAATATATATCTTTTTGTTGCTTTTTAAACTTTATGCTACTAAAATGTTACTTTTCCTCATAATGGTATGACATTATTCTTGAAAAATTACAACTTTTTCTCGTTAGAGTTCGTCTTTTTTCTCTTAATATTTTGACGTTGTTCTGGTAAAATAACTGCTGATTTTTCCATTTTTGCTGTTGCTTTTCTTGTGAAATTCTATTTTTAGAATGCGTGGTCAGTGTGCAGCTACGGGCTGCAAATGGCCCCAGAGGCGTGCACTTTGGACACCCGTGGTCTCGGGCCCAACCGATTACTCGATTAATCGAAACGGCAAGCTTCAGATTAATCGACTAAGAAACTAATCGTCAGTTGCGGCCCTACTGTGAACATGTAACTCATTGTTTTGAAGAGAAACGGCTGGAATGGTGCCGAGTAATGTTTATGTTTACCAACAGTTCATCCAAGAGTGTCTAAAGTGAGCGATTGTCAGCGTAATGTTGTGGTTTAAAGCAGCAGAGGAGCCAAAACAACAAGGAAAGCATATAGCTGATGGATTGGTCCATGGAGAAAACACAGGACAGGAAGAAGAGAGTCGGAGCGAGAAGGAAAAGAAGGAGATGGAGGCATCCCGTGGAGAAAGGAGGGGATTTCCCACAGCACAGATGGAAGCCATTAGCATGGTGTTATTTAAAAAAAAAACTTTCATGTCTTTGCAGTCATTAGATAACACCGAGTTAACTGTAAACAGCGGCGTTTGTGCAAATGGATGTAATGTGCAGACGCAGCGAGGGTTTCACCACCTAAAATGACTTGGAAGGCAATAAAGTGTAATCATTTACAAAGAAACCTAGAAAGGTTCCATGCCGACCTTTAAAAATATGTTCCACGAGCCCCGACTTGTGCTGCAGTGAGGTCGCGTGGGACGCCAAAGCCGCAACCGCAACGACACACAAACTGCTTTTGCTGATGTCATTGCATAGGGGTCAAGTAGGGGTCTCGCCTTTCAACTTTGGTCCCGGTGCTCTGGGTGAAGAGAGGACGCCGTGCCCCCGCCCTTACCTTAGTTTGTCCTGTGCTTGCTTTCCCTCCGTCAGGCGCGCCGCCATGCACTTTGCCTCCTCGGAACGGACAGCCAGCTCCTCCACTGAGAGGGGATGGAACCAAGGAGAAGTTTAACTGCAGTAGAAAACCCTCATTTGCTTTAAATGTGTGAAAGTACGCAGGTTTTGGTCACCGGATGACAAAGCAGCAGCCTTTCTGAGACAAAAGAAGCACTCCTCACATTCGTCAATAGATGGCACTCTTTACCCTGAGCAGCGCCTCGCCACCAGCCCCCTTCAATCATGTTCCTTTTGGGGCTTCATCCTCAGTCTACATGCAATAAAAGCCCATTGTCCCACACTTAGTGGTGCAGTACACCGAGCGGCTGCGTGATAAACTAGCGGTCAGCTTCCTTGCTGCTTTGCTTTTCGCTTGAAATTTCAGGACTGACTTCCTCAGCCGAGCTTAATTTCTTTCTTTTTTCTTTTTATTTCTTGAAAACATTTTCACTACGTTCAGTATTCATTGAACAGAACATAAACTGTCAGACGTCAGTGGCCAAGGCTGGTGAATATTGAGGAGAGGTGCATGAGTGCTTTATATGCCGACGTGTGTGTGTGTGTGTGTGTGTGTGTGTGTGTGTGTTTACAGGACGGACCTTGACTTTGCGGACTTGAATGTGTATGAGTGTGTGTGGAACAGAGGCTGTTATGCTTTTAAGTCCGGGTGCCGTGTTGTTGACGTGAATCACAAGAGCTCAGACCGCAACTAAACATGATTTTCTTCCTCGATTCCTCAGAAGCTTGTTTCAATTAATCGACCAATCGGCTACGCCCTATACCAGGCGTGTCCACTGTGTGGCCCGGGGGCCATTTGCGGTCCGCAGCTGTTTTTATTTTTTATTTTTATTTTTATTTTTTTGTGGCTACATTCAAAAAAATAGAATTTAACAAAAAAAACCTGCCAAAATAGAAAAATCAGCAGTAGTTTTACAAGCATAAAGTCAAAATATTTTGAGGAAAATGTCGTCATTTTATAGCATAAAGTTGAAATAGTAAAGAAAAAAGATGGGTTTTTTTTAAAAGATGTTTTTTAAAAAAAAAAAAAAGTCAGAATATTATGAGAAACAAAAAGAAGTGTAATTTTTGGAAAATTATGTTGGGGGAAAAAAATTCGAATGAGGGATGTCCGATAATATCGGCCCACCAATTCTAGTATCTGCTTATTTTTTTGCAATAATGAAAACAGATTTTTTGAAATGCTGTGTAGAGGGACATTTTACTGTTCGGATACCCACGATGACACCACTGTTTGTTCACATGCAGTGTTAGCCCACCTCCATTGCACTTTCTCGTGCCCCTGTCCGCTCTGACTGTGCTAAACCCCGCTAGCTTCCCGCGTTAGCATCTGGGACGCTAGCTGTTAGCCATGTTTCAGTGAAGCACAATAAGCTGCACTCCCTGAAGGTCCTGACGTTTTTTGTCAGCTCGTCGATCTTGCTTGGCGGTGAATTCACGTTTCCCACGATAATAGAAGGCACCGAAGGCTGGAATCTCCACTTTCTTTCTAGCTGCTTAGCTTTCATGTTAGCCCCGACTCTGATACGGCTTCTTTTCTCAATGGGTGAACAGGGAATCACACCGATGCTGGAGCGCGCTTTAATAGCACGTAAAAATGTGCTTGACTGAACAAGTCCGTATCCATATACTTAATATATATATTACTTAAAATATATATATTACTTAAAAGGTGATAATAGTAGAACACACACTGCTTGGAAGGCAGCCACTGTGGCGGCGCTGCTAAAAAAAAAAAAGAAAGAAAAAGTATCTGTCTGTGTTACGCACATCGGTTTCGGTTGATATCGGAATCGGAAATTGAGAGTTGGACAATATCGGCAAAAAAGCCAATAACAGGCAACCCTAATTATAATATTATTGGAAATAAGTCCAAATATTATGGGGATATAAAGTTATAATACGGGAAGAAAATTTACACAAAGAAAGTTGAAATTGTTGGGGGAAATAAAACACCAGCAGAAATGGGATAATTTACCAGAATAAAGTCAAAAATATTCCTTTAAAAAGTCGTATTCTGGTGAGAAAATTGTCACAATTTTAAAAGAATAAACTTGTAATATTATGAGGAAAAATAATGTCATTTTAGTAGCATAGAGTGGAAATATGAAAGACAATTGTTATTTATTTAAAAGTTGTAATGTCATTAGAAACAACAACAAAATGTAATTTTTACAAAATGAGGTTGGGGAAAAATATAATATTGTTGCAATAAGGTCAAAATATTATGGGAGTAAAGTTAGATTAGGAGAAGAAAATAAAAATAAAAAAAGCAACAGCAGAAATGGAAAAAAAAAACATCTGTAATTTTAAGCCAAACTATTGAGAAAAAGGTGGGATTCTAATGACAAAAAAGGCAGAATTTTATGTGAATAAACTTGTAATATGAGCAAAAATAATGCCATTTTAGTAGCGTATAAAAGTATTCAGAAGTCGTAACATGAGAAACAAAACAAAATAAAGTTCTCATTTTTGCAAAATGAGGTTGGGGGAAAAAGTTAGAATTTTATAGGAAGAAAGTCATCATACTACGAGAACAAAATGTTTAAAATAGTTTAAAAAAAAGATTTTTCGTCGATATCACAAAGCTGAGATGCAGTGTTTTCTTGAACTACACCAGAACTTCTTTGCATTTTTCACTATGTGGCCCTCTGTGGAAAAAGTTTGGACACCCCTGCCCGAGACGGACCAAACCACGGGAAGCCATACGAAGCGATCACAAACACTCAGCGGTTTGGTTTGCAAACATATCAAAAAAAGAGGCAAAAATGGCCGTCACTGCTTTCCAAAGTCAAAGCTGATGTGTGTGAATATCTTTTTTTTAATCCTAAAACACAAACACAAGACGTGAGCTTTCATTGATGACTACAGAAATAAAAAATACTCACATTTGAGAGGCTGAAATCAGAGGATATTTACATTTTTTAATCAAAAAACGATTAATCGAATACCAGAATAGTTGTCAATTAATTGAATCATTGTTGCAGCTCTCTTTTGTGTGATTGTAGTAAGTGTTCTGCCTAGTGAGGTCCTTATACACACACACACACACACACACACACACACATTAAAAAAAGGATAACTACTCATGTGACATAACATACTGGTAGAGTTTTTTATTTTTATTTGGGGAGTAGAAGGTCCGCAGGTTTAACTGGATAATCGATTAATCGTTGATTAATTGTTGCAGCTGTAAATACATGTAATACCATATACAGTAATACAATATAGCATCCATCATATAGAAACTGAAGCAGCAAATAGGACTACTATATTTATATATTTCATATAATAGCAGAGGACACTTTTTCAGCCTGCTGGCTACTTTTAGGTCCCAAAGATCTCCTTCCTAGTTTAAACACAGAGTGCATATTTAGCATATTTACAAATATGAGTGTTTATGTACATTGTACATGTATATCAGGGCTGCACACACTTTTTCAGCACAAGTCAAAATGATCGACCTCTTACTAAAGAACAGGAAATCTACCCAGCAAACTTTGAAAAGTTTACAGGTCATCGAAATAGTTGATATCATTCAATTCAATACGGCAATGAAGATCATTACACATCATTTCTCGAGAGTTGTGTACATACTGTAGCCCGAGTGGCACGTCAGTTAAAATCGCTATGTGGCGTCCATTTTGCGTACACTTCACGTATCACGTCCAGTTAGCATTTGCTGTCAAACATTCCAGATAGAGGAGAAACGCTGGCTCTGAACAACACTGTTTCTTCTGGTATCGTCATTGAAATACTGCAACCACGCCGATTTTTAGTTCCGACGAAATGTCAACGTTGTTTTTTGATGCGTCTGTGTAGGCTCTCAGTCGTACAGGAGTTGTCCATCGAGGGAAAGGCTTCTTGAGACGTCATCTGTACTTCTGTGAAGAAGGTGTCGGACGTTTCGCTCCTCATCCGAAGAGCTTCGTCAGCGAACTAATAAGTGCTGGTAGCTTAGGCCTTAAATACAGTAAGAGTGGGCGGCATTGGTGTGCCAACACCCTCCTCCTATTGGTTCCTTACACAAAGCCTGGGCGGAGTTGTGGTCTAATCCTCTCCTGCCATTAGCACCTCCGATAAAAGGGGAAGTTTGTTGTTTCAGCGGAAGCGACGCTAAATCAGCATTGAAGTCCAACATTGATTCAGTGATCTAACGTTGAAGATTCAACATTGTTTCAATCTCACCTTTCTATCTGGGTACAAAAGCCCATTTTGTTGATTTTTCTATTTTCGACATGCAGTGCTACAAATGCCACATTTACTGTCGTTAAATGTGCTCTTGATGCAACAAACATGGCTGATGGGTCCAACTTGAGGAGAATATTTGAGAGCGTTGGGCCTTTTTTGGCCAACGCAGACAACATTTTCAATTTTCGATCAGCTGGTGAAAAATGGGAGCGTTTATAGTTTAGTTGAGCGTTTTCACGTATTTCTTGAATGCTGTAATTGTCGGTAAACTGTGGGTGTGTGGAACATGAATTGGATGTCCATGGTTTCGGTTTGCGTACAGTTCTGGTTTGGAACGGATTGGTCACGGAAGTAAGCCAAGCGCTGGGTAAGCGTTTGATTTGTGGACTACTGGGCAACACGTCGAAGTATCTCAAACAGTCGTCCATAACAGAAGATTCAGGCTCTTTTACGAGCTGCTTTTAGTGTCTCGGTGTTATGACATAAAAGCACAATCTAAGATCTTGGCTCTCCGTTCACGCTCGCTTTTTTGACCCTTTTATACCGGCTGGGCGTTTTTAAAGTACGACATTAATCCATAAGCTAACGCCGCGGTCAGATCAGCAAACTTTACCGTGACGGGGATGGAAACCCGGCTGACCCCGAGTGAGTGCGAGTGGTCGGGCCGGGTCGGGCCGCGCCTTCATACAAGATTCAAAAGGCTTCACAGGAGCTTCCTTGGGCTTTGTTGCGGGATTCGTAGTGGGCTGAGGTGCTCCCGCGAGGCGGCCCAAAGCCTCCCAAGACTCTTTCCGCTGTATTTCTGAAGTTTCACGGGTTTGCAACAGCGCTTTTGGGTATAAGCCAATCGCTGCCCGACACACACACACACACACACATATATAGGATGTAAAACTCACACAGGCATCCGCCCCAACACACTCCCCTCTTGCTCTCTCCTCTCCGCTTTATTTACAATCCTCTGGCAGCGGTACAAGGGCCCGGGGCTATAACACACGGCACCTAATGCTCAAACTGCCAGGTAATCTCATGTCTGACATCCCCTTTGATAGAAACTGATCAATAGACTCTTGTAAAGGAGTCATTTTCTCTGATGTTTCTACCAACCACTTCTCTCCATCTCGCTCTTTTGCCGTCTCCCTCTCAGACTCCCCCACCCCACGCCATCACCTCTTTCTCCGTTTTATTAGCTATACATTTATAATTCATATTTCAGCAGCGGGAGGGGGGTTAAGGGGCGGGGAGGTGGCGGTGGCCTTTTTGTGTGATAAAGAACAATGGCGGTGAAATGATGGGGAGAAATTCCAGTGTTTGCTGCCGCTTCCGGTGAACGAGGGTTTTGGGGATCGATAGAGTGTGAAATGGGATTATAGCTGGTAATGGAGGTGAATTGGAGGAGAGAGGCCTGCGCACATGTGCACACGGGCATCGGGATTACGCATGCAGACTGTCACCGTAATGATTTCATCATCGTCAGGCACACACTTCTCCTATAGTGGAAGCGCAAAAATATGGATATTGTATTTTTGTTTATGCCGTTATTGCATTTGATGTCAAAACGCATGGCGTTTATTTCACATTACAGCCGCTCGCCCCGCTAAACGTACTTCAGACAAGAAGCAATAGACTGTTTTACAATGTTTGCACCGTCAATGAATCTGAGCTGCGCGATACAAAGTGAACTTGATGCTTTTTCATGCACGCTCACTTAAAAGCAACAAACTTGACAAACACGGCAGACTGAGCCCTGAAAAAGGATACATTTAGCCACAAAACTGCTGTGTTTTGCGGCAAACTTGACAAACACGGCCGACACACAGCGCTGAGAATGTTTCGTTTTTCTGTTAGCGATCGACGTTTTGTTAATTTTGCTCTATTTTTTCCCAACAAACTCGACAACCATGTCAGACTCGGTGCTCAAAAATGTTACATTTTGCCACAAAACTGCTCAATGTTGCTGAGCTTTTTTTGCGACAAACTCAACAACCATGGCTGCCATACAGTGATAAAAATGCTTCAATATTACAGAAAAATTCTATTTTGTGTTAATTTTGCAACAAACTTCACAAACATGTCAGACTTAGTGCTAAAAAATGTTACATTTTGCCACAAAACTGCTGAATTTTGCTGTTTTTTGTCACAAACCCGACAAACATGAGTGACATACAGTGCTGAAAATGCTTCATTATACCACAGAAACGCAATATTTTGTTAATTTTGCTGTTTTTTGCAGCAAACAGGGCTAAAAATGCTACCTTGCCACAAAACTGCTGTATTTTGCTATTTTTTTGCAACAAATCTGACAAATATGGGCAACAAACAGTGCTAAAAATGCTTCAATTTTACACAAATGTTGTATATTTGGTTGATTTTGGTCAATTTTGCAACAAACCTGACAAACATGGCCAACTTACAGTGCTATAAATGCTTAATTTTCCCCACAAACACTGTTAGTTGTTAGTCTTGCACGTTTTTGCAACAAACTTGACAAACATGGATGACATACATTGCTAAAAATGTTATATGTTGCCACAAAACTGCTATATTTAGCTGTTTTCTGCAACAAAATTGACAAACATACAGGGCTAAAAATGTAACATGTCACAAAATTGCAATATTTTACAGTTTTTTGCAACAAACCTGACTATCACGGCCAACATACAGTGCTAATGCTTAATTTTATGTTAATTTTGCGCATTTTTGTTACGATGTGTGACACCATCTGATGTAAATACAGTATATGGACAGAATGGTTAAACAGCAGTTATGGCACATTACTTGTCTTGTACATACTGTTAGGAATGGAATATTTTCCTCTCTGTTTTGGATCAGTACCGCAATATATTTATAACAGAGATCACTTGGAACAAAAACACCCTGTTCTTTCACAGACACACACATACACACACACACTTAGTTTCATTATGTCACTTCCCTGTCTCCTGGCTGAGACGCTCAGCCGCCTAGCCAGGACTGCTTGAAGCCAGATCAGACCAACACACCCACACACCGTTAACGGGAAGTTTTTTCTGATTACTGGCACCGCCTCCACAGAAGGAGGAACAGGAACTCAGTTTCACGTTAGAGACCGCTCGGAGTTTGCTAGACTTTGGCTGGGCGGCTGACCGCTCTCTCCAGAGCTGGCATTGCAATTGCGTGAATAGAAGAAATTGTGAAACGTACCTTTTGACTCGGATAGTTGAAAGATGAAAGAACCGGGGTGGTTCCAGCTAGTATTTTGACGATATTCTTGTTTGAAATTGTGCTTTATCATTTACTGATGTCTGCCGTTTGCTTCCAAGTGTGGACACACTTTGAATCCTTGTTGCTTTGTCCACGTACCGCCCTAACAAACTGACTTCTAACCTGCCGGCATCCGCTCCAATCAAGCAAGAAAAAGCGGGAGCTTCACTCAAGGCGATGTTTTCATAACCGTCAATGAAGCGCCACAAGGTCCTCGCGTTCATAAAAGGCCGTTCCTTTTCATGTCGGGACTTTGTCCACCTGACTCTTCACCTAGTCTGTCGAGAGCGGGTAAACAATACCCCGGCTTTTGTGGCGATAACGCATCCTTATCCTTCTAAAGTCATTATAATCCAGTCCTGTATTGCTAAGATTGTGTTTGCGGAGGATAAAAGCCAAGTAATACGTGGTTTCGAGTCGGGGGGGGCTACGGGTTTTTGATCCCAGACAAAGGCCGAGCCACGCGGCGTTGTCTTTCTGCCTCGTTACGAGCGGTCTCCATCTTGTTAATGAGCGGCGCTGGCTGCCACAGACAGAGACCTCAGATTCATCCCTCGGCGGACAATAGGTGATTGCGGCGATGTGTGTGTTTGTGCCTCCGAGAGTTGGCGTGCATGCGCTAATTAAAGCAGTGGGACTTGGGAAGTGTGTGTGTGTGTGTGCGTGTGCGTGTGCGAGCGAGAGAGGTGTTTGCCTGCCGTGACCGTGGATGTGTACGTTAATTCTTAATGAGACATTTCTGTGCCCGGAGAAAACCCAGACATCACCATCCCGGCAATGACACACTATACTACAAAGGCCACCGCTATGCACGCACGCACACACATCATTACAATGCGCTAAAGAAGCCATTAAATAAAACCTCTCGCCGCAGCGTGTGTGTGTGTGTGTGTGTGTGTGTGTGTGTGTGTGTGTGTGTGTGTGTGGCCTTGCGTGCAGACAGCTCGCCACCCAATCACACGGTTGTAGCGCTGCTGGCTAATTTGATCCAAGCAATGGAGCAAGGAGCAGTGCTCTGGAGGGGCGGGGGGGTCCTGGCCCAAAATTTCAGCACAGGTGTTGTCTCAGGCTGGCCACAATAAAAGGCCACTCCAAAATGTGCAGTTTTATCACAAAGCACAAAGCCACAGACGTCCTCAGTGTTGAGGGAGCGTGCATTAGAGGCCTGTTGACCGCAGGAACGTCCACCAGGGCTGTTCCCCGTCAATGTTCGCTTTTTCCAACAAACATGGCCGACATGCAGTGCGAAAAATGCTATATTATGCAACAACAAAAAAAATCTACATTTTGTAAATGTTACAATTTTTTGTTTTTTAAGTCTACTTTTTGTTCATTTTGCCATTATCGCAGTAAACAGCACATGTAAAATGCTAAAAATGCTACGTTTTGCCACAAAAATTCAGTTTTTTGTTCATTTTGGTATTTTTTGCAGCAAACATTGCCAACATACAGAACTAAAAATGGAACATTTTATTAATTTTGCAACACACACGCTACATTTTGTTAAAAACTTTTTAAACTTTTTGTTAATTTGGCTATTTTTCCAACTAACATGGCCTATATACACTGCTAAAATTGTTGCATTTTGGTTAATTATGCTATGTTTTAACAAACATGACTTAGCTGACATACAGTTCTAATTTAGCTAATTTTTGGAACAAATAAGCCCGACATACAGTGCTAAAAATGCAGCATATTGCCACAAAAGTTCAACTCTTTGGTAATTGTGTTATTTTTGCAACAAACTGGCGACAAAAATGCTACGTTTTGCTTAATTTTTAAATTTTTTTTGTTAATTTTTCTATTTTTGCAGCAAAAATTGCCAACATACAGTACTAAAAAAAAAATCTACATTTTGTTCATTTTGCAACAAACATGGCTAACGAACAGTACTGAAAATGCTACACTTAACCAGAAAATTCAGCATTTTATTTTTACAACAAACATGCTACATGTTGTTAAAAAAAATCAACTTGTTTTGTTAATTTTGCTCCATGGCTGATGTACTGTGCTAAAAATTATACATGTTGGTTAATTTTTCTGTTTTTGTACCATGCATTGCAGACATACAGTGCTAAAAATGATAACCTTTGCCCAAAAAATTCTACATTTTGTTAATTTTAGCATCAAACATCGCATACGTACAGCGCTAAAAGTTATACATTTTGCCACCAAAGTTCAACATTCCCTTAATTTTGCTATTTTTGGGACAAAGTAGGCGGACGCAGAGTGCTAAAAATGCTACCTATTGCCATGAAAATGTCATATTTTGTTAACTTTGCAACAAATGTGGCCGACATCCAGTGAATTTGTGAAGAATGTTTGCGAGTGAGAGAGGGCGGCTTTTTGTGTGCCAGGATCTTTAAGTTCATTCAGCTCATGAAAGATGGGAGCAAGAACCCCCAAAAAGTGTTACATAATTAAGGAATCTCAGGAAAGCGAACATCAAAAAAGGATCTCGGTGTTATCACTCGAGTGTGCACCTTTATGCGGTTCTGCACCTTCATAGATGCCTCGATTTCCATGAAAGACTGGATCCATCCATGTTTTGATGTGTTGGCCGTTATCAAGTGGATGGATGCAATAAGAGACGATACTGTGGGAGGCTGTGATGCATTGTGGGAAGGCTACCTGTGCTCCGATGTTGGCAGCGCAGCTCCTCAAGCTCTTGACTCAGCTGCCTGACACGACTGCTCAGACTCTGCTTCTCTCTCTGAGCGCTCTTCAGCTTCTCCTTCTGTTCTTGTGATTCCTCCTCCAGTCGCTGCACTTGGTCCCTGTGAGCGTGCACCTCCCCGCTCCTCCTCGCCACTTCCTGCCTGGCTCCCTGGAGCTCCTCCTCTGACTGCCGCAGGAGAGTGATGTGCACCTGCGGCACAAGGAGGACGTTTAGCATGGTAATACTCGTCAATCGATCGCTTTTAATGGGGAAAACCTCTAAAAATGCATTTTGTCACAAAAATTTATTTGTTTAATTTAACTATTTTTGCAACAAACATGGCCTGTGTACAGTGCTAAAAATGCTACCTTTTGCAACAAAAATTATATTATTTTTTCTGGTTTTGCAACAAACATGGCTTATGTACAGTGCTAAAAATGATACATTTTGCCACAAAAGTTCAAAATGTTGTTCATTTTTCCATTTTTGGAACAAACAAGGCTGACGCACAATGCTAAAAATTCTACATATTGCCGCTAAAATTACATATTTTGTTAACTTTGCGACAAATCTGGCTGACGTAGAGGACTAAAAATGATTCATTTTGCTTTAAAAAAAAAATCATATACTGCAAATAAATGATACACTTAATAATTTTTCTATTTGAGCATCAAACATGGCTGGGGTACAGTGCTAAAAATGCTTAATTTTCCACAAAAATTCTATATTTTGTTAATTTTTGGTTGTTTTTTTTTGCAACAAACATGGCTGAAGCACAGCGCTAAAATTGCTATAGCCATTTTTGCACCAAACTTGGCCTATGCACAGCGTTAAAAATGCTACATTTTGTCACCCAAATTCTATATTCTGTTAATTTCTCCATTTTTGTAACCAATGTGGACCAGATACAGTGCCAAAAATGATACATTTTTCCACAAAAATTTTAAGTTTTGTTAGATTTTTGCAACAAACGTGGCCGAAGCACAGTGCTAAAAATACTATATACCATTTTTGCACCAAACATGGTCTATGTACTGCGTTAAAAATGATACATTTTGTCACAAAAATTCTATATTCTGTTCATTTCTCCATTTTTGCAACCAGCGTGGACCAGATACAGTACTGCAAAAATGTTGAATATTTTATTAATTTGTGCTAATTTGTACAGTGCTAAAAATGCTACATTTTGCCACAAAAGTTCAAAAAGTTGTTCATTTTGCTGTTTTTGGAACAAACAAGGCTGACGCACAGTGCTAAAAATGCTACACATTGCCACCAAAATTCCATATTTTGTTAACTTGGCTAACATCCGGTGCAAAAAATGAAAAATTTGGCCACAAAGTTGCTTTATTTTGCCAATTCTGCATAAGATGACTGGCGATCTCCCAGGAAATGTGACTTTCAGTGACTAGGATGTGCTGAAGTCTGTTGTCTTCCTGGAGAGTGCTTATGCGCGGCGTTCAACATGTAAATGTTCACCGTACGCATGATTCCCCACGTGCACACAATCCAGACCACTTGAGGACACCTCCTTAGGATTCACTCTCGATACGCATCCTCAAGTGTGTTAATTGTTTAGCTCAACATCTCCTTGTGATTCATTCAGCTAATATGCCGCCGTCCATTTGAAATGCCTTTTAAAAACGAATTACGCTTTTGTTTTTATTGAAGAAAATGTATTTTTCTCCCCTCGAGTGGAGCTGTGTGGGAGTGTGCGTGATGAAGCGTTCATGCAAAGCACGACACTCGTGTGTAATTATGCACATGTGAGTAATGATAAGGAATGATCAGGAGTGTATACATAATGCATGGGCCTAATACATGTGTCTTTACAAGGCTGAAACTCATTATGTGGAACTCCACAGGCTGAGTAAATGCTCACGGACTGACAACCGGAGAAGAGCTATGATCTCATACGGTGTTTGTGAGGATGCGCGTGTGCGTGGCGCCAATAAACGCTAACTAATGTGCCACGGCTTTACAAGGATGCCCCACACACACACTGTGGCATGTGCGATGCGTGGGACTGCCAGATATGTTGGCACTTTGCCAGGCTACAGGCGCCACTTTGACTAATTTGAATATTAAGTGTCCCATTGAGCTCGTAATTGGAGTCAATTCCATCAGCCTTGGCACCGTTTGGCGCTTTAATTAATGGCGAGACCGTTTCTTTCTGCCAGGCGAGTACGGGACAATCGCATGATGGCTGTGTTATGAGCGCGCGAGAGGAGGAGTCCATCTGTTTGGTTAGGCTTTGGCCACGCCCACACACACTGTGGTGCCTTTACGTGTCACTTGTTCGACATTTTTCCTGCACTTGTGGAAGTTTGTTGGCCAAAATCTACCCTTGTCCCTGAGGAAGGAGGGTTGTCCACCAACATTCTTCCACGGACATACTGTGTACTGTTTTTCATCGTGGGGGTTGTTTTTGTTTTTTTTTGGCGACATCGAGTGGCTGCGTTAATTCATTGACTTGCGCTTGTGACGCAGTTAGGCTCCCAAATTGACTGATACACGGCATGCCGGACGCTTTTCGTTGCGGAATACTCGCTAGTACGCTTCTGCCTTGGAGACGCTGCGCCTGTAAGTAATGTGCAACTGTAATGACTGAGAAATGTGGTGTTTTAGACAGCAGTGTTGGTAAATCAGGACTCTGGCTTGGAGATTGTAGCTGCTGTGTCAGCCACTGGCTAACTAAATACACACGTATGATTTTCAGTTGATTTTAATTGATTTGTGAATACAAACATGACGTTTTGGTGTTCAAAAACGCCGTTTCGACAAGATTCACGTCTTCTTCCAGAACATTCTGTTTTTATTGTATCCATACAGCGAACTTAAATGTTTGTATTTCAGCTTCTGTCGCTTTAGTTTGTCTCCCGGTTGGTGGAAACATTGGCGCCTCCCTCTGGCTTCGTCTCCTTCTTTTGTGAATCCGAACAAAAGCTCGCTCTGATGATGGCGCCATCGTAAATTCCAGTCAATGTGTGACTTGCACGCTCTCATCCCTCGCCCCTACCACTTCCGCAGCTTCACTCTATCACGGTTTTTCAACAATAAATGAATAAATCGTGCTGTTCATGGCTTATTATTAGTCAAACAATATGCATACTTAAGCAAATTTTACATTTTTGTTGCCTAAATGAAGCATTTTCAAGCATACAAATGGCTAAATGAACCAAAATACAAATATAAGGCATTCAGAAGACGCATTCAAAGATGCTGTGATGATACAGTATGTAGTGTTGTACACCGGTCACTAGGTGCCTGTAATGTTACCGTAATGTTCGGTGACGACACACAAGCACCAGACCTGTTCGCCAGGCTGTTATTGCAGGCTTGAATGATCTCGCAACAGGCGCAATGACCCCTAACACTGGTTGCTGTTGCAGCCGTAACCCACGCCAAGCGAAGACTCAACTCTCAACCCCCCAGGTCGCTTCCTGTCCGCCCTCACACAGCTCCCCTGGCACCAGAACACACCAAAACAGTCTTATTTATGTCTTAAATAGCTTATTTTCTCTTGTGTCTACTATATTGGCTAATAGGAGCGTAAAGGTGACTATAGGGTTGTTATGTCATGTCTAGAGAGCTCTAATAATGCAGAAAAACATTGTTAGAAGGTCTCCTACTATGAAAGTGTTCCATTTATAAATAAGGAATCCTACTTTGTGGAACTTCACCTATCATGGTTGGGTCTGGAACCAATTAACCGCGATAAACGAGGGATTACTGTAGGTGTTGTTTTTCCTCATTTTTTGACTGATGGTACCTTCTGGCTGTCAGCGAGCTCAAGCCGCAAGCGTGCAACTTCCTCTTTCCGCCGCTCCACTTCCTGTTCCAGCTGTCTGCGCCTGTTAAGGTGCGTGCGGCAGGATGCGACAAGACTCCGCTTCAGACTCGCCTGCTCCCGGCGTCTGAGGGCAAAAACAAACGCCGTGGGCCCTCTGCCTCTGTGTGCACAGCCCGTCAAATGAGAGATTAAAGCATATAGAAGAGCTTAGCCGAATTAAAAGATTTAAAGAGAGGATGTTAAATTTTGCATGCTACATAAAGTCCGCTACAGCGTGCCGTTTGGTGAATAGACTATAAAGAAGCCGAAGCGGAGGGGAAGGCAGGGGCATTGGGGGGGATGGGACGGGAAGGGCATGAGAAGGGGGACAAGGACAGAAGCAGGGATCAGAGAAGAGTTCTCATCTAGACGCCATTATTACTGTCTCTCCAGCTCTGATTTCATCTGTAGAATAACCTTTTCACACTCCACAAGGCGCTTCACCTGCTCACTGCAGCTCTGAAACGCGCACACACGCACACGCACACACACACACACACACACACACACACACACGCATAAAAGGTGAATGGCATCACTATATTTGTCACTGTCAAACGAAGCTGCAACCTGCAGAGACATGTTCATTTTTCTTTAAAAAGCCCCGCTTAGCAGTGTGCAGCTTTAATGGGAGGGCTCCAATGTGTGGCCGTGTACCTTCTGCAGCTTCTCCTCGTGACTTTGCAGGCTGAGGAAGTCCTCGTCGGCGTGAGAGTGACTCTGCTGATAAAGTCGCAGGTCACACTCCGACGCCACTTTCTACACGAAGAGAGCCCAGCAGACTCGTTGTCAAACAGTTGCTTATCGCCGCGCACAAAAGTCGTTTTGTTGCCCTCGGAGAGACGTGCTTTGTTGCGCCCGCGCGTCACTGCGCGTGGAGAGAAGGATCATGCATGCATGACTTTACCAAGAGAGGGAAATGGGCCAAAGAAGAACAATTTACATTTTGGTGCAAATCCAGATAAAGGATTTTTGCAAGATAATTCGTTGTTTGATTTTAATTTGAAGGGAAAGCTGCTTGGATGCACGTATTTGGGTCTCTGGAGAGCTCGCCCAAACATCAAGCGTCAAATGACACAACCAACTAGATCGGGGGGTGTCCAGACTTTTTCCACCAAGGGCTGCACACTAAAAAATCCAAGGATGTGAGGGGTCACGTATATATTGATATACAGTACATACATACTGTAATATTTAATACTTTCTAGTCAAAGATCCTCTATTATGACAGCGTTCTGGGCTGCCTGTAAGGACCTACTCTTAAAAATGCTAGCCAGAGCTCCTCCAAATGACAAGAGCGCTCTGCTGTCTTGAGGGACCTACTGTAAAAACACAAATCAAAGATCCTCTAAATGACAGGAGCACTCCACTGCTTTTAGAGACCGACTACAAAAGCGCAAATCAAAGATCGTCCATATGACGGCGGCGTGGACATCAGGGCGAATCCCCTTCTTTCCCTCCAATGAAACATTTATTTCAACATGCGACAGGCGCCACGTGTACTGCATGTGCTGCTCCCGTCTTGCTCGCCACTCGCAGTGTCTCACCTGACAGGATGGGTCACGCCACAACTTGTCCGTGTATGGCAACCTCTTGCTGGGTGTCCAGCGGTGAGCTCTTTCTCCTTCAAATTGGCCACAAAGTGCTTTTTCGGATGTAAGAATTTTGCAGCTTCGCTTTTCGGGCCAGCTAAAGACCTACCTCACAGTCACTGCTCTCCGCCCGTGCGGGAACAAAGCACAGTTCGGCGCCAGATTCTCCAGCATTCATCCAACTGCATCTAATATCTAATAATTCTTATTTACTGCGTGCTGATAACCATTAGCATGTCTCTATGCAGCTCGCAACATAGAAGGCGTGGTCAGGGACGAGGCTGTGGAATCCTTGTAGTGCCCCACTTAAAAACCCATGAAACTAGCAGGAGCGGACCCCTTTAGGTGTGCTGTAATTATGGGCCTGCAAGCAAATTATTCCTCATACTTTTTATGTATTATTATTATTATATCTTATTCTGATGCAACTAATGCGAAGTCTTGACTGAAGCTAAGTGGGTAGCCAGAGGTAAGCTACAGGCGCGCCCATTAAAAAAATGCCTGCATATATTTTTTTTCTTTAATTCTTCTTCTTCATGTCACATCATGTGGAGACAACAAGCAACGGGTTTACTCTGTGGATAAAATGCTTCGTACGTCTCATTTCATTGAATTTGGACGCATCGTACGTCTGCGGTCAGTTGAACTGTAGAGTTGAAAGTGATGAATGTTGTTTACAACTGACAAAGTCCTTTAACGAAGAAAGCGCTGTCCCCCACAATGGCACGAAGCCACCATGGAGACCGTCTCTACCTTCTCATAAAACGACACATCTAAAAGACGCATGCGCACACACGGGATTGGATTTAAAACATATCGTTTGGCTCTAATTTGAAGTGACAATGACCTTGATGTGTCATGTGAGACACGTGATTATGTGACGCACGCATTTGCATATAGATTTGTTGTGGGGGCTGGGGGGGGCTACAGACAGCGGTGCCATTATATAATAAATGATGGACAATATGGGAGAGCCCATTCTAAATCAATGGGCGTTTTTATGAAGTTGGTTTGCAGCAAGTACCGCATTTGACTTTTCTCAAGCGTTGTGTGACGTGGGGAATGAGCGGCAACGTGAAGAACTCCTAACCTCTTGATAGGCGCCTCACAATCAAAGTCATTAGGCGGCGTAATAAAGGGCCGCAGATACAGCCATTCTTCAACAGCCTAACTCTTTTATAACCAACAGATTAAACTTGATTGGATTAAAATGACATTCCTCCCGTCTGACCTTGGCGGCAGCAGTTAAGTTCATCCAAATTAAATTTCTCCGTAATAAAGATGATTCATTTGTTACTTGACGTCGTAAAAATAAAAAAAAAAATTGCACGAAGGCTTACATGTGCATGCACACGTGTGCAGTGACGCACGGGCGCACGCTGGATGCAGGACCTTCTGAGCTAAGAAGGGACACCAACACAGCAAAGGTGTGTGTGTGTGTGTGTGTGTGTGTGTGTGTGTGTGTGTGTGTGTGTTTTACCTGCTGCTCGATGGCGTCCACTTGCCCCTGCAGGCCACACACAAGGCTCCTGAAGTAGTCCACCTTCTGCTGGCTCTCGGTCAGTAGGTTATGGCTGACCTGGAGTTCGTCCGTCAACTGGTCGAGCGCCTCCTGCGAGCTCTCCCATTGGCCGACCTTTTGCCGGTGGTGGCGCTTCAGCTCAGACAGCTCTCCTTCCAATGATCGAGATGCGAGTCGGGACTCCTTCAGCTGCCGATAAGATGGTTGTCGTCATAAAAATACGATACGTAAATTCTGGTGTATCAGCCGGATCCACTGAATGTAGAGAAAAAAGTAAGCTGCACCGGACTATACGCCGCACTATAAGCTTGTCAACCCATTGGAAATCGCAGGAGGTCATTACTCAATATAACAGTCTGACTCACGGTGTCATCTTACACACAGCAACTTAATACTCAAAAGGTATACCTAAGAAAATACAAACATGTACCAGTACGAGTTTAAAATAGAAAAAAAAACATTTTAAGGTTTTCCCATAATGCATTTCATCTGAGCAAAGCATTTCATTGGAGGACAAGCAGCATAGACAATGGATGGATGGCGCTGCAATGCCGCCTGTGTCCACCAAAGGGAGCCAGATGAGCGCAGAGGGGAGGCTGACGACATTGCAGCACCCCAATGAATGTGTTGCTCAGACGCAATGCATTATGGGAAAAGTTGTTTTTTTTCCCCCATTGTAAACTCATATTTGTACATGCTTGTATATTTCTCGGGTATACAATAGTGATTTACATATAAGAGTAAAACAATATATTGTATTGTTATACTGTTATGTTATATAGTTATACTGGAATATACTGTACAACAATACAACAGTGATTTCCATTGGGTTGCTCGTTGTGAGTGCACTGAGAGCGCCTGATTGGCTCCTGCCAAAGAAAGAGCTACCGTTTCCTCACTGACTCGCAAGCGGCACAGTATTTAAACAATTAGTAGTAGTTCTGAAGAAAAGGAGATGTCACAAGATTAGAATGTAGCCATTAATTAGCCACACCGCTGTCTAAGCCGCGCGGTTCAAAGTTTAAGAAAAGAGTAGCGGCTTGTACACCGGAATTGACAGTACAATCAAGCATACAGTATTGTTACCTGTTGCTGGGAATATCGTAGCTCCTCCTCCAGATGGTCCACCTGCCCCTGCACCTTGTGCACCTTCTCCATTGCGGCGGTGTACTTGCGTTTAAAAATGGCAGCCCTTTCTTTCGGCTCCTCTGCTTGTGCACGGGCCTCTTTTAATTCCTCCCGGGCTCCTTTGAGCTGCTGACGGAGGCGCTCCAGCTCCATTTGCTGCTCTTGTAGCTTCTCCTCTGATGCTGCAAACTGGAAGAAGGCATTCATAAGATGCTCCGAGTCACTTCAGCTTGCTTAAAGCGAGGTGTTTGCTGTGTTTTTGTTTTTTTACAATTTTCCAAATATTTAAACGTGCTTCTTAAGTAATCTTCCTAAATGTTCTTTTTGTAATATTATGATTTTATTCCTGTCATATTTAGACTTGATTTCCATAATAGGACTTTTTTCCCCAACCTAATTTTCCAAAAAAAATACTTTAATTTGCTTTGCTTCCCATAAAAGCTCAACTTAAAAAAAATTAAAATTAAAATTCAACTCTGTGCTACTAAAGTAATATTATTTTCCCTCATAATATTAGCAGTCTATTCTGTAAAACTGCCTTTTCCTGTTAATATTAAAATCACAGCAATATTTTTTCCATTTCTGCTGTTTTTTCCCCAACTATTTCAACTTGCTTCTTGTAAATTTTATTCTCGTAATGATGACTTTATTCCCAGAATATTTGGACTTACTGTCGCAACAAAGCGGGGGTGTTTGCTGCTGCTTTTTTTTTTTCATTTTCCAAATTTTCAAACTTTCTTCCTAAATAATCTTCATAAATTTAACTTTTGTGATATTATGACTTCTTGTCATGATGATTATTCATATAACTTTTCCCCAACCTCATTTTTCTAAAATTACAATTTTATTTTGTTTGTTCTCTCTTAATGTTACGACTTAATTTTTTTAAATTACTATTTAAACTCATATGCTGCTAAGTGACATTTTGTTTTTATTCTCATAAAAATTGCAACTTTTTCTTGTAATATTTTGACTTTATTCTCATAAAATTACAGATGTTTTTTTTCCATTTGTGCTGATTTTTCCAACAATTTTCTTCTTGTAGTTATGACTTTATTTTCATAATATTTTGACTTTATTGGTGTAACATTCAAACTGCTTCCACAACCTAATTTTCCAACATATAACTTTAAAAAAGTATTTTTTTTCAACTTTAAGCTACTAAAATGTCGTTATTTTTCCACACACATATCCAGTATATATGTATATATATATGCATAAAATTACTTTTACTTGTTAATAACTTTTTTCTCTTAATATTTTGGGCCAATTAAAAAAAAAAAAAGCCAAAGTCCACAAAAGGCTCCCGGGCCACAGTTTGGACACCACTTCCTTAAAGGAAAAGGCTCTTTGATTGGGCAAGGTATAGCTGGTACTGAACACTAACTACAATCATGGTGCCCACAAAACATGAGACTACAGCGTCTAACAGGTAAATAAACATACATAGGGCAGCTACTACCATTATTGGGAATAACAAAGAACAAATGTGTTAACCCTAAACATGTAACTTTGTGCCGCAAAGCATGCTGGAGCGCCGGAACCACTCAAAACCCGACTCCCAGCATGCCTTGTGGCCCCTTTTTGCACATAGCTGCTCAAAGTACATGTTTAGAGTGAACAGTTGTTGTTTATTTTCCTGCACTCGTAGTAGTAGCCGCCCTCTAAAACTCTTGTTCCCGTAAATTGTTTTAATTCCCATAGGAAATATCACATGCAATCTGTGTAATAAAAGTAAAGTAGTTCCATTTCTGCTTCTATGGTTATCATCAAACTTTTCCTTTTTGCCATCACTGGAGGCATCACAGGAAAAGCCAAAGAAAAAGCAATACCTTACATACTTACTGAGCCGAACGTTTGAGGTGTGCTCTTCCAAAGAAATGTCGTTTAAGCTCTGCGGGTGATAAACAACTCCAGAAGCCGCTACTCTAAAGTAACCCCTGTCATAATGACAGAAGGGAACCCAGGAGGTGAAACCGGGCTTAATCCAGCGGCGTTACACAGGGAATCCAGCCACAGCTCACCTCTCGAGAGGGGGGTGGATAGAGGTTGAGAAAGTTAAACCGTCTCCCGAGCACTCATCTCGAGTTCATCCACGTTAATCCCGCTGTAATCTGGATGAGAACCTGACGCTTTACAGCTAATGACAGCCAACTAGTTAGACTGCAGAGGTCCGCCGCGGCTCGGTTTAACCGCGGCTTTGCTTGGCCCGTTTCAAATCGACGCTGGGTGGATCGCGGCGGAAGGGGGGGGACGGAAGCGTGCCGCTAACTTTAAATCTCCAAAAAACTAAGGCAACTTTTTTGGCACGTGACCGTTTCAATTGTGAAATTGGCAGTTAGCTTTTCCACAGAGGGATGGAGAATGTATGCAACATGCAACACAGACTGTCACTCATAGTGGCCACTTAAGCATTACTCAGCCTTTATGGGAACACCACGGCTGTCTCGGGACCTAATCAGGGAAAAAAAAACACAAAACAAGCCTCATTAATGGCTGGACAAGACATCACCATGAGCACCATGGCCTGATGATGTGCTGCTTTGTTTGCTTGCTTGACTGGAAAGGAGGATTTAAATGTGGACACAGCAAACAGGCATGAGTGATAATAATTCCCTTTTCCTTAGCTGGTAGCTTTGGAGGAGTGCCTGAGAACCTTCACTCCCTCAGGTGGATGTGGGTGTAAAGCAGGTCCGTGACTGAGAGGAAAAAGCCAACAAACCCACAAAGCTATTAGCCAGGGCCTTGCCTGTGCATCTAAAATGGGGACAAAAATAAGCGAAAATATCTTGTTTCTCGTACAACTCTAAAATATGATTTCACTTTTTTTCATGGAGCAATTCAATCAGATTTCATATTTAAATGGGGGACACAACCAGCAAAGAAACTTTGTTGTTGTTGTTAGCAATAGTATTCGTATTCATACTAGTAGTTGTTATTGTTATTATCCTTGTAATCGTTAGCATTATCTTGCACATTACTATATTATTATTCATATGAATATTATTATGATTCCTATTGTTATTATCAATAATAATAATAACATTTAGTAATAATTATGATAGTAGTAGTTGTAATAATAATTATCTTGCACATTATTACTATATTATGTTTATTATTGTTGATAATATAGTAATATAATATAGTAATATATAGTATAGTAATAGTATAGCCATATAGTAATATTGTGCATAATATAATAATTATGACAACATTTCTGCTAAAAATAATAATAATTATTGATTGCTATTGTTATTGTCATTATTTACTACCACTACTACAATAATAATTATTATTATTAGCAGAAATGTTGTAATAATTATTATATTATGCACAATATTACTATATGGCTATACTATTACTATACTATATATTACTATATTATATTACTATTTTATCCCTATTTGTATTATTATTATTCTTATCATTATTATTATTTCTTATTATTATTACTCATATTATGCATATTGCCATTATTATTATGATTATAAAACATATTTCTTATTTTTTTTTACATTCTTCCACAATACACACCCAAAATAAACGAACAAATTAAAAATATTTTGTGTCGTGTTTTGTCAACTTTGTGTTTAGTATTAAAAAGGGTGATTATATATATAATCTATTCAGTTGAAGCCATAAAAGTAAATCATAAAGCCTAAAAAAATAGAAATGCTGAAAAATATAGCAAATTTAAATTGCAATAAAAAGTACAAATTGCACGCCACCGTACCTGTTGCTGCGCCTCGTGATGCTTCCTCTCTATCGACTTCATTTCCGACCTCAGTCGAACAATTAGCTGATCTCTGCTCTGCACCTGAGCACGCCAGAAGCCGGTTTTATGAAGACGACAGCAGGACACATCAACGCACACATGCACGGACGCACGACAACGTGACACACGCACCTCCGAGTGACAAGACCGCGGTTTCTCGCGGCTCACAGCCGAGTCGGCCTCCGGTTTGTCTCTGGTGAGATTGAGATGGACGCACTTCCTGCTGGTGCCCTCCATCTTGGCTCTCAGATCGTCCCTCTCCTCACATAACTTCTCCAAAGACTTCTCCAGGGTCAGCAGCTGGAAAAACACGCACGAATGCTCATTTCAAAAGATAATACCGCTCCATTTTTGCGATGAGTTAGTCAATACAGATTTCCTGCAAAGTTCACCTAATAAAGTCATTTATTAACTGGCTGTTTTTTTCTGTACCTTTTCCTGATAGTCAGCCTGCGTCTTCTTCCCCTCCTTAACAAGAGCACAAATCCTTATCTCCCTTTTTTCAATCTGTTTGGGGGAAAGAAAGAAAGAAAAAGTCCAATTTTCCAGTGTTGTACAGTGTCTAGATATAAAGGCAACAGAGCTCTTGGAACGATCTGAAATCAAATATTCATGTTATTGGACTTGAGCGTGGTGGTGTGCAGTCACAAGACAATATATGCAGAGAAAGGGTGTTTATGCTCCTCTTGAAATACACTGCGTCTGACAACTGCTTTCGTTATGTCTGTTTCCTTGGTGACCTCCCCTGATTACCCACTTCTGCTGCAGGATGTCGTGAGTGTGTGTGTGTGTGTGTGTGTGTGTGTGTGTGTGTGTGTGTGTGCACGCGTGCATACACTCCACATTGCAGAGAAATCCTATTGATTTCTTTATTTAATCTAAGCTTTCAAGATTTATATTTTCCCTTTCCGAGTCAGTCAAATATCCGCCTTACATGTATTGCAAGTGTTTTTATTTTATTTTATTTTTTTAAATGAATTGCTTTTTTAAAATATTTTTTTCCAAAGAATCTAGCTTTGTTGCTGACCTTTGAGAAGACAAAAGGAGGAATTTACTTTAAGCTGGGAACATATGACACATAAAGGAAGAAAACGTAAATACACAAAGCGAGTACAGTGTGTGTGTGTGTGTGTGTGTGTGTGTGTGTGTGTGTGTGTGTGTGTGTGTGTGTGTGTGTGCGCGTTGGTGAACAATTATGAGGGGAAACTTTCAGAACAGTTCCTCGTGATGAATTGAAGCCCTTCCCCTTTCCACCTCCCGCCGGGCTCGGAATGATCCAGGGGTTGTTTTGACAAGAGTTGAGGGCTCGTTTGTAACTGTCCGCGGGGATTGATGGAGTTAACTTGGCTCTTTCACCTCTCACCTTTGGATGTCAGCGAGCAGGCTCATTGAGACACACAAAACCTCAATTACCAAAAGGGGGCTGGGATATCGGGGCCACAATAAAAACATTTAAGTTGTGTTACTGAATATGCATTTTGAGAAAATGCAGTTTCCTTGCATTACTGCACAGTAATCCCTCATTTATCACGGTCAATAAGTAATAAGTGAATGTCCGCAGAGTAGGATTACTTATTTATAAATGGAGTATTCTTGTAGTTAGAGCTTAGAAAACCTGTTAACAACCCTCAAAACGTGTTTTTTAACATTAGAGCCCTCTCGACATGACATAACACCCCTATAGTCACCTTTACACTCATACTGTCCCATCTCGTAGACGTAATAAGAGAAAATAAGACATTTTAGACACAAATAAGACTCGTGCTCGTGTTCTGGTGCGAGGGGACAGGAAGTGGCATTGGGGATTTAGAGTTGAGTTTTAGCTTCTTGTGGGCAACATCCGCAACAGTAACCCATGCTTGGGATTATCGTGCCTGTTGTGAGAGCATTCAAACCACCATTTTACCACTATTTACCACTATTAGAGCCCTGTAGACATGAAATAACACCCCTATAGTCACTATTACCTAGTATAGTAGACATGATAAGCAATTATAAGGCATAACTCACCGTTAGTATTGGGAAAGTTCTCAAACGTAATGTGGGTCAATTGCCATGGCATTAAAAAAAAGATTGACGTCAGTCTGTCATCCATCCTCACTATGAAGCTTGTCACTTGGTTGACGCTCCAACAGTACTACACTGAGCACCACCTTGTGCAGGCTACAGGATCTCTGTGACACAAGAGGCGTCCTCTGCTTTAACCATAGCAATCAACCAAGCTAACCATTTAGCTTCCAATTTATTTATTCTAAACTTAAGAAAGGCTTTCAAACGGAGTGGGGAAGAAGGACAGAGTAAGCCAAAAATGTACCACTTCCACATGGAATGGGAGGAGAACTTCCACCGTGTCATGCAAGTTAAAGTAACGACATGTCTCATCAATGTAACATTACTGAAGGCGAGTGAACAGAATACTACCTATGACTTGTCTTTCAAATATTTCTTGATTAATAAAAGGCCATGGTGAAACACCAAACCGCGGTCATTCATTCATTCATTCATTCATTTTTGAAAGACTGTGATAGAGCGAGGGAGTGATGTTCGAACCGCGACGACTCAACTGTATTGACCCTAATATGAGATAATGTTGATCAAAATCAAACACCTGTCGAGCATCTAAGACACATGATCAGCCAACCCGTTGATGATTGTCGTTTCCGTTCCCATCAAAGTATGTTTCAGGCCTGCAACCAATGATTATTTTCTTAGTTGATTCATCTAAAGCTTGTTGTTTCGATTAACTGTGTAATCGGTTAGGCCCTTGGAATTGGGTCTTGAAGAAGGTGTAGGTGTTATTTTTTTTATTCAAGGTTGTTTTATATAATTTTGACGGAAACACCCAACATGCATTTCATAAAAGGTGCAGTAGAAATAATATAAATGAAAAACAATGGCCGTCGCGTTGCCAGTACTTGTTTGCCTCCATATCATAAATACAATGTGCACAATCCCTGACAAAAACTTGAAATCTCAGCTTCATTTATCTTTGAGAGCGCGTGTGCGTGCGCCAATTCCCAACGTGAGCGTGTGATAGGCAGAATGGATGTTGATAAACACCAGAGAACGGCGTGTCAAAACAGACACCTTGTCAAAATGACACGCAAACTAGGTCAATCACAAAGTTTAAGGAGAAACTTTAGAGTAAGAGCTTTTGCTTTATACGCGTGTCTGTGCGCGCGCGGATGTCTACGTTGCGTGATAAGCTCCGCAACGAATCGGCGGGAGGGGACCGCCGATATCGAAGGTATTTTTAAATCAATGAGCTCTTAAGTGTATCGCGGTCTCAATGTGTTTGCACGTATACGCGCGCACACACAACACTCCGCGCAGACGGAATCCCTACTGACAGCCTATGACAAGATAAAGAGAGGGAAGTATAAAATAAAATAAAAAAAGCACGACAGGAGGGGGTGTAATAATATTTGTACAGTTGGGGGTGCGGGTGGTGACGGGGAGGGGATGAAAGGGAAAAAGTGGCAAGGGAGAATAAGAGAAAAATCATTAAGCTATTCAGATGAACGGGTGTCCAAGTCCGGCCTTGAAGGCTTGAAAACTTCCCTAACGGCCCTTACATTCCAGTCTTGCCGTCACCTTTGACCTTTCTCAAATGACTCTGCACCCTGGGAAAACAAAAGTACACACGCGTGCTGTGACTCACAAATACTGAGAGTAAAACACGCCACATGCTGAACCGGTGGTGCTCATCTTGTAGGGGAATGATACGTAACACGGTGCTCCACTTTTCATACCACTTCCTGCTAAGGTGGGAAGAACCGTGCATTCATACTTGCAAACTGAAAGCCCAATGGAGGACGCTGAGTGGAGTAAATAATGGACGTCACGCATTCACAGGCGACTCCGAGTCAAGCGCAGAGAAGTGACAAAATAGCCGAATTACTGCTGGAGCAGAAGATCCAGCATTAACCTTTGCCTTTTACGCAGAACCGCACAAAGACGGACGATTGATGCAACAGTGTGTGCATTCACACATGGCGTCTGATACTCGTGGGGTGACGAGGGCGCTGAGCCGAAAGGCAACTACCCTCACTTACAGGGGCAGGCAGGCAGCCCTCTGGGAAGACCCATGGCACGCTCGAGAGACTATGTCTCTCAGCTGGCCTGGAGACGCCCCAGGATCCCACCAGGAGGAGCTGGACAAAGCAGCCGGGGAGAGGGAAGTCTGGGCTTCTCGTCTTAGGCTGTTGCCCCCGTGACCTGACCCCGGATAAGCGGAAGAAGTCAGTGCTGTTTATGGCTGGGTTTCACGTGACGTCACATCCGGTTGTCACACACTTAAGCAGGTGGGGGGCAAATAAGCATATTCATAGCTAGAAGTCATGTAAAATCAGAGTGAAAATGTTGCATACGTGCGCTGTTCTCATGTGGAAATTGATCCCATATGTACTTTGGAAAACATGAATCCTAAATAGTCCATTATAAAAAGAAAAAAAGTTCAAGAAACAACCAAAAAATGCTCATGAAAATGTGAAATGCAGAAAAAAAAATTGCCATCCATCCTTCCATTTTCTTCCGCTTCTCCGTGTCCGGGTCACGGGCACAGCAGTCTCAGTAGGGAACTCCAGACTTCCCGCTCTCCAGCCACCTCTTCCAGTTCCATCGGGAGGACCCCGAGGCGTTCCCAGGCCAGCTGTGAGACATAAATCCCTTCAGCGTGTCCTAGATCGGGGCCCTGTCCCGGCTGGGCATGTGGACCAGATGCCTGAGCCACCTCAACTGGCTCCTCTCAATGTGAAGGAGCAGCGACTCTACTCTGAGCCCCTCCCGGATGACCAAGCTCCTCACCCGATGTCTTAGGGTGAGCCCAGCCACCCTACGGAGGAAACTCATTTCCACCGCTTGTATCCGTGATCTTGTTCTTTCAGTCAAGACCCAAAGCTCATGACCGTAGGTGAAGGTGGGAACAAAGATCAACTGGCAAATTGAGAGCTCTGCCTTCCGGCTCAGCTCTCTCTTGACCACGACGGTCTGGTACAGTGACCGCAGACTACTGCAGACACTGCGCCAATCCGCCTGTCGACCTCACGGGCCAACCTTGAAATTTGCCTTCTAACAAAACTATAGATTCGTCATTTCCTCACAGCGCTTCATCTAAATGCTCCAACTGTGCCCAGTTATTCGCCAAGATTCCAAACCTTCCAAAGTCTGCACCACGTGCTCGAACTTGTGACACGATCGTGTTGTTGACACATGCCTGCATCCACCGGGGGCTGTGCGCACCTTGGCCTGCCTCCCTGCCCCGGCCGCCGCTTGAGGGCTCAAAGGCGGACAGGTGAGGTGATCTTGGGCCTTCTCCACCACTCGGACGCATACAAGAACGTATTCATGGAAACTGATTTGGTGTAAGAACGCAAATAGACATGTTAGAAGACAAGCTTCCGCCGTTGTTCGATCTTGGCTTTGTTTTCCACTGTTTTATGTCTTCATGCAACACACCATGCACACTCACACAATTCATCTGCCACATATTGTAGCAACATACTGAGTGTGCATGTGGTCATAGTCTGTCTTTGACCCTCATCTGCTCGCTGGTGCCGCGAACTGCTTCTACTACGTCATGTGGTTTGTGTCAAAGGTCTAAGGTGTCTAAAGGTAAATGTTCATTTATCACTTTCATACATCATTTGTATGTAATTTGCTTTTTTTGCGCATAAATCTATAATTATTCTCCATAAGATTTTTTTGGAGGTCAGATTCATTGGATTTACATGATTTCCTTTGGAAAAGTTGCTTTGGTTTTTGTACATTTCAGTTCTGTCTGACCTTTTGGAAGGAATTAATGACCAAACCGAGGTTCCACTGTAATTGTCGAGCTTTAGGAGCCTTTGAACATGTAGCGGACAACTCCTACAACAAAGTCCCTCCCTATTATTACCACTGTCTGCAAAAAGATGGAACAGACGTCTGGTTCATGTGTTGACGTGTGACAGAGAGATCAGAGAGACAGCAGTTTTGTGCATTAAGAAGAACCAGATGTGGACCAGAAACTGGATCCTCGGACTGAAGGTAATAGTCCGTCCGCTGAGTTAACAATCTAAACATGAAGGACACATCACGCTGTGCACAAACGTACAGCACTTACACTGCGGTATGCATGTACTTATGCTGGCTTAGTGAAAAGTATCTGCCAACAAGGAGTTCTAACCAAGGGTTGGATTTTTATGTACATCACAAGCATACATTTTGGTACTTTGCACAAAAGGACGGAGCATGAAAAAGGGTCAAAAAGGCACTGAAGCATGTGAACATGTTTTTTTTTTTTTTTAGGGAAAATCTAATTTTAGCAGAACAATCCCGAAGCTTGTCTGTTATTAACGAAGTGTCAGTCCGTCTCTAAATATCAGTACATTCCATTAGCCATTATCTAAAACCTTATTATCAACTCCATTGTAGGAAATAGACAATGTCTGTCCGCATTACATTTGAAAATTGAATATTTAAATGAATTGCCGCACCTATGTGACCCTCTTATCGGCGCCATTGTGGCAAAAGACAATGCGTTACATTAAAGTGAATATTATATTTCATCGGAGTCCTGTAGAAGTTGTACATTGTCTCATTTGCAGTGGAAGTCTTCATTCTGTGACAGTGTCCACTCCGCAAATGTGTCACACCGTCACTGCTGTAACCATAGGCGGGGCGTTTATGTACCTGCACCGCAAAGACGATGCGGCGTTAATTGGAAGCACTGTGGAGACGACCGGCAATTTATTTTGCGCCCCCCTACAGGTAGAAAATCATTTAAATTCTATATTTAAACTTCTATTGTACTTGGTGACATGGCTCAGGTGGTAGAGCGATGGTATCCCCAACCCGATGGTTGCTGGTTCAATCCTCATTCAACAATTTTTAAAATTCTAATTAAATGGTGTCCCCGACCGGTGAAAACTTGTTCTACAGGGTGACATGGCTCAGGTGGTAGATTGGTCGTCTACCGTCCGAATGTTTGCTGGTTCGATCCTCAGTCCTCGTGTAATCGTTCAACACAAAAAAATTCAACTATCATTCTCCGTTTCTTTTTTTTTTTTGTTTACATTTTTTGTTTGCTGACTACTCCCATATTATTCAACCGATTCAAACCATTCCACCATCAAAATGGTCGCTCATTCAGGAAATGGAAGCTACCTACAGTATCAGGACTTTTCAAAACATTCCCGCATTTACTGTAATTTCATATTTTGGCACCCCCTACTGGTGGAAAATAATTTAACATTTTCTATTACTGTCTGCTTATTCTACAGGGTGACATGGCATCGGGGGTAGATTGATTGTCTACCAACCTGATGTTTGCTGGTTCGATCCTCGGTGCTCGTGTAATCGGACATAAAAATGTTCAAATTTTGCCGTTTTTGTCTGCCCACTACTCCCTCATCCACTACAAACCATTCCGACAGCAAAGAATGTTCAGCTCATTCAGGCCATGTAGGCTATCTATCAAGACGCTTCTAAAAAAAAATTCCCACATTTTTTATCATTCAAATTTCTGTGACATTTTTCCCCTTAGAAAACGAATGGAGAGTTTCAATTTCGCCCCCTATTGGTGGAAATGTATTTTACCGTTAACATTACATGTAATTTCCTGTTTATTCTGTGTCCAGTGGCATGACTCAGGGCGTAGAGTGGTCATTTCCCAACCTGATGGTTGCTGATTCGGTCCTCGGTCTCACATCGCCGTTTTTGCCTGCTAACTCCTCCCACATACCTCAACCACTTCAAACCATTCCGACACCAAAATGTTCAGCTCATTTCAATGTGGCCCCCTACTGGTGGAAATGTATTTTAATTGTAACTTTGTTTATTCCGTGCACGGCGGCATGACTCGGGGCGTAGAGTGGTCGTTTCCCAACCTGATGGTTGCTGGTTCCATCCTCGGCCGGTGAATAGATTTTAACACGTTTCTAGGGTATTTCAACATCGAGCAGAAACATTTTTGAGCGCATGCAGATGTAGATAAACTATCAGACAGCTGGAAGACACTTCAAATGCGGCTACTAAACATTACAGCAGGAGGTCGCCCACAGCCACAGCTGCATATGCCAGTGTTTTTTAACCCCAGATCTTAATTGGCGCATTTCGGACAGATCATTAACGAAAAACACAAAAGCAATTACTGCACCTTCTTCTCGGCATTGCGACGCACACGAGTGAGTTCCCGCTGCAGACGCTCCACCTCTTTGCTGGCGTGATCAGACTGTTCCTGGATCTGCTGCCTGGACCGCCTCTCCGCATCCAGACTGACACTGGCCCGACCCAGAGCCGCGCTCACGTCGCTCGCCACGCACCCGCTCGTCTGCAACCGAGGGCAGCCAACAGGTGAAGACAGGCAGCTGAAGAATATGCTCACTCTGTCAACTCGTGTATGCTTTTGAAGCCCCTCCAAACGCTCAGAGAGGAGCCGGCAGCCGAGAGAGTGATCCGAACGAGGAGAGGCACGCAATGAGGCACGGGGATGAAAGTATCATTTAGGCATGCTTGCCACTGCTGTGTCTGCCGCGTCTCCATAGCAGTGAAAAGGAAGATCATAAAAGTATTGTGTCAGGCCGGGGAACCCGACAGCGTCTGCTTTGACTGTGGACCAATAAAAGTCCAAGTCAACAAATCATAAAGTTGTAGTGCTTGCTTTACTCGCGAGTGTTGTGCTTCTGAAACTTTAGGACAAGATTTGCGATGGCTTTCCCCCCCCCAACAGACAAGAGAAACAATTGGCTTTAATTAACTCTGGTCGGTTGAAAAGCACACTTCCTAAATGACCACGTTTGAAAAGTTCACTTCATTCGTTACGTGTCAGTCTGGCCGCCAAAAAGACAAAATGCAACACGTCCTTAAATGAATCGGACAAAAAGGCAGGTGCTTTATCACATTTGAATGAAATCTCCTGGTGGTAACAAGCTGGTGGTCAGACAACACAAAGACGCACAGTTAGGAGAAATACATTGGAACCACGGTAGTCCATCCATCCATCCACCCATCTTCTATGCCACTTATCCTCACGAGGGTCGCGGGGGTATGCAGGAGCCTATCCCAGCAGACTTCGGGCGAGAGGAATCACAATTTTTTGGACTGAAATGTCTCTAATGTACATAAACTTTTGGACATGAATTAATGGTCACGCATGAGTGCAGTCAAGACATTTATCATTTTTTAACAAACTAATTCTAATTTATTATTTTATTAAATATATAAATGAATTCATTCAAATAGTATATGTATTAATGTATTCATTGACACTTGTATGACAGTGTGGATGCATGTTAAAGAGTAGGGGAGAGTGCCTGAGGCATTTGACTGCAGTCAACTTATGATTTTTATGAATTAGAATGTATTATGATCGTATTCATTATCATTTATTTTATTAACTATAGGATACTTTATTAAGTAAATCTTGTACGACATCGTGAATGAATGTTAAGTGGGATCCTTGAGGCGTTTCTGAGTGCGGCAGTTTTTACAATTATTTTATATTATAATGTATTATTATTATTATTATTATTATTATTATTATTATTATGATTTCATTATATTATTTTTTAATTAATTAAATAAATTAATTTAAAAAAACAATAGAATTAGTAATCATTGATTATATTAATATTTATTTTGTTTTATTATTGTATGTAATTAATTTAATAAAATAATATAATTAAACCATAGTAAATTATAATTGAATTAATACAAAATATTATTAATTAAATCATAAATTATAATTACTTAAAAAGTACATTTAATGCACTCAGAAATGCCTCAAGCATCTCACTTTTTCACATTTGCAGTCAACTTGTGTTTTTATAAATTCAAATCTATTATTAATTCTTTACATTTTAATTATTGTTTCATTCATTATAATATTATCCCTGAATTAATTTACACTTAAAATGTATTTATTTATATTTATGTTAAAAAGTGAGATGCTGGAGGCCTTTCCGCCACTCGACTCAAGCAGTGACGCAATAAGCTTAGTCTTTAATCAAGTTTGGTATCGTTTACATATTACGCAATACCGAGGTAATACCAAATAGGTACTATTACAAACCGCGCCCGAGCCGATACTTAAGAAAGACAAACAATGTCTTGTTGAACAGAATAGTCACTGGGGTACTTCAATAACATAAATAAAATAACTACGGAATAAATTCCATTCCCATTCCCATTTTGGCGCAGATTCTGTCCCAGACTCGGTTTACTGGCTCACTGTGGAAACTAAGCAACTTAGCAGGTTAGAAAAATGTTTTTCTGTTTTTCCTCAAGCTGCTGCTCCACCCCTGATATTGTAGCGCCTCCGAGGGGGGGTACATGTCAGCATTGGCATTCTAAAATAAGGGAATTGTTCCACAAATGTCATCTTCCACAATAATTTCCACCAAATCACGGGGAGCTATTAAAACGGGAGGGCAAAATACAGGCATGCGCAGCGGAGGCCTGCTTCACACTTTGAAACCCCCTGCCTTCCTGCATGGTCGCTATTAGCAGTCTTCCCTAGCGTGCTGTAATGAATAAAAAAAGCACACCATTCATTTGTATGGCACCCACACATCAAACCACCAGTCACAGATGAATTATTTTGGTCAAGGACACTGGAAAAGGGTTTTATCTGAGTCTAAAACACGTCGCTGCCTGGTGCCATGACTCTGACGTACCTTGAGGGACCAAAGTAAGTAGAAGAAATATTTTGGGTAAGGCAGAGGAATGGAAAAGACGGAGAGAGCTAAAATTGTAAAGGCCATTCCATTTATCACGTGTATGACTCTTTAATGTTCCCATTCATTACGTTGGGGGTTCTCTCACCGGGACGAGGGCCGGGGCGGACCGAGCCAAAAAGGGAAGTGTGAAGCGAGCTGGACTGATATTGCGAAAAAGAAAAACAACAAAATGTAAACTTTTTAGTCTCTCCTTGACAGGAGCGGGATTTCTTATAGGGCATGAACAGCCTCTGTGGAGCTAAGATGGCGGCAAAGAGTTATTAAATATGGTGGTGGGAGGGGGGGAGCTCGTGGAGGAGGAGGAGGAGGGGCAGAAGAACAGATGATTAACTGTGAAGGAAGTAAAAAATGAGGAGAATTCCCAGATGCGCCGGACTGGATTTGATTTAGGTAATGTGGTCTGAATGTGAGCCTTACTTAAGAGGAGCTTCTCTCTGTGTGTTTGGTGCCTACTTGGCTCTGCAGTGTGTCCAGCCGTGCTTTAAGGTGGGCATCGTCTTCAAGCAGCTGGTGTGTGCGTTTCTCCTTCAGCGCCGACGTCCTCCTCAGAGAGTCCCGCGTGTCTCGTGAAGCAGCCGCGTCCTGTTGCAGGTGCGCTACGCGCGCTTCTCGTGCTTTTAGCTGGGAAGCAGGACATGACAACGTCGATTACTTCAAGTTGGAAACGCTGAAATGTGGCTTGTAGCTGCATGACGGAGTATTATATAGAGCACAATGGAACACTGAATATGTATTTAACCTGCTGTGATGCCTGCATGACCAGTACAGTCTGAGCAATACAATGAATTACATTTAGAAGAAGACGCTAACATACTGTAAATGTGCCTACTTTACGCCCCGCAGTATTGAATCATTTACTACTGTTGCCTCTTGTCTGTCTATAAAGTATCTTCAGAGGTTGAGTAATTCTACCTTATTTTAGGTTTTAGTTTTATCTTACAGCCCATTTGCATGATTATTTTTCTCAAGTCGTATTTTTCGTTACTTTTTTAAAATTGTGCCTCCTTCAATAACATTCCTAATATTCTGTACAATCAAACCTTGGTTTTCGTGCACCCCTGTTTTCATATGTTTCGGTGTTCAACCAACATTTTTAGCCAAATCTTGCCATGGTTTAGTTTTCCCATGATTCGGTTTTTGAGGACATTTTTTACGCCTCTGTTTTCGTATTCCGTGGTTTTCCTATGATTCGGTTTTTGACGAACGTCTGTGCCAATTCAGTTTTCAGCAAAAGTTTTTGCAAAATGTCGCCGTGGTTTTTGTGGGATGCAGTTTGACAAAAAAAAAAAACAAACCCAAATTTTGCCTTGATTTTTATATACTCCAGTTTTCATACGATTACTTTTTTGATGAAATTTTTTACCCAAATTTTGCTTTGTTTTCATGATTCTGTTGATGTCATAAACATTTTACCAGGTTTCGGATGCCACAGTTTACATGTGAATCGGTTTTGGCCGAAAACTCCATGAAGGAAATATGTTTTTCTACACTTGCTTGTTATTGTTGCGTTTATTTTATCATGAATTGAAACTGGTTTCTTGTGGCTTACGTTTCTGATCTGTTGCCTCAAATTCGGCTTTATTTCCATTTTGATCATTTTTTTTAAACGTTTACTCGCAAACTGCGTGTGCACATGAACTATGGGAATAATGACCGCTCCGTAGTTTTATTGAAATACTGCTGAATCTCTCAACAAAACCATTGATTGATGAATTATGTGGAATTATCTTGTGAATTGTTTATTTTATTTTTATTTTTACAAGCTGCTGCTTTTGGTATATGGCTCCAACTCCAAAGTAAGCACAGTAGAACAAGTGTAGCAGATACATGTCATTTAAAAACTGTTGGTAATTTCAATACAATACAAGTTTAAAAAGGCATGAAAATGTCTTTTTTTGTATAGAAAACAAATATATATATATTTTCATCAACCCGTTCACTCAATAGCACGGTGAGATACGGTATGTGGTGAAAAATGCCATTAGCGTCTTGCAAAAACAATTCCAAACCCTAAGAAAAACAATAAAACCGTGGCGGTGTGACAGTGCATGTAAGGTCTGTCATTACTGAGGCCTTATTGGCGGAAACTGCAGCAAGAGCAAGGAAGCAGACGGAGGCTGAACTCCTCACCCCGTGCGCAAGCATCTGCGGGCCTGTGGTTCAGAACTCCTGCCAAACCCAAAGCCCCTATTCATTAGTTGTGTGTTAAACGGGCTCTGTGTTAGATTAGCGGGGGAGGCACCGCAGACGGTACAGACACACATACAGACGCATTAACATATGCACAACAAGTACTGTACATGCACGCCATGGCCAAATAAAGTGAAAGACCACATGGAGACATGACAGGCACACATGCGGGTACCAAAAGTGCTGCGTCCTTCCTAACGATGCGCACCTTGCGTCTTCTTATCGCCTTTAATAGCAGACTGCGGTTGCAGACTTGTGTCTGGGTGCTGACGCAGCCCGTGCATGCCTCCATCAGAGCCAGTATATGCTGTACCTATATACAGTATCCGTGGTATATCATCATCTTGCACGCTGTAACTCCGAGCTAATGGTCTTTTATGCAGTTAAGTCATCTACAGCGCGGCTAATGGCTGGTAACATTATTAGAAATGAGGCAGTAGATAATACAAGGCTGAATTAAATGGAGTCTTTTATCAGCATACTCCAACCGATTTTACTTGGACTAGTGGGAAATAAAATGTGTCGTATGAAAGTGGGACAGTAAAGTGTGATTTTCATTGGGGCGCAAAAGTACCTTTTTTTTTTTTTTAATAAAAGTCGGTAAAAGTTGTCTTTAGAGGGCCTAATTCTTAAGTTATGTTCATTTGATCTGTGTATCCAGTGAAGGTGTTGGCGTGCTGGAGTGCAAGGTGCTGTGGCCATGCGACACATGGTTTGCATGTTTGTCACACTTTGGGTCGTTGTCCTGCTGCAGAACCCATGCTGGTTTCAGCTCGAGGTCGCCGACAGATGGTCGTACGTTCTCATGCAGGATTTTTTTGATAGACTGCAAAATGTACTGTATGGTTCCATTTATCACAGCAAGCCTTCCGGGTCCTGAAGCAGCAAAACTGCCCCAGACCATCACACTACCACCACCATATTTTACTGTTGCTATGATGGCACTTTTACGGCAGATGTATTGGGACACACGTTTGTCTCGTCAGACCACAGAGTATTTTCCCACAGGTCTTGGGGTTCATTGATGTTATGTTTTGTTCAGCAGTGGTTTTCGTCTCGGAACTGGTGTCTTTCTTCTGGTGCAGTCATGAACACTGACCAACAAAGCAAAGTGATATAATGTCACAATACAAAGTCTGACTTTGAGAACTGGGTAAAATGATGATATAATTAATACATCTCAGGGGCTGCCGCCGTAAGAACTGATTAAAAGTTCCCATGTGGGGTGTGGGAAAGCTTAATTCTCCATTGGGGGGGAGTCTAGGACCTTAGTGGGAAGTCCGGGAGAAAGAATATCAGATTTTATTTCAAATGAGTGCTTAAGCCGCGTGGACTTTTTATATTAGCCGAACCCCATTCTGAGAGAGAGAGACCTCAATCTGATCAAGTCTCATTACTTTAGCAATCAAAGTCCACCGCCCACCCCCCCTGCCCCCTCCGGGGTCCTCCCTTCAACTCCTGCAGCCATCTTTACTCCCTCTCTTTTATTCCCTCTTCCTTGGTCATGTTTTCACCAAAGAGCGGCTTGTGCAAATCCTTGATTGGCCGGAGCCTATCTTCCATCTCGGATTACAAATAGAAATGGGACATTTGAGGACAAAGGAAGGAGGGGAAGGGAACGGAGAGAGGGAGAGTTATGGGCACGCTGAGCGAGGGAGAGAGAGAGGGTGGTTAATATAATTGAATTAAAAAGATGGAGCGGGGCCATTTCTAAGCAGGTGGGAGTGCGAAGTGAGAAAGAGCAGGCGAGATATTAACTTCTAATAAAAGAGAGATTAGAAAGTGGCTGGGAGGACTGCTCTGTCTACCTGTGGGAGCGATGGCCCCCACATAACCTCCCCGTGCAATATGCACAAACACACACCTGTGCACAAAAACACCCATGAAATAAGATGCGACATTTACACACACACACACGCACACACGTGCACATGCAGCATGGCAGGTGGGCCTTATCAGCCCTCATTGTCATCAGATAATGAAGACGCAGCTCTTTGAGGGGCGGCTGCTATTCACACAATTAATTAACTAATTGCTCTAACAAGCCTCCTTAATGACTCCCTTTTTTGGCAGCAGATGTGAATACGTTAACGAGGCTAATTCAATTAAGCAGGTGCAGATGTCACAGCTGCCTCCCACACACACACACACACACACACACACACACACAGAACAATCCTACAGGTGTTCCACATGACTCGGTTGTCTATCTCAGGAAAACCTTGTCATTTGACCTGAAGCATAATGATATGCAGATCAAGTGGCGGCGGCGGGGGCGGGGGGGTCTCTTTTGTTTGTGGAGCGTGTATTTTGTGCGAGAGCGTCAATGGGCCCGTGCACCTTTTGAATAAAAAGGCATTGGTGGAGTCTCGCCATTGAAAGGCCGTACAATAATGAGGCTCATGGGGGTCAACCGTTACTATTAGTCATAGCTTTAGCACGCAGCTTCCCTTTTTAAAGCGCCAACATGTCCGCCCTATAACATTGTCGTCGTGCAAAACATACGAGTCGTTGCTTTTTCTAGATAACTAATATTTGTGTTCCTGTCCTCATTCAGAGGTATTTCTTGACGTTTTTGCTGACCATAATAAGTGAATTTCTGTGAAGTAGTTTCCCGTATTTATAAATACGTAGAAAACCTGTTTACATCCATCTAAATACGTTTTTAACATTATTAGAGCCCTCTAGACGTCAAATAACACCCCTATAGTCACCTGTACACTCATATTACCCAATATAGCAGACACAATAAAAGAAAATAAGACATATAAGACAAAATAATAAATTACTTCCTGTTTCTGTATAGTACTTCCTGCAATGTAACATCACTGACACCAAGTGACCAGTGTAGAATTCTACATATCAAAACATCTTGAATGCATCTTTGAAATGCTTTACATTGGTGTTTTAGTTCATTAAGCCATTTTTATGCTTAAAATGCTTAATTTTGGCAAAAATACATAACATTTGCTTAAATGTGCACATTTTTTGACTAATAATAGGTCATATTCAACCACAAAACAGCATGGTTTGCTGATTAATCTATTTTTGAAAAAAGATTACTGTACTTTCGAATATGCTTCTGCCTTGGAGACTGTGTCTGTAAGCAATGTGCAACTAGAATTATATTCCGATGTGCCGAATTTTAGACAGCAGTGCTGTTTAATTAGGACTGGCATTAAAGTTACAGACACACGTAGTGGAGTGGTACCAGCAGGGCTTTCTAAACGCACTTTAAAACTGTGTTTTACTGTGCATATGACAATAAAACTCTTGAATCTAATTTCCAGCATCAGTGCTAGATTTTGGGAAATACCATTGCTTCCAGAGCAGACTGTGATAAGTGAATTTACAAGAAGTAGGATTCCATATTTGTAAAGCAAACATTTTCATAGTTAGAGCATAGAAAACCTGTTTGCGACCTGCTAAGTACGTTTTTTAAACATTATTAGAGCCCTCAAGACAGAAATAACACCCCTAGAGTCACCTGTACGCTAATATTACCCAATATAGCAGACATTGTAAGAGAAAATAAAGCATAAAGACATAATAGAGCTCCTTGTTGTTCTTTTACTTCCTGTTTATGTACAGTACTTCCTGCGGTGGCTGTTTTCTCATCAATGTAGCATCAACGACACCGAGTGACGAGCGTAGAATTCTACAAATCATCACAGCGTCTTTGAATGCATCTTATGAATGCCTTCTATTTGGATTTTACTTTGTTTAGCCATTTTTACGCCAGGAAATGCTCCATTTAGGCAAAAAAAAAATGCATGAAATACATTTAAATGTGCATCATTTCGACTGATAATAAGCCATATTCAACCACAAAACCGTATGATTTATGAATTCATATTGATTGAGTGAAGCCACAAAACTCAGCCCATTTCAAGGAAAGCTGCGAAAGTGTCGAGGGATTACTGTAGATGCATTTCTCAAATTCTACATAATGTCATTCATTTCTTTTCATGCATTTCTTTACTTTTTTTTCAGTTTTGTAATACTACAAACAAACATTGCACTATTATGACATCATTACTACTACGTTGTATTTACTCGTGTATTTTTAATGTATATAGTTTATTCAAATACAAAACACACATTTCTACTAATATTAGATACTATTTTTTCGATTGCTATTATGTGTTATCGACGTGGTGCACCTTATATAGGCTTTATAGCTTCGCTGCTGCTTATGGTTTGGTGTGATTCAAGTATTTTTCTTCATATAATGAGTCTATAACGGAAGCTGCTCTGCAACATCTGTGTGTGTGTGTGTGTGTGTGTGTTTTGTGTGTACAGTGAGTTTGTTTTGTTATGGCAGCTGTTACAGAAGCAGGTCCCTCGCCTGGCTGCCTAAAGCACTGAGGTCAGTGGTTAGCTATACTCCCATGGAGATGCTACCGCTGATTAATTTCCTCCATATTTATCACCCTCACACCTCCCACCCCCCCACTTTATCCACAGGGCCGGTCTCCTCCCCCCCCAGCATGTTAAATCAGCTCTTGGTTTTTAATTTCTAGATAACCACACTTCCATTTTTCTCAGAGTGTCATACAGTCCTGACAGCCTACAGCGGCCTACATATTAACGAAAATACGATGTGACTTATTGCTGTTGTCATTTCCATTTGCTGCCGAGTGGAAATTATGCATGCATGCTGCTGTGTTTTAAAGGTCCCTTATTGTGCAGAATTGATTTTGTAAAAGGCTTCGCTACACGTCTTAAAATAAAGCCAGCCAGCATGCTAGTGTTGCCAACGTGCATGTGATATCGGGCCGAGGTTGCCAAAGCGGGGCACGCCAATGAGGCTTTATCGCTGCTTGCATGTGTTTTTGTAGTTTTGGATACTGCTTTATCATGCGTGTTCAACTTTCCCTTTCAATTTGGTATCAAATGAATATGCAGCTTTAAATCACAGCGATCGCAAGTGGACGAAAGTGAAGCTCAAGTCCAACCCACTCAACGGGAAGCATCCCGACATCCGGCTGAAATAAAAGAGCCACACGTGCGCCCAACATATGCAATTAATGCAGCCAACACACGTTGACAAATTTCCTACGTCCTCCATGCAACAACATGTTGCCCCTTTATAGTCAAACAAACAAAAAAATGCAGCCATTGGAGAAATGCCAAAAGGTTTAACTTAAGTGACTGCCGCTGTTGGTTTCGCCTTTTCGTATCGTCACCGTCACGTACTGGCCGCAGTAATTCATTGGGTGGAGCTTGGCACACAAATGGAATGACAGAGAGCTTACCGGGCGCTTTTAGTGACGGACTACTTTCTAACATGCCTCTGCCTTGGAGACTATGCGACTGTAAGTAATGTGCAACTACAATCATGATACCAGTGTGGATTTTAGACAGCAGTGTTGCTGAACTAGGACAAGCACCGACGCTGCAGACACACAAAATGGCATCAGTGCTAGGTTTTGGGCAATGTATGTATTTAAAATAGCTGAAAAATAGTATAACTGTCTATTAATTAGGCAGTATTTTTGCTAGATGTTAAAAAAAGAAAAGAACTGACAATAAAATCATATGATAGAAATGTAACGGTTTTGTCATGAGAGGGCCGTCTCCCTGCGATACAAACCTATGGATAATAAAATGTGAAAATAACATACGTAACCTTTTGCTACGCAATCACAAGGCTTTGTCTTGCATCCTCGGATGTGACAATAACACCTTTTTTGCCTAAAGAACAACCTGGTTTTCCATCAAGAGAGAGCATACGCGCCTGACTTATTAGGCTGGCTGCTGTTTCGCAAAAGCGTAATTAACTTAACAGCCGAATGTTAGCGCAACTGTGCATGCTTCAGGATACCCAATCTTGGTTCCCACTATAATGTTTCCACAACATAAGATGTGCTCATTAAATTGATAAAAAGTGGTCTTATATCACCCCAGTCACACTTTAGACGCCCCTAAGCTCTTATAGGACTTATCACCAGATTTAAATAAGCATTAGTTAGATCACTTTCATCAATAATTTTCTCCCTGCTTGCCTGCACACACACACACACACACACACACACACACACACACGCAAGCATTCACATGCATGGATGGCGTGATGGTGCTGAAACAAGAGGATATTAGTGTGGCTTCCTTATCCTGGGTGCATAAGGGGGCCGTTGATGGCCCCTATTGATGGACACTGGCCTGAAGCCATCACTCAACTTATGGACCTTTAATTGGAGACAGCATAAAACGATAAACCAAGAAGCATGCATGGCCGAGCAGCCCAATGTAAACCATTAATCATAGCCAAGGCAAAGACAAGCCGCTAAGCCGCCGCCGCCGCCGCCGCATGCACACGTTGGCACACAATCACACACTGCCCTTATACCTTGCTTTGGTGTGCACGTTTTAACACACACACACACACACACACTCCAGACAAGTGTCCCGGTCACATGATCCTCATGATAGATGACCCATTTAACTTTGATTTCTGAGAGAAATGAGCTCAGCATTGATACGGTTAAACGCAAACACACACGAGTACCGCACATGGCGACGCCGCACTTTGCATTCAAACAAAAGCTTGCATTATCTTGTACAATTGGTTGTTTCTTTCCCCCCGCGGCAGGGATATGCGTTCATTTGCATGACAACGAAGGCTCGTAATGGCGGGACGATCTGTGATGTAAGCAATCGGAAGAGAAGTCATTCATCAGTGGCTGCGTGTGCAGTAAAACAGTTCAAAGCTGCGCCATGAGGAGTAAATTAGGTCGTGCAGTACCAAGAAAGCCCCTCTTTCCGCTTCCACGTACAGCTGCGGTCAGAAGATTACATACACTTATCACTGCCAAGAATGTCATATTCATTTGGAGCTCTTAATGATTTATTTGAACCGTTCTTTGCGCGGGGTGCAATGGTTATACAGTCTATGTTCTTAATTGAGTCGGACTTTTTCCTTCTGTAATTTAAACAAGGTTAAAATTCTACATACTGTAAAGACTGAGACGTATACACACAAGCCAAAAGTTTGGAGACACTTTATCATGTTACTGAATGACAAAGCGTCTCTGAACTTTTGACTGATATTGTACATACAACAAAATCTTTTAATAAGTGGTGCGGAAAATTCCAGAATGTCTTCAATTTCACAAAGCCAAGCCTGCTAACTTCCTGTCGAGATCATGATTGACTGCAGCTGGTAGTTTCACAATAAATAATGAAGTTGCGCTTTTTTTTTAATCATAAGTGGCAGTGTTCATTTCACTGATGACTGCTACGAAGGAACACCTTTACAAGAAGCATTTGGCTTGAAAGTACGGTAGGGATGCGATTCCGCCGTTACAAAGGCAAAAAACAAGACAAGAATGACCGCTATGTTGTCAAAGTCGCCACGGAGCAAGTCATGTCTTGTTTACATATTGTACGCTAAGCACTACTCCACCACAGCGACAAGGCTGCAAAGCATTATACATGTTATATAAACATCTTTTTCAGCGATATGTTGATGGTGGGGGCGGGGGTGGCGGCTGTAAAGACCCCTAAACGCACATTAAGAAGCCAATTTAAAACAATAATTGAAGGTTAAGCAACTCCAGAGTAATTGACACTTAACATTCTGTGTTTTGTAGGCGTCCGGTCTTCATCTCCATGTCTTAAGGCTTAAGTCCACGTTCTGCAAGTTTGCTATTTCATCTCCAAATGTTTCTTGCTTCTTTTGTTCCTCGAAAACGACTTACACATCACTCAAATCTTCGCTATAATCACTGTGAACATCCTCTGTCGCGTACACCGCTATGTTTGTGTAGCTGAGTGATAGTACTCCGATGGCGTCACTTCAGCGTCAACATGAGAGCTAGCTCGTTATGGCTGGCGCCATGAACCATAAATGTAGTTTTTGCAAATTTACCATTCACTTTCAAAAATTGTAAAGCAAAGTTGATGAATCATGTCAGGGACCCTTGAACTCATTCAATCCCAAAGACGTATTTATTCATTTTTAGAATCCCGAACACTTGATCCCAACAACGTATTTATACGTCTTTTAGTTGTTCTTGCGTTACAGGCAAAAAAGAGGTGATGATGCAACTCTCCACAAATGGATTTCACTTTTAATTTCAATTTGAAGGCATAAAAACAGCCACAAGGTGGCAGAAGTGCATTTGCTAAAAGCTCGGCAGAGTTTATGTTGACGCAAAAATCACATATGACAGGAAGGAGGAAGTGAGAGAGTGTCGATGAGTGTAGCGTGCAGAATTGTAGGGAAATTTTTATGCACACATGCGCGCGCGTGCACACACAGTACAGTTCCAAATGTGGATATTGTAAACAGCTCATGGTGTTATATTTGCAAATAAATTGTTATTTTAATTCAAAACAACCTCTTTTTTGTGTTGCTAATGTTGGTATAGTCGCTGAGATATTTGAGCTGACACAAAAGCAACAAATATTTGTGTCAAAGTGAAAGTTATGCTTGAAATGTATCTTTTCACAAAAAGCTGGTTTTCTCCCTTTTCTCTGATGGCGTCACGTCCGGAAATGAGACTGAACAGCGAGCGCGAGCTCGTCATGGCCGGCGCCACGAACTATAAATGTGATTTGTTACGAAATTTACCGTTCGCTTTCAAAAATGGAACAATGCACGACATAATTTCAAAGAATAAATAGCATTGAAGCAAAGTCGGGGACCCTTTAAGGAACAATTGACAGCACAGCAGCAGGCTTAGCGTCCGAGCAGCATGATTTGGAGTATTGGGTCTTTTAAGAAAGATATGACCATTGCTATTTTTTCTTCTAATTTCCGGACTTATCATCCGTAATCCTTCAAGAGCTGACATGGAAACACAGGTTGGGGAAAAACACCCTACCAATTCCTGCCTTTTCCTCCTGTCCTATTTCCTTAATCACCAAAGCAAGAACAATGATTTTCATTCCAGCTTTTGGTCTGAGGAGCAATTCATTTTTGTCAACTCAAGTGATAATGTTGTAATTGCCTTTTTTTTTTTTCCCCCTCCCGACCCATTCAGCTCCTGGATTGAAAACGTTAACGCCCCCCCAACAGCCACTGTCCAGTGACATATGAGACAGTGTTGATATTTAGACAGATGGATTGTGCATTAGAGGATGAATACCTCTCAAACACACACACAAACAAATGCACGCCGCGCATACGTGCGTTCCATAGAGCAGTCGCAGCCCCCTCAGCGCTCCTTTGTCCTCACATGCTTGGCTTCCCCATCTAATTGCTGCCATTCGTCTGTGTGTGTGTGCGTGGGTGTGTGTGTGTGTGTGTGTGTGTGTGTCAGTAGTCCAAGTCATCCTAATTTTACTTTGTGTTTTCATGGCCGTATTCCGTGCTTCTGTCATGATGCATTTACAAACAACTGGGGTGAAAAGAGAGAAAGTAGATAATCAGACAGACAGGTAAGAATGGGGAGAGGGAGAGTAAGGTACACACACACACACACACACACACACACACACACACACACACACACACACACACACACATTGAAAGCTGTCACAGGGCCATAGGCCATGTTATACCTGTCAGGATTTAAGCCTACTGGATTGTACTTCGCTTTGCCAAGAGGAATTAGTCTCACATGATTTGCCAAACTGCTTTAACTCCCCCCCCCAAAATAATAACAAAGTATAGTTACTATACCGTATGTAAACATATTGCAATTGCAGATAAAGGCCAGACAGTGCGTGGAGAAGCTTAAGAAAGCATCAAGCTTGTGCCAAATCATGAGGGTGCCAGCAAAAGTGGAACCTGGAATAGCGTACACCCCGGTTAGCGTACTTTTCGGTCAAAAATGTAAGCAAAAATGTTGCCTCTGTTCATGTACATTTCCTGGTGGCGTGTCTTATTGTGTTATTAATACACTCCCTGAGTCCAACTGTATTCTTAACCTATTTTTATCACAAGACGTTCCTGTTAGCAGCATGGGAATCGCAACCGGAAGTCGCCTCATAGCCGTCTTTGTCAACAATCGTGTTCATTTGTCTTTTTCACTCATCATTTACATGCATTTCCAACTGCTTTCCAAGTGTTTTGTTTTAACATCTATGGATGTCCGGAACGGAGGTTGATGATTTCTTATGGGAAAAACTGATTCGGTTAGCAAATGTTTCGGTTTGAGTCGGACCTTCTGCAACGGCTTAATGACGCTAACCGAGGTTGCACTGTGCTGCGTTTCAAGTCGTACCACCCATCCATTCATCCATTTTCATCAGCCAGCTTATCCGGGTAAGGTTGCGGGGGCAACAGTCTCAGTAGGGAAGTTTGGACTTCCCCGACTCCGGCCACCTCTTCCAGTTCCACCGGGCGACATTGACATTGACATTCGCGGGCCAGCTGTGAGACACAAACCCTGAAGTCTGTCCTCGGTCTGCCCCGGAGCCTCTTCCCGGCTGGGTATGCCTGGAACACTTCACCAGGGAGGCCTCCAGGATGGCATCGCCACCTCAACTGGCTCCTCTCGACGTGAAGGAGCAGCAGTTCTAGTCTGAGCTCCTCCTCTCTTAGGGTGAGAGTCCATCCACCTGATGGAGCAAACTCAAATCAGCCGCTTTTATCCGCAGTCTTTCAGCTCATGACCATAGGTGAGGGTGGGGCACATGCAGTAGGTCCACCAGTACATTGAGAGCGTTGCCTTCCGGCTCAGCAGGGTGCGATCCACCCTTTTCCGGCTATACAAGTAATTCATCATTTCTATTCATTTATATAATATTGTCCCTTGAGGAGATATTTGTCATAAAAATGCTTGCCAAAGCGCGTCCTCACTTTTTTGAGATGCTGGAGTGCTGACCAGAAGAGCACAAGAGCGGAGAAGAGCATATTTTAAATGTCGACAAGCTCTGCATGGTCAAGCACAGCTGTACCTTTAAAAAGCTCACACTGTGTTCTCGCCACAGTAGCACAGCGTGTTCCCGGAATTCACATCTACTCGTGCTTCGCGGAATCTCCAATGGTAAAACGGTCGCCTCGAGCTATCAGGCTCCTTTTCGGGGGAGCCACCTTCAACATCCCGTCCATGGGACAGAAGAAAGTCTCTGTAATCAAGTTTGAAAGATTCCTTTTTGTTAAAGCTTAGCAAGCTGAGCCTTGCTGTGGACTGGTCTTGAATGGTTGTGGAGTTCTACTGCCGTAGGCTGAGGCTTCCTGGCGATTTCACACAGCGCCACTCACCAGCGCTTTCTATGCGTTCTAATCTGCATTGGCCTTCTGCAACCACATCGTTTTTAACCTTTTAACCTACCGAATGATCACAGTGCTGATATCCCAACCCCTCTACCCGACTCTCAGCCCTCTTTCTGAAAAGAAGACCGTCGGAAGTTCCCTCCATTTCCTCCAGACGGGGAGGGAGCTTGGAAAGAAGCCAGTCTGTTCTGGTTGGTATAGTTTTCCGACTCAACAGCAAACACCATCCCCTCGCTGTCTTCTTGCTCTGTGTTCCCAAATATTTGAGCCTATCCATACACCCCCTTTGTTCAATTTTCACAAGCAAACAAATGAGACTGATTGCAGTTTTTTTTTAAAATGTGACTTCACTGATGAGTAACACCGATCATGCGGCTGAGCAGCCATTTCTATGAGAAGGTGTGTGTGTGTGTGTGTGTGTGTGTGTGTGTGTGTGCCCATGATAATTTGTCCGTTTATGTTGCAATGGGGGCTAAACAGATAAGCAATCCACAGCTCAATCCTTCATCCTGCTCTGATTATAAATCAGCTGGAACCCTCAGAAGCAATCAGCGGGAGCAATCTGCAGCCTGCACAGACACCTTATCAATCAGGGGGGGGCCATCACACTGTCACACAGGCACATGTGCACAAACACACAAATATAAAGCAAAGATATACGTCCCTACCCCACCCTAACACACACACACACACCTGTGGTGGTACACAGGTTTGTATTTTTTTCAATACACACCATCCAGCACTTTCCCGCTTTTATTGTGACACAAGACAGCCCTGCCTGGTGGCGCTTCTTGGCAAGATACATTACTCCTAATTACTGACATCCATAGCAAAGGGAAATACTAGAAAAATGACGTACACACTTTTAATGGGCCTGCCTGCATTGTGGGCCAGGGACGAAGGAGGGGTTCCTAATCAAGTGTCCCACTTTCAACTGTATCCGTCAATTACGCCGCCATGGTTACACAAAATGTTACATCGCGTAATAAAAAGCACACCACAATCAAGGTCTTTCCGATGATGTAACGTGCGGGGGTCCTTAGTTGCGCAGTATAACATAATAACTAGAAACATTCCAGCCCAAATTTTGAGTGGGCCTGCTTGTTGCTTACGTCTGGCCCGGCGTTGTATCCTTGCAGGTTGAAGGGTGGGTTCCTCATCAAGTTTTCAACGTTGTTCGTCAAACACAAACAGAATGTCACCAAATATGTTACTTTAGTTGGTACGCTAAACAGATAGCGCTTCTTATTTGTGGCAGAATAAGATATAATAATAATAATCATAATAAATATTAAGTAGTAGGAATAATAGAAAGAGCTGCTGCATTTGCAGGCCCATAATAAATCTTGGGTGTTAAGAGTGAGACGTTTAGAAGGAAATGGCAAATATATCAGATTATTTGATGGGAATAGCCTCTAAACCTGAAGGGGGGGGTGTAATCAAGTGTCCCATTTGCAACTTTGTCAATTATGTCGCCATGGTTACACAAGATGTTCCATAGTATAAATAGCACACTACTGTACCCACGATTAAGGTCTTTCCAGTCATGTAACGTGCGGCGGTTCTTAGTGGTCTCAGAATAAGACATAATAATAAAGGTTAAGTATGAGGAATAACTGAATGGAATTCATCTTGGGGGGGTAAACAGTGAGCCACTTCAGAGGAATGCTGCAGCACGCTACTTATGATGGACATCTTTCCAGCGATATCACGTGTGGTGCTTCTTAGTTGTGTCAGAATAAGATATCATAATAAATATTAATTTTCAGCACTAATATGATGGGCCGCTGCCTGCGCAGGCCCATAATTCATCTTGGGTGTAAACATTGAGCCACTTCAAAGGAGAATTGCAAATAAATCAGATTATTTCATGGGAATAGCCTCCAAACCTGAGCCCAACCTTTCCTCCTCCTCCTTTCTTGCACTTCACACTCCCCCCATCCGGGACTGAACACTTTTTTTTTTTTTTCAAAAACTGGTGTGGGATTGAGTATTTCTAAATGTGTAACGCCGCCTCGCCTCACCTCCATCTCCCTCACTCGGCCGCTGCAGTATTCATTTTTCACCTGCAATTGTATTCTTTCATCAGTGGGACGGAGGGAGGGCGGCGTTGGCGGGGCGGGGCGGGGCGGGGGGTACGTTTGGGGGTTACCGGCGAGCAGATTCAATTAGGTCCTGTGATTGGGCCGCTGGCATTCAGCGGGGTCATTGAAAGGTTAAAGAATTCAGCGGCACAAACATGATTACGGCCGTGTAGCTTTTGATCAGAAGTCAGGTTTATCACAGCAAAAAATGATGCATTTAGAAGTAAGCTTTGCGTTTTTGTTTGGCTGATTCCTCCGTTGAACGGCGATTACGTGCGGCCGCACATGGAGGTACTGCGTGTGCCTCGCAGGTGTGCCGTGAACGCATACACAAACACACACACACACACACACACACTTGTCCAAGGAGTAGCAGAGTAATAAAGTCCACCTCTGCAGTGAAATTAAAGCTAGTCAATGACACTGTGCGCAGAGTACACACTAAATCATTTTTATACCCAGATAAAACAGCTCTGCACATGTAAGGTATCCAATATCACCCAGAGACTCCAAGGCGGAAAAAAACCCACACAAACAAACAAAAAAAAAGGCTCAAATAATCAAATAACATATTGGATGTGTCAGATTCTTGTCAGAACACGAGATTAATACTAAATATAGGAAATATGGTTCAATAACGCTGCGAGATATTTCTATATTCAAAATGACCAAGCAGAGAGCACATTATGAGATATTGGATTGATAAACAGGCCGGGCTGTGGGCTTGTTCGCCAGGTTTAATGGAACAATAACGTTGCTCCCGGGTTAGCCGAGATTGCATTATGATTTTAATGCCTTTTACAGACATAAGCCCTTCACTGAGAGGAAATTGTGACAATAAATACGTGGCCCCGCATTTTAAAACAAAGGGGATCGCAGTCAATGAAGAAAAATAAAACCCGCACGCGTTTGGCGCTTGGTTACGATGAAGTATTTCTCGTAGATGGCGATGCGTACTCAGGCGGTGTCGGGAGTATGAGGGAGTTCATGACAACACGCGGCCATTGTTGCCTAAATAACTGGCAACACATGAGGGTGTCATGGTCTGGGGCTGCACGAGTGCTGCCGGCACTGGGGAGCTGGGGTTCATTATCCAAGTATGCCTCCAGGCCCTGAGATGTGTGCTCACGTGCGTTGCTAGCTACGTAGACAATAACGACTGCGGTGAGTTCAAGGCGCGCAGGAAATAGTCCGAGCCAAGCTTTAGCGGTAGCGACTGCATGTCTACACTGGCTGAGCATCCAAACAACACAAGACAAGTCAACATACACAACGGACCATGTGGGCGTACAAATAAACATCTACGCACAACACACACGTCCAAATTACACCCATACATTCCTAGAATTTTTAAAAATCATTTATTAGTTTATATTTTTATTATATAATTTTTTACATTTTTTTTATTGAATTATTTTTTTTTTTTATGTACATATATTTTTAGTCAGTCTATTATTAGCCATCAGGGGGCTCTCCTATTTTAAATGGTGGCACACCCACTGTAGAAGGTACCCCCCCCGCCCCCCGTCCCAAACTGGTTGTGTCAGACTCACATGCGTCGAGTTCTTCCAACACACGTAAAAAAATGACACCCATAGCTTCCTGCCGCAAAGCATGCTGGGTAGCTTGTGGGCCACTCTCTCCCCACACGCATGATGTAACAAAAAACATCATTTTCAAATGTTTTATTATCAGTGAATAATTTTTATTATAATATATATATATATATATATATATATATATATATATATATATATATTTTTTTTTTTGTTTTGTTTTTTAATTCTACATTTAATTAGTATTTTTTTATATGTACGTTATTTGTTTTTATGATTATTTTCAGCCTGCCAATCAGTTATGAGCATCAGGGAGATCTCCCGCTACAGAACACCCGCTACAGAAGAGACTGCCCTTCTGTAGCTTCCTGCCGCAAAGCATGCTGGGTAGCTTGGGGGACACTCTCTCCCCGCACATGTAAGATATCTTTTAAAAATGATTTATTATTTAAGATTTTTTTTATTATGTAATAGAGATTTTTTTCAATTTTTTTCTTTTTTAAAAAAATTTAAACGTAATTTTTTTTTTTTTACATACTTTTTTTTGTTTTTCTTATTTTGAGCCCGTCAACCAATGATTAGCCATCAAGTAGCCCTGCTGTTTGCCCTAAGTGGTTGCACCGCACTCAAATCAAGTGTCGAGATCTTCCCAACCCCCCACTCACACGCCGTACTCGGGACAGGGTATTTACATGCCCCGCCCCACCGAGAGCAAACAAGCTCATTTAAAAGTTCACATGCTAATATGTGACATTTAATCCAAACTTTACACGGGGAAAAGGACACGCAACAATAGATTTTGATTCCTTTCTTGTCCGTGAATCTCATCATCCTTGGCCTTCCATATTTATGAGGGGGAAAAGACAGGACACCTTGGAGGGGAGGGGAGGAGACGGGGAGTTTACTGTTTGGAAATTGGGATGATTTGTGATATTTGGACTCCAGACAGCGGGCATGAATATGTATTGGCATTTAAATCAAGCATATGTGCTCATCTCGGTGTAACCCCTTTTAAATCACGCTGATGGCGCTCCGGCTTGTAACGAGGGGGACGTCATCTCTGTCGTTACCTGCATCGCCTGCTTTAGTGCTCAGTGATATGAGCGGACCAGCCTGGTTACCGCTCACAAGCGCGCGTTAACGTCACACCGACTAACTGCGGTTATCTGCTGGAGCCGGGGCGTCAATCTTTTTGATTTCAAAAATATATTTTTTAAGTTGTTTTTGTGAGTAATATTAATGTTGTTTTTATTTGAATGTTTTATTTCATTATTTATAGTGAACATAACGGTAAATGTGAGTTCAATTATTGTAAAAAAATGTTTTAATATTACATTTTTTACATTTACATTTAAAATATTAAAAATATTGTTATGTATTCAAATTTGTACTTATTTAAATATATTTATATTAAGTAAAAAATATTAAATTACAGCATACATATAAAAATGCAATAATGTAAATATAATCTTACAATAGCATAAAAGAAAAATCATGAAAAAGCTTTAAAAAGTCAAGACAAAATTAATGTTAATAACAAAATGACAATATATACACAAATATGTATTTTTTAAATAATATTAAAAGAAGTGTCCTTTTCACATGGATTATTTCAAGGCTTTCGCGAGCAACATAAAATGATATAGCGGCCAAATCCGGCCCCCGGGCCTCGAGTTTGACACCTGTGTGCTGTTCCTCCACATGCTCATCACCTGATTCATGCGAGTCTGCCCTTCGTGGTCTCTGTCCCACACAGGAGGAGGAGGAAAAACGCCCACCGGTATTGGCCGCTCTTTTGGTCCGAACAGCTCGACTGTCGCTACCATCATAAAGGATAAAGACCATTGAATGCTAATGCTAGAGGGGTCATGGATTCTGTGCGCTGTCACAAGGAGGTCTGGGAGGAGACGATATTTCTAAGAAGGGTAGAAAGGCCTGCAAGTGATCATGTACACGCTTGTCTCGCCCTCCCTTGCAACGCCCCTTTCAGTTTGCAAGACGACCACAGGTATAAAAGTAATCTCATTACTGTATTTGATTTGCTGTTCATGAGTTCTGTGTACGGTGTGAGTGACTTAGGAGTTAATCGAGGTATAATTTCCGGCTTATACTAAAACCCGATTTACATCATCGTCTCGGAACAGAACTGGTTCGTAACCCAAAGACCACCTGGAGTATTTAGTTGAAATAATCCAGCTCGAAGGGTTCAGTGTGTGCTCGGGGTCTCCTTTCAAGGGATTAGCTTACAATGTTTGTAGTTGTTGGCAGCGTGGAGTCATTTTGCTTTGTTTCTTATCTTCTCCCTGAGCTAATTTTTATTCCTCACTTAGAAGAAGGGTGAGGAGATAAGATCTAAAATTTATTGACCCCCACGGGGAAATAAGAGTGTGTGATGTTGCATGAGGCCAGATGATGAATTTTCATTCCACTTCAATGCGGCTTTTTCTTTTCTTTTTTTCCCCGCCTTTGGCTTACAAGCAAAGTCGGACAGCGGCTAATTGAGTGTAAAGACGACACCGACGCGCGGCTACCTCGCCGAGAAGAAGCTCTTCTTTCTGGTGACACGCTGACAGCTCCGAACTTTATTGCGCCGCCTGCTTTTTGCTGATCTCCAGCTGCACGGAAGAGCGAAAAATTGGACTTAGACCAACGAAACCAACTGCACAGAATCTTGCAGACGGATACGTATCAGCTTTTCATTACGGTCTAACGAGCGCTTCCTGTAAAAATTCATTTAAATGTCAAAAAGAATTGAAATTAAATTATACACGGGAACTATTTCAAGGAATACATGGCAGGATTTTTATAAGAAGGCTCAAGCAATATTTCCTGTAATATTAATGAAAATGTCACCTCATAATGAAAAATGTACAAAATGCAATTTATCAAAAGGCCCGTGCTCCACCAAATGGTTTTGTGTCAAGCGAAAAGCAAAGGTAAATAAATATCTGACCAGGCGATTTTGTAGGATTTTATAACAATATGCAATAATAACATTTATCCGCATACAATAGCTAAAATACTAACATGCTAACAGTTAGCATGCTACCGCCTAGCAAGATAGCACTAAGTACCGTAAGCGCCACAGCAGTTGTACAGGGTCCCTACACCATGCCATGTATGTATTTGCATTCACACATGAGTAAAACAACTAAAATGTCAACATGCTAACAGTTAGCACGCTACCACCTACCAAGATACCACGACTTACTGTAAGCGCCACGGCAGTTGTACAGAGTCCCTACACCATGCCATGTATGTGTTAGCATTTAGACATGAGTAAAATATCTACAATGCCAACATGCTAACAGTTAGCATGCTAGCACCTAGCAATATAGCGCTAGATAGCGAAAGTGCCAATGCCCTACATCATGCCATGTATATATTTGCATTTAGACCGGAGGAAAATAGTTAACATGTTAACAGTGAGTATGCTAGCACCTAGCAAGGTAGCTAGGTCTATAGGGTCCCTACATCATGCCATGTATATACTGTATTTGCATTTAGACATGCATAAAATAGCAAAAATAATAATTTCACATTAGTAAAATAGCTATAATGCTAACATGCTAATAGTTAGCATGCTAGCACCTAGCAGGAACTGAAAGTTCTGTAGTGTTCCGACATGTTGCCATACATACATTTGCATTTTAAAATGAGTGAAATAGATAAAATGCTCACAGTTAGCATGCTAGCACCTAGCAAGATAACGCTGAATGAGTTATGAATTGTTTACAGTGGTTGAGAAATGTGGAAGTAGTACAAATTTTGAAGATCAAAGGGAATTAACGTCACCAAAATTGAAAAATGTAACTTTTGGGACGTAAAGAGGAGACACCCATCCCATCCTGAATGAACTGAACATTCTGACGTCGGAATCGTTTGAATCGGTTGAGGAAAATCGCTGGCGATCTTGACGTGCTTTCTTCTAACCCGCTTACCTTTGTCCGTTTACGTATTTCACCGGGAAGGTGAAGCGTTCCCAAACAGACAGTAGTTTGTATTTGTGACCCTGTCGCGGGGCTGTCCCGCACTCTGTGTGGGAACGCTGTACGCCTCTGTACTGCACCGAAAGCTCCGACTACGAAAACACGCGCCACTGCATCCCTGCTGCTTCAACTTAAAAGGGGTTAATTGAGCAAAAAGAAAATAGCAAACAAAATCGGCCTTGACTGTGGATTTTTACGAGTGATTAGCGATGTGTGAAAGTCAGGTTACCTCGAGCTTGCACACGCGGATCGACCAGGGCCGGCCAGGGATGAGCACACCCCATCTGATCTGTGGCCCGTTCATTCATTAAACCCATGCTCCCCCCTATTGATTTCAGCTTAAGTAATGAGAAAGCTTATCCAAAAATCTTTAGCATTTGGGCTCAAACTTAAGAGAATCGATGGGGCCATTTCCCATTTTGAGCGGCACATACGCGGGGGGTTTTATTTACGGTGAACGGGACAAATCCTGAAGCTGATAAATCAATGGGCTTTTTTGTCGATGGCGTGCACACACACACACACACACACACACACACGTGCGTAACCGCGGATGCGCGCGCCTGATAAATGGCATTTTTGAGGCAATTAAAGTGAGCTGTAAACATATGAAGGCCAGTCAATTGGACAGAGGGGTCTATTATCAAGGCTTTAACGCTGATTTAGAAGGCGGTAGTTGCTTTAAGCGTCGCACGGTCACTTATGCAAATCAGCAAAAGAGGATCAAACATAACTGTCCATTTTTAGGCAGCGTGTTTACAAAATCCCTGGAAGACAAAGTCCTTAATTTTGCAAGCACACTGAAACAATGATTGGTCCCTAGCATGTCTCGAACCTGTGATGTCCCCGTCGCCATACCTTTCCATACCTGGCAACCGGCCCGGAATCACTTTTTCCAGAAAGAAAAAATGTAAAACCATCCCAGAAAGTCAAAAATGTTTCACCATCATAGTTTTAAATGCAGAAAACCAGTTGGAAATGACATCTAAATGAGCAATGAAAGTGATAAATGAACATTTAATGTCACTTTTGCCTTCATTAAAGATGCGATTGTTGCCAAAGACACCATGTGGCAGCGAGATCAACACCTTCGGGTTTTACGATGAGTTGTTTCTTGAATTAGAAAGCGTTTCCCGCCTTCTTCATCAAAACGCTGGCACTTGCGGCTTTCTTTGGCTCCGTCGTGGGTTATTTTGCGGCCGTATGCGTGCTCAGAAGAAAAGCAGAGACTTGTGGCATAACGGTGTTAGCTAGCAAAGCACTACAGTCAGCCGCGGGGGGTGCTAGCTTCTGTTTTCTGTGTCCATGCAAGAGCAAGCTAATATGCCAGAAGTGTCCAAAGTGTGGCCTGGGGGCCATTTTTTGGCCAGTGGCATAATCTAAAACTATGATCTAACAAGAAACCTGAAAAAAGTCAAAAATATTAAGAGAAAAAAATTGTAATCTGATGAGAAAAAGTCGTAATTTTACCAGAACTTACGAGAATGAATGAAAATGAATAATGTCATTTTAGTAGCATACAGTTGAAATATTAAAGAAAAATATGCTATTTTTATATCATAGGATCTTTTTTTTTATAGTCGCAATACTATGAGAAACAAACAAAATAATCAAATTGTAATTTTTTGAAAATTATGTTGGGGGGAAAAGTCATGATATGACAATTAAGTCCAAATATTATGGGAATAAAGTCAAAATTACAAGAACATTTACAAGAAAGTTGAAATAGTTGGAATTATAAAACACAACAGCAGCAGAAATTGAAAAAAACTGCTGTATTTTTACGAGAATAAAGTAAAAAAAATTCATATTTTTTAGGAAAAATGTCATTGTAGCAACATATAGTTGAAACATTAAAAACTAACAATTTTTTAAGTCGTAATTTGATACTAATAATACACCTTTTCCACCTTTATCACAAAGCTGAGATGCAGTTTTTTCTTGAACTTTACCTTCTTGTGCTCGGCCCTTTCATCCCTTCATTTATTAGTATGTGACCCTGGTTGGAAAAAGTTTGGACACCCCTGTAATAGGATGCTAATTTTGTCCTAAAAAATACCTTAAGAACACTGCTGGACTCACGCGTGCGCCATATTGTACACTAACTGGAAAAGGTACGCAAACCGAGGCGTACACTAACCGAGGTTCCGAAATCATGGAGAATGAGACCAAACGTTCTCTCCATAATTCATGTTTTTCAAGCATTTTCGGACCCCTCCGGACCATCCCCAATACAGTTAAACTGCACCTTTTGGCCTTTTATTGTGGCCAATCGAAGGCACACTTGTGCAATAATAATGCTGTCTCATCAGCATCTTCACATGCCACACCTATGACATGGATGGATTATGAACCATGAACGACGCATGCTCTGATTTGGAGAGATTTGTGAACAAAATTTGAGAGCGCTAAGCCTTTTGTGTTCATAGAAAAAGTTTTACATCTTTGAGTTCAGCTCATGAAAAATGGGAGCCAAAACAAAAGTGTTGCGTTTATGTTTTTGTTGAGTGGATGTGACCCTTGTTGGAAAACGTTTGGACGCCCGTGTGGTAGGATGCTAATTTTGTCTTAAGAACACGGTTGGACTCACGCGTGCGCCATATTGTACGCTAACTGGAAAAGGTACGCAAACCGAGGCGTACACTAACCGAGGTTCCGCTGTATTTGAAATCATGGCGAATGAGACCAGACGTTCTCTCCATAATTCATGTTTTTAAAGCATCTCGGTGAAATAAGGTGAGGGGTGGGGCGGGGGGGGGGATGTCTCCTGGACATTTCTATTTTAGTTGGGTAGACAGGCTTGTTAGCGGGGGGGGGGGGACTATACGCTACTACATCTGTGCTGTCTGCTTCCACTTTGCTAAAGGTGAGCCGTGTGCGCTTGCGAAGCTAACCTACAGGCAGCATTTCCCTGAGGTAATTGCTTCTACATTGATATTCATTTGATTCTGCATTCAGCATCTATGAGAGGCCTCTCCACGTTGACGCTCTGAGCATAGCTCCGCCACAACACGTTAACCCCGCTAACTGGGGATCCAAACGTATTCAGATAGCATTCATTTCTCTTTAGAAAAAACACTCAAAATTCACAGCTGGAACGCCTCGAACCCTCTCGCGGCGCGGGTTTCTCTCCTTTTGGAATCGTCGGATGTTCTTTCACGCCGATGTTTCCGTGTGGTTAGTCCGGTGAGTGTGCGCGTGTGTTACTGAGGCATGACATTTCAATTGTGCAGCCAATCAAATTGGCAGCGAAGCAGCGAGGAGTGGAGGAGCGGTGATGGGAGGCGCAAGGGGTTGCCGACCGACCGTTACCATGGTGAACTCCATTCTGTCAGACCGGCCAAAGTCACAACTGCTGACCTGATGTTTTATGAAACTCCTGAATGCCATACAGTACGCAGCTCATTGCACACATGCTTTTCAGACGAAATATCTTCATTTTTTGTATTTGTTAGTTAGCGAGGTTATGCTACAGTACCTAAAAGTCCAATACTATACAAATTTGACTTTTTAGTGATGTTCTAACAAGGGGTGTCAGATAAAATTGGTCGATATTAGCATAAAAACGTGATCTCCAATCATATCTGTATCGGTATACGCGGCATAAAAATGATTAGAAGTGAAAATAACCCTGCCATAACCAGTGTAGTCGTCCAAAATTGTGTCCGTTGCACTTCGTTTGTGCAACATAAAAAATATCACGATGAATTGCAAAATGTGCCCATTTCCTCGACTTCGGCTGCATTGTGTTTTGCATAATCCTTGTAGTTTCTTGTGTACAATGTCTGTAATGTTTGATAGCAAATGCTAACTGGATGTAATACAGGAAGTGGATGTATAATGAACGCTACCTAGCTGTTTTCACTGACATGAATACTCATATTTATAATTATACTAAATGTATATGCTATGTTTATAGTTGGAGGTAGATCTTTGGGACATGGCCAAGCATCCCACAGGCTGAAAAAGTGGGAGCTTTGCTTTGCCGGTACGAAATGCATTATGGGAAGAGGTTAAAATGGTTTTAATTTTATTTTAACTCATATTGGTACATGTTTGTATTTTTCTTAGGTTTTCCTTTTGAGTGTTAAGTTGCTGTGTGATGATTTCTTGGTAAGATGACACCGTGAGTCAGACTGTTACATTGAGTGTTGGCTCATGGTGAGCTCTTCCGTAGCTCATGATTGGCTCCTGTCAAATGAAGAGCTACCGGCTCCTCGGGGACTCATGCAGGCCACAATACGCCATTTTATGACACGTGGGCATGCGCGGCTTAAACGCCGGCGTGTCTTATAGACCGGGAATTACGGTACAAAGATTAGTCAAAAAGAAAACTGAAACATTTGGGACATTTTTTTTAAAATGGGGGGAAAAAAAGAGCAAAGATGGACGTTGATATCAATAATACGCTTTTTCACCTATATGACAAAGCTGGGATGCAGTTTTTTTCTTAGCATATGTATGCGCTGCTTTACAAATATCAAAGTGGCCCTTGCATCCTTTTATTTTCAAGCGTGGGCACCCCTACCCTAAGTTGTCCTATCAGTCATTGTTCCTAATTAGGACTGACTAATTGTCCTATTATGAGATGTGAGCTGCTGATGAATCCATTATGCATGGCCCATGCTGCCCGTAGGTCTGTTTTTAGTCCGAATAATTCAACACGCAGCCATTGTGCCGGTGTTGGGAGGGAATGGGGGGTGTTGGGGGCTAGGAGGGCTGGCGTGATAAAATATTGAGGGGCGAGCGAGGCAGCTGCAGATGCTAGCTGTCATGTGTGAGCGAATGAATGTTATGACAAGCGTGTTTAAACATTCATGCGAGGAGGAGAGTTTAGGAGGGCTTTTCATTAACACCAATATGTCTTCGTCTCCCCCTCACCCCCACCCCCACCCCCGGTGTGCACACTCCGCCAACGGAAGGCATGACAACATCGTGAGAAGAGGAATTAACATGGTGAGGGGAAGCTGTGAGGTATAAACGCTTTCTTGCATGCGCGCAAACAAAAGCGTGCACGTTTGACGTGTGTGTTGTTTACCAGGCGTCAAAGACGAGCAACGTCTTCTGAGCTGATCGGATAAGTCAAACAGGAGCCATCATAAAAGGCATCTTTCAAAGTCGGCTTGTGTACTTTAGTGAAGCACAGACACACTCCAACCAGGAGGGGGCTGGCGCCGGGCGAACACGGACAAGAAGAGACCGCTGACCTTAAATACATTTGAGGTATGTCTGCCTGAATTAAAAGCATAAGGCACGCGCAGCACTCTGCCGCAGCAACATCATCATTTTAGAATTGTGGCATGTTATTATGGAGATGCTGTACGCATTTCGGCTCATCATGTAGAGTGCAAAATCAATAGCAACGCTGATGATCTCATGAAGTCAAATCAAGGCAAAAGGAGGAGAAAGGGGGCATCAAGTACGCCCGGCGTAAGTGGCTTTGACTCGCAAAAGTGTGTTTGCATAACATGAGCATTAGTTAATGTCATAAATGGCTTAAAACGCTGCAAGGTGCATTAAAAATGTGCGCGGTCATCACGTTTTACCTACACCTTGATGCAAATGGTTTGAATTAATCTGGTTTTCACTGGTCGAGCAATTCCATTTTGATATTCAAATTTGGTGCGTGTGCCAGCGCGTGCCGGCGCAAGACTGATCACATCAGCCTTAAACCAGTTAATAAGCCAAGGACACCGAGGAGATGACTCAGCTGATGTGAGCATCAGCTGATATGAGCATCCTGCACCCCCACCCTCCCAACCTCCCGGGTAGCTCGATGTTGGCATTCTCCTCCGATTTCAGGTCAACGTTTGCAATAAAAGTGACCAAAAGTGCCGCCCAGTGGCCATTTGCGGCCACTGAAAGCTGAAATGTTGATATGAATGACGAATAATAAAGTTTTGTACATAAAAAAGTATATACATTAATTGGTTCCAGACCCGACCGTGATAAGTGAATTTCCGCAAAGTAGGATTCCTTATTTATAAATGTAATATTTTCGTAGCTAGAGCATAGAAAACCTGTTTATGGCCTTCTAAATACGGTTTTTAACATTATTAGAGCCCTCTAGACATGGTCTAACACCCCCATAGTCACCTTTATGCTCCCAATATAGGAGACACAAGAGAAAATATGCCATTTAAGACATAAAGACTCGTGTGTTACTATAAATGTGTTCCCTACGGGACCTGAAAGGGTGACAGGAAGTGATGTCGGGTTCAGCATTGCATGGGTAATGGCCGCAAAAGTGGTCTGTAATTCTATTAGGGATTATTACAATTCAAACCTGCAGTAAAAGCCTTTTGTTTCGGCAATCAAGTCTGATCATTGCGTGTCGGGAACATTACTGACACCTAGGTGACCAGTGTAGGATACTGCATTTCATCGTCTTTGAATGCGTCTTTTGAATGCCTTATATTTGTATTTCTGTTCATTTAGCCAATTTTATGCTTGAAAATGCTCAATTTCGGCAAAAAATACGTATAATTTGCTTCAACGTGCATTGTTTCTGACTAGTATAGGCCAAAACCATGAAACAGCATGAGTTAATCCATCCATCCATCTTCTTCCGCTTATCCAAGGTCGGGTCGCGGGGGCAGCAGCCCAAGCAGGGAAGCCCAGACTTCCCTCTCCCCGACAACTTCATGCAGCGCCTCCCAGCGGATCCCAGGCCAGTTGAGAGACATAGTCTCGCCAGCGTGTCCCGGGTCTTCCCCGAGGCCTCCTACAGGTCGGATATGCCCTAAACACCAGGGAGGCGTCCTGGAGGCATCCTGACCAGATGGATGACAGTGCTTCTCATCTTATCTCTACGGGAGAGCCCAGCCACCCTACGGAGAACTCACTTCGGCCGCTTGTGCCCCCGGTCTTGTCCTTTCGGTCATGACCATAAGTGAGGGTAGGAACGTAGATGGACTGATAAATTGAGAGCTTTGCCTTTCGGCTCAGCTCCCTCTTCACCACAACGGACCCTTGCAGGGTCCGCATCACTGCAGACGCCGAACCAATTCACCTGTCTCTTGCGTTCCATCCTTCCCCCACTCGAGCGGTACCCCACACCCGAGGTACTTGAACTCCTCCACTTGGGGCGGGATCTCATCCCCGACCCGGAGATGACACTCCACCCTTTTCCGAGCGAGAACCATGGACTCGGACTTGGAGGTGCTGATTTGGAGGCATGATGTTCGTAATATATGCTGTATTATAATACATACGTTTTTGAAAAAGCATAATAGAGTGAAACTGTGACTGCATAATGTTGAAAAACATAAAAATATTGGTGGGAGTACTCGTTCTTCAAGGTTGGCAGGTCTGGTATAGATTTACAATCCACTGAAAATAAGTCAACACACAACCGTGATTATCGCAGTAGATGGCGATACAGGTAAGTACACTTCACAGTGAACATGTCCGAAGTGTCGGTCTTTAGTGTGAGCAGCGTTCTTATTGAGCACGACGTTCATCCTTTTGGGCATGGAATTCACCTGGTTGGTACTGGAATCCTCTTCCCCTCGTCCGTGATGACATCACTGGTGGATGAGACCACCTTCCTTCCTTCCTTCCTTCCTTCCTTCCGCTGGACACAATTATATAATGGCTGTGTGTGTTTTCGGTGGATGGTAAATCTATACAAGCCGTACCCTGGCTACTGTGAAGTATATCCACGTTTCATTTCTATAGTATTGTCTCCCTTGAGAAGATGTACTGCGACAAATAGGGTCGCCGCTATGAATAGCGTACTTGGCCTCAAACATTGTTATAATTGCTTCAATATGTATTCTAATCAGGTCAGGATAAAGGCCCTGTGCAATCATCACTTCTGACACATAAAATGCCCCTCATCACCCTGCTTTTCATGGTATTTTGCTGGGGTTTCACTTTTGGCCAGCGAACGAGTTGTGGGATAACCAATAACCTCACAGCCGGACCTGCTGTCTCCAGAGACACCAGATGGGAACGGACTGGCCTGGATAGAAGCGTCCTTATTTCACCCCCACCGCCATTGTTTTACTGCATTTCTGACTCCCGTTTTTGACCAGTAGAGGGAATAGAATGAAGAACTGACTCACCGCCGGAACTACGAGATACAGACGAGCAGTTTAGAGGCTAAATTCGACATGGAATTTGGGCGTGCAGTCGTCTCTCGACACTTTTCGCTTCAAAATTTTGTGGCTTCATTCTATCACTGTTTTGCAGAATAAATTAATAAATGTATTGCTGTTTCGTGGCTGAACACAGCCTATCAGTCAGAAAGCTAATTGTGTGTATTCTTGGCCTAAATCAAGCATAAAAACGGCTACAAGCACAAAAATAAAAAATATAAGGCATTCAGAAAACGCATTTAAAAGACGTGATTTGTAGTATTTTACTGTAGCAACGGATGTTTTGTGCAGTTCTGAGCTGCTGTTAAGAGTGCGGGCTATAGAAGGAAGTGGCTTCTGTATGCTGGGTTTAGGAAATAAGTCCGTAGAAGAAGAACTTGGAACTGTTTATGCCTGTAAGACAAAGTGTCCTGTGTCTATTTCAAATAAAAATGCTGACATCCTGACATGGCGTCATGCAGCCGCCATTACATTACATCGATGAGACAATACCATGTCCCATCAACCAGACCAGGTCACCCAGGTGCCCGCCCTCGAGCGCCACCCGAAAAACACATTGCACCAGACCCTTATGCTTGCCCCCGCAGGTGGTGGGTCTACGGGTGGGGAGGCGGCGTGTGGCTTCTTCGGGCTGGGCCCGGCCAGGCCACACGGGTGCAGGCCCGACTACCAGGTGCTAGGTGGATAGCTTCTTGACTTCAGACTCCAAATGGGACTTTTTACCACAGTGGCATTTTGTTTTCAAAACAAAGAAGCAATGCGGTTAGTTTGGAGCTCGTTTTTGTCCCACGGGGAAGTGAATATTACATCCATCGGGTACGTATTAACTTTTTCAAATGTCTATTGTTGTCATGATACTAATTGGGTCTTGTCCCCCAAACACTGTTGGTGTGTTGTTGTTTCATGAACATTACCTGTTGGCCAGGGTCCCTTGGACTTGCCCAATGGCGATCCCGGCCATAAATACATTGAAAAATCTACAGTTAAGCCATGTGATCGTTATCGGCCGATCTCACTCATGGATGATCGGAATCGGCAGAATAAAACCCCGATCGGAGCATCCCTAGCGTAAAATTGCCTTTTTTCGTTGTAAGGATGTTAGACACCAGCCCATCACTCCTCAGTGTTTGCAGCGGCCAAGACGACCTTGTTATCGCGCGTCAGGTGTCCGTCTTGTTTATAGCAGAGGGAACATATTCCATTCCTAACAGTTCCTAGCAGAAATGTAACTCAGGCGATGGTGTATTAGAAGATAAAGTGGCAACCGGATGCCGTGCTTTAGTCACAATGGTGTCGCATCCAAATACAATACAAATACTGTGTGTCCTGAATGGTACCAAATACACCAGCCGCCACTGAATGATAGATACTGTACATTGAAACACCTCACTTATTTGAGAAGGGGTCCCAAATTGGGAGATTAAAGACACCACACAACTCCTTCCTGCGCTGGTCATCTCTCATTGGCGTAACAAAGACAGTCTTGTCCAACATCTCCCTCCCGCCCTCCTGCACCATTCATTACAGACACACAAGAAGCAGTGGTCAGGTTCAAAGACAATTTACATTCTCTCTCCTGCAGTCACCCAATCATTTATTCTGCCTTTTTCTCCCCACTTGGCTTTTACTCATTTTCTCCCCCTCGCCGCCCAAGTTTGCCGCCGCTCTCCAAGACTTCTCTAAACACCGTCTCTCCTCCACATGGCCCACATAATGAGCGGCGAAGCTAAATGAGAGGAAACACGGCTCGCGATTAGGACGGGAGCGCAGGCTGAAGGTTTTAAATAAACGCAAAGAACTGGAGGCCAAATTGTACTTCCAAGGACATAAACTAATGGAACTGGCAGACGTGCGCTGAACAAATACACACTCGGTTTAATCTGCCATAAAACTTGTTAAAATATACACGTCCGCGTGGGTCCGACTGCAAGGACTGGCAGCGCGCAGACGGGAAATGTGCGCACGTAGCCTCGCATTCATTATTTCTTTCAGTGTGGAAAGCCTATTACGGTGCATTCAAGAGCAGAATAAAGACATGAAGAAAACATAAACGCCCGTCTATGTCAATGAGCGCTAATTAGGCAAATGTGTTTTCTTAAGTGTCTCTGATATGCTCTCAGGCATAGACATCAGCGCCCACATAAAACCACTTCATGAGGTTAATTGGCTTATCTGAGCTCATTAGCATAACTAATTAGGATCCTTGTTAAGCGATAAGTATTGTTTATTCAATTTGTGCGCATAGATGAACACCCCCCTTGATGGAAATGAAAATGAGGCGATGCTAAGTAGGCATGAAGTGGGACCTGTGGGTGTCTTTTTGTGTTCGCTCCATCGTTTATCTATTCAACGTACACAGATGCTCGCCATCAGGTGCCAGACGCCCCGCCGAGCCGAGGAAGAGCCAGCACGCACACACATCATCAGCACCATCATTAGCCGTCTGCTTAGCATAATTAGCAGCCGGATGAGCGGCGGTGTCGCACATGTCACCCCTTCTAGCACCTATCCGAGCTGTTAAAGAGGTTAGCGTCAGGTTGGTTGCCTGTTTCCTCCGATTGCCGCCGCCTGATGCAGCAGAAATTAATGATGCGTTCTGATGCAACGTGTGCAAAAAATATCCGAGGGGTGATTTATTTTCTTTTTGTTTTTTTTTGCTCTGAAGACAACTTGCTGTCTTTTGTTTCTGATGCTTAACATACCCTTCAAGGCAACAGTGAGGGGAGTGAGGTGGGGGGGTGGGTAGGGGGTGGGGAGTGTAAAGCAAATCAACAACACTCCTCCAGTGTTCCTCTCACAAACAAACTCACAAATAAGCAGAGAAGGGAAAATGAAAGCGAGGGGAACCAGAGAGGGAGCGGGAGCGTTACATTTACTGAAATTAAACATTTTCTCATCAGCCTGAGGGTGCAGCAGGCCCGCTAATGTATTATTCATTCCCACTTCACAAAGGAACATTAATCAATTATGAAGATATGAGGATCTTAAGGTATAGAGGAGAGATGAAGAGCGGCCCGTTCTTATTAATATGCGGCCGCAATCGTGCAGCCCCTGCCTCCTCCGCCCCACTCCCGTGCTCCTCAAATCAATATTTTGCAGATTAATTTGAAGCGGTTGTGGCGAGATGGCGGGATGGAAGGAAGGGGGGAGTGAGGAGAGTGTCTGAGGTCTGAATTAAGGTGAAGTGTTTGCCTGTTCTTTTTTTTTTTAAATCCACCACTTTCTGTACTTTCAGCATGTAAAGTTCTTTTTGGTGCTGCAGGGGTTAAACCAGGGGCGTCCCAAGTGCAGCCCGCTGTTTTTTTTTGTTGTTGTTGTTATTGGCCCGCAACACATTCACAAAAGGGAAAAAACACCCAGCTGTAATCTCACGAGGATAAAGTCAAAATATTACGAGAAAAAAAGTTGTAATCTCATGAAAAAAAAGTCGTAATTTTGGCAGAATAACGTGGTAATATTATGAGGAAAGAAACAAAACCAAATACATTTGTACTGTAATTGTTGGAAAATTAGGCTGGGGAAAAAGTTAGAATATTCATGAAATAAAGCCAAACTATTGTTGGAATAAAGTCCTAATTACGAGAAGAACATTTACAAGAAGAAAGTTGAAATAGTTTTAAAAAAAATGGCAGAAATGGAAAAAAAAAAAAATAAAAATACTTACACGAGACTAAAGTTAAAAATAAAGTTCAAATATTCAGATCAATAATGTTCATTTTACGAGAATAAACTGGAAATATGAGGGAAAATGTCATTTTAGTAGCATAGAGTCGAAAAGGTAAATAAAAATACATTATTTACTAAAAGTCGTTATGGGAATTAAATGTAAATGTTATGGCTATAAAGCAGTGGGGGGTGGGGTGTCGTATATAACAATGTAACTTATCAAATTTAGTATGTATTGTGTAAAACTACGTCAGGAAAAACATCAATTTTAAAGCACAAAGTGAATACAGACCCAGAATCCACCAGTATGAGCTTGGAGTTTGTTTTTCAGAGAGAAGATGATAGCGCCGCTGCTTGATGTGTGCTGACGGGCAGCGTGCTAGCATGAATTAACGTGAAGCTGTGCACACAAGAAATATACACATTAGCACTCGATAACGTCATCAAACTTTACCTTTATGCATTCCCACAGAGTATCAGCATTTGGGAGCAAATATGATGTGAAAAACCCCCCGATAAAAATACAGTATAGTTGACAATCTGTGCAGAGTGGGAGAAGGCTAGCGCACGAAAGATGGTGCGTTCAAGGGCTGTCAAACAAAGTGGGACACTCGCGACAAACATAAACATGCAAAAACTTCAAACTATATTAGTTTTTGAATAAAATAGTGGCCCATATTTTCAACATTGCTATGCATTTACTTAAAAATTGTATTTAGTTATTTACAAATGTAATTTTTTTTGTGTGTGTATTTTGAATCATTTAATCCTCGGCCAAGTTCGGCTCCGCCCACGGCCCGGTGGTTTGGGACCCCTGGTAGAAAGTCATAACGTTGCAAGAATAAAATTGACCAAGATTGAAAAAAAAAAGTTAAAATAATTGAAAAATCAAAAAAAATAAAATAAAAACAGAAGAAATGAAAACAAAACAGCTGTAATTTCTTTGGGAATAATGTCAAAATATTAAGAGAAAAAGATCATATTATATTGAGGAAAAAAGTCATAATTTTACCAGAATAAACTTTTATTATGAGGAAAAATGTCATTTTAGTAGCATAAACTTGAAATATTAAAAGAAAAATACATTTAAAAAAGTCATAATATTATAAATAATAAAACGAAACAAAAGCTGTATTTTTTGGAAAATTAGGTTGGGGTGAAAAAGGTATAATATTATGGGAATAAAGTCATAATATTACGAGAAGAAAATTTACCGAGATTCAAGAAGAAAGTTGAAATATTTTTTGGGGAAGAAAAAAAAAAAGAAATAGCAAAAATGGTGTTCCTGCTAATTTATATAAATGGGCTTTTTCACCTGCAGTGGATCATAAAGCTGAGAGTTTTTTCCACTTCTGAGCACATTTACATGTGTTGCTTCACAAAATATCAAAGTGTCCCTGCATCCTTTCGTTTTTCACTATGATTCCCTCACTTAAAAAAAACCTTGGACACCGCGAGGTTAAACCCACAAAATCACATCCCTGAGCAAACGCCATCAACCTTCCGAAAAGATAAGAGCGACTTTAAACTATTTAAATCAATGCATCATTGAGAAACTGTGTTGATGTTTAATTAGATCAAATGATCTTCCCTCAGTTTATGATGGAGTTACTCATTTTTACCCTGGAAGTCGATTAAAATGAGAGAACGCTGGGGAGAATTAATGTTCCTATTTGCAGCCTCATTTACACACTGTCATCCATTGTGGGGAGAGGCTGTAGATCTATTTACTGTATAAATATGCTCGCCTCTAAACTCATAAGTATATTCTTTCTCAGCCCACTTTAACATTTACAGTGTCTGCCATCCTCACCTCCCCTTACCTCCTTTTGTATCTGTCTCCGTGCATCCACGTCTTTGTTTGAATCTCCGTTATGCTACCAAAAGGAAAATAATCGATCGTGAAGTACAGCGGTACCTCGGTAATTTGTTCCAAAAAGGTCAGACGAGAACTGAAACGCGCAAAAAAATAAAGCAGTCTTTATCATGTCTTTATTCAACACACCATGCACACTCCCGCGTTTAGAAATCATCGTTTCAACAACATACTTGTGTTGTTTTAGTTACGGTGTTCCCTGAAGGCGACGCGGTGGGGGAAGGTCAGCAGCCTTTTTGTTAAGCCGTCTGTCCGTGGGTGTTCCACAGCGGGAGAAGAGGCGACACTGCGCAGGGATACGGGGGGGGGGGGGGGGGGGGGTTCGGCGCTGTTGATGGACTGCACTGCTGATGGGGATGTCATAAAACTTCATGTCAAAAAATCCAAACTATCCCTTTAATCCTTCGCCGCTTCAAATTTCACCAACTTCACTCGATCACAGTTTTTGCATATTTAAGAACATTTTACATTTTTGTGCCTAAATTACACATTTTCAAGCATAAAAATGGTAAATGAATTAAATATGAGGCATTCGGAAGACAAATTGTGAAGATATGTAGTATTCTACACTGGTCACTCGGTGTCAGTAATGTTACTGTAATGTTCGGTGAGACACACAAGCACCAGACTTGATCACAACAGGCACAATAATCCCTAACATGGGCTACTTTTGTGGCCGTAACCCACGCCAAGCTAAAACTCACCTCTGAGCGCTCAACGTCGCTTCCTGTCCGCCTACCACATCTCCCCTATCACCAGAAAACATTTACACAACCCATAAACATGAGTCTTATTTATGTTTTATTTTCTCTTATTATGTCTACACTATTGGGCAATAGGAGTGTGAAGGTGACTATAGGGGTGTTATTTCATAGTCTAGAGTGCTCTAATGATGTATTTAGAAGGTGGTAGTTTTCTATACTGTAATGCAGGGGTGCCTAAACATTTTCCAGCGAGGGCCACATGTGGAAAAATGAAAGGATGCAAGGGCCACTTGATATTTTGCAAACCAACACATTGAGAAATGCTGAGAAGCTATATGTAGCTCAAGAAAAAAACGGCATTTCACCTTTGTAATATAGGTGAAATGCTACTAAAAATTGTGTTTTTTCCATAATAATACGAGTTTATTCTTGTAAAATTCGGACTTTTGTTCTTCATTCGATTATGACTAATATTTTTGACATTATTTCCATAAAATTACAGCCGTTTTTCCAATTTCTGCTGATTTTTTTTTTAATTTCCCAAGTATTTCATTTCAGCTTTCCTCTTGTAAATTTTCTTCTCGTAATTATAACTTTCTATCTTTGAAAACAATCATGTATTTTTTCTTTATTTAAACTTTCTTTATTTCACTAAAATGATATGTTTCCTAATTTTACAAGTTTATTCTCATAAAATTTTATTAAATTAAATTAGAAAACTATTTTTTTCTCTTAATATTTTGACTTCTTTTAAAATAAAATTTCTGCTGTTGATTGTTTAGGTATAGTTTTCCAAATATTACAACTTCTTTTCTTCTCCTGATATTTTGGCTTTATTCCCATGTTGCAATTTTCCTCCCAACCTAAACTTCCAAACAACTTTATTCATTGTTTTTGACTTTTAAAACAAATACAACTTTTTTCTTTCATATTTGAACTTCATGCAACTAAAATGACATTTTTCGTCGTACTATTACTTTATTCTTGTGAAATGATGGCTTTTTTTTTCCTTGCTAGATTACAAGTCTTCTCTTAATATTTTGACTTTTTAATGATTTTTCCTATTTTTGCTGCTGCTGTTTTTTTTTTTAAAGTTTCCTTGTTAAATAAAATTTTTAGACTGTGCGGCAGGCCGATAAAATCACAGCCACGGGCCGCAAATGGCCCCTGCGCCGCACTTTGGACACCCCTGCTCCAATGAATCCTACTTTGCAGAAATTCACTTATCACGGTCAGGTCGAGGAATTACTGTATTTAATTTCATTTCTGTTTTTCTACACACCTGAGCACGGGTGTCGACGCCCTCTTGTTGCAGCCGCAAAATGCTTGCTTGCAGTTCGGTGATGTTGAGGTCTTTTTCGGTGAGCTCTTTCATGTTGTCGTTGTGGATGCTCTGCAGGCGGGGGATCTCACGCTGCAAGTGTGCCAGCCTCGCGCTGCCTTCACGCGCGTGACTTGTGGCCTGCAGTGAGCGGAGGAAAGAAACAAACACGTAAGATGCAAGTTGGGCGTCCAAACGCATACGACTCCATTTTTTAACAAAAAAATTCCAACGGCAAAGAGCAAAAAGCGCTAAGATAACCAAACAACCACAAATGGGATGCATTGCGACAAGATTCTGGCAGTTCAGTACAATATGAGCATTGCGCACCTTGACTTTATTGGTCCACAAAAGGAAAGTGCTTGGTTACAGCAGCTCAAACACTCTTGAATAAAATGCAAAGCAGTATGAACAAAATATAAATAAAAAGAATATAAGATAGACTTGCATATTTACAAATAGTGTGTAGAAAAATGGTGAATACGAGTAAATTTACACTTTATACAAGTGAGGGCAGACAGTACACCGCAATAATGTTGTGAAGTATCTTTCACAGGCAGGTGAGGTACTGCAGGGCTGGATGGTCCGGTAGCGTCTACTGTGGGAACGGAACTGGAGGAGAATGAGCTCCGCTGCCCCTCTGTTGTCCGATGGAGTGGGCGGGCGGGGTTGTCCGTGATCCCCCTCCTGGCTCTCACTGTTACAAACGCCTCCAACTGAGTGCCGATAACTTGTTAGGCTTTCCGGATCAGTCTGTCCGTGGGGTTTACACGACATAGCACTCAAATTTCCAGCAACTTGCAAGTCAGCCAGCGAAATGGGGCAAGTGTGTTCGATTTGTGTTTATCCTTATAAATTCATTGTAACGGCACAATGCTCGGGAAATATTCAAAGCATACACCATAAATGGCATGCAAGAGCCAATCACGCCGTGAACCATAGAGCCTATTAGCTGTAGAAAAAAAGGTTCCATACACAATGTTAAAAATGTGACTGTGGTGGTTGTTGCAGGCGGACATGAGGCGACACAAGGTCAAGCAACGGAATACAACGTCTCGACAAATAAACACGTGGGTCTGTGGAAGCGTGTAAGCGTGTGGGCGAGCGGAACAAAAACACTGCACAGATGATGCTTACTCATGTCAATGCAGATGAAAACATTTAACACCGCAAGGAATTCATGTTGCATTGTTTGCATTCATAAGGATGTGAAGCCGTTTTAATTGGAGCTAAGAGGGGTCAGGTTCTATCTCTGTGCAAAGAAAAACCGCGTTGAGACATGCCGAAAGGTCAAAGGAAACTTTACTTTTTTGAAATTTTCTTGCTTTGAAATTCCTGAAAAAGTATTCCATGTTGTAGAATGGAGTAGTGACAGAGGATGGGAATTTGGCTAAATGTCCATCAATAATGGCGAAATGAACAATTTTACTGATGCTCGATATTGGCTGTCTTGCCGATATCCCAAATAGCGATACTGTCCGGCGCTCTACAAGGACACAAAGCAAAGCTACAGAGTTATTTTGGGTGTAATAAAAACATACCTGTTTAATAAATACCATGCTTTTAATACGTGACACGACGCATGGAACACGTACGGCGATTAAAATAGTTGCTGAAATGCGGGGGGTGTTTCATGTGCGCTGCAGATGTGCTGGTTACTGGCACAACGCAGTAATTAGCTGCGGCGTAAATGAGTCGACAAACACAAACAACACCGAGAAGCAATAATCTTGGGTTCACTGCAAACAGACCTTCATGCGTGTCACATAAATCTGCGCCGATCCACACTGTAGGCGACGCGCTTCCCTTTCAGGTCCCCATATTTTGAATCCATGCAATGGAATTCTCACAGGTTAATTCTCCACCAAATGCGTTTGCTGGCATGCCAGTGTGTACATATGCCCCAACCGTAAGCCACAGAAGCAGTAAAAACAGCAGTAGGTGTAATTTAGCGACACCCCGAAAGGAAGGTGCAGGGAGGCCATAAAAACCCTCCCTTTTAATCCCGGCCGGCACCGCCATGTTTGTTACCCGGAGCTCAGAGATATGCCGGTAATTCATCACACACGCCTGAGCTTCCTGTTAAACCTGGCTGCACACGCAGCGCTCGGAGCACAGCTGCCAAACCAATATCGTAAAAAAAGAAAAAAAAAATCACATCAAAGACTTCCCCGCCTCTAAGTCAGCCTTCTAAACAATAACAAACCTAAAAAAACAACAAAAAAAGCAGAAAGAACAAGCGGTTAAATCTTGTTTAATCTTGGAGTCCATCTCCTAGCGGTGGCAGAACAAGCCAAAACGCTTTGCTGGAATTCAAAACAAGGAAAAACAGACTTGGCATTTTTGAAATAATGCAAAAACAGGTTGAGTTTGTCACCTTTTCATTCTGCAAAGTATCCTGCCTGCACCCGAAGGCCACATCAGACCCCGCGTGCTGTGTTTGGATGCAGGCTTCGGCATCTTCTGAATCACCAAAGCTGGAAGGGAATATTACGATTATCATACACTTTTTAAAGCGGAGGCATGACGCTTCAAGGCTACCACAATATCAGATATACCTGCACAAATTCTGCTTTCCCAAGACAATTTTGAGGCATCGGTTATGTATTATTGTAGTTGCCATCGGTGTAGAACTGTACATTTATCACTTAGACGTGCTAATAAGTGATATTCTGATAATTGCTGATAATTTAGTTCCCTTATTCAGCTACACAAGAGGGAGGAAAACCTTAACAATTACACAACACTCATGGAAAAAAAATATATATATATATACACAGAGCAGTGTATCGTGTTTACACAAGCCCAATTCAACGTGTCCGAAAAGGAGGGCTTCAAAGAAGCAGAGCGTATTTAAACGTACTTACTGATAATGGTTAACTTCCTGTGTTTAACGTGCGCCACTTTACCAGGGTGAACATGATTTATAGCGCAGCTTGAGCTTGTTCAGTCATATAGATGGACACATGAACACTATATTGGATGATTAAAAAAAATAAAATACTGTATTAATCATCAAACACTAAGTATATAAATAATAGAATATAAAATAAGGGATATGCACTTCAAAGTATAACTTCAATAATAAACATATTGCATTTATATCACATTATACATTGTTATATTCAGATTTTTTTATTATTAGTTATTCTGTTATTTTTATTTCTGTATTTTTATTTGACATTTGCATGTCAACAGTATACCATTTAAATTTATTTACATTTACAATAGATCATTGGATTTTGCAGTGGTAATGGTCTTTTTCCCCATTTTTATCTTTTAAATATTTTTTTGCATTTATTACTACTATTTATTTGTATGTATTTATTTTGTTATTCTATTATTTGTATTCATTTATTTTGAATTTATTTTTTCTTTTACATAGTGTCAATGTGAGTGTATTTAGCCAACATCATACGACACAAAGATGGATGCTGTGATAAGCTTTAGCATATAAATTCATTCTTTAGCCTTACACAAGATACATTTACAATATATGGGCTTATTTTCATTGCATTTGACATTATACTTTTAACAATAACACAATTGTTACATTAACGCCTCCCATCCTTTATGGTATTTCGGTTTTTATTTTTTTCACCTTTGCTTTTGATGATTTTAGTTATTTATTTATTATTTAGTTTTTCATGTACACTGTCAGTCAGTATATATAGTTAACATTATTAGTCAAATATACAGTATAAAGATAGCTGCTATAATAAGCTTTAGCAAATACATTTATTCTTTAGACTTAAACAAGATACATTTACTTATTTGTATTGTTTTTTGTCATTTTTTTGGACTTACTGTAGCAAATGTGACAGAAATGTTACATGTCAGCAAAGACCCCTAAACTGGCATTCAAAAAGAAAACAGTAGTTCCAATTTGAGGCGCAAAAAGATGCAGCGAATGATGGCAACCAAAGCTGATATGTATCTGTGTATCTCCCCACTGTAAAAATATGCTAACTCTGCCCAGACACCTCTTTAAGTCACCAGTGACAGCTGTCACACATCCAAGATGGCAAAGTCGAGAGAGAAAAAAAACCCACATCACACAGTTCACACACTCCCGTGCACGCTAACTCACACACACACACACACACACAATTTCATATTTACTAGCCTGTTCAGATGAAACTTTTACGCAGATTAAAAAATGTTAAAACTCACATTTGATCAAGCGCGTCTGCACGTTGGTGCCGAGCAGCGAGGGAACGCCGGCGTTTGACAAAAGTGACAAGTGAGTGGATAGAGAGCATCGAGAGTTAAATCGTTCACTTCAGGAAAAACAAACTTTTCAGTCAGATGGCGTAAAAAAGCCAAAGAGGAGAGTGAGGGGCGGGGTGGGTGGAAACGACTTTAGATTACAGCGTCAGTGCGTGAGCTGGTGTGCTATTAGTTCCTCTCAACCTATCCAAACAATGCTTCAAGAAAAGCAAACAGGAAGGTACACAAATACTGCGTTTAATGTATGTACGCGTTGTGCTGGGAAAAGTTTCACCTGAACGCAACAACGATGCCAAAACTAAATTAACCGCTACCATCTACTCAAGTGTTTGCAATAAAACAATGTTGTTTTTTTGTTTGTGTGTGTGTGTGTGTGCTAAGCACTCCGTCGTTTATCAAGGTTAATTGGTTCCAGACCCGACCGTGATTTCTTATTTATAAATGAATTATTTTCGCACTTAGAGCAAAGGAAACATGTGTATAACCTTCTAAATACAAGTTTTAACATTATTAGAGCCCTATAGGTACCTTGACACTCGTATTACCCAATATATTAGATATAATAAGACAAAATAAGACACAATACGGAGTCACATGTTAGCATTGGGAGAGTTCCTGTTCTGTACAGTACTTCCTGCAGCGGCTATTGTCTCGTCAGTGTAACATTACTGATACCAAGTGACCAGGGTAGAGTACTATATACTGTATCATCACGTCTTTGAATGGGTCTTCTGAATGCCTTATATTTGTATTTTACTTTTAGTCATTTTTATGCCTGGAAATCCTTAATTTAGGCCAGAAAATATGGCCCATTTGCTTAAATATGCACATGTATTCAACCTAGAAACAGCGATGATTTATTTGATAAAGTCACAAAATTCAAAGTGGCAAAGTTGAGATGTCCGTTTAATTAAAATTTCCTTTTCCAGGTTAAAAAAAAATGTTCCTTGCACTTGCAGACTTTTGGCCTGGATTTCGCGTGGGTGGGGTTGGCTGCATGTCATTGAAATGATGAGCTATAGAACATGTGAGTGTGCATGGTGTGTTGAATAAAGACACATAATAGTTGGAAACAAGGCGAACGCCAACAAACAGTGGTAAATCTTCTGAAAATTGCTTCTGTTTCAGTTTGTCAGTTTTTTTTGTTGACTGACTGTTCTGTAGAGTACTTCCTGCAGTGGCTGTTGTCTCATCAATATAACATTACTGACACCTCGTGACCAGTGTGCAATACTACACATCATCGCAACGTCTTTGAATGCATCTTCTGAATGCCTTATATTTGTATTTTAGTTTTGTTTTTAATAATTTAGGCTAAATTTGCATATTTTTGACTAATAATATGCCGTATTCAACCACAAAACAGTGATTTAACACTGATGAATATCATTTTGAAAAATGAAGTGGCGAGGAATTGCTGTACTTTGATTAAAATTTCGTGCAACGTGTACTTTCAAATCTTAAGTGTGACATTGCGGTAATACTATTACGCATGGGTCAGAAAGTCAACATGATGATGGACGCCACACGATAAGAGTGAGTGTGCGCCGTCACGTGTGCGTATTCCTAATTATGCATATAACAAATGACGCTATATGCCTAAGCATATTGCTATATATAACAAAGTAGCAGTGCAGGACAAATGGTGCAATATCACACCAGAGATTCCTATTTAGAGTCATAAGTGTCGTTGTGATTATTGAGCAAATGTGACTGAAGTGTGTGCTTGTGCGTGGTTGTGTGTATGCGTGTGTGTTATTAAAAGCGGGCTCTCGATTCCTCAACTTGTCACTCAAGCCTATTAGGAAAAAGCTAACGAAATTTGTCATGAATATGCAGTAATAGCATGCAAATTGCTACCCCCTGCCCTCGTCCCCGTGTGCATGTGTGCATGCGCGTGCCCTCAGGGCTACAGACGCTGGCTTTGTAATTCTTTCTACGCCATTAAAGCAACGCGGCATAATTCAGAAGTTAACTGGCACATATGCACACAGAAAGGCGCACATGTGCGCCGTCACATTTAAAGGTTAACGCACAACAGGTTGTGTTTTTATGCGCGCTTGCGTTAAAAGTGCGGCGCACAAACATGTGGATGGTCTGTTGCCTCCGTCTCCCCGGGGTAATGTTTGACACAGCTTGGGTGCTGCCACAGCAATTAACCTCCTTGTTAATGAGAGGAGCTCTGTCAAGCAGCCAGATGGCACCGCCTGGCACGCCGCCACGCTCGTACGAACACCTCACCCTTAACACGCCACCAAACTGTTGCAGACCCCCGCCGATCCCTCAGCCTGCCCCCTCGGTTGCATGGCAGCTGTTTATCCACGTCCCAACGCTGCAGATGTCACGGCTAACTAGCTGGGGAAGGAAATCACGAGGAGAGGATTCCAGCCATGATTGATTGACACGGTCATTAGAATTGCTGTAGTACAGGCTAGGTCCGTTGTAACATTATGAATATGATCTGATTATTAGTTATGAGCTCATGCATTAAGAAACGGGGGGTACTTACAGTATGTACATGCTCTTTGTGCATGTCCCAGTCCCCACACAAGCAGCCCACCACTGGGCCAGGTATTGATCAGTTAGTTGGAGCTAATAGGGGAAGAGGAGCCTGACCTGGGAAAGTCAATATGGAGAAAAAGAGACATATCCTCACCCTGTCCTGAGAGAGAAAGGGAGCATCTACTAGTGTCCTTGCCCAAGACAATAATGCCGTGTTCACGCTTGTCAGGTTTGGTTCGGCGAAACAAACCCTGGTGCTTTTGCTCTGCTACTGTGGTTCGTTTGGTCGAGTGTGAACGCCATCATCCCATTCAGCCGAGTGTGAAAATATTTCGGGTGTCTGGACTTGTATATGCAGCTAAGATGTTACAGTACATGTTTTTAAATTTATTATTATCTGCTATGCCTTATTTCATATAGTGACAAATATTAAATACAATTAAATAATAAATTAAATTAATTGAAAAAAATATTTGATACAGAAAAAAAAAATACATTTGTCTTGATTTTTTTTTAATTTAATTATTAATTTTTTCCCCAAAAGCAGGTCTTGAAACAGAGGGGTTGTCTTATAATCATGGTTGTCTTTCTTCTTGTCTGTCTGCCCATTGGCTGCTCATTGTAAGCCAGCAGCATGCATTTTTGGTTGAAATATTGGAGTTTAGTGACACAATCGGTACGAACAGTAAGCAAAACGGAGCACTAGAGACAGAGTACCGAGTACAGAGTTGGACCAGTTTCTGTATGAAAGTTGCCTTTTTATACAAAAATCTGTTTTTATGCGTTGAGCTTCTTGTGCTTGAGTTGTTGGGGGTGGAAAACAATCCCTGAAGTGGACATTATTGAGACATTGTGTTTGGGCTTGTTCAGCATCATCTGACAGACTCCCATTGTAGTTGGGAGGGCAAGGTGATGAGCGGTGAGTAGCATGTGACGGTCGTTGGTCCAATGAATGGGAAATTTACACTTCAGAAGCGCTTTGACTGCACCATTGACGGAGGTAGCGTGATATGTCTTCTTTGTAAGAACGAGTATGCTTACCACCGAAGCGGCTCAATTTTAGCCTACCACATCAAGTGCTGTTACCGCTAACAGAAATTTAGTGAGCCATAGCAAAGCCATAGCAAAGCTCTTCTCCAAACTAATACCCCACGTAGAAGCAGGTCTGAGGGCTTTTCTCAGCAATTTGTAGGTGAGATTAAAAAAAAGATTAATTAGATTGATTACAGATCATAATTAATTTCACAACTTGTGTTGAAGTATCGCGAGAATTGATGTTGGGTGTGTGATCCAAGATGGCTAAACAAACAAGCAATGCAACTGGGGGTTCAGAATCTTGTCGAAGGATACTTCGACATGGTCACGGGAGGACTGAGGATCGGACCAGCCACCCTCAGGTTGGGAGACGATACCGCAGGGGCCTTCAATCGATTGCAACTGGACTGTTCAGGTTGTCTTGGAAGACATTTCACCGCTCATCCGAGCAGGCTTCATCGGTTCATACTCCAAGACAAGGTGGGACACACGGGTCAGACTAGATAGGACAGCTCTAGTACAGTTCATGCTCAAAGACACCCTGAACAGTCCAGTTGCGATCGATTGAATGCCCTGAGAATAGAATGACCTGGATGAATGAGAATATTCACAGGCATACCGCAGTATTGTGTTCACTAAGTATCAGGAGAATTGGAGTCGGGTGTGTGATCCAAGATGGCTAAATAAACAAGCAATGCAACTGGGGGTTCAGTATCTTGCCGAAGGATGCTTCGGCATGGTCGCAGGAGGACCAAGGATCGGACCGGTGTGTGATCCAAGATGACTGAATAAACAAACAATGTTGGGAGTAGTCCATCCGCATCTTTGTGAATACCACAAGGGTCTACATGCGCAATATTGTACGATAACTGAGACAATGTAAGAGAATCAAGGCAAAAAAACAAATCACAAGAAAATTGGGGCATTGGAAAACGAAGGTTCCACCGTGCATGCTCGGTAAGTCACAGTTTTCATCTGTTCTGTACCTGTAGTTGTGTCTACAGTATGCTGTTTAGGCTAGAACCTGTAGTGGGACCTCGTCTTTTACATGGTCTGATCTGGACCCCACCGCAGTTCGGGCACTGTGATCTCATCTGACCAAATGAACCACACCAAGAAAAGCAAACCAGAAATGGATCAAAACGGACGGACTACGTCTTTGGTGCAGATGATCGTATTGACTCTTGACCGTATGAACCGCGCTAGCGCAGTTGGTTTTAACTGAACCAAACGTGACAAGTGTGTACACACCGCAAACATCCCAGCACTCTTCAGCAAACTTTGGAGTTTTTAAATTAGAACACCAAGGAGTTCTGTCAGAGTGTGCCTACCTTTCCCCAAATGAGTGTCTGAATTCAGTCATAGCTTTTTCCCCCTCTAACTAACTTTCCACTTTTCACTGCTTTTTGGCGAAGGAAAACAGCACTCAAGATAACAAGTGTTAAAAAAAAAAAAAACTCTCCAGGAGATTACACTAAAGAAAATAATTAAAAAATGTCAGGAAGACGGAAAAGGGGGGGAAAATGACACTTACGCACACATCAATACGTTGATAGATCAGTGTCTTCTGTACCGCATTTTGAACGGAATATATAAATATAAAAATAAATCTGTAGATAAACAAAAAAACAGAAGGAATGGAAAAGTAGATAAAAGACGCTCACGTACGTATACACATATACACACACACACACACACACACCTGGCTGAGTGATGCTACCCTGGAGGGTGGCTTGAATCTGATGTGTTTAATGTTGACGCTGGTGGCAAGAAACACACACGCACACACACTCACCCGCTGTTTCAACCTGCTTGTCATTTCATTTCATGAGACCTGATTTACTCATTTCATTTATTTTATTATTACTATATGTGCAGCCATTTAAAGCGCTCAAGGTGAGATGTAAATCCCCCACCTGTTTGTCTGACAGCGAGCAAATCCATCATGCCCTTCAGTTAAAAGATACGGCAGAAATGCCCAAAAACTTGCAATGTGTGCACACCGCAACAGTGATTTGGCCGGGAGCTTTAATTGGCTGCACTGCAGGCTGTCATGCAACTCAGCGGGTACGCTCGCCCTATAATGGGATGTGTTCTTAATTTTCATATGACAGCTGCTGATAGCACAAAACATTGCATGCAGTGTTAATATTTTAAGTTAATTTTATTTCGATCGTGCCAATTCACAACAGAAGTTTTCTCAAGGAGCTTTACGCATAGAACCAATTGCAGAGGCCCACATGAGCAAGCGGGGTGGCCGTCACCGGCGCAGATAAATGTGAAGATGCAATGGTGCCCCTGCCGACCGCACCTCCAGAAACAGAAAGACTAATCTAAACTTCTGCAGATTTTAAATTGTGGCATAATAAACCCACATAATCCATGGTAGTTGAATGCAAATCACTTTTACCCAACTAATTTTATGTATATTGACCCAAGTAGAAGACAGCATCAACCCTGAATATATGACGACATTCTTTTTCAAGAAAGTCCAAGGAGCTCTGTCTTTGGGAGTCAACAACTCCAGAGTCTAGCAGTTCCACAAAAGTGTCACCACCTTGCAATGGCCCAAATTGTCACCCTCAGATGAAAGGAAATTCTTTCAGATGTTCAGGAACAACCACGCCTCAAAGCTGCCCTGAAGCGGAAACTGCTGGACCACCAGTGTCACCGTCCACGGTGATAACCAGGTCTATGTCACCATTGACTGAGAGCAATAAAGAAGAAGCCCCGGCACCAAAACAGACACTTTCAAGATGGATTACTGTATATTGGATAAGCCAGATGCCTTCTGGACAAAAGTTTTATGACCAGAGCAAACAAAGATTGAGCCATTTGGCTTATAATGACGAGTACTTTGAAGGAGTCAAGGTGAGGCTTTCAAACCGAAGAACACAAAAGCAATAGCATCATGCTCTGACCTCAACCCTTTGGTACATTTGCAAACCCATCCATCCGTTTTCTATGCCGCTTATCCTGGGGGTACGTGGGGTATCGTGGGGGGAGGGCGAGAGGCGGGGTAGACCCAGCCAATCGCAGGGCACATATAGATGCTCACATTCAGTTTGCATGTTTTTGGAATGTGGGAGGAAACCCACGCACGGGGAGACACATGCAAACTCCAGAGATGCCCAAGAGGAGATTCGAACCCAGGTCTTCCCGATCTCCTGACTGTGTGCCAACATGCTAACCACTCGGCCATCCATTTGCAAACCAAGCCCGATAAACTTCTCATTAGTGATACTGATTGATTACAACCTGTAATTTCTCTTTAGTTGCACAACACAATGTGTAAAAAACAGGAAATCAATTTAAAATGACCAAATATGAATGGGGGCAAATATATAATTTCTAAAGAAATTATAATTTCATATTTTTTTCAATCATGCAGTTTGATGCATGGAAAAGAATGGTTCAAATAAATCATTAAGGGCCCCAAATGAATGGCATTCATGCCCATGATATGTGTATGTTAACCTCAACTGTAGTGTTCAGTGCATTAGTATGTAACGTCAATGATCACAGGCTGTCAAATTGTATTAAAAAATAAGAGCAATATATTTGGTTACAGCATTGGACTCTTCATCAATAAGGAAGCTCGACCACAGCCCAGAATAAAACACACAGAGTATATATATATATATATATAGCAGTTTTCGGGCCCCTCTAGAAGGTGAAACCTAAGCCTGTGTGCCCGTAAAAGCGAAAGCCAAGTCTGTATGAAAGAGAGAGTGAAGTTGGTGTGAGTGACAACAATCCATTTTTTGTGTGTCTCCTAGTAACTTTCCATGAATCATATTTTAAGTGTTGCGCAACTCTGATTGTGCTAGGTGAGTGTGCGTGTGTCCTGAAAGCCACTATGAGAAGTTATTAGACCGACATTGCACTGAGCTACTAGACTGTATGATATCTAACAAGTATGATTTCATTGCAGAAAAGTTCTTTTGTTGCTCTCTAGTCAGAGTGTGGGGAACTTAATAAAAACAGCCCTCTTCAAGGGAGGTCTAAAACAGAGGCGGAGCGAGTCTTTAGGGGCCTCAGAGCACTGCATGGTGGGAAACATCATTTAGGGATTTACATATTGCCGTGGGGAGAGTGCTGATGCACTTATCTGCTGTGAAGCTCAGCCTCCCTGAGGAGGAGGATCCTGTCCCTGGGGCCAACTTTATAGCCCCCCACTACACTGCATGGGCAACCTGTGTTTGTGTGTGCGTAGTCTTTCATAAAGTTAGCATTAGAGGATGTCTTTAAATGCCAAGAGTATACTCTACATACTTCTGGGATGGTCCAGTAAGGCAAGTCCTCAGCTCAACCTGGGGCACCTGTGTGCAAACAAACAGAAAGCACAGTATAAGAAGCAGCACAAACTGCCTCTGATACATTGACAGAGTTAATTTTCCTTGTTTTAGGGATATTATTTTGCAGAATGTGATTTCCTCTGGCGCTATAAAGTGCAATCAGGTTTGACGGAACGCAGGGATTGCGGCATAAAACTGCTCCGCCCATGTCCTGCAACTCGGGGTTAGAGACAAAAGCTTTGCACTTAAGAGCGCACCGAACAACACAATCAAAACAACAAACTTCCCTCCCAATAAAAACACAGATAGCATGAAAATCATCTAAATTTGTGTGAGGGATATTAATAAAATGAAACATAGTAGAATGTGATGGAGTGCGTGAAAAAGAGAGCAAGCCAGCACTACTGTTGAAATATCGGGTGCTCTATCGTTGCGGTGACAGGGGTCATTCGGGGAAAAGGAAATCAATACTGACAGCAATGACTCACTGGTCAACACATAAGTGTGTGTAGGAGTGTTTTGTGTTTGTATGTGCATGTGTACAGCATGTGTGTTCTCACAGGAATTCAACAGGAAAAAATATACGCTGTATAAATAATAAATATTCAATATTATGAGGTTATAGTTTTTCCCCATTGTGAAGGCTATTGTTTCTCTCAACCATTTCTTCCTGGTTTTTCCTGGAAGATTGATGAATATCCCAGAATGATGGGTATACAGAGCATACGGTATAAAGCAGGTGCCCTGCCCCTCTAGAAAGTGACAGTTAAGCTTGTCTGCCTGGATATTGAAACTTAAGCACATGTGAGAGAGACTGGCTCAAACTGGAATGACAAAGATTGAGAGAGAGAGCCCAGAATGAAAGTACACAGAGTCTGCATAGCACTTGCCGCACCCCTCTAGAAAGTGAAAGTTAAGCTTGTCTGCCTGGATCTTGAAACTTAAGCACGTGTGAGAGAGACTGGCTCAAACTGGAATGAGGACGATCGAGCGAGAGCCCAGAAGAAAAAGTACAAAGAGCCTACATAGCAGTTGCCGCCCATCTCAAGAAAGTGAACGTTAAGCTTGTCGGCCTAGATATTTAAACTAAAGCATGTGAGAGAGAGACTGGCTCAAATTGGAATGAGGAAGAGCCCAGAATGAAAGTACACTGTGTATACAGCAGTTGCCACGCCCCTCTAGAAAGTGAAAATTAAGTTTGTGTGAAAGTGAGAGTTAAACTCGAGAACAATACACCTATAGTGTGTCTCCCAGTAGTTTTCCATCAGTTGCATGTAATTGTGCAACTCTGTGCTATGTCAGTGTGTACTGTATTGTGAAGGCCTTTGTGAGAAGCAATTAGACTAGTACACTGAGCTATTAGACGGAAGTGTAATAATACTAATACTAATAATAATAATACTAATAATAATAATAATAATAATAATAATAATAATAATAGCCGAACACCATAACAATCATCATTTTAAGAAAAAAGCAAAAGCCTGGAAAATATTCTACTAATAACAGTGAAGTAATGTTTGGTGCGGATAGGAACCCAAGATGCGAGGCACTGATGTGTGCAGAAAAAACTAGCGATATCCGATATTGGCTTTTTTGCCGATAACCAATATTGTCCAACCCTCAATTTCCGATTTGTGTAACATCACATATCTCCTGTCATGGAATTAACACATTGTAGTGACTATATTGTTTTAGACATTTCTCTTGGAGATAAATATAGTATCTATCAATCGTACTTCCGTTTCCGAGTCATAATGTTGTTGTAGCCTATGGCTGTAGCCACTGTGCTAAAGAATTGTTGCTTGTTGCTGAGTTGAGTGGAGGGTAAACTAATTGGTGCCACCTACCTCGACTCCTGTCTCGTCGTGAATCGCATCTCCACATTTGGTGTCCTTCGACGTGGGTAAAAATGTAGACTGACAACAGTGACGAGATTGTGCCGGACGTTTCACACACCCACGCCCGTGGTTTCCACATATTGAAGCCCAGTACTGACTGCGAGGAATAACACAGGACGTGACGAAGTATTTCCACCTATTGGCGCCGCTGGATGCCTTGATGACGGCAAGTACGGGAGCCCATAGGCCTACATACAGCATGTTTTTTATCATCTGTTTTCATTATAGGAAAAAACCTGATACTGATATTACATTTTTATGCCAATATCGGGCCGATAATATCAGTGGGCTGTTATTATCGGACATCCCTACAGAAAACTAAGCCTTTGAAATCTCAGAGGCAAAAATCTAAATCCAAAAATTGAAAAGGAAAAAAGTTCAAATCCAAGGTGTAACACAATGCTAGAAAAAGGGTTTACCAAAACTAAGGGCGAAGCAAAAAGGCTTGAGAGTCCGACAAAGCAGGATGCTGGCACAACAAAAAAAGGCAGTAGGCCAAAGGAGACACAGACGACAACACAGCAAAACAGAAACAATAGTACTTGCCGGAGAAGGTACTGGAACACTACTAGGGAGTATGTGAGCAGGTGATCCAACAAGCATGGAAGCGGCATTAGAGCACTGGCATGTGCTAAAAACAACGCTGCATCCTCCAATTGTAACAGCTGGCTTAAGTAGGCCTAATTGCCAATCTGCCACAGGCGTGTCTACTCAGTGCTCAGGTTGTCTGTGCATACAGAAATACACAATGAATGCACAGAAAACAGCAACAACACAGAACATAACAGAAGTTAGTATGTAAAATGACAAAATGTTGACTTAAACATAGTCAACGGTGACGTTTTATCCAAATCCTGCTGCTGTATATCATTTGAATGATAAATCCAGCCTCCTCTTTGTATTCAATCTGTTTTTTTCCATTTAATGAATTCAAAAATTGATATAAACCTGAACCCTAGATATGCATGTGCTTCACGACAGACACACAATCCACTCCCCCTAAAACAATAACATTGATATTCCAGTGCAGCTGCACGTAGAGGTCAGTGGCTAATATAGATAGACTGGATGAATATGTGTGCATGTCTTTATATGCATATCTTATACCCTTGGGTTAGAAGGAGTTACGACCTGCTTGCATTATTAGGGTGAGTAGTCGGCTGCCTAAACAGCTAGTCAATTCATTACAGATGCAATCCCTTAAGTACATGAATAAGCACACGGCTTCCTCTGTTGCGCTGTTCCCTGCAACTGTAAAGGAGACACAATATTGGAGCACTTTAGATAAATCAGAAATGCGAGCAAATTAATAATAAGGAATAAAACAACATTAGCTGATTAAGTATGTACGTGCGGAGTGACAGCTGGAATTTACAGGCGTGCAGCCGGGGTGTCCGGAATAAGGTCTCATTACGGAGCACGGTGCATGTCCTGTTGGCAATCCTATCTATCTTCACCTGTGGTTGCAGTCTACTGAGAACGGCCATGATAATGAGTCCTGTGAAGGTTATGACCACTCATTTGTTTGAGGCTGGACTTATAGGATTACATGTCTGTCTGTGTTATAGTGTGTGTGTGTGTGTGTGTGTGTGTGTATATATATATATATATATATATATATATATATATATATATATATATATATATATACAGTATATATAAATAATAGTATGGTCATTTAATATCATAGCAGTGTGCAGGAACATTATGCAATAGGTTGTGTCTGACAAATGACCTAATCCTTGCATTTTTAAAAGGAGCCATAGGTTTTACATACACTTATGGGATGAATGAAGTCAGTCCATGTGTAAAACATAATAATTTCAGATTTGAAATGATTGGAATATTGCCTTTTGTTGTTGTATGTTATTTAGGTGACAATAGTATTAGAGTAGTAAATAGTACAGGATGCAACGATACAGTTGAGTTCGTTCGACACGGCTTGATATTTTTTGGATACAAAAAAAAAAAAAAGATACATTTTCAGGCCTTTTTTAAATTCTATTTTTTAAATTACCAACATTTTTGTCAACTCAAAAGTCCACTTTTTAAATCCATCTGGTGCACTACACATGGCTAATTTTCTGCTGTGCATACTTAGAAGTTAGAACTATATAAAACAAAAACGGCACCTTGTAAAGAAATAATAAAATAAATAAATACAAAATAAATAATACACAATTGAATTCAACACGGAAATAAAGATAATTCCACATAATTCATCAATAATAATCGAGTTCACAGATGCAATAGTATTTCACTCTAACCATGTCATGTTCATCACATCCAGTTTGCTATTAAACATTAAAATGATTAAATAACAAGGCAAGACATTAAAAAAACTTAAACCGGTAAAAAGATATTTCAGTTCATCATAAAATAACAGAAACAGTAAGTAAAGTGTAGAAATTTCCGTAATGGACTTCAGGACGTGCATGGTGCAATTGACTTTTTTTTTTTTTTAAAGCTTTTGCATGGAACTAACCATTGCAAATGCAATTCGGACTTTTATTGTATGTATATGCATTCTACCGCTGAGTTACTTTATCCAGAATTTGGCTCATAAAGATGAAAAATGCAATTTTGCATGCAGCTAGAGAAGCCGTCTGGGGCCGCTGATTTCATCTTTGCCGCGGAGGAGCAACAGCGAATCGGGAGGGGACCTTGATGTCATGTGACATGTACCAGTGATGTTTGTGACTCTGGTTACAGTGTCCTTTGATTTATCGAGACCACTGTATCGAACAGTTCAATACAGATACATGTATTGTTGCATCTCTAGTAAATAGTGAAAGAGAATGGCAGACCTTAACCTACGGTAGAGAAGAAATAATCCAAAAATTCCCTTAGCATCAGCAGAAGAGGCTTAGCTAGTATCCACATTCTAGTAATGGATACATTGACAGTGACGGTATTGTGATGAGGAAAGCAACCAAGAAATGTTTTCATAGGTACCATAGCCATTATGATTGGTGGAAATGGTTCACTTCATCTCCTCCTCCACTGTCCATTGTTCCTACTGTCTTCCCTTCAGCCTCCATTTTTTTATTCCTTTCTTAGCAGCCTCCAACCTTGTAACATTCTCCTGTCTCCTCCTTTCTCATCCATTTACCCCTCACCCTCTCATCTTGTCTTGTTTTCCTTTTCAATATCTGGAAATAGCGATCCATTCATGCAATCATTTAATTTCTTTTTCCACTCCTCCTTCTTCCTTTTGTCTGGAGCTAGGTCAACTGAAAAGCAACCATCGGAGGAGAAAAAAAAAGGAGAAGATTGTGTGTGTGTGTGTGTGTGTGTCTCCAGATCACAACAGCAATTACAAGATGAAAAAAAAAATGCAGTTCACAGTGATTGTGACTACACAAAACAGACCAGCTATATCTTGGAAAATCAAGTCAAGGCCTGCGTGTTTGAAAGGGAGTGTGTGCAAAAGCAAAAAGGTACATTTTTCCCCATTGTGAGCTCGCTGCATTATAAAATTATGCTTTCACCTATTCAACTTATCTCCACATTTCATCATTTAGTTTTTACTTTCCCATATTTCAAGTTCAGTCGTTTTTAGTCTGCTAAAAACGAATGAACGAATTAGAAAAGCGCCGCCTGCCGGGGGGAAATCATTTTACATGACTGTAACGTTCCACGTATTCTACAGCACAGGTGTCAGGCACGCCAAATTTATTTTTGTGGCCCGTGAAAGCTTGAAAATGATGCACGTCAAAAATGTGTTCTGTCAGTTTTGACAGAAAAGGTGTACTGCATGCAATTGGAGTTTTTTTTATTTTTGTTGCTGGTGGTTTGGGTGGAAACAGCAGTCGTTATCTTAACGACTGTCGTTTTGCGCCACAAATGATGGTTAGGTCATGCCTCAACCTGAGTGAATACATGCTTAGCTCTGATTCGAGCTGTCCTATCTAGTCTTTGAGCATTAACTGATGAAGCCTGCTTACAAGAGAGGCAAAACGTCTCCTAAGAGAACCTTGAACAGTTGCACACACATTTCAGGCAAAGCTGCGGCCCTCTGATGGCAACCACAACTGTGATGTGGCCCGCGGTGGAAACGAGTTGAACACCCCTGTTCTACAGGGTAACATGACTCAGGTGGTAGACTGGTCGTCTCCCAACCCCGATGGTTGCTGGTTCGATGCTCAGTCCTCGTGTAATCTTCCAACATATTTATACATTTCAACAATCATTCAACATTTTTACATTCCGACATTTGAGATTCTGCTGTCTGTTTGTCTGCTAACTACTGACACATTTGCAACTGCTTCGAGCCATTACATCAAAATGTTCAGCTCATTCAGGTTATCGAACAATTCTAACATTTTCCACTGACAATTTCAATGTCGCCCCCCATTGGTGGAAATTCACCTCACATTTAACATTACATGTGACATTCTGCTTAGGAAGCAGCATAGAAATGGATGGATGGATAGATTTTTACATTTGCATGCCAGTTAAATTTAATAACTGCTTGTAAAGTAAATAATATTTTTATGTGGGCCTGCTGGATGTCGGAAACCTTTTTTTTTTTCTATTTTCATTATTTTCTGTGGTGAAATTGTTTTAAAATATGGACAAATCAGAGGTTGCAATGCCACTTGTTTCACTGTAATACCTTGATTCATAGATGCAGTAGCCTGGATACACAAGATTACATTGAATTTTAGGGATTACAGAGGTTATCAAACCGTACCTCAGAAATGCGTCTGCCAAAATAGCCAGAGAGATTTTTTGGTTCATTAAAGCATTGTAAAACAATAATTGCACCGTTTAGGCAGCGTGGTCGCAGTGTTTCAGATGGACTAGTTACGGTTCCATTCTGAGGCTGATATATTAACAAAGGTTTACGAGGGCAGAGCACTACATATGTAAGTTTGGCCTTATGGCTGACCTTACAATGCACTTAGTATCCTGTACAGGGAGTAATGCTGCAGCCACTCCCACAAGCCATTTATTCCAGCTAAAGACCGCCAAGCACTCGTAAATCAGCATTAGAAACCTCTTCCAGCCTGTCTCTCACTGTCGTTTAAGTTCCCCACCTTTTCTTGTCTTTCATTCTTTCCTTTTGGCCCCTATCTAGCCACTTTTCCCTTCCTATAGTTAAGCATGTGAACCACTGGAATGTCTCAACTCTCCCCTTATTTGATGTGACAGGACTGTCTCTTTTTAACCAACCGCTTCCTATAATGTCTTCCCCTTATGTTCTTACATTTTTCTGTGCAACCAGTTATTTATGTTGCACACCTATTACACCCCCACATTCGCTCAATCCCTCTGAAAATTCCTTCCACTGCAGATAGAGACCGCGTCCCTGAAATGTCGGCGCTGGTATCGGCACCTCTATTGATTTTAATTAAGCTAATTAGTTCATTATTTCAAGGATCAAATGGGAGCATTCATTACTGCACAGTGAGAGGATGGTGTGTTTGTGTGTGTGTGTATGTGTGTGTGGTTGGGGGTGGGTTCCGGTCACGGTGGTGGGGAGGTATGGTGGAGTTAATATGGTAATGAAGACGATCAATTATCACTCACAGCAAAGTCATTAACAACAACATTAGCATAGCCAACCATCGCAACCCCTTGACCTCCACTGGTCCCTCGCACATCCGTCTCACTCGCAATCTACTGCCACATCAATAGATATATACATGTGTGTGTGTGTGTGTGTGTGTGTGTGTGTGTGTGTGTGTGTGTGTGTGTGTGTGTGTGTGTGTGAGACCAGAAGGATAAAGGTTGCACAGTTCAGCAAGGGCTTATAATGTGGATACCCAAATTCTGTTTCCAGCTTCTCACGTGTCATTAGTACAAACCAAGCAATGTGTTCAACAGGAAATCTAACATAAATATATATAAATAAAAATATAACACCCAGAATATAAGACGACCCCTCTTTTTCAAGTTTTTGGGAAAATATTAGAGATAAAATGGATGTTTGCTTTTAAAATCATGTTTTCAGTCTCAGTGAAGTAACAACTGGTAGATAAATGCAATAAAAGGATACCTTGTGGAACCTTGGTTTTCGTATGATTTTCATCCAAAATATTCTCACACAGTGTCTCGTGTACCGTACAATATAACAAACTGTTGTGTTTTACCTCTTGGCATCTTGTGGTATTAATCAAGACTGAAGAAAGAAATGTACTGTCACTTCCATAGCCGTAGCGGAAACACGATCTGCATGTGCGAGGCCTACATCGCTTTTTACGACGGAGCTTCTGGGACTTCATTTGAATGTAAAAACCGTAAGCCAAGTGTAAAGATGGACTCGTTGTCTTAGAAACTGAGAAATACCATCCATACATCCAAACATATCTTGCTTGTAGTTTTTTCAGTGCCGGACAAAAAAAAAAATCTAAAAAGAAATGTACACAACCAGGAAATGAGGGCTATAATTTCTCCACTTTGCAAAATGGATGTGATACTCTGAAAAAATGTATTGCGTTGTAATTTCTGGAATCTAAGTAACATTTTTGGGGTTGGAGGAATGATGTATATTGCATGTGCGTAATACAAATCAGGTTGACTGATGCGTACATGAGCCGTAACTCCTGCAAAATAGATCGACTGATGACGTGCTTTGCATATATGTAGTACAAATCCGGTTGCCTGATGCGTGACTGTCGGCAAAATAGGTCGGCAAGCCGACGACCGGATGGAAACGCGTTCGTTTTCAGTTTCCGGTACGGATCGAGTGGTGACAAAGATTTCCGCCAGCTTTGCTTGTTTTTTCAGCTATCTTGGATCACACGCACCCAACACTACTACGGTGGCTGAGTGGTTAGCATGTTGGCCACACAGTCAGGAGATCGGGAAGATCTGTGTGGGATTTGCATGTTCTCCCACATTCCAAAAACATGCATGTTAGGTTAATTGGCGACTCTAAAATGTCCATCGGTATGAATGGTTGTTTGTCTATACAGTATCTGCCCTGCGATTGGCTGGCGACCGTTCCAGGGTGTACCCCGCCTCTCGCCCAAAGTCAGCTGAGGTAGGCTCCAGCATACCCCCGCGACCCTAATGAGGATAAGCGGCATAGAAAATGGATGGATGTTTCAGTTTTTGTCCGATTCGGTTTTGGACAGACCCTTTGGAACGGATTACTAGTATTTTGTTTCTTAGCTGGTTGACAGTTGCTTGATGACTGAGTGACACAGGCTCACTCGGAAAGAGGTTTTTTCATGTATAATTCTCTAAACCAACAAATAAGTCAATCAGTCTTTTTCAGACTTTTGTCTAAGGAAAAAATGCTGTCTTATGTTCGATAATTATACTGAAGTTCTCTTAGAAGGAGCTTATAATTGTTTAATGACTTACATTTACATCTCTTTTAATGAGGAAATCAATCCATTTAAAGCTACAACATGTTATTTCCGTTTCATACAGCAGCGAAACAAAACCACCAGAGCCTGCAATTCATCTCCACAGAATGCTTGGCTGTTTGAAGGCCTGCTGTACTAATAATTTGACAATGGTGATGAAATGGAGAGATGATGAGCTGAATGGATCAAAGGGAGGGCCGCAGATCTCAGATGATCCTTACTGATCTGGTGTAATCTCTGTGAGGCCTTCCACAGTGCTCCAGACTGGCCTAAAAGGCAAGAGGCCAAACTGCGGGCATTAAAACATGGTCCCAACAGACAAACACAACCATGCGGTAGTATTGTTTATATCTGGGGTGGTCAAACCTTTCCTTCCAGGAGGGTTTCCCAATTTAACGTCGTGCTTAATTGATTCTTCCTAAAAAGACACACTTTCACAGCAATACAGATGTAATTTGTATCCTTCAGTTACTTTTTCCATGTCAGGATTTCACATGGGTTATAATTATATGTAAAGAAATGAAAAGTTACTTTCACAACTCCAAGCAACTAAAGGTCAACTTTCAAAAGCAGTCTCTAATGCGAGTGTGTGTTGTGTGCAATGAAGAAGACGGCGTACATCCGCCTGTCTATGTGGAACCAATAGACCAATCACAGCAGTGCACAGACACACAAAGACTCAAATGTCATGAATTCATGACCACAAAAAATCTCTGTTTTGTGTCAATTACACTTCAACTACGTCAACAAGACCCAACACTACGATTCAATCAGACGCTGGCCGAGCTCCTATTACAGAGCCCATTGCATTGTTTACATGGTGGAAAGGTCCATAAGTAGTTCTAAATGCTCTTCATTTGATTGGATTTCACATTATGGACATCAGAGCAGAAACACACTGTTGTCCCCCGACTACCATAATAGACTGCTGAGTGACTGACTCCATTTGTTTGTATTTGTTTACCAATCGAGACTGTGAAAACATACAAAGTAGCATAAATAGACTGCGAGAGCATTATTTAGTGAAAATGGAGATTTAAAAACGAGTCGACACAATAGATACGCTTATAATCCTTCATGCTGAATCCACAATCAATACCAAAACTGTTCTACCAAATAGGCAGAAGTGTTTTTTTCTCAAACAAAGAAAATGTCATTTAATCAGTTCTCCAATAATGCCTTCACCTTCTCTACGGCAGCAAAACTAAGGTCTTGGTCATTGTCACTTTAAGTGGCCATACATTCTGCAACATTGTGTTTATTATGCAGCCTATTCAGGAAATAGAAAGCTTTTCAATGCAAAGAAATGCAGTGTATTATGTTATGCTGACCTTTGCCAACAGCGTGGAGAGGACACAACGTTGCCCTGCTGACCTCCTCTGCCACAACAGCAGATAAGTACTTTCATATACAGGTACTCTATAGTTGGCCATAACTACTTTCCTGCATGCCGAATCCACTCAGACGAGCTTCTACGGATAGAGTCGCGATTACGGAAATGGAAGTAAACGATAAGCGGTGATGACGGCTGGATGGTGTCATCTTCTCATTTACTTAACTCGTTCAATCCCAGACGTTTTTTTTAAATGTATCCCCCTCAGTACAGGCTGTTTTGGACGATTTTGACTCATTTTTCAAGGCACACAGAATATTGTGTTCTATGGCGCGATATATTCATGGAACCTACTAAAAGAAATATTACACTCTCGTCTTTCAACAGAAAAAAAAATACTTTGTTTCTACCTTTTTCCGTTCTTTAGTAATGAGCATTAGAACACAGGTAAGTTTCAGGAAAATATCAGTTTCCAACAAAAAAAAGGGAGAAAAACTGCTTTTTGTGAAAAGATGCATTTCAAGCATAATATTTTTTGAAGCATAACATTTTTTTGCTTTTGTGACAGCTCCAATATCTAAACAACTATACCAAAACATAAACAACACACACAAAAAAAGAGTTGTTTGCATCAAAATAATTTATTTGCAAATATAACACCATGAACTAGTTACAATCCTTCTGCACGCTACACTCCTCCACGCTGTCTCACGTCCTCCTTGCTGCCGAGCGCTTCATACGTGGAAAAGATGCATGCCGAGCGCCTGTCAAATGCTCTTCTGCCAACTTGTGGCCGTTTTTATGGCTTCAAACTGCATGAAAAGTCAACTCTTTTAATGTGCAATTGTGTCATCACCTCTTTTTGCCTCTTGCGCAAAAAATCGTTAAAGACGTATAAATACGTCTTAAATAAATACAAACGCTTGCTTGGGAGCGAGTGTTTCTGGTTTAAAAGTGTTCGGGTTTAAAAAATAAAAAAGTATAAATACGTCTTTGGTATTGAATGAGTTAACTGGCCATGATTTCATCATTTTCCCCCTCCACCACACCCCCACCGGACTAGACCCATCATAATGTGTTTAAGAGGACGGCTAACACGTAGCATTGAGTGTGACGATAGATCAGAGAAAGCGGCCAAGAAAATTAAATTAAATTAAATTAAATTAAATTGACACTTTTCAAAATAAAAAGTTTCAAAATAAAAGTCGCCTCAGAAAATGAATTCTTAACTGGTAGCTCCAAATCCATCTGTGGCGGTGAAAATAAATCGCCACAGATAAATCAATGTATGGGAAACACATTTACACTTGCACAATTCAACAAGTCTAAAAATAGGTATTATAATTATCTTTGCTTGACTTTGTTTAATATCCAGTGGAACCTAAGTTGGCGTACACCCCAATTAGCGTGCTTTTGGGTTTACATCACACGTGTCAAACTCAAGGCCCGGGGGCCAAATTTGGCCTGCCGCATTGTTTTTTGTGGCCCGCAAAAGCTTAGAAATGATGCTCGTCAAAAATGTGTACTGCATGCAATTGGAGTTTTTTAATTTTTGTTGTTGGTGGTTTGGGTGGAAACAACAGTCGTATCTTAACGACGGTCGTTTTGCACCACAAATGAGTGAAACCAGTCTTGGTCAGGTCATGCCTCAACCTGAGTGAATAAATGCTTCGCTCTTTGCCGTTTATGATGTCCTCACCAGTTGGTTCTGTTGTTCTTTGCTAACTAACACAGTTACACCACAGGTCTTTGCTTTTCTTATTGGTCACGGCTGCAAAATAACCCAAAATGGAGCAAAAGAAAGTTGCAAGTGCCAGCCTTTTGGTAAAGAAGGTGAGAAACACGACCCAAACAAATACACTGTATAAATGAGATCCAGATAGTGTGTACTATTTAGTACCAATCTGTTGTCTCTAACAACAACAACTACTGGAAATATCTTTCAGGACTTACGTCAAAAATCGAGTTGGGGGAGCATTGCTTCAAGCCCAAAAAAGAACCAGGGTGGTCGTCTTCCTTTTGCAAGTCTTCCACGGTCTGGATTAACACCTGGTTCTGGTCTACAAGGTCATCCAGGTAAGACTTAAGACAATCCACTTTCTTCTGCAAAAACAACAGCAAAGCACGATCAAAACGAGCGGGTTATTTGCGGTGTTTTCACGAGACGAGACCAGATTTAAGCACTTCTTTGAACAATAAAACCTTGTGCATGTTGATTAGTCAGTCAAACCAAAGAAAAAACATGAACCATCAAAGAAAACAATATTAAATGGGGGGAAAAAACAGGAATACTGAATTAAAGCAAAGGCAAGCATGAAAACATGAACCACCTAGACCTCACAAACCTCTCGAGATCCATTGTTATTTGTTTCAAAATGAAGGCAAGAAATTGATGTTATGACAGTAATTTTCTCTGATTGAGCAGACAAACAATATCCCCTAATGATCACCTCACAAGGGGAATAATAAAAGTTCCCCTGACATATTGGGCGGCAGGATGAGGAAATGGCTCTTTTATTGAGCTGCATGTTGGTCCATTGTGATTAAGAATATGTCTTTTTAACTGGACGGTACATGGGGTGGCAGAGCATGCCAATCAAATCGCACAGACACACTGTGCAGATGAGGGAAGGTGAAAAACACATCATCAAAAAAGATCCAGAATTGAAACTCTTCTCCTCTGTATTGTTCAATAATGCATTGCTATAACCACAGGCTTGTTGTTAGAAGGACATTGCTGGATTCATGACATAATGACTGCCCTACTTTAGACATCGCCAACATGTGGGGCGTGTTGAATTGGCATTAATGTTTCAAATGTTTGCCACGAGCCAAAACAAAAGACTATTCGAAATATAAACAGCTGTCCTTGAAGGACAGGGGGGCCAGATGCAAATAAATGGCAAATGCATTTAATCCAATAGTTGTGGTTTGCAGTGGTGTAGTGGCATTGTATCACATTATGGGGTGTTTCTAGTAGGGTTGCAAGAGCGTAATAGCCTCGCCCGTCTGTTCGTCTGCTCACGACGTCGAGGTGCGATGCGCTTGTTTTTGAACACCTCACTTCTGTAAACAGAATACCGTAATTTCCGGTGTATAATATGCGCCTAATTTATGGCTAAAGACTATATCCCCTGATGCTTAGAGTGCAGATTCAGGAAGTAGTGACGTGGACGAGTGAAGTGGAAGCTCATATCACGTTTTGAAGTCTTATGAAGTGATATCTGACACATCTTAAGTAAGTTTGATCACATGTAGAATTTCTACAGCTTCTGTTTGGACTGCAACCGTCCACTATCACCAACGGGTTTTCGAAAGGCTGGACCACTCAACTACTAAGACGTGGACACTTGCGGCTTATGTGCAGCCTATATATGTACAAGTACGTATATATATATTTTTTTTTCTCTTGCAATTTAGTGGATGGGGCTTACATTCCAGTGCGCTCTATCTATATTCTGGAATGCAGAACCACCAGTGAATGGCAAAAAAACCCCCAAAAAACACAAGTAATTGATGCGGCAATAAAAATTCATTCAACTATGCTATTCTCTGATTTACGATTTCAGCATTTACAATAAAAATGACTTTGTAATTATTAGATAAGATTCATTTCCAGAACCCGCCCCTTTTCTTTTCAATTCCCACTGTACACTTGTGGCACAATTCTCTTTTTAGCCCTAAATATGCCTCACATACTTATTAAACGCATTTTAAGTATAACATTTATCGGTACTCACCACTAATTAATGAGAATATAAGATGATCGCCGAACAGATGGATTCTTAGTCACGGTGTAGCCTTTAGCCTGGTCGTCAGGCGAGCGCTAGAGACCAGCAGGCGTTTCTACATAAGCCATATCTACATAATCCACACTCCTTGTCTGTTCCAGTAACGACTTACAATGCTATATTAACTTTGTGTTTTGAGGTGGAATTGACTGTTTAAGCTAGTTGGTTAACAAACAACTACGATACATTCAAGGACCACTGAACAACACTTGATGAAAAAACATTATCAGTGAAGACATTAAAAGTGTGAGCTTTGTAACAGTGGTACATGAATGTGGTACATGAATTTACCTGTATGATCACGTATTTCTAAATGATTACGATTAATGGTGAATAAGACGTGTTTTCTGCAACAACAACAACAAAAAAAGCGCAGGGATGCATCGTACTTTGATGACCTTATTTAGTTTACACATTTATATTACAGATGAAAATGTGTCAGGTACAAGAACCTCTTTATCTTGGGGTTTAGTCGGTTACAACAACACAAACGTGCAATGGGTTAAACGCTGCTTCATTTTCAACGGACAAGCTTTATGATAAAGTGTCCACATCAACCTTTAGGACAAGGGAGCTGCTGGGTTCTAAACATGTAACCTTGTTAAGGAGGTCCTCGAATGGGCCCGGCTGACCAAAAGCCATCTCCGAAACCTTGTTACACCTGCTTTGATGCACAGCCCAGCTGACACAGACTACATTCTGAAGCTAAATGATGTCACATGACAATCCCGATGATTAGAAACCTTGCTTTTTGTATTCTAAATATGAGTTTGGGTAAGTGTTCCTGATCTGCGCCGCTCAGATGGAAACATAATGCAATTTGCCACCTGTTACAAGTACTGCCGCTTTATGAAAGCAGCCCCTGCACTTCCTCCTGCCATTTGTCTGACAGAACAGAGGTCATGTCCTGATAGCCATGACTTGGGAGGAAGATTTTTTTTCATTGTATGCATTATTGTTACAATTTTTTGCAGTGGTTTGAAAGACAAATCATGCATCAAATATTCCTTTTTGTGTCCTGACCTCACAGGAACCCATCTAATTGTGCAGTACATCACAGTGTGAGGTGTTCAGAAGGTCGTATCCCTCACATGCACCTAATACTTCACCAAAGTACACCTCTCAAAGCTGGCCAAGAAAGAATTAATTGCATTGCATCTCATTAGATTGTGAATGTGTACCAAGTAAGTGCATTTAAACTCCTTGGTGGTGTTTTCTACTCACCTGCAGCACCACCTCTGGGCTGGCAGCAGTGTCCTCCTCCTCCTCAAGGCATCTCAACCTTTGCTCATACAGTCCTTTAAACTCTTTTAAAAGCTGTTTCATTAACCTCGCCGGTGTCTCCGTGATCTGTTTGGCATCTTGCAGCTGCGGCGCAGAGGACGGGTTGAAAGCACCACTCTCCTCTCCCACTTTTCGCGTCGTTAAAGCTGTTTTGACAGTCATGGGTTCATTATTTAAGTGCGTGGGCTTTCGTGAAGCTGGTGATCCGACGGCGGTTTAATAAACGGCGGGGGTAGCCGCACATCACTAAGGAGAGACAATAGCTGGCTTACAGTGCTGGTTTTGTCCTTTTGGTGCATTGCCTTCGTCTACAATTCAGTCTCTAGGTCCGGTTACCACAACAGAAACATGAACAGTACAATAAATTGTATTTTTAAGGACATGCGCCTCCCAATACAGTTTGCCGCTGCGATGACGTTCTGTGGCCTGATTAGTTCAATTTCACCAACGCGTCGCATTATTGTGACGTTTTGTAACGCCATTGGTTACTTTCTTGAAGAGGCGGGTGTAAAGGTTTACAACGCGGAAGTAGGCATTGTTGACATTTCGTCAAGATCACCGTAGAAAAGGATGGCTCTTTTAAATTGATTGCGTGTCTCACGACAGCAAATAGGTAAATATACCCCTCTGTCTCTTGAAACAAGTCGGTTTGTATTCAGAGTCCATGAAAGTCTGCTCCAGCATTTGAATAACGTAAATACTTGTTGTTTTGTTTGCAACATATCGACCATGTTGTCACGATTTAGTTTTATTATTGACAACATCATAAAAAACAGAAGCATTCAGTGCAATTCAAGTCGAGACGCGCAGTATTTAGCTCTGACTGTACTTCAAGAATATGCAACACTCCAAGCTTCTGTTATTCTACGACTTAACAATCAATACCATGGATCAAAGTCTCCCACATTGAGATTCAAGGCTAAGTTGATCTTATTGATTTCCATAGACTATTCACTTCATCTTTTTCATCCCAATCATCACTCCTCTCCACGCTTATCTGGCCGTTTTTTCCCTACTCTGTGGCTTTGACAGTGCTCCTCACGGATAATCCCCTCTGTGGTTATCAAATTTGCGTTTTTTAATGACAGGGAAAAAGTGGGTGTGACGCAAGGCATGTGTTTGAATATACTGTCCTGCATGTGCACCTATATTTTATTTGTATCTTAATATTACGTTAAATGATTGTGTAGGAGGTGTAGTCGTTATCAGCAAGCCAATAATACATCAATGGTTACGTAAAGTGGGAATCTGTCTATATTCATAAATAGTCATGCAAAACTCCCGCATACATTCTTAGAAGACACATTTTGTTGTTATAAATGCAGGCATTTTTGGTCCCAAAAATCCATAAAAGTAGGAATAAACAATATGTTGTGTTGCATTATGCAGTAATAGCAAGTGTTGAACTCTAAACTAAACCACATTCAACTGGGACCTTTCCTGTGTCTCAATAAATAGTCCAGGGTTGTCCAAAGTGTGGCCCAAGGGCCATTTGTGGCCCACCGCACATTTTAAAAATACAATTTAACAAGAAAACAAAAACAATAACCATAATAATTATAAATAATAATTGAATAAGGTTGCGGAAAATGTCGTGTTTTGAGAAAGTCAAAATATTATGGGGAAAAAGTCATAATTACCAGAAGAAAATGTACAAGAAGAAAGCTGAAATAGTTGAGAAACAAAAAAAAAACAGCATTCAAAATATGAACAGAAAAAAGTGATGATGAAAACGTTGCATTCTAACGAGAAAAAAAGTCGCTATTTTATGAAAACAAGCTTACATTATGAGGAAAAATAATGCCATTTTAGTAGCACAGAGTTGAAATATAAAAAAAAAAATCTATTTTTTTAAGGCATCATATTATGAGCGTTTGCATGTTCTCCCCGTGCGTGCGTGGGTTCTCTCCGGGTGCTCCGGTTTCCTCCCACGTTCCAAAAACATGCATGTTAGGTTAATTAGCAACTCTAAATTGTCCATAGGTATGAATGTGAGCGTGAATGATTGTTTGTCTATATGTGCCCTACGATTGGCTGGTGACCAGCCCAGGGTGTACCCCGCCCCTTGCCCGAATCAGCCGGGATAGGCTCCAGCATTCCCATGCGACCCTAATGAGGAGAAGTGGCATAGGACATGGTTGGATGGATAATATTATGTGAAACAAAAATATTAAAGGTAAATTTTGGTAAATTAGGTTGGGGAAAATATAATAGTATAGGAATAAAGTCAAGATATTATAGTCGTAATAGTACAAAAAGAACATTTGCAAAAGTTATTTAAGAAGGAAGTTGAAATATTTGGAAAATAAAAAAAAAAACAGCAAAAATGTGGGGAAAAAAAGCAATTCATACTAATATACGCTTTTTCACCTGTATCACAGTTTTTTTTCTTGAAATATGGCCCTTGCATACTTTCATTTTTCTGTATTTGGTCCTCAGCGGAAAAAGTTTGGACACCCCTGAAATAGTCATGAAAAAATTTGGACCGACACTCAACTAAAATAATGTTCTGCTATCATCAAGTAAGACAAGTTAGTTTTAATAAATTCATAGATGAGAATGCAATTAAATCGCTGGCAATGAAACCATTTCGAAAGCTGCACATTTCTGTCTGGCACAAACATCCATTTTAGAACAAAGTCAAGTAAAGTCTGGACTAATACGATCGGGAAATTATAAAGTGGGCTGACTCAGCACTGTTTTGCCGCAGCTACATGCCAGCTGCGTGTGATTCGGAGTGATTCATTCAGTCTTTGCAAATCACATATTTACAATCCAAAGGCAAAACTTGGAAATAAATCATTTACAGACAAAAACTATACCAACGTGAACCAATATCAACATCCCTAATTTTGAATGCACCACCATATTTACAAGTATAGCACTTTCTTATTGTATAAAGTCTCTATGTGAGCTTCCACAACGCTCATGTGCTCCTTTATTCGCAGCTCCACTTTGTCTTCCACATTCATTTGTGCCTTTTCGCCCTCTAAATGTTTCATGACATTTTAGTAGGTTTTTTTTTTTTTTTCGCAAAGCCATGTACTTATTACATTTATGCCCCTTAGCATACTCAGCCTTTCTACTCATGAAATCAATTAATTCTCTTCAATAATTTACCTTCCGAGCACACCAGATTAAGTAAAGCGCATTTTTTTTTTTGTGCTGTTGTAACCAATGTATATTCTCTTGGTGTGCCGGCATTAACGTTGGCCTTACCCTTCGACTCGGAGGAGTCTTGGGTGATTAGAGAAAGAGCGAGAGTCTTGATAGAGCATTGCTGAGTGACACACATACACACAGACACACACACACACACAGCCTGAAGACCCCTCTGTGCATTTGCACACATTCATTTTTCATGAAACAGACTCATAACAATTAGTCTGGTTACCGCCTGGGTAGTCTTAACATTCTGACATCACTCTTTTAAAAGTTCTGAAATTGACGTCCTTATTCGTTTTCACAGTGAGGACATTAGCTCTTCTTGGCCAAAGAAGGGCAATAAAGTGGACGGGGGCGACGGAGTAGAGTGCTCAGGAAAGTAGGTTTGACTCACGACAGCATTCACACAAGTGCATTTACAAAAGAAATAAATGCTGGAAAGTTGGAAACTGGCACAATTTGCCACGCATTGCAGGAAATCGTCTACGCTAACAACCGTCGCTAACACTTTTCCATTGCACGCTGCTATACTTGCGTCTCTTTGGTTCGGTCGGTTTTCTACTTAAAAGTAGTGCCACCTTAGTAATAGGGCTGGGCGATCATTTTTATATATCAATATACTGGTATAAATTCTTCCAGTCATAAGAAAATGACCCGTATAAATAATCATTTCAAACGGAAAAAAGCAGAGTTGATGACGTGTTTTTCCTGCGACTGCGCGCCACGGCGCACTGTATTGACGCATTGGCGCTTCCGTTTACAACTGTTTTTCCATTTCCGCTGTTTTTTTGGGGGGTTTTTTCCAACTATTTCAACTTTCCTATTGTAAATTTTCTTCTCCTAATATTCCAACTTTATTCCCATAATTTGTTGACTTTATTTCCATATAATTTTAATGGGGGTGTCACAAGATCTTGCGAGATTAAAACGTGACAAGATTTCTCGTCCGTGGGCACCGGGTCTGGGGCAATAATTAATTAATGAATTAATCACGCAATAAATTAAAATGAACTCGATAAATTTTCCTGCCTCAATACATTGCCATGTGCATGCGTGTCTGTTTACCTCTTCTCTCCCCTACAAACAGGCAGGAAGAGGGTTCACTCTGTGCATTGATTTCACCACCTTGGTGCGTTTTTTGTATAGAACAACGGCATGAACGGAGTGAGGGTTTTTTGTCAGTCATAAAGTGTCTTTTACTTGGTAGGTGGAGGCAGGGCTCATACTATACACACAGAGTGCAGAAGAGTGTAACCTAGTAGAAATTAAATTAGTAGATAAAAATTTATTGTCATATATTTTTAAAAATGTTTTTATTGTAATTTTCTTAAATCCAAAAATTATGTTATTTTGTTTTGTTTGTTTCTCATAATATTTTGACTTAAAAAAAATAATCTTTTAAAAAAATATTTCAACTTTATGCCCACTAAAATGACGTTATTTTTCCTGATAATATTAAATATTTCCCGTAAAATTATGACTTTTTCTCGTTAGACTACATCTTTTTCCTCTTAATATTTTGTTTGAATTTATTCTTGCTGATTTTTCAATTTTTGCTGTATATTTTTGTATTGTTTTGGTTTTTCCGTTAAATTCTATTTTTAGAATGTGCCGCAGGCCAATAACAAAACGGGCGCCGACCACAAATGGCTCCTGGGCCGCACTTGGGACACCCCTGCCCGAGCCGGACCAAATCAATATGAGCCAAACTTAAACAGTCATGGGTTTGATCTGCGAAATCAACAAAAAAAAAAAAGTTGATCGCTGTTTTCCACAGTCAAAGCTGAAGTGTGTGAATATCTTGTTTTGCCGAAAACACAAAGATAATAGGTCTGCTTTCCTGGATGACTAAGGAACTTCCACATTATTCACATTTGAGAGGCTGAAAGCGGAGGATATTTCCTTTTTTAAATAAAAAAAAATTAATTAATTGAATACCAAAATAGTTGGCGAATAATTACATGCTTGACAAGTAACTGGAAGTAGTATTTGGTCGTACCTGATTTTTGCCAAAGTAAAAATATCAATGGTAAGTGTAGCCGAGTAGGTACCAGTGGAAAAGGTGGCATAAGTCCAGATTTTGGTCACATGGTGTCCTGGTGGGACGGAATGGTGACGCTTTCTCGCATTTGTGCACTGCAGAGCATGCAACCACCTTCCCGGCATCCCCCGGTTGTTCGTGAGCTTCCTTTTCTTAACACCTCGTCCCCTCCCTAGACACAAAGCCAAGGTCAAGAAGAAAGCGCAGCCTTGCTCTGTCTACAGGGCTTTTCCCTCGATGCCTTGCACCTCACTGTGGCAGATATGCTTCAGGAATGTGCCCTCCTCCTTTATTGTGACCGTCAGTCTCAAGGTCAGCTCCCACGGACGTTTGCGCTTATCTCCACCTCCCCCCCACCCGCTCTTTCCTTCATTTTTTTTCCCTTGGCTATCTTTGCCCCCAGTGTTTCCCTCATTCACTGTATCGGTAAACAGTAGCCCCCCCGCCCCAACCACCACCACCACCTCAGCTGGGGGTTGCATGATGCCTTGTCTGACATATCTGTCTTTATAATCTGTCCCTTTGTCTGTCCATATTTCAGAAGCAGAGTTTTTAGAGGACTGGTGCAGCCGGGGGGGGGGGCTTTTGTTGCCTCACACCGGTCGTAGCCCCAATTAGCTCGCAGCAATGTCGCTGCGTGCTCCCTGCTAGATTGGATGATGTCTCTAAGCCATGTCAGTCAGCCTTGAGTCGCTGCATTCATCTTTCATCTCTTTTGCGTGCACAAGGAAGGACCGCGTGAAACAACTGAATGGAATTTTTTATTTTTTTTTTGCATCGCCGCTTTTGTTGCTCCGTTGGTCATCCCTGAACTTTTCCACCTGGCCGTGTGACTCTACAAATGATGGCTTTTAGAGTCTGATTTGCTCAAGTTAACAGAACACGTTGCATTCATGCACGGGTTTGGCACTAGAGAGCTTCATTCCACATGCTGCACACTTAAAGCCCGACACGGTGCGCGACTTGTGGCTATTACACAAGAAGCATGGATTTCCAGCTGTCCACAGTATAAGCCCTGTAAATTCAAATGCTTAATTTTTATAGGCAGCCCGGCATTGACTGAAGTGTCTGCTCGTTATATATCCGGCAAGTGCTGCAAGTCTGAAAGGAAACTGTCAATAGCAATCCCAGCTATTGATATGGCAGTGGGCCGGAGATGTAACTTGGCCCCCCGACTCTGCGCTATCCCTCTGATCCCCCTACATCATAATTACATTAATATTGACAGACCCTTGACAATAGTCGCATTACTATTGATAGGTAGCTGTCAATACAGTGTTTCCCCCAAATAAAACATATTCATTCATAACTTGTAAACTGCTCGATAAAAGGGCTTTGAAAGGAATATCGGACCCGGCCGGGTTTACGCCTCCCGAGAGTGCTGCTGTGACGGGGATTCTCACCACCTGGCTGCGTGTGTAGATTAACTTCGAGGCTCCTCTTGACATACATAAATAGTCCTGCACACTTCCACACACATGCACGTCACATAATCGGCACATTTTCCGCACACATCAAGGCAAAACTTTCAGATTAAACTAAACAAACGGAGCCTGTTTATTGGTAAGGATGCACATTCAAGTCTGTTTTTTTTTTTTTTTTAATCCAAACTCCTCTTTCGTCACAGGCGAGGTTCTAAACATGGCAGCCTTTCAAATTCAACTCAATGAATTTGTCACACCTGCTTACCTCAGCGTAAATCACTCTTTTTTTCCCTCTCACTCTTTTTTTCCTTTTCCATTGATTTGCTAATTCTGACTTAGCTGTACGGTGGCACCGGCATCTATTGAAACATCATGAATACACAGACAGGACCTCACCATTCCCGCTTATTACATTAGATCTGTTTTATTTTTTTCCACCTCCTCTTGAGCCGTCTAAAGTGACCATCATCTCCCTTTCTGCCAAAACTGCCATATTTACCCGGCTGAAATCTGTTTTAAAGCCTCATGACAAATCCTGTTCAGCGAGACACAAAAGCCACTGTCAAAGAGGGCCTCTCGCTCTCTCACCCTATTGCTCTGTCTCTCCTTGTGCGAGGTTCGTGGTCCACTTCCTAAGCGTTTGACTTGAGGAAAGGCCAGATAAAAACGGGGGGAACTGAGAGCGTTTTGCGGCACAAAGTAGCCCAGACGTCACAATGGCGCGATCCCAAATGGAGTCGACTCCAGGGAGAGGGAGATTGTTCCACATTTGGCAGATGTACCAGAGACTGTGCCGTTAGCCTAATCCCCCGTGATGTGATTTGTACACACACCCCTATCTCCAGAGGGTGCAGGCACCAGGAGGCCCCGGGCTTCGCCGTGTGTGTTTCTTGGCTTGTGTGTGTTTATACACTGGAGGGAGACTAAGATCCCTCCCTTTCCCGCTCTTTTGCATTGCACGGCTCAAAGGTTGCATTAGGACGGCTTTTACATATGAAAAGTGATTTCCGTCCGTGTATAAGGAGAAAATAACCCTCCAAACAAGATGGCCTTCACCTCAAGGGCCCCGGTTCGCCCAACAACCAAGTCGTCCCTCTGTGGGTACTTTCCCCTTAAGTAGATCCGCTCTGGTTCTGCGGGTAATCAAGTCATGCAAAGGTTTCTGCAGTCAATTAGTTGGCAACTTTGGCTAATCACTTTGGCATGTGGCGTATCCAAAGCGAAACTCAAGAGGGCTTCTCGAAATGTGTTCTGTTTTCTAGCAGGTATGGAACACGAGGGCAGCCAGGTAGGAGGATCTCTTTCAGAAACCGCTTCTGACCAGCTGATCCCAGTCCTGCGCATCAGCCAGCTGGATGCTCTCGAGCTCGACTCAGCCCTGGAGCAGCTCCTGTGGACCCAGTTCTCCCAGTGCTTCCAGAGCTTCCGCCCGGGCCTTCTGACACCTCTGGAGCCCGAACTGAAAGCTTTGCTCCAGCTGCTCCTGTGGAGGTTCACTCTGTATCCTGACAGCACCACAGTGGGCCAGTCTATACTGAGCCTCCGCCACCACAACGTCTCGTCCTCATCCGCGCGCTACAAGCCTCTTTCCCGGAGGCAGAAATTGGCTCTGGTTCTGCTAACAGCGGGGCCTCGTTGGCTCCAAGAGCGCTCCCACAGCCTTCGTCGGTGCCTCGGTTTGACCTCAGGAGCGTCTGAAGGTGATGCGGTGTTTTCCCAAAAGGCCCTCAGCATTTCCCTGACTCTGATTTCCGGAGTCGCGCGTCTTGCGAGCCTTGTCAACTTCCTCGTGTTCCTCAGGAAAGGTCAACACCCAGTCTTAGCTGAACGGCTCATCGGAGCTCAGGCGGTTTTTAGCAAGCCCAACGTGACGCGGGACATTACATACCAGTACATGAATCGCGAGCTGCTGTGGCACGGCTTTGCAGAGTTCCTCATTTTCCTTTTGCCGCTCATCAACACAAGGAAACTGAAAGCAACCATGTATTCCTTTCTACTCCGGGGGGACGGAAGTGGCGTGGCGGGTACACGGGATAGGGATGGGGTGTTGAAAGAGTGCGGCCTGTGCGGAGAGTGGCCTACCATGCCTCACAGGGTAGGGTGTCAACATGTTTTCTGCTACTACTGTATCAAAAGTCATAGTATTGCAAACAATTGCATCACCTGTCCCAAATGTGGGGCGGAGGCAAGACAAGCGGAGCCAGTCAAGATGGAGGTAGAAATGCTTGTCAGGCACTAGATTGGAGGAAATTACTTGCAAGTCCATATTTTCATATTGGTGGAAATGCAATACAGTTCAATAAGAATCTTTGATTAACACTGTATTTGACGATGACGTCCTTTCCGAACACGCATCGACCAGCTATGTTTAATGTATGTGCACATATATTGACAGTCCTCTGCCCCTTCTGTATCTCTGACTGGACTTCGCACAGAACTATTTGTCTTTGGCGCACCGGACAGACTACCAAGAACCACACAGAGCATATATTTGATGAAAGAACGTGTTGATTTATGCTCCAAATGCTCTCTCGCAGTGCGTGTTTGTTGAAATGGGAATATTTGTTCTGATGAAAAATGCAGAAAATCAGCTGAATAAATAATGGGAGGAATTTCTGATGCCTCTCATCACGACCAAATTAGCATTTGTTGTGTATTTTGTTCCTAAATTGTATTTCAACATCATTAAAATTGATTTCGGGCTTTCTCCTGAGTGTTTATTCAGTTAAGTGGAGGAGGGAGATGAGGGAAAGTTATAACAATCAGCACACTTCTCTCTAGACAGGCCTGGTCGTTCTAACTCCCATTATCCGTTTTCACAGCACCCCAACATCCTCGAGATCAAGGGGGCAGCCGGGGGCTTGGATTGACTCTCACACTCACACACTTGACAGCCAGCCTCTCTTTTCCCTTGGCCCTTCTCTCTTTTGCTTGCCTTTCCATCCCACCCCCTCGTAATCTCCAGGGCCCTTGCCCCCATAAGACTGTCGTAAACTGTACCAAAACCCTGGCAGTCGTCTTCTTCCTCGCAGGCGAATTACTCTCTAATCCCTGTAATGAGTCCAAAGATGCTTATTTATGCTGGAGTTAACCTCCACCAGTGAGCCCAGCCCCGGGCGAAACGCACCCCAGCTGAGTGAAGCCTTTCCTGGTTGACAAGAGAGGAGTAGGATGGTGGTGGAGGTGGTGGTGGTGCTGGGTTGGGAGGGGTATTACTTCCTCCCACCACTCCTCCCCCTTCCTCCTGTCTTCCACTCTGATCACTGGGGCTTAATTGCTGATTGCTGAGATGTCAAAGCAGACGATAAGAAGCCTGCTGCTGGAAGTTGTCTCTGATCAACATGATCTTAAGACTTTTAGTAGAATAAATGAAGCGCTATTACTTTTAGAAATTAGCTACTTTCTCGCAAAGCTGCACACTCCAAAAACCACATACAGTAAATCCCTCGTTTATCCCAGTTAATTGGTTCCACACCCGATCGTGATAAGCGAATTTCCGCAAAGTGGGATCCGTTATTCATAAATGGAATATTTTGGAAGTTAGAGCACATAAACCCTGTTTACGACCTTCTGTATACGGTTTTTAACATTGTTTGAGCTTTCTGGACATGAAAAAACTAGGGGTGTCTTGGAGTAGACACACAGTATACGTTGACAGTTCATAGGGTTAAAAACGATACTTCATATACAATTAACAACTATTTCATAATAGAGACAGTTTGACGCTGGAAGGGATCACTTTGTATGGGAAAATGACAACAGAAATTGGAGGTACATTTTTTTTAAATATATACTTTACAGTTCATTTTATGATGGAGACAGTTTACTGTGGTTAACGTTTTTTGTACACTTCTATGACAGGTACCCTTCCACCCTCATCAGCGGTGAGTGCACTTTCTTTTTCTTGTTTTCTTAGCTTGTTTTTACACTTACACAGTGAAAAAGTGCTTGCCCCCTTCCTGGTTTCTTATTTTTTGCGTGTTTGTCACTCTTAAATGTTTCAGATTTAAATATTAGACATGACAACACAACCGAACACACAATGCAATTTTTAAATGCAACTTGTTATTATTAAGGGTGAAAAAAAAATTCAAACCGACATGTCGCTGTGTGAAAAAGTGATTTCCCCCCTAAAGCTAATAAGTGGTTGGGCCACCCTTAGCAGCAACAACTGCAATCAAGCGTTTGTGATAACTTGCAATGAGTCTCTTACAGCGCTGGGGAGGAATTTTGGCCCACTCATCTTTGCAGAATTGTTGTCATTCAGCCACATTGGAGGGTTTTCCAGCATGAAGCGCCTTTTTAAGGTCATGCCACAGCATCTCAATAGGATTCAGGTCAGGACTTTGACTAGGCCACTCCAAAGTCTTCATTTTGTTCTTCAGACATTCAAGGTGGACTTGCTGGTGTGTCCTGCTGCAGAACCCAAGATGGTTTCAGCTTGAGGTCACGGACATTCTCCTTCAGGATTTGTTGGGAGACAGCAGAATTCATGGTTCCATTTATCACAGCAAGTCTTCCTGGTCCTGAAACAGCCCCAGACCATCACACTACCACCACCATATTTTACTGTTGGGATGATGCTCTTTTTCAGAAATTCGGTATTACCTGATGTAATGGGACACACACCTTCCAAAAAGTTCAACTTTTGTCTCGTCAGACCACAGAGTATTTTCCCAAAGGTCTTGGGCATCATCATGTTTTCTGGCAAACTTGAGACGAGCCTTAATGTTCTTTTGTTCAGCAGTGGTTTTGTTCTTGGATCTCTGCCATGCAGGCCCTTTTTGCCCCTTATTTTGTCTTTCTTATGGTGGAGTCATGAACATTGACCTTAACTGAGGCAAGTGACGGCTGCAGTTTTTTGGATGTTGTTGTGGGGTCTTTTGTGACCTCTTGGATGAGTCGTCGCTGCGCTCTTGGGGTCATTTTGGTTGGCCGTACAGATGATTTCTCACGGAATAAATTGTTTTCAGTCTAAATTTGAGATCGACCAGCATCCTGGTTTGTGTTCTTTGACCTTAGAGCGCCCATTGAGGCCCCTTATTAGATTTGAGGATAATACTCACCTTAAAATGAGGCTTACAAAAGTAGATGATTAGTTTGACATTATGGATCTAAAAACCCTCATCCTGTGGACACTTGGAAGTCCTCTCGCTTTCTCCCCCGTCATCAAGGACATTTTGACTAATGAAGCCTGTGGTAATGCACATAAAGCCCAAGACAGAAGCGGCCGGTTGTCAATATTTTATGCACTACATTACATTCATGTACTTGGAGTCCCAGAAAGAGAGATGAGGGATGCATCTATGATCACCGTTAATGCCACTGGGACATGTCATTGTCTTAACATTCAATGAGACTTACACCATAAACCTTTTTTGCAGATATTATTCTACAACTCTAATGGAGGTCCCCCCTCCCCAGTCTCTAGGAAAGAGGAAAGATAAAGACAAAGGAGTACATTAAAGTCGATTTAATTGAGTGAGATCACGGATTGAATTAGCCGAGTTGGAACAAGGCCCTGGACTCGAGGTGGGTAGCGAAGGCCCCGTTAAGCCTATCTGTCTTTGGATCTCTTCCAATTCACAGCAAAAGAGGAAGAAGCCCCCCCCCTTGTTCCCAGCGGCTATGCAAAGCAATCTGCACATTCACACATAGCCATTTAGGGAGCAAATTGGCCATGTGCCCCCCACTGACGAAGGTTTTAAGAGAAAGGGAATTAGGGCATTGAATCCCTAACTAGATCTTCTTTGATGAGCCTCTTTAGCCGCCTGTCCCTCATCTCCATTCCTTTCATGTGAGGCATTGATTTTCCTGATTAAATAGTTTTTAAAGAAAGACATAAAAATCGCAACCCTTCTTTTAGTACGCTTGCACATGCTACCTTTGTAGCTTTGTTTGCATGTCTGTACTTAATTGAAAGAAAGCGCTGCTGGGATGGACATAATGATAAGAGGAGGAAAGGGGAAAAGCTTTTATTTCATTTAAAATGAACGGAAGGACTCATAAGCGCATCATTTATTACAAAGGGGTCCTCAATTACATTTGTCCAAGGGCGGCAACACTGTGAGGGTCAGATGGTACCGTTTTAAAAAACATTGTAACGGGTATATAATAGCGTGTATCTACATAGGTGTGCCTTAGGTTGGCCACAATAAAAGGCCATGGACAACAAACACAGGTATTGTGCTGATCTAAGACCCTTTGCTGTACCATTCATCCACGACCATCGCCTCATGTTGCAGCATGATAATGCACAGCCCCATGTTCCAAGGGCCGGCGTACTCACCGGACATACCACCCGTTGAGTATGTTTTCAATGCTCTGGATTGATGTTTATACGTTTATGGGATCGGCGTATTTATGCATGTTTTACGTTTTTTTGCACGAGAGGCAAAAAGAGGTGATGATGCAACTGTAGACTAAAACATGTCACTTTTCGAGCGGTTTTAAGCCATAAAAATGACCAAAATGTGGCATCAGTGCATTGGATAAGAGCTCGGCTTGGATCTTTTGCATGTCAAAGCACACTCGACAGCAGAGAGGACGTGGAAGAGTGTAGCGTGCAGAAGGTTACGCGTTGTAGGGAAATTTTAATGCACGCACACGCACAGTTTCGTTCCAAATTTGAAAATTGTAAATAGTTCATGGTGTTGTGTTTGCAAATAAATTATTTAGATGTAAAACAACCCCTTTTTGTATTATTTATGCTGTGGTTTAGTTGTTTAGATATTTGAGCTGTCACAAAGGCAAAAAAATTGTGTCAAAAGTTACACTTGAATTGTATCTTTTCACTTCTCCCTTTTTTAGTTGGGAACTGATGTTTTCCTGAAACTTACCTATGTTCTACTGCTGATTACTAAAGAACGGAAAAAGGTGGAAACAAACTTTTTTTTCCTGATGAAAGACAGGAGTCTAGTCTTTCTTTTGGTAGGTTCCATGTTTGAATAGCCATAGAACACAATATTCTGTGTGCCTTGAAACGTCAGTCCAAATCGTCTAAAATGACCGCTACTGAAGGGGTTGTCTTTTGAAAAATGGCTGGGATTGAATGAGTTGTTTTAGACCAAAAAAAAAAGGTCAAATTTGCTAGAATATGCATATTTTTAACTACTAATAGGTTAATTCAAGCATGAAACTGAATAATTTATGAATGAATACATTTTTGAAAACATGACAGAGTGAAGGCGTAAAAGTCGAAGGCCAAAGTGGCGAGGGATTCCTAAATACGGTATTTGAGGCAAATGGTGGTCACACTGACTGGTTTTCAGCCCCCCCCGGACCCCCACCAGTACAGTTAAACTGCACATTTTGGCATGGCCTTTTATTGTGGCCAGTCTAAGGCACACCTTTGCAATAATCATGGTGTCTTATCGGTCTTTTGTGTACGTAGAAAAAGTTTTGGATCTCTGAGTTGAGCTCATGAAAAATGAGAGCAAAAACAAAAGTGTAACTTTGTTGGGAAGTAAAATGCATCTTTGCATTTCAGTCAATTTATACTTTGTAGTCCAAACGATCTTAGTCCAACTTTGAGTGTCAGCTTTTCTATTTTTTCCAGAGTCGATAAGGCCATAGTTGTTTAAATATGAGTAGTCGTCTTCTACTGCTGCTTCATTGTGGGCCAAAAGGGCCGCCTGTTGAGGACCCCTGATTTATTAGACTGAAGTGCAAAACTGCAGCTATAATGCATAGCTTTAACCTTTTCATCACGCAACATTGCATTATTCGTCCAAACTTCAGACGGGTGTTTGACACCTGTATATTTTTACTTGTCTGAAATGTCAATAGGAGCGCCGCACGGCTCACGTTTCATCTGCTCAAGACAAAAATAAAACAGCCAAACAATTCCTCCAAGGTAGTTAAATCCTAGGTGTGCTGGAGAGGTTCAGGGCTTGGAGAGTTCTCTCCACACCTGCCGGGCTTTGGATACCACCGGGCCCAATTATCCTCGTCTTCCTCCTCCTCTTAAGCACCTCTTCAGTCTAACAGGTCAGGGGGACAATCAATCACACCTAAAATAAGGAAGTCATTTCCTCAGCATCCATGCTGTGCTTGCATCTCTGACCTTGGGAAAGAAGCATCGTATTTGGTGTGTATGTATAGAATTTGGTCATTTTCGGTGGTTGTTAATTAAAAGGAAGGTACAAAGGAGCTCTAAAACATGTAAAGTGGAACCCAGATACCTCGGACATGTCAAATATAACACGTCACATATGGAAATGTGTTACGAAGGCTACGTAAAAGGTTTGCTCATGTGTTCACACCACAGTAAGAGTCTGGAGTCTGGATGCTCGAGGCATTAAAACACTTGTAAAGTTTTGGTTCAACTTTTTGCACTAGACAATTTTTCTCCCATAACTTTCATTTTTTTGATGATTATTATTTAAATTTTTCTCATTTGGAAACACATTCTAAATGTAGTTTTTGAAGCATATTTTCTTCTGAAAAATAAATCCCATTAATTGGATTTATTATTACATTAATTTGTTTATTGTACAATATCTTTTCATTTAATTTCAATTATTACATATTATGTGTTATTTATTTCTTATAATTTTATTTTTATTATTGTATTTTCCTTAATTTTCCTTAATTTCCTTCATTCACATTTTATCTAAAATATATATGATATTATAGATTACGTATATAATATATGCACACATATAAATGTATAATCTATAATTTACTATAAATTAGAATATAGACAATAATGGAAATAGATTGTATATACAGTATATTATGTATATTTTAATATGTTTTTCTTGTATTCATTTAAAAAACAACTATTTGTACTGTATTAAAGTTCCCTCACGGAATGAATAGAATCATCTTTTTCCCCAATTTAATAGATTTTAGTGGAAGTTTATGCTAAATTTCATTTAATTAGAAAAAAAGAAAACTGACATATTTTAGCATTGCGAGGGATACAGTTATGTATGTTTTTATCTTACCCCTAACCACAGCTATTATTACTTTATGGTCGTATTTTAGGGGGTTTCAGCACAGTGCATCTCAAATAAAAACACTGCCTACCTTTTTGATCCCCTCGCTCCAAAACAGACGGAAGCAAACTTCTCCTGACCTGTCTGGGTTATTGCACGAGTTAGGACACAAGTAGCGAGCGGATCGCATGAACAACCAGAGGGCATCACGGGGATTATACGCAGGTGTGCTGCAGTCCGCCCCGAGGTGGTGTCTGTTTGTGTTTTAGGCCATCTCAGCGCTTTGCCTACCGGTGTCTACAGCTAAGACTAAATGAGCAATAATCTGCGTGCGTACTTCCAGATGTCCCAGTGAATTTCCTGTGACTTAAGGCACCAGCTGAGCTCTTTGAAACTTCTGATAACTTCTGCAAATGTGATTGAACCTCTTATTTGTTCAGGAATGCGGCGCATGGCTCCAAATTCCTTTTTTGCCCTCAAAGAGATATAAGTGAAGGCATGTGTTCGGCTCTAGTGCCAGTCTACCTGATATAACCTGAACGTAACCACATGCACTCTTTTATCACAGTCACAGAGCAAGAAATGACACACAGACCGAATGATTGCGTTTGTCATCAGTAGTGATGTGCGGATCCATACTGAAACATCCAGACTTCCGATAGCAGCTCTACATGCTTTAAAATCGATTCTCAAAACAAAATATCCATACTTTCGATGCATTTGAGGTCATGTTTGTCTGAAATGTCTGTTGAAAGAATGACCGAGCGTAAAATGAACCACGCGTGATTTGTGAATAAAGGTTTCATTCTTATAGTAGTTCTTAATAGTTCATTATTTATTTTAATGCTTTTATTATTTTACTGGTTTTCTTTTTTTATTGGCTCGGCTATATTGTAAAATCATCAAGTACGAGTATTAGGGCCACATAAGAAAAAAAAAAAGAGAGATTTCGAGGGGGGAAAAGTAGACAAATTTACAAGAAAAAAAGTCGTAAATATACGAGAAAAAAGTCGTAAATATATGAGAAAAAAGTCGTAAATATACGAGAAAAAAGTAGTAAATTTACGAGAAAAAAGTCGTAAATATACGAGAAAAAAGTAGTAAATTTACGAGAAAAAAGTCGTAAATATACGAGAAAAAAGTAGTAAATTTACGAGAAAAAAGTCGTAATATTACCTCTGACCCCGTTTTCATAGCTGTCCTAGGCAATGCCTGTTACAACGGAGTATTAAAATAATCTCAGATTTTGGGAATAAAATCGTAAATTTACGAGAGAAAAAAAACAACTTAAACTTATGAGAAAAAAAAGTCGTCCATTTACGAGAAAAAAGTCGTAAATTTATGCGAAATAAGGACTAAATTTACTAGAAAAAAGTCGGATTCATAGCTCATGAATTTACAAGACAAACCTTGTAATATAAAGAGAATAGAAGTCGTAAATTTACGAGAAAAAAGTCGTAATATTACCTTTGACCCCGTTTTCACAGCTGTCCTAGGCAATGCCTGTTACAACGGAGTATTCAAATAATCTGGGATTTTGAGGATAAAACGACTTCGTAAATTTTCGAGAAAAAAGTCGTAAATTTGCGAGAAATAAGTCATAAATTTATGAGAAAAAAGTCATAAAATTACCTTTGACCCTGTTTTCATAGCCATTTTTAATTTTTTCAGACACGATGAAACGTAACATTGCGACTTTATATTACTTTTATTCTTGTAAATTTACGACTTTTACTCTCGAAATTTCCGTCATACTTGAGGGTTTAAAATAAATAAATCAATAACTTAACTTATTACTTTATTTAAATCAGGAATTGATTTAATTAATACATAATTAAATTTTTTAAAAATGGGTTTCAGATCGGTATCGCCGATACCAGCCTGATACTTTTACAGTATCGGCTCAGAAACCAAATCAGTGATATCGCACATCACTAGTCATCACGTTACTTTTTGGTTTTGTTCTCGTGTGCCAAGGTGGAAAAATTGTGTTCTTTGTCTGAACACAAAGGATTTCTGGCAGAGAAGAGTTTAAGGCTAGAGCCGCAACAATTAATCGATGATTAACCGATTATCCGATTAATCGACAACCATTTTGGTATTCAATTCATCGTTTTTTTCCCCAATTAAAAATGTAAATATCCACGATTTAAGCCTTTCAAATGTGAATATTATATGTCCACATAATCAGAAGAATGTCAAATAACAGCACAAAACCACCTTTCCAAGAACAGCTAAGCAACTGATACCACAAGCACTTAAATGGGCAATTGTTGAAAACCAGAGGACAGTCCGAGACCAGCACATGTCATGAATAATTTCACACAGCAAAACACGAATGGAAGACACTTGGCAGTGTTTGAAAGCAAGTATTTTTCCTCTGCTGCTAAAACTCACTGACCCAGTAGCTGAGATGTGTGTTTTCACATCCACAATCACCATCAAAGATTCCTCTTTACTTGGATACCGAGATCATCCATGTAGGCCATAGACATGCGCAGAGAAATGGTAATTTATTGGGTATGCCCAAGTTAAAAAGCCCTCTTCAAGCTTTAAGAGGTGAAGAAAAATGATCCGAAGGAGTTCTGCCAAGTCTCAAGAGTGGGGTTATAAAATAAGTTACAAAACATGTAAAAACAAAACTGTAACAGTTTTTAACGGAAACAGTTTTTCCCAGAGACCTGTGGCATAACTGTGTTAGTTAGCAAAGAACTACAGAGCCAACCGGTGACGACATCATACAAGGGTGACAAGAGTTTGTTACGTGCGGTATCATACGATAACCGAGACGTGCACGAGAACCAAGGTGAAAAAAAAACTGGGGCGCTCAAAAAACGAATTTCCGCTGTATTAGCAGAACAGTTATTTTCTTAGTCGGTTAATCTGAAGCCTGTTGTTTCGATTAATCGAGTAATGAGTTGGCTTTAGACCAGACTTTTTCCAGCAAGGGAAAATGCTATCATTAAATTACACATAAAAGGAAATTCTGAAAGGCTGAAATCAGAGGATGTTTACGTTTTTTTTAATCCAAAAGCCAATAGAATACTAAAATAGTTGGTGATTAATTAGACAGTTGATTAATCATGGATTAATTGTCGCAGCTCCACTGTAAGCCCCAAAAAGGAGTCGACCATTTAAATTTTTACTCGCGTCTTCTCATCTTTTTGACGTCCTTGCCATCACCCGACACCGTGGGCTGGGTGTGGGCGACCCGTGCGGTATGCGGGATTTCAAAATAAAAAAAAGGTGTGCCACGAAAGGTGGAACGCACACGCAATTCAGAACACATTTTCCCATCAGACAGGAGATATATTGCTGACTAAGTATTGTCAGATGTTGGCAAATTCCACGTATTTTTCATATCCGGCGCCTTGAAAACGTGGGGGCTTCGAGACTCCAAGCGTCGACAACAAAGATGCCGTCTGACCTCGGGAGCAGAAATGAAGCATTCTGTTTTCTTCCCAAATAGTTCCACCAATATAAATGCAATATCACGGGCTATAAATCATTTAGGAATTCATTTGAGGAAACACATTTATTGGAGGGGGGGGTGCTCATCAATAAAAGGTGGCTCCCGCAGAAAGTTTTATTTATTTATTCATGCATTCAGTAGATTCAGTTATTCATGTATTCACCCATTCACAAGGCCTGTGTGCAAGCTCCCATGTGTGTGTTTACGGCTCTGTGTGTGTGTGTGTGCGTGACCTGCGGTGTAACCGTACGATGCTGCGGGCGAGTGCACTTCCCCAGGGGGCTCTCATCTTTTACTGAGCCCTGACAGAAGATGGAGGCAGGGAGAGGGGGTCCGCTGCATTAAAAAGCCTTTACCTAGCTCTGATTTATCACCCGCTGCCTCACACGCACACACACACGCACGCACGCGCACACAGCAGCCTCACGCCATCTCAGCATTCGTCGCCGCGGCTCTGCTCTACACGCACATTCACACACACCATCAAACGCACATCTTAAGATGGCCGCCTCGGAGGAAAGCGTAGGGGATCACTGAGGCGCCGCGCTGTAGCGCAGCGGTGATTTTTACATTTGAATAGTGGCAGCCCACCCCACTCCACTTCATTTAGTGAGTCGGGTGGGCAGGTGGGTGGCGGTAACGTCCCCAACTACCTCAATACGGGAAGACGCACTGACAAGTATGGTGGGTTCCTCATGCAAAATGCACTAGAAAATTGTGACATATGAATATACAGTATTTCATTGGAAGTAATATAAGGTAATTAGTTTACCGACTGTACGATCAAACTAGAAAAGCACTCGGAGAACGCAGACCTCCGCCAAGCACCATAGTTCCCCCCCATATTGTGATTTACATCATCAGCATTAGTCCTACATTTATTTTATCTACATATTTAGATTCCTTGACCGCGAAAACATACCATGGAAGAGTTGGAATGACTTAAAGAATGTTAACATGCTCATGTTAGCATGTTAGCACTTAGCATAATAGCGCTAAATGTTTATAGAAGTGCCTATCTCTGAAAATGCTAAAACTGGTGTAATTATGTTAGCATGCTAACCTGCTAATGTTAGCAAAAAAAAGAGCGATATGAGCATGTTTGGAATGCATACGACTTTGGTTGACCGCCAAATTACCACAGAAAAAGTCAGCAGTCCTTGGACAGCCAAAGTATATAATATATATATATATATTTTTTAAAAACAAAGTACTATTTATGTTATATAGAATATTCCAAATGTGCACACATGCCTCCTCAATGACAACAGCACACGCAGCACTTTGCCCTTGAGAAGGTCCAAGACTTGTTAATCATATTCATTCATACATATGGCTGGAATACATTTGCTCCGTCTCTGCCCCAGTTATTGCCTCACTCTTGATAAAAGAAGGAAAAAAAAAAAAACGGGATTGAAAAAGACAGATGCGCAGAAGGAGTTTAATCTCAGTGTTGTTTCGTATCAGCGGCTGGCATGTGAGTGTTTCGCATGAATAGCATTCAGCAGCCATTGAGAGGCGCTTTTAATTGGGATTTGGTCATGAAGAGTTCAAGACGAGGGGACGACATTTATTAAAAACACCCCAAAACGGTTTATTCATGGCGTGTCATTGATAAAGACATTTACGTGACATTTGTAGGAGATCGATAATTTGGCGCATTTGCCTCATGCATCCACGCTGGAGGCAGGGCGAGCGAGGAGGCCGACACCCCGCAGCACCACATAAACATTTATGGGCGCGCTGCAAAGCCCTCAAGTGCTCCACCAGGACACTTGGAACATTATTGTAAAATGAATCTTGTTTTCACCTGATTTTGTGGAAAGTCTAATGCGACGAATGCCTGTAGATGACGACGTGTCATATTGTTTGTGTGTGGTCGTGCTGCGCAAGGCAGGCACTTGGCTTTGGAGAACATGGGACAATATTCATAAGTCATTTAAGGCAGGGGTGTCCAAAGTGCGGCCCACGGATGTTTTTTATTGGCCCGCACCACATTCTACAAATATAATTTAACAAGAAAAAACAATAACAGCAAAAAAAAAAAAGGATAAAGTCAAAATATGAACAGAAAATCTCAATCTAACAAGAAAAAGCCTTAATTTTACGAGAATAATGTTGTAATATTATGAGGGAAAATAATGTCATTTTAGTAGCACAAAGTTGAAATATTAAAGAAAGAAGACATTATTTTTGTTGTCATTTTATGAGAAACAAAACAACAAATAAAGTCGTAATTTTTGGAAAATTAGGTTTGCAGAAAAAAGTTGTAACATCACGAGAATGAAAATTTAAAAAAATACAAGCATTATGGGAATAAAGTCATAATCACGAAAAAGAACACAGGTCGAAATAGATGGAAAATTAAAAAAAAAAACACCACAGCAGAAATTGGGAAAAACCAGCTGTAATTTTACGAGAATAAAGTCACAATATTAGGAGAAAAAAGTAGCATTCTAATGAGAAAAAGTCATTTTTCCAGCATAAACTCGTAATATTGTGAGGGGAAATCAGCATTTTAGTAGTGCAGAGTTGAAATATGAAAGAACAAATACGTTTAAAAAAAATGTTAGGTCAATAAAGTCAGAATGTTTTTGAAGATTATTTAAGAAGAAAGTGGGAAAATACTTTTTTTTTATGGGAAAAAAAGACCAAAATTCATACTAATAATACTTTTTCACATATATCACAAAGCTGAGACGCAGATTTTCCTTGTAATATAAATCAATTCCGAGCATATCTGAATATGTCCAAGTGGCCCTTGCAGGAAAAAGTTTGGACACCCCTGATTGAAGGCAAGGGAACCGACATACACAAACCAGGGCTTGCCAAAGATAACACGCCGTAACTCATTTATTTCATGAATTACGTTCAACTCTTTTTAGCCTAAGTTACGCATTTGCATCATGTCAAGCCACACCCGTCTGTTATGACGACAGACGGAGGCACAGTGTAGCGCGCCCACACCGTTTACACCCAGTTTATAACTTTATTCTGACTTGAACACATCGACAGCAGTGCCACTGCAACACATATTCAGTGGTGTCAAAAAGTGTTTGCCAACCTTCCTGATTTCTTATTTTGTCACACTTAAATGTTCCAGATCATCAAACAAATGTAAATATTAGTCAGTGACAACACAACTCAACACAAAATGTAGTTTTTAAATGACACTTTTTATTAAGGGAGAAAAAGCAGCAAAACAACCCCAGACCATCACACTACCACCGCCATATTTTACTGTTGGGATGATGCTCTTTTTCTGAAATGCAGCGTTACTTTTACACCAGATGTAATAAGACACACACCTTCCAAAAAGTAGGTAAGTGTTTTCTCGTCAGACCACAGAGTATTTTCCCAAAGGTCTTAGGGATCATAATGTTTTCTGGCAAAATTGAGACGAGCCTTAATGTTGTTTTTGTTCAGCAGTGGTTTTTGTCTTGGAACTCTGCCATGCAGGCCGTTTTTGCCCGGTGTCTTTCTTACAGTGGAGTCATGAACACTGACCTGAGGCAAGTGAGGCCTGCAGTTTGTTGGATGTTGTTGTGGGGTCTTTTGTGACCTTTTAGATGAGTCGTCGCTGCGCTCTTGGGGTCATTTTGGTTGGCCGGCCACTCCTGGGAAGGTTCACCCCTGTTCCATGTCTTCGCCATTTGTGGATAATGGCTCTCACTGTGGTTTGCTGGAGTCCCAAAGCTTTAGAAATGGCTTGATAACCTTTTCCAGACTCAATTAATCTCAGTTAAATTATGTTTTAACAGGGGCGGCAATCACTTTTTCACACAAGGGCATATAGGTTGGGATTTTTTTCTCCCTTAATAATAAACGTTTTCTTTGAAAAACTGCATTTGTGTTCAGTTGCGTTGTCAGTGGCTAATATTTAAATTTGTTGGACTGAGTGAGTGGCTTCCATCCATCCATCCATCTTCTATGCCGCTTATCCTCACGAGGGTCGCGGGTATGCTGGAGCCTATCCCAGCTGACTTCGGGCGAGAGGCGGGTTACACCCTGGACTGGTCTGTCATTGTATTTGTCAGATGTGACAGATTTTTACGCTGTTAAAAATGGCAGTTTACTTGGGAAACACTTGACAGTGCTTACCGTATGACTTGTAAGGCCACCTAACACGACTTGGTACCAGAGAACTCCCGACTTGACAAGGCCGTGATTGACTGTTGCCAGCCCTGGAAGGACATAGCATTGTTAAACGTCTAAAAACGTTGTGTTCGGTGCCTGTAGTTGTCTCCGTCACCCCTCACTCGTGTACGCGTGCAACATTCTCTTTATATGGCAGCGCCTGATTTGCTGGCCATATAAGTCATTTGTTCCTAAAAGCAATAACTGTTTTGCCAGTAATCTACATGCCCGCGTGCGTGTACCGAGCAAAATGGAGGACGAAGGCGTAGAGCGCCGACGGAGCTTTATGCCTCAAAACCGTAATTCATTGTTGGGAGCGCTACAATCTAGATTACATCTCTGCATCTTAAAAGTGTAGTTTCCCATAAACAGCAATCTAGAGCTCATAAAAATTCACTCTGCTTCAGCATAAACACTCCCCTTGTCCTCTCACCCTTGCATTTGTTTGCGCGCGTGTGTGCGTGCATACATGCATTTGGTCCGGATGGCATAAACAATCCTCTTCTCCCGTCAGGAGCACACGGAGTGATCCATCAGTTTCTCCACGGAAAACCAATTTCACTGGAGATGTTGCGTTTTTTCCCCCCCATACACACACACACATCGAAAAGGAAATGAAAGTGAAAGAAGAGGGACACATGAAGGTAAATTGAAATGGAAAGATAGTCGGGAATAGGAGAAAAATAAGGATGACTCGCATCGTGTTTAATAGGAGGCGCCGTTGTTCGCTGTCTCATCTGTTCAATGCGGTCGCCCTCAAACGTTCATCGGTTGAGAGTTGACGCATTGCGACTGTCCCGGGAGCAGAATAACGCTGAACGAGTAGGGAAAATACGAATATTTCTCAGGGAATTCCGCATACGTACAGCGCCTCGCAAAAGTATTCACCCACCTGGGATGTTTCGGCATTTAAATGGTGCGAATGCTGGACGGTTGCTGGTTCGATCCCCGACCCCCGCTGAGATTGATTTATACTTTGCAACACTCGGTCTGCATTTTTACTTTCCAACATTTCAAATTCCCCCGATTTTGGTCAGCTCATTCAGGACTATTCTAAAAATTCCACCATTTTCCAAAATTCAATATTCTCAGACATTTTCCCTGTTGAAAATAAACGAGCAATTTATTTGGTCCAATGAATTTCCGCAAAGTAGGATTCCTTATTTATAAATGTAATGTTTTTGTAGTGAGCGCATAGAAAACCTGTTTATGGTCTAAATACGGTTATTAGAGCCCTGTAGACATAAAATAACACCCCTATAGTCACCTTTACGCTTGATATTCTATGGACATACTAATAGAATATAAGCCATCTTAGACATAAATAAGATAAGAAACTCACATGTTAGCATTGACAGCATGCTTCCTGGTGGCTGTTGTCTCGCCAATATAACGTTCCTGACACCGAGAAACCAATGTAAAATCCCCAACTGGTGGACAATCATTTTACACTACTGGAACATTCTGCTTCTTCTACAGAATGACATGGCTCAGGAGGTACAGTAGAGTGGTTGTTCAGTTGCTAGTTCGATCCTCGATCCTCATCATTCAACTTATTTAGACGTTTCAACATTCCGTCAGCATTTTTACTTTCCGACATTTTCAATTCCGCCGTTTTAGTCAGCTAATTCAGGACATGTAGAGTCCCTCATTTACCTCATTTACCCCATTCCCTCATTTACATAATTTATTAATTTCATACTTTCTGTGACAGTTTCTTCCAATGAAAATGAATTGGCAATTTATCTGGCACCCCCTGCTGGGGGATAATCATTTTACATTACTGTAACGTTCTGGTGACATGACTGGAGGTGCAGCAGCATGGTTGTTTCCCTACCTGTCGGTTGCTGGTTCGATCCTTGATCGCGCTGTAATCATCCAACATACTATACTTCATTTTTACTTTCCAATGTTTCAAATTCGACCGTTTTAGTCACCTTACTCAAGACCTACAAGCAATCAGGAGTTTGCAAAAAATTCCAACATTTTCCATAGTTCAATATTTTCAGTGACAAAATGAATGGACACTTTCCGTGTCGCCTCCTGTTGGTGGAAATTCATTTTCCATTTAACATTGCCTGTAATGTCCTCCTTATCACTGTTTCTGGTTCTTTTCTCAACCCTGCTGTAATTATTCAGCTTCCGAATTTCCACATTTGTTCTGTATTTTTACATTCCAACATTTCAGAATCCGCTGTTTTAGTCAGCTTATTCGGGACATGTAGGCTATCGGGACTTTTGAAAAACTTCCCACATTTTCCATAAGTCAGTATTTTCTGTGATATTTTTCCCAATGAAAACGAATGGGCATTTTGTCTCACGCTCCCTACTGGTGGAAAATTATTTTAGACTGTTGTAACGTTCTCCTCCTTCACCAGAGTGACATCGTTCGAGGTACAGCAGAGTGGTTGTTTCCCCAACGGTCGGTTGCTGGTTCGATCCTTGATCCCGCTGTCATCATCCAACATATTTATACTCTATTGCATTTTTACTTTCCGACGTCTCAAATTTCACCAGCTCACTCAAGACATATAGGCTATCAATTCCCACACTTTTCATAATTCACTATTTTCTGTGTAATTTTTCCCATTGAAAATGAATGGACACTTTCAATGTCGCCCCCCCCATTTGTGGAAATGAATTTCCCGTGTAACGTTACATGTGATATCCTGCTTATTCTGTACACGCATGTGGAATGGCTCAGTAGAGTGGTTGTTTGCCAACCTCATGGTTGCTGATTCAGTTCTCGACCCTGCTGTGGCTATTCAACTTATTTCCACATTCGGTCTGCATTTTCACATGCCAACATTTCAAAATCCACTTTTTTAGTGAACACTTCAGGACATACAGGCTCTCAGGACTTTTTCTTCCTTAAAACTTCCCACATTTTCCATAATTCAATATTTTCTGTGACATTTTTCCCATTGAAAATGATGAAAATATTTCAATGTCGCCCCCTGTTGGTGGGAATTCATTTCCATGTAATATGACATGTGGCATTCTGCTTATTCTGTGCCGGGTGGCATGGCTCGGGTCGTAAAGTGGTCGTCTCCCACCCTGGTGGTTGCTGATTCGATCCTCGGTCGGTGAATAGATTTCAGCACATTTCCACATGCATTGTTTCAGTTTCAGTTCAGCTTCAGCTTCACCATTCGCACACGCAATTTCCACTGAAATTGTTTAGTAATTTGGCATTTTTGATAAGAATTACCAAAAAAAACCAAAAACACTTTTTAATGAATTGGCACCGGTTAGTAAAAATCAGTTTTTACTTTGACACTTTTTTGGGGGGGGGCGCTAATTCTTGCTGAAAAAGACAAATTCCATACTTGATGAAACAATTTCGGGCGGGAGGGTGAATACGTTTGCACACATGATGAAACAAACCATCCAGTCACCTCAATTCCACGTTTTTCGCTGTCGTTTTGGCGTTGAATGGCGAAGTGGTGCATTCGTACATGCACGTGTAAGCAAGCCCACTCAAAAGTCCAAAATACCCTGCAAGCATCCAAAGAGAGGCTGCATAGCAGGTTAATGGACTTAACATCAAACATGACGAGAATGGCATTCATTTTCCTTTTTTGTTTTGCATTGCTGCTAATGACCGCCAGGCCTCTCCGTGTGTCATCTCAGCCTATTAGAACTTGGAGATGACTCTTCAGCGTTTCTTCTTTTTCTTAATGCAAATTAAAAAGCATTAGGCTACATTCATTTGCGGTCTGAGGCATATAGGCCACTTTTGGTCTGAGGGCCACTTAAGGCTGCCTTATTTCTTCAAATGACCTTGAAATCAAAGAAAGAGCATGTTTTAATGATTTAGAGGGCTCTTAAAGGCTCGACGGGAACGGCAACACGCGGGCTCATTAAAATTTTCATTTAAGCATTAAAAAAGCTTTTTGGTACAAATGTTCCTGCCAAGATGCTGAGTTGATACGCACAAGAAACTGTAAGGATGGACGGCGTCTGCTTTAATGTTAATGCATCTCGTCGGCCCTTCATCGGAGATTCTGTAAATTGCAAGACATGCATTTGGCTGCTTTGTTGCTACTGCTTTGGACTGTGTGTGTGTGTGTGTGTGTGTGTGTGTGTGTGTAATAAATGATGAGCTGTGGAGCATTGTGATCGGGTGCGGGCTCTGTGAATGACCTGGGGAATGCAGAGTGTCTCTTTATATTTAGCTTCTATTTCTTCACCAGCTGCTCTTTTGTGGCACATGGCGTTATTTCACTTTGTGAGGGTGCGCGTATGTGTCTTTAAGTGTGTGTGTTGTGTGTGTGTACATGACTGAGACAGCACCGTCAGCTTCGAAAATTCCTGTATTTGCCAGTATTTTTAGAGATCCTCGATATTGGCTTTCTTGCCGATGCGCATTGTTGTCAAGGTCGTCATTATCGATGGCGTAAAAAGCAAAAAGTAACACTTTAAAGCTGGGGTGTTCAATCTTTTTCCAGCGAGGGCCAAAAACTATCAAATGAAAGGATGCGAGAGTGAAAAAGTGTATTATCGGTATGAACTTTGCTCTTTTATTCCGACCATTTTGCCTCTTTTTTCCCAAATATTTCTTACTTTCTTCTTAAATAATCTTCGTAAATATTTGTAAATGACTTTCTTCCCATAATATTCAAAATTTTCTCCAAAATTTTCCAAAAATTACATCTCCATTTTGTTTTGCCTCTGATCTTTTTTTTTCTTTTTTTTTTTTTTTTACAAAAACTGTATTTTGTCTTTAATATTTCAACTCTATGCTACTAAAATTCGATTTTTTTCCCCTTATAATTGTAAAATCATACATGTTTTTTCTCATTAGAATACAACATTTTTTTCTGAATATTTTGACTCGATTATTGTAAAATTTCTTTCTTCAACTTTCTTATAAATTAGGATTTTATTCCCATAATATTTTGGCTTTATTTTCGTGGCATTGCAACTTTTTCCACAACCTAAACTGTGACAACTTTACTCGTTGTTTTGTTTGTTTCGCATATTTCAACTTTATGACAGTAAAATTGCTATTTTTCCTCACATTACGTTATTCTCATAAAATTCCGTCATTTTCTTGTTAGATTACAACTTTTTTCTCTTAATATTTTGAGTTCATTCTTGTAAAATTACAGCTGAATTTGTCATTTTTGCTGGGGTTTTTTCAGTTTTTTTTAAATAATATTTTTCCAATGTGCCGCGGGCCACTAAAAAAACAACCGTGGGCCACAAATGGCCCCCGGGTCACACTTTGGACATCCCTGCTTTAACAACATTGCAATTTGCATATTTACAATCCTCTGGTGTAACTTGGAAATGATTCCAGAGCAGACATTCATACGGTCATCACTCACATGCCGATATCATTACTTGCAGAAAAACCGAGACTCATGTCATACAATGTCTCATAATATGCCGATATCGGCTGATAACATTGGACAGATGACAATAAAACTCTCTTGAATCTTGAATCTTGAATTATCAGACGTCCGTAATTGCTTGCCTAGTATCACTCAGGCCATAAAATTCCATTTTAAAATGTTTAACAAACGGCTGACCATCCCTGATCTCGACCGTGAACTAATCAAGTTCCACCCCCTTTATATTTTTAGATACAGTCATCCCTCGTTTATCACGGTCAATACGGTTCCAGACCCGATTCCTTATTTATAAATGACTATTTTTGTAGTTAGAGCACAGATAATCTGTTTACGACCTTCTAAATAAGGTTTTTACCATTATTAGAGCCCTCTAGACGTGAAATAACACCCCTATAGTCACCTTTACACCTGTAATACTCAATAATAATAGAATATAAGCCATCTTAGACATAAATAAGACAAGAGACTCTCACGTTAGCATTGACAGCTTACTTCCTGGTGGCTATTGTCTAATCAGTATGACGTTACTGACACCTCGAGACCAGTCGAGATTACAGCGCAGACTTGCTCGGGGAGAAGTTATTTAGCGCAACCTGTTGGTTTGTGCGGATAAATCGAGTATAAGACTGCGAGCTAGCCTAACTCAGGATTTTCTCTCAGGTAAAAATACTGTCTTACATCCGGGTTTCAGTGTTTGCTATGTGAATCACGATGGTGTGAATAGAAAAGTCCTTCTCAGGATCCTTCTCAGGATTGTTGCGTATCTGAACCAGGAAGTAGTCTGCTAGCTAACAAATGGAGGCACAAACCAGGATGGAGGCACACGGGGTGACTGGGAGTTCTGCCAAGATATTTGCTAGGGCGACATTGTTTATTTTTAATTTGTTGCTCGGGAATTTTGAGCTTAGGCGACCCCCCAACGGTCAAAACTGATTGGTGGCTCAGCAATTCACCTACAAAGTTCGACGCTCACTTTGGTACTTGAAGCTACAAAAAGGCAACAATGCCATAGAGCTTATAAGGGGAGAGTATCGACTGACGTTCTGTTTGTCCACCAATTTAGGAGGCAAACCCATAAAAACTGCCCCACAAAACAACTTCCCGCCAACCGAGTCAGAGCTTTTCTTCCGGTCACTCACACCCCCCCCCAGCTGCCTGCTTAGTTGCAGCCGTGACAGAGACTGAAGTCCTATCCGGTCTCATACGTCCCATATCAAAATGCGACCGACTCTGACTCTTTTGCAAGCAGGTGTCGGGAAGCGCGGCACATATTTTCCAGAGTTCCACTCGTAAACCGCAGCCCCGCCGCCGCTTCTCGCCGTCTTGTGTGTTTAGTTATTTACAGCGCTGACAATCAAAAACAACAACAACAAACTGCAAACTACACAGCAGCCTTTGTGTCGCAGGCAAAACAGGAAATCAGGCTTTAGTCCGCTGGAGATGGCATCAAGAAAAACACCTTGTTTCATGTGTCTTAAGCAATCCCATCTTGACGCCTTCACGCGTCCCCCCCCCGCCTCCCGCCCCTCCACGCGGGGCCGCCGTGGCGCTCCTCACAAACACGTTGGGAAACGGCACAAACGATCTGGCGGGGAAGTCCCAGCGGGCAGCCGCTCATTTGTCGACATAGCTCTGCCGCACGAAGCCCGCGTTTGATTCCTCTCAGGTCGCCCCTCTTCTTCTTCTTCTATCGCCTGCTCATTTTGCCGTGCGTAGCGCCTCACTTTCTTTCTTCCTCTCTGTCACTCAGCCTGTTGGCCCGTCTGTCTCCGTTTACTCCTCACGGGCCTCCTCTCACACCTCCTCGCTGCCTTTCACTTGAAAATACGTGCTAGTTGGCTTTGTGCCTTGCAGAGAAATACCAGCAGTGATTGCATCTTTTCATGCGCGGCGCGCAAGAATGCGGCTGTGCACATCTCAGACCCCATGTTTTTCTCACCTTGCCTTTAGTGCTTCACAAATGAGGTGTTGCAAAAGTAAACACAGGCTAAAATGGAGATGTGAAGGGACAAAATGTACTTGCAAGTCACCTGCACTGGTTCAGAAAGGGGGCACACGACTTCTCTGCATGTGCCCAAATGTCGTCTCTAAAATCACCTTCATAATTTATATTTATCGTCATATTTTATTTTGTCCTTTTTAGGTTATTTTAGGTTTTTCCATGCCTTTAACAAACATTCTGAAAACAAGACGAACCAAAAACATATTAAAAAAAAAGTAAATAAAAAAATATTCAAAACAAATGCTAATTGATTATTTTAAAAATATTTTTTAAATATTTTTTAAATATACAAAAATATACATAACAAGTACGGGAAGGGGAAAACTTATATCGTATTATTAATGTTTGATTATGGGTATATATTATTAATAACAACAACTATTATGCAGCTTGACCTCTGAACCACAAGCAAACAAAAGCAAATAAAAAATATAAGAAATAAATGTGAAAATGATGATTATGATTTCACAAACACTTGTAATGTAACTGTCAAAATTAATCAATTTTATTGAATTATTAATTAACTAAAAATAAAACAGTATATGTATATAGATAAATAAAAATAAAACTATATACGTATGTATATATATATATATATATATATATATACTGTATATATATATATATATATATATATATATACTGTATGTATATATATATATATATATATATATATATATATATATATATATATAGTTTTCTTTGTATTTAATTAATAATTAAATAATTCATTAATTAATTAATAATGAATATATTATTAATATAAATATATTATATATACTGTTTTTTATTTAATTAATAGTTCAACTTATTTTAAAATAATAAGTGTTACATTTTCATTTTTTTTTAATATTTTAATTTACTTTTTTGTTTGTTTTTGGTTCAGATTTTAGTTTACACAATACTGTTATCTATTATTATTATGAATAATATATGTTTTTAAATGTAATTTTCTATGATTTCACAATCGAATGACCCTGTATTAAGTATTTTTGTGTGTTGTCTTGCTAAGAAAAAACACAAAAAAACAAAAAAAACCAAGGTGACAATGAACCTATTTAGCAGCAACCCCACAGACTGCATGTTGGGTGCACACGCCCAAATAGTCAGGCCATAAATAATAACGCGGTTTGGTGTCGTGCACGTGTGCACAGGGGGCTTCCTGATTCCTCATGTGTAAAGCGGTGGATGGATTGCAGGTGGCGGAGAAGATGTTTGTGTGTTAGATGCAACCCAGGTGGTGCTTGGAGTTATTTATGATCTCTGCTGTTAATCACCATCCCGGTGCGGGAAGAGGTTTTACATTTTGCTGGGTTTAAAATAGACCCAGGTGGGGGGGGGGATACTGATAATAAGACACTGGGAATGCGTCGTATGGATGTGAGCTGCAAATAAGGTTCTGTTCTTTGGATGTGGCCTCAAAGCGTGCAAGACTATCAGAAGCTTTCTACCGCAGACCATGATAATTAGCAACAAACTTCACTGTGAACAGCTTTTGTGCACATGAAGCAAGAATAAAGTCCCTTTAAACCAAATAATGCGCTGGGGTTTGCATCGGGTGTGTTTCGGAATGAAAAAGAAGCAACTAAATCAAAGCATGGGTGCTAAATATATTCTCATGAGGTCATTTGTAGTCGGACACTTCCTCTCCTGAGCTCACACTGAGATTTGTACTACTGATCACTTCTGTACTGCATTTGTACTGCATCTGATCACTTCTGTACTGCATTTGTACTGCATCTGATCACTTCTATACTGATGTATTACTGCAGTTTCTCTGACTTTGGCAATTGTTTCCAGTCTTGTGCTGGACTTAAAGTGAGAAGTGGGCACAAAAATAGCACATTTCGCCAAGTGTTCGTACGCCCTCAGAGACAAAACACAGGTGGCAAGTGTAGCAGAAGGCTGATTGGATGACACACAAGAGGAGGCGGGGCTAGTGGACCAGACCAGGCTTTGTCTGCTTTCGTCAGACAAAGAGAAGCGAACCAACGGGCTATTTTGAGGTGAATGCGCTGGCGTGGAGCTTCGTTTTGAAATAAAAACATTTTGAGGGGCATGTTCCTTCTCGGTATCCCCCGCCACACTCAGAAATATATTCATTCATAAATCTGCGCTGTTTTGTGGTTGAAAACAGCCTATTTTTAGTCCAAAAATATACGTATTTAAGCAAATTGCACATACCTTTTGCCTAAATTAAACATTTTCAAGCATAAAAATGACTCAATGAAGTAAAATACAAATATAAGGCATTCAAGTTTGGTGCTTGTGTGTCGGTGAGACAAGGTTTTATTGCAGGTTTGAATGATCTCACAACAGGCGCAATAATCCCAAACACGGGCTACTGTTGCGGCCGTACCACACGCCGAGCTAAAACTCAACTCTGGACCCCCAACGTCACTTCTGGTCCGCCCCCAACTCGGCACCGGAACACATTTATAGAAACACACACGAGCACAAGTCTTATTTATGTCTTAAATGTCTTATTTTGTTTTATTATGGCTACTATATTGGGTAATATGAGTGTAAAGGTGACTATAGGGGTGTTATGTCATGTCTAGAGGGCTCTAATAATGTTAAAAACCAATTGGGTTTTCTATGCTCTATAAAATTAATAAATAATAATCCTAATTTGCGGTAATTCACTTATCAGGGTTGCGTCTGGAACCAGAGGTCATAACCGTGATAAACGAGGGATTACTGTGTAATCATTTCCCAAATTCAAGTGAGATATTGCGTGTTGTGGTCTTATTTTTCACTGATGTTCCTCCTTATTTTCTTATTGGCACGCTACACGGGTAATTATGTGTATTTGTTTTTAAAAACATGACAAGCTAGCGAAAAAGCAGCAAGAAAAAAAAAAAATCTCGGTCTGACCAAACAACAAGCAAGTACCACTCAACAACGTCTCAGTCGCTAACGACAATCACATGACCTGGAAGTGACCCGCACATTCGCCACTATGAAATAATAACGTAAAAGTAGGAGTTTTTCCAAAAATATTTATGTTGTTGAATTCCTTTGTGTTGGTTCTCCTTATTTCCTGTTTTATTTTGCGAGCGCTTCCTGTTTTGTGCTGTTTTCAGTCACCTTTAGCTCGTTGTGAGGAAGCTGCCAGTCACAGCTGGTGCTCATTTCTAATTAGTCGGCTTCTTCAGGAGAGCGTGTGTTCTTTGTCATTTGCGGCTTCATTGGGAATGTCTGGTCTGCATGACTCCTTCCTTAGAGGTTTTGCTTATCTATTCCCCCCCAACCCCCTTTTGCCACTTTGGAATGAAGCTCCTGCTGTTGTGAGTACCTTCAAACTGCTTGTGGCTAAATGAAAGACTTTTTGCCTGCACTTCACTCCTGTCTCTGCATCCTGGAGTCACGACCAGGCCGAAACGGGACATTTGTGGCCTCCTTGAGGCACTTGATTGCATTTTGCTTTGTTTTCCAATTAATTAATGATGAGTGCTAAGCAAATATTCTCAAATCAGCTAGCGAGATAGCAGACCCTTGTGCTAGCATCATCACCATCATAAGGCATAAGACGCACTTTGTGTTCACGCTCATGAAAACAACCACACACAAATGGTGTCCTCAGCGCAAGACATCATCAGCGTAATGACAACAAGAGAGCAAAATCGAGCTCCAAACTAACCACGTTGCTTTTGTTTTAAAAACAGAATGTCATTGTGGTTGAGAAGTCACATTTGGAGTCCGAAGACCAGAAGCTAGGCAGATAACTAGCTAGCAAGCAGAGGCGTATTTGGTCATTTGGGGGCCCAAGACAAATTATTATAGTTTATAGTTATTGAGGCCCTCCATATATATGTATATATATATAATTGTATTTTATTTTTTTTTTACAAAATATATGTAATTTAGGCCACTTTTGTCCTGTTTTTGAAATTCGTTATGTCAGCTTAACTTGCTAGTTACGTAGCCATGTATGTAAAAACATTTATCAACTAACAGTTCTATTTCCTGAACTAGATAAAGTCCTTAAAGTCCTCCTGGGGGGTTATTACCTAACAAGTGTGTCATCTCAATGCTTTCACTGTAAATTGACAAGAACATTGGGCGACATTTCACGTAGTTTCCCGCTTTAATGCTCACATCTTTGTGATTAAAAAGCGTCACTCTACTGCATTCTCCTCGGCTGACGCTGACAGTAGAAAAAGGTTGACACCTTCAGTAGTTTTGATGAAAAGCTGTTGTCCACTCGCCGTCTCCTTTTCTCTGCTCCGCTGGGGAAACTCCGCGCCAACAAGTTTGTATCGCTCCCGTCTTCCGGAATCAATCTGCGCATGCGCTGTAACACGGAATAATACTCAATTGCATGAGAAGGGAGGGGCAGTGGTCGAAATGTTTATTAACCGAAATAACACATTTTCGAGCTGTAATTAGGCCTGTCACGAAAAATGTTGCTCGATAATTGTGCTACAAATTATCGATGATATTCGATAATATCGGCAACATTGTTCTAATACAATTTTTTTTCATTAATAATAATCGTGAGAGGTGTACTGCACATTTGAACCACTAGATTGTACTCAGGTATAGTGTACCTGTATGAGCCTCAGTCACATTAGCTTAACACAGAAGTTCTGAGCCCATTTTGTCATTATTTATATGGCATAATAATGCGAGTACATCGTATCAAAGGCATTTTGGCTTTTCACGCGTATTGAATGGTTGCCAGTAAGCGTTGGCTGTCGGGACGAAGGCTCTGCTGCACCTCCAGCGGTATTTTTTTATTTTTTGGGGGGGAAAAACTTTAAAGGATGGTTGTGTTTCAGGTGTGCATGTAAGCTGGTCGTGTTCCCCTGCTTCCTCGTCGCGACTTTCGAACAAATGCGACACATCCTGCACAAACCCAGAAGCGCAATGCAACACGATGCATCCTTCCAAGTAAGATCAGACATTCAGACCAGCCCCGATGTCCAAAACCAGAGTACTTAAAGGACTGTGGCTGATTCTCTCGACCGTAGCAAAGGTGTGCATGAGAAACAGACTGTGTAAATATGTGATGATGAGCTGTTTATCCTCGTTAAGTCGCGACAACATCGCAACGCCAATACACAAGTGGCCTCAGATGGCGATGCCGGTCAATATCTATTGACAGGCAAATCAGCCTTGTTGTTCTTTGCTTCTGTCCATGCCCAACGCGTGATGGGCTAAACCGAGAGTAAATGTGATTGGATTTTCGGTCTCTGTCATTAAATTCCCATGCGGGGAATACTAATTCCAGTATTTAGTGCGGTGATGCTAGGGCTTGCTTTCATCTTAAACTGATTCCAGTCTAATTAGATTGGCCGTGTGGGGGGTGCTGGATGTATCCGTCTGGACTAATCCCCGTCTCTCTGTCCCAAACATTGTATTATCCAGAGAAAATCCATTGGCTGCAGGCTATTCAGAGCCAGATCAGCCTCTGTACTGTATCATGGAGAGAGCACTGTGCGCTGAGAGTGGAACCTAATGGTCATGAGTGATGTATGGCTCGCTGAAGGAAGGAAAAAAACACACCAAAAACGTCATTTAGAGTTTACAGTAAACCCTTCATCATGCATTGGGAGCAGAAATATGCCATTTTTTCCCTCAACAGTGAAGAGCACTGACATTCAATTAAAGCGCAACCCCACAAATTCATTGTTTAGTTGTTTTAAATCATGAAAAATATATTCTTATGTGTTGATTCCAGACAATAACGCCAGACTGATGACCGAGCGAAAGGCTACGTCGTGACTCCAACTCCAACGGATCTGCTTCTTGTCCTTCATTAGTGGTGAGTACCTGTTTTATCATTTCAAAAGTGTGCCAGCCATATTTAGGGAAATATTTATGTACAGTACATTATCCATTATCCAGCCGCACGGTGGTCTAGTGGTTAGCATGTTGGCCACACAGTCGCAGTCTGGAGATCGGGTTCGAATCTTCGTTGTGGAGTTTGCAAAAACATGCATGTTGGGTTAATTGGCGGGGTATAAATGTGAGTGTGAGTTGTTGGTCTGTGTGTGTTTGTCTGGGCCGGCGACCAGTCCAGGGTGTCGCCTGGGATAGGCTCCAGCACACCCCTATTCAAATCCATATGCCGAGCGCTTCTCAAATGCACTTCTGCCACCTTGTGGCCCTTTTGATGGCTTAAAAGTGCCATCAAAGTGACATCCATTAGTGCGCACTTGCGTCATCGCCTCTTTTTACCGCAAAAATACGTCTTTGGGATCGTCCGCTCGGGTTCTTAAAAATGTATAAGTATTAGGGATGTCCGATATTGGCCTTTTTTGCTGATAACCGATATGCTGATATTGTCCAACTCTCAGTTTGTGATCCCGATATCAACCGATACCGATACAGTATGTGTAATGTCGCGTATCTTTTTCTTGAGTGAAACTGTGGTAAAGTAAAGTTGTTTTGTTGTTTTGGTGTGTGTGTGTGTGTGTGTGTGTGAGAATGTATAAACAATTCAATGTTGTTGTTGTTGATGCAAATCTGCGATGTAGACTGGTAAAAGCTCTTTCGGCTTTCAATGTAGGAAAATGAATGATATCGACGTTGGCCGATATCACATTTTTATGCCCATATCAGGCTGATAAAATTTTGTGGCCGATATTATCGGACAACACTAATAAAAAAGTATTGAATGAGTTAATAGTTTGACTTTATTCTTGTAAGATTTTTTTTCCCATTTTTGCTGGGTTTTTTTGGTGTGTTTTCTTGTTAAATTCTATTTTTAGAATGTGCCACAGGCCGCAGATGGCCCTCGATCCGCACTTCGAACACCCCTGTGTTAGCGTGATGAAGCGTTACGGTATTTGTTCCATGTTGCTCTCCCTGCTTTGTCCACACAAACGATGGCAATTCAAGAGAAAAGTCTCGTGGATCCAAAATTGGTTTGGAGGGGGAGGTGTGAGCCATGTGTCGAAAATAGACAATTTTATGGGCGTTACAATTACTATTCTCCGATGTAACCTTCACGACTGGTGCGGATCTACCGTACGTGATCACTGTGGCATCGCTAAAACACGTCTTATGTCGTGGACGGTCGTACGTTCTCTATCCAAGGTGGCGAGGCTCAGGCGGTAGAGCGGCTGTCTCCCTACCCGAGGGTTGCCGGTTGGGTCCCCCGCCCTTGGGCAAGGCACTGAAGGCGCATCGAGACGCCGATGCATTCAATGCGGCTGGGATTTTGCACTATACGTGAGTACAGTACGCATGGCGCACCCGGCATCTAATGCGGGATCATACTGTGTGAATGAAAGTGCAAAGGGGTCCTTCCTTGAGGCGACGGAGAAGGCCAGAAACACTGAAAGGCCTTTAAGCCATTGTTCTCCACAAAGGTCAAATGCAATTCAATCCCATAATATAGCGGAGGGGGAGCCCTGCCTTGGCAACCGCCTCCACTTGAAGGGTGGGCAACGGGAAAGGACCATTCAGCAGAACGCTTGCCCGCTGTGAGCCGAGCACATTTGTCAAGGGCGACGAGCGAAGTCAGAAGGGGGGCTGTTTTTGAGGCTTCTACGCGTCATGGCCGCTCGCCGTACAGCCGAACAATAAAGGCCACCAGCCATTCTCGCCGGAGTGAAAAGATCCTCGTCCACCTTTTTTTTTTTTTTTTTTTTTTTTGCCGCCCTTGTGAAATTTCATTAGGCTGGATGTAACGACTTGTGAATGTCGGCTCTCTCCGTGACCCTGACACGGGTGGCGGACACATTTTGCAGGCGGGGTGCGATGCATTGTGTGGAGAGGTGGTTCACAGGAGCTATTTTTAATGTGCGTGCGTTGGGTGACCTTCCGTCACAAAAAGTCACTCTCTTCTTCTTCTTCTTCTTCTTTTGCGCGACAGCACCAATCATTGCAAAAGCAGTCCTTTGAAGTCACGTTTTTATTCCAATCGATGTTATATAACATGTAGTGAAATGTGTATCATCTCAGGTCATGTCTCAGCCTCCTTTCTTCTCTTATAAATGTCATTAGTGTACTACACAAATAGAAATATACCGTATATACAGTGTATACAGTATATACAGTGTATACAGTATATACAGTATATACCGTATATACAGTGTATCATAGCAAATTAAACATGTAATACACGTGTTTATGGAGTGCACAATTTATGTTGCACATTTATTGAAACACCTCATCAACTTTGATTAATTAATTTAAAAAGTAAAATAACACAACCTGGTAAAAATAAAATAAGAATTTGGAAAACATATTTAAAATAAAATTGAAATTTTTAAAATATATTTCAATATTATGGAATAAATGTTCTAAACATAAAATAAAATAACAGTAATTTGTAGATACTTTCGTATGTTAGTATTTCTAGAATAAAAGTGAACATTTTTCATTTTAAATATATTTAAATATTCAGTAAAATGAAAAATTGTCACTTATCCTATATATTTTTATTTATATTATAAATATGATATGAAATATTATAAATTAAATTGGTATATTATAAATAAAATATTTCCAAAAATTATATTAACGAAATAAAAATATCTAGAATAAACAAAGTTTAATTTTTAAAATATAATATTTAAATATATTAAAATGTGAAATGTTCACTTATAGTAGATATTTTTGTTTATATTACAAATACAATGTTAAATATTAAAAATGTAATATTATATAATGTATATCTTGAATAACATGTTAAATTTTTTTAATCTACTTAAATATATAATATACTATTATTATTATGTAAAAAAAATCTAGAAAAAGAGTGAACATGTTTCATTTTAAAGATATATTTCAATATAGTGAAATGCAAAATGTTCATTTTTATTGTAGATATTTTTGTTTATATTATAAATGAAATATTAAAACCTAAATATGTACTGTATATTATATAAATAAAATAACTAGTGTGTGTGTGTGTGTGTATGTGTGTGTATATATATATATATATATATATATATTAAAAATGATTTTTTTTTTACTTTTATTCTAGATGTTGTATTTATATTCAGTATATATTTTCTTTTTACTAGATTAAAAAAAATAATTATAAAAGGTGATGTGAGTTGCAGCATTATTACATATTATACCCACATTACTTTATACATTTTCAGTATTCTTCAGTATAAAGAAAGTAAAAAAAAAAAAAAGAGTACAACAAATGTAAACGCACCAACATTGTAATAATGTAATTGAATATAATCTGTTTTTTTTAACGTGATATTAATGGCACCATAATTACTCATTACATGACCTCATGAATTTGGATTTTGGAAAAAATCAAACAAGTCAAATAAAACCACATCTAAAATACTATATTGATATTCCACAATAAATAATAATATGGATATAAATTCATGAATGAATTGAATCTTTACTGTTCAAAGCAAAACCAAAATAATTCAGCAAAAATATTACATAATCCTGTCATGTAAATATTACATAATGTCAATATTTAGTGTCTTCTTTTTTTTTTAAAAAAAGGGTTATTTCAACGGCACCTTAATGATTTATTGCATTACTCGAGTCATTCAAATTAGAACAAAAACAAGTACAATCTTAAAAATATATGAAATATGTAGAACTTTTTCTACATATTAAGATTTTCTGAATTGTAACTTTTTTTCTGAAAATTCTAAAAAGGTCAGTTGCACTGTTCCACCTCCTCCTGCTTTCTACTAATAATATAAAACCAATAAATAAATACATGAATTTCAATAATTCAAGAAAAATGTTCAATAGGTCAACCATTTTCCATTTCAATATATTGTATCTTCTTTTTCATTGGCACCATCATCACTTTGGCCCCCCCTCAAAAAATATCACAAACTCCCGCCAGCTCTTTTATTTATTCATTCATTCATCCGTGTGACGTTTAAATGTGCAATTTCGGAAGTAAAAATGAAGTGGCCCGGGAGACGGAGCTGGTTTGCAGATACAGTTTTTAATGTATCACAACAATGAGCAACAAACATACTTGATGAACTATTTCCAGAAGTTGTTCAAATACCATCTACAATAAACGTCATTTCAACTATGACAACAGGTCTGTGACAAATTAAAAAACAAAACAAAACAAAACAACCAAAAGAAACAAACAAAAACAAAAGCAAAAAGGTTCCAAAACCATGTTATTACCGTGATACGGTACAGTTGAGACCTCAAACAGTACAGTAACAAAAACTAATGCGACTACTCTCTATATATAAAACATCAATAACATTTTTGGTTTAGTTTATTTAAAGTTTTAGCCGTAGGGGCTTCTTCTTAATAAAACCTCAGGGTGCATTTCCTATGTAACCCAGATGTTGAAGAGTACATATTGAGTAGGATATGATTGCGCCATGAAAATCCCTTTGACATCCAGAAGAACAATTTCCAAGTTTCAACCTTTTGAAGGCAGTCCTCATCAACATGACACAATCCATCCACTTTTTTTTTGTGTGTGTTTTTTTTTGTTGTTGTTTTTTTTTTTTTTGTTAAAGTTCTTTTTTTTGTTTGTTTTTCTCCTCCGTTTTTGGCTGCTGTGCAGTTGCAAGAACTATGTACAGTTGCTGTTGGACCATCCGTTTTTTGTTGGTTTGTTAGCTTTTTACCAGTCCTTGGTGTGGGTGACGGAGAGCGTCCTGTCTGTGACACTTAGCATCTTAGCACGCCAAGTTCAGTCTTAAAATGCTGAGCCACAGAGTCGGGGGGGTGGGTGGGGGGGTGGGGGGTGGGAAAGGGGAGGCAAAAAGCCGAGTGGGGGGGGATCTGGGGGGGATGGGTGGGGGGAAAGCCTTTGGAATCAGGACAGTCGCTTTGTGTTTGTACAATGGCAGAATTGCACCTTGGGAGGCCAGAATGTCTCTTAGGAAAAACAATCGAAAAGTGTCTTCAGGATTTAAAGTAACAGTTTTAAAAAAAAAAAAAAAAAAAAAAGCTCACGCAGGAAAATTGGCTTTGGGAAAAGAAACAAACAAAAAAACCACCATTACAATAATAAAACATAAGAGGAAATGTTACTCGGTGTCATTGTTTGAAACAATAACGAAGCATGATTTGATTTAACCTGTCAAACAGTTGCATTACATGCTACTTGCTCATCTCAGAATAGGAAATACCAAAAAAGCAATACATTTTTGCATTTCTTCATATTAATAAATTTGTACCATGCACAGCCAACTACGAATATGTACAACAGCTTTGCTTTCTTTGTTCACGAGCCTTTTTGCTTTCATACAAATAGCCTTCTGTTACTTTGGAATGAATCACATCGGTTTCAAACTAGAAAGTGATTCTTTAAAAAAAAAAAAAAAAAAAAAAAGAAACGATCAACAAAACCCTTTCACATTCTTAGTTCCACAGCATTAAAAAAAAAAAAAATTGCAAAACCTAATAAAAATGATGGATCAGTATTCTGTTTCGGAGAAATGATGGCAGGCAAAATACAAATGACACAGTAGCAGCAAAACTTTTGTAAGGTAATACTTTGCAATGTTGAAATTCCTTAACTGCACATCATCACAAGTGCCCCAGAGGATTGACGGGAGGGCGTCCACCCCAGGTGCCGACTGGCACGGGTGTAACACTGTTTTCAGTCCTACAAGTACATGAAATTGTTGAAAATACAACACAAACGCTGTGTGTGTGTGTGTGTGTGTGTTTTTGTTTTTTTTCGTTTTTTTTTCCTTTCCGAAAAATAAAAGCAGCAAACAAAATGACCATTTTCTCTCTTTTCCTTAACTTGTACCTTAACAGTTTCAAGTATACAGTACTGCTTTCATGGATGCACCAATTGTTAAATAGATTGTTAGGCATCAATCCTGTAACACGTATGGACCGATATGCTGCTGACACAAATAATAATTAAAAAAACGCACGCACGCACGCACACGCACGCACAAACAGAAAATCTCTATTAAATTAACAAGATGGCCTACTTAAATGATAAAAATAAGTGCACTAGAGTCCAGACACGAGCAGGTACCGTAACAGTACAGCAAATTCACCAAAGGAAAAAAGTTCTATTCACATGATGGTAGAGTCTATAAAACTAGAGTTATTACCTCTTGAGAAAAGGGGGTGTGAGCAGAGGTACGAGTGAGAAGGTTGGCACAGATTATTAGTATACACGACAAGAACCAAAAAAAACAAAAAAAAAGGGGGTTGGGGCAGGGTGGGGGTAGCATGTTGTAATACAAACCGGCAAACACGTGGGAGGGTGGGGTTTTGGGGGGACGGGAGGGGGTCGGGGTCGTCATCATCATCATCATACACCATTCTAAATTCCCCTCATACTGTCAACTAAAAGGATATGCACATCGTCCATTGTAACAGTTATATTGTCTCTTGGTACTCTATACACACCAAGGAAATGCGTCCGATAAAGCTCGACATGTTTTGGTTATAAGCCACGTGGAACCCGGGGCTTGCTGCTTTTCAAACAAATGAGAAATGTTATGTTCTGACCTGAGAATTTAAAGCTACTGAATTATCTAAAAACTAAGAGAGATTCTCTTTGAGGGTTTCTGGATCGTCATCCCATACAGTACATGCTAGCATTTTGGAAAACAATCCAGCTGAGGTGCAATTTGCTATCATGAGAGTTTTTGGCTTGAAACAAGCCCCCCCTCCGACGAGGGAGCCTGTGGGAATTGTTTTCCTACTCCATGTTTTTTTTTTTTGTATACAATATAAGCTCAGTCAAGCATCTGCAACAGTTCTGTCCATAACAAAAAAAAAATCAATCTTGCCAGCATATCAATATGGGAAAAACAATCCTGAGTCAATCATTTGGTACTGGATTTTTTTTTTTTTTTTTGGGTTAAGAGAAACTTTGGAACTGCAGTTTTAAAAAGTCTTATTTTGTCTTTAAGCAAGGGATCCTTTAGTCACTCCTACACACTGAACATATCCATTCTGATACTACTGAAGCCGGCGTCGAGGCCAGAGGCCGCCTTCGCCTTGACGTCCAACGCGTTATCTAAGTCGTCCAGCTTCTGGCTTAGCTCATTGTCAGACTCATCCGAACAACTCTCGGCGGGTAGCGAAGTTGGAACCCCTGAGGTGCTGCAGGAAGTTGAGGTAACCGTTGACGGCGAGGACAGCGGGGGAGGAGGGGACGCAGACGGGGAGGAGGAGGAAGCAGCTTTCTGGGCTGTGGCGGCGGTGGCCTGGAACAGGACGTTGGGCCAGGACTTCATGGACAAGCGAGACAGATGAGGAAAGGTGTTATTAGAAGAAGCTGCAGACTGCGAGGTAGATGTGGTGTTAGGAGTAGGGGAGCAGACAGAGTGAGGTAATAATCTAGTATGCTCTTTGGCATTTCTCATTGCTTGTTTGATTGTTTTCTCTTTGTGCAAGCTCGACTGAAGGTGTTGGCCGAGTGCTTCGTTCCCATTGACGACCACGTTGCAGGCGACGCACGTGTAGTTGCTCACCGCCTTCCGAAGCACCGTCTCTTGCGGCTCGCCGAAAGCCTGTCCAAAGTAACACAGGGACTTCTGGTGACGCACCACCGAGTCTTCGTCAGCAAAAATCATCTGGCACTTCCTGCATATAAACTCGTGCTTGATGGACGGTACGATAAAAGCATCGGGGAAATCCTTGCTACTTTTGGTATCTGTTTTCGGTTCTTCTTTTGTGCTTTCTGTTGAAGAGCCTGTGTTGCTGTCATCCTTAGTATCGTTAGCTTCTTTTGGTTTGAAGGAGTTGGTGGTGGTGCTCTTTGCGCTCTGGGGGGGCTTTGCAGAGGTTGTTTGCTGCTGCTGCTGCTGCTTCAGTTGCTTCTGTTGTTGCTCCAGTTGTTTCTGCTGCTGCTGTTGCTGCTGCTTCTGCAGGGAATCTTGGAGGGACTGCTGGTACTGCTGATACTGCTGCAGGAGCGCCGTCGGCGACAGACCGGCGGCCATCGCGGCCTGCGGCACGGCTGCCGGGCCGTACGGGAACAGGTTCTCCATGCCGCAAAGCGGCGGGAAATAGCCGCCCGGTTGGACCCCTCTGGGAAGCTGCGGTGAGAAGCAGTTGGGGAATCCGGGAAGGAAGTACGGCAGGAACTGTCCCCCGAAGAGAGAGTTGGGATCCCCTGCAGCCAGAGCGTTCTGAAGCGCCTGCAGCTTGGCCGTGTCCAGCGAAGGCTCGCTTCCCGGTTTCCCTGCAGCCGGTTTGTCCCTCTTCTTGGCCATGCTGGGGGTCTCGGGTCGTGAGACGCTCTCATTGTCGCTGCCCTTCATCTTCGTCTGAGTTGGCTTGTCTCCTGTTTTTTTACTCTCTGAGTCTTTCCCTTGCTGCTCTGTGTTATTTACTGCTGCCAAAGGTGTGGAGGGAACAGGAGGAGGAGGAGGAGGAGGTGGAGGAGGAGGAGTCTGCAGAATAGTCTTGGTTGGGGTAGTGCTGAGAGACATGGCAGGAGATGGGGTGGCTGGTGTAGGGAACCCAAGCATGCCAGCACCAGGAGATGCTAAAGCTGAAATACAGTAGTATATAGATATGGAAATATTCAATATTTAATTTGGAAATTTGTTGTTCATTTTTTGTTCATTTTCAAATCTTGTGATTCCGCTTTTGTTATGGATCAAAACTGTCACATGTGCCTTTACGATAACTTCAATCTGTCGTTATATAATTACTGTAAATATGCCGAGCCAATAACTTGGAAAAGCAAACAAACCAACGACACAAATGAAAGCAATGATAAAGATACACTTGTTGTACAAAAATCTCATTACCAGTCAAAACCTGATGATGAAATTGTGCATGCACTATTCCAACCATTTGTAATCTCAAAATTGTATTTAAAAATAGGACTTTGTGACTAAACACCACTGTGATACGGAATAAACAGCAGTATAGGAGAATAAAACAGTGCATGATCGAGATTGTTTCATAAAGCTTGCAGTCTATTTGTCATGGTTTGTCATACTAACTCACCGGGTGTGTTGGGTGGGAAAACGGGAAGTGACGATGGCCCATTGACTCCGGGAAGTAGCACTGGCGGAAGGCCAGAGATACCCGGGTAGCCTGAGGGCAGGCTAAGGCCATGAAGTGCATTATTGTTGTCCACTGCAGTCTGTTGCTGCTGGCCAGGCAGACTCAGTCCCTCACTGGCTTTCTTCATGCGATCAAGCTCTTGCTGGGCCATCAGCTGTCGGACAGTGGTTGGTGCTAGGTAGTCCTTTTCTCTATCCACCTGGTTGCCCAGGGTTTCTTGCACTTTGGTGATGTGCTGTTTGGAGAAGATGTGGTCCCGGATGGACATCCTGGGAGTGTACTTTATACCACACAAAGTACACTCAGGCCTCGGCCCATCTGGTGAGCCTTGACTTATCATGAATGGCTTTCCAATGTTTATCTTGAATTTCTTCTCCTTAGCTCGGGCATTCTGGAACCACACCTGGACAACACGCTTGGGAAGTCCGATCTCGTTGCCCAGCATCTCACACTCTTGCATTGTAGGAGTGCGGTAGTCACTGAAACAGGCTTTGAGGACTTTAAGTTGAAGGTTACTCATCTGGGTTCTGAATCGTTTATGGCCCGGCCTATCCCCGCCACTGGCACCTTTACCAGACTTGTTGAAGGGATTCCCTGCCCCGAATGGACTCGGAGAACTGGGATCGGCAAGGCTTGACGATTCACTCCTGTCGTTGATTTCATCCATGTCGTCATCTCGGGAGCTAAAGTAAGAGTCACAGTCTTTTCCGGAGAAGCTGAGAGCCGGGCTCACCATGCTGAATTGGAATCTGTCATTACCACTATCGGAATTTGGCAACATTCCACCCTTATCAGTCAGCTTGTCCCCTCCATTAGCTGTGAAGCTTTCCACTTCGTTGTTATTGCCTTCATCTCCAGTTGTAGCATCGCTAATGGCTGTGTTAATTGACGACGTCTCATCAAAGTCCATCTTGCTAAGATCATAAGAGGACGCCTCTGCTGAATTAACATTTGGCCCGTCAGTTTCATCACAGTTTTCAGCTTTTAATGATGAAGGGCTTAAGAAGTTTTTTAATTGTGCCTCGGATGGCTTTACTGGGGTAGAAGATGCAGTGGGCAATTCATAGTCGCTTGGCTCAGTCTTGGTAGGCAGCTGGGAGAAGTCAAAGAAATTGTACTTGGGGCTTTCCCCTCTTTCGTTGTCTTGATTCATCATCGGGCTTGGTGGCAAACTAAAGCCTGCCTGCTTTGCTTCATGCCAGTGTCTAGATCGAATGTGACTGTCAAGAGCCGACTTAGCCTTGAACAGTGCCCTGCAAAAAGGGCATTTTTTGTGGGACTGGGAGGGCCCTATAGCTCTAAACTGCCCTTTTCTCTCTCTGGCGCGAGTGTTTTGGAACCAAACTTGCACAACTCTCTTTTTTAAGCCCACCTCTCTTGCGATGTGATCCAGCATTTTCCTCGTCGGGTTAGAATCGATCAGGTATTTGTCATAAAGGATCTCAAGTTGTTCGGGTGTGATCGTGGTTCTCAGGCGCTTATCTCTGTGATGTTCTTCGCTGTTGTTTCCAACGTCTTTATCATTGACACTTTCATCCTTATCATCCAATTTTCTCTTCATTGCCCCCGACCCTGCAGCTGAGGTCAAACCCGAACTACCTTGTGAAGAGATTTGTGAGAGGCCTCCAGATAATATCTGGCTAGCCATTAGCGGGTTGTTGGGGTCAAATATCATATATGGCATATCAATGGGTCTTTCAAGGAACTGTGAGTGCAGAAATTGGTTCTGGGCTGCCAAGAAATGCATGTGTTGATGCTCTTGCCATAGCTCCACTGTGGGGAATGCAATCTTGCACTGGTCACATTGGTACTGAAGCATTTGGTGGGGAAGGCTGTTTGTGAGAGAGGAAAGTGCCAGGGACAGGGGACTAGAGGGCACAGCAGCTGCCTGGGGTTGGGAATGGGGTCTTGCTATTGGGGGTTGGGGAACTTTTTGAAGGGGTGGCTGAGGTGTGCATGCCTTCGATGGTCTGGGTTCTGGTAGAGATTTGACCACAGGTGAGGGTGCAGTCTCAGTTTGTTTAGGTTCACTTTCAAGCCGAGTTTCAAAGTCTGGCTTTGGGGAGGTTTTTCCTACACTGGCTCGAGGAGAGGCCATCACTGGAGAACTTGAGCCAGAGCTGCTCGCAGTTCCTTGGGAATGTCTGTGTGGGTCTAATGACTGATGGGTCACTTTAACTGGACCTAGATCAACAGAATCTAAGTATTCTTCAGACGGGTGGTCCTCATTACCTTCCTCATCTTCATCCTTGTAGCACTGCTTCTTCTGGTGAGTGATAAGGTCAAAGATGCGCGGGAAAACTATACTGCACTTTTTACACTGGTACTGCATGTTGTTGGTTCTGATGTATCGCTCATTGGTCAGCTCTTTTTTCTCACTGTCTTTGGCATCCGCCTGGTTTTCGTAGCTCTTACGGGCTTTCTGCCGTGCGTTTTGGAACCACACCACAATGACTCGTGTTGGTAGGTTGAGGACAGTGGAGAGCTGCTCGATTTCATCATCTTTTGGATAAGCATTGGTGTCAAAGAAATCCTGAAGAACTCTCAATTGGTAATCAGTAAATCTGGTTCTGGAGGACCTCTTATTGATGGTTGAGTCGCTTCTGTAGTATTCATGTGGACCGAGCTGAGGCTCCATTCGGATGTCTTCCAAAGTAGTGATGGGAGGAATGTTAAAATTGTAGGGTGAGTCTTTACTACGCTGCCTCTCTTTAAAAAGGGTGTTACGGAACCAGTGCTTTATGACCTTTTGAGGCAAACCAGACTTCTCTGACATCTCTTGAATTTGCTCTTCGTTGGGGGAATTGTTGATGTCAAAGTTGGCCCGAAGGATTTTAAGCTGGTCATCAGTTATACGGGTACGTGGCCGCTTAAACTGGGACTGGCGGAGGAAATTTGGATCGAGCCCCAGTTGTTGCTGGCAGAGTTGGGTGAGGTCTGTGGAGAGAGAGTCCATGGTAGGCAGCTGGAGGGCCAACTGAGGGGGCAAGCCTGGGTGCTGGACTGACTGCATCATGAGAGGTGGGAAAAGAGGCAGATCCAAAGGAACAGGAAGCTGCACTTGGGGAGGTGCGGGAGGAGCGGTGGGTGTCGGGGAAGGATGTGGTGGCTGCAGTGGTGGCGCCTGGTGAGAAGGCTGGTGTGAGGGCTGATGGGGGGCAGGGGATGGTGAAGGTGTTGGCGTTTGGGGCTTGGCCATTGACGCCGGAGTTGGCTGAGGCGTTGTCACCGGGGCTGGAGCAGGAGGAGGGGGAGGTGGCGGAGGTGGCGGCGGCGGCGGCGGCGGGGTCTCGGGTGAAGCAGGGTTGATGGGGTAGAGTTTGTCATAGGCCTCTCTGTACTGTTGGGCAAACTTCTCAAGCTCTACATATGGGAAAAACTGACTGTGCACATGCTCTTGGTGGCTTTTGAGAATAAGCATATTGGAGAAGAGCTTCCCACACATTCCACACTCAAGCTTATCAGTGTTCATTTCCATTTGTTCAACTCCATCTTTGTTTTTCTTTTGGTTCTTCTGTCTGTTTTCATTGTACTGGATGACTAGTTCAAATCCAAAATTCTCCAGCAGGGCTTTGGCTGCATTGCCCCTCGCTCCTGACACAATGCGAGGAGGCGGAACCAGTGGTTCTGGGAACTTTGACTTTTTAGCGTCTTTGTTGTCTTTTGCGGCATCACTTAAAGTCTCACATCCGTTTTCCAGCTTTGCTCTGCTTTCTTGCTTTTCAAGATGCTCCTCTGCCTCTTTTGACATTTGAATCTCTGAGACGGACACGCTGCTGGGCTCCATTTTGGGTTTTTGGCTCAGCAGTTGCTGGTTCTTCTGTGACTGTGTCTGCGAGACTTGCTGCTGCTGCTGTTGCTGCTGAGCCTGTTGCAGTTGGTGCTGCTGTTGCATCTGCTGCTTCAAATCTTCTAAGAAGGATCCCGTCAGACCCGGCATTCCAAAAGCTGCTGCTGAATGCAGGGCAAGCTCCGGGCTTAGGTTGAACTCTGCTCCTGGGATGTAGAAAGGGAATAGGAATTGTGGCTGTTGAAATTGCAGCAATGCTTCTGGGGTCATTGGGAAATGAGGGAAGAAAGCCGGGTTAAGGAACTGAGGCTGAAAGAAGGCAGCCTGCTGCTGGAGTTCATGTTGAAGCTGCATTTGCAGTTGCGCTGAGGACTGGGCCGACTGGTGGCTGCTGGACTGTGCGGAAGCATGCTCACTAGTTTGTTTTGTGTTGTTGTTGCTATTAGCCTCTTTGGGTTCTGCAGCATTTTCTTTGTTAGCGGATGGTGTTCCACTTCGGGTAGAGTCACTGTTGCTGTTGTTTCCTTGTGTGCTTGGAGCAGGACTTTTTGCTGGTACCGGACCACTAGTGCCACTGCTATTGCTGCTCATTTCAGATTTGGCTGTTCGGGCTTTGGTCTGGTGGAGTACTGACCTCATGTGAATCTCAAGTGTTGAGCTTTGGCTATATGCAACATTGCAAATATTGCATTTGAATGGTTTGTTGTCAACGTTGTTTCCTGTTTCTTGGGGAACTGGGCTTGATGCCTCTTGAAGGACCTTCTTCAACTTATGCAGATGGGACACAGAATTGTAGTGCACTAGTAAAATGTTCTTCTGAGTAAAAGACTCCTTACATACTGTGCACTTGTAAGGCCTTGAAGGATCCAAAAATTTCTCCATAGTGAAGTTGGGCCCTTTCCTAAATGGCAGAGTCCGTTTTGGTTCTGCTCCCATGTCATCGATCAGAGAGCTGCTGTCACTTCCCGTAGGACTGGGCTTCTCTTCCTGGTCCATATCATCATCCTTGTCCAAGTCATGCTCAAACACCTGAGCTTCCTCCAAAGCTCTGGCTTCACTTTCAGTGATGTCTCCATTCAGAGGGAGATTCCCAATCAGTTGCTGCACTTCCGCCTCCGTCAGTTCAGGATGTCCATTCTCCAAATGCTTCCTGAGGGCCAGGAAAGTCCTGAAGCTGCGCTGGCAAAGGCTGCACATGGTGGCCGCTCTGATGGCGTGGTACTGGGAATGTATCTGGAGCTTCTGCATCGTCTTGAAGGCCAGGCTGCAGTGGTTGCAGCGGTACTTGTATACATGGCGGTCAGACACTGAGAGCTGCTGCTGTTGCTGTTGGAGCCTCTGGAGTTCACTGAGATGATCCTGAAGGGTGTCAGGGGACTTGCTGTCATGCCCTAACCCGCTTGCTCTCTTCCAATCCGGGGCCTCCGCGGCCTCCTTTGGGGGCTTCATTTCCTCATCTTGGAGGTCTGACTCATTCTTGTCTTGGCTGTTCAGCTCATCTTTTGAGGAGTTTCCTTCAAGAACACAGTTTATAGGAGTTAAAAATAGAACAGATAACACATGCACTGATCTCTCTCAACTGATGCTTACCTTGCGATTTTCCAGAGCCATCAGCAGAGGCTGAGGAATCCGCTGAAGGCAGTGCTTTGTCTTGTCCAGTTTGGGGATGGATAATGCTATTTGGTCCTGTCGTATCAGGTCCAACAACCTATCAAGACCAAACAGTTTTCTTCATTATGACAGCTAAGAAAGGTATGGAGTCACCTCCAATTTCTGACAGCAAGGACAATAGTCTCAAAGGCAAACGTTGCTTGGGTGCTTTATAATTGCCGAAGAGGACAGCCAGGTCACAGGGTAGTCCGGACCAAATTATACCACGCAATTACAGGCAATTACACGCACACACGCACACATACCGTCATAATGAGCTTTTCCACGCAGTCAGGTGCCACACTGTGAAGGTGGGTGAGATGCAGCTGCAGGTGAATCTTGTTGCTGAGGACGTCCTGACACAGCGGGCAGCGGATGACCGGCTGCATGGAATGCTGGGACATGACGTGGAGTTGCATGCGGTTGGCATCTTTACTGCTGTAGTTGCAGTAGGGACACTGCTGGACCTAAAAAGAAAATGTGTACGGGTTGAGAGATATTCATTGTCGATCCCGGACCGCTGCACACATCATGGTGAAAAATTACGAAACCTCTACTGGGGTTTGTCAGACAGCATTGTGAGTACCACCCACAGGGGGCGGCAGAGATGTTATTCACCGTAAAAATGAGGACACCCAATGGGGTTCACTTAAGTCAACTCATTCAATTTTGTTCGCCGAAAACACAACTGGCCAGAACGTTTAATCAGGAGATTACAAATGACAAAGGTGTGTACTCTTCCAAGCTACGCCTTTGCCCTCATTACAGGAAGTACCCCACGAACACAGCCGCCTCCCTACCACCTACCATCTTAATGGAATCCATTTCTGAAATGACAAAGTCTTCCCTTCTTAAAGGGCCCAGACGGGCTAATACTTCATAATCTAATTTAAAAACACATATACTTTAAAGAGATGCAAAATGGGGCGGGGGAGCCATAAGGCTCACGCAGGTATTCCACTTAAGAGCATGACGACGGGCCTGCTGTTCTTCATAGCAAAAAGCTCTTCCAGAGAAGGAATGGTAGGCTGGGTTTAACCCTTTTATATGAAAACCGCACCTTCCCATCTACATCTATATCTATACCCATCTATATTCCCATCCCATATACTGTTACAATGGATTTAGAGCATACCTTCACATGGGCTAATTCCAAAACAAAGTTCCACAGACTGTTACCTGCTCTACGGCAGCGTTCTTCCCTTCGGAAGATTTGGGCCTTTTGGGAGGGCTATCAATTTGTCGATCGGGCTGGAGGGAATGTTTCACCGCCACGGTCTGTCCAGTCGCTTCTTTGGATGTGGCATTCAGTCCTAAAACCAGAAGGAGAGAACACCAGCTATTGAAAAATAACACAAAAAAACAGCAATTCCAAAAGGTATTTGGCAGAAAACAACATCACCAGAAGAGGGAATTCAGTTTTGAGCATAATGACACAAGCCAGACCTACATCCACGCAACCAGCCTGTTATACTTTCTTTTTTTTTTATTTTCCTCAAGCAATTGTGGCAATTTTTCAAAAATATGTCAATAATAAAATAATAATTAAAAAAAACAACAAAATAAGAAAAAATATGATAAAATAATAAAAACAAATAATTCAAATATTTGAAATAATAAAACCACTTCTGTCCTTAAATATTAAAACAAGTCATAAAGTTAAAATAATGAAATAGCTTTTTAAAATAAATCAAATAAAAACATCAAAATAAAATAATAGCTTATCTTGAATAATAAAATATAAACAATTAATACAACTGTATTATTACTATTTTGTTATTGTATAATACAACAAATAATGTAAACATTTTACATGAAAGAAAACATACATCCATTCATTTATCTTCTATGCCGCTTGTCCTCACTAGGGTCGCGGGGGTATGGTGGAGCCTATCCCAGCTGACTTTTGGGTGAGAGGCGAGGTACACCCTTATTATGAAATAACAAAATATGCTAAATAATGTAAATATTCACAAAAATAACACAAATAATATATTTTTTATTAAATAATGAAAGAAGATTTTAAATGTCGCCACTTCCTACATCCACTGTGCTGTTGAACCGCCTTCCAAGGGTACATCCAGGTTATCATTTAAAGGATTTGACACCAACACAACCTAAGTGTGCAAGCACACACGGGCCGTATCACTCACACATGCGCACACACACTTCCTGCCCCGAGGCCATGTGAAATGGAGGAAACTCAGGCCCGCTCATTATCACAGCACGACATACATTAAATGTTATGGTAATATTATACACTTCATTAGATCATATACATTTCCCCAGCTGCCTCAACGACGCCTCTGTCTGCACGAGATGCTAAATTTTCAGGGTTGGGGTTTGGTAGTGGTGGGGGGGGGTCGGTCACGGCTGGTGGTACAGTAGTGTGTGTGTGTGTGTGTGTGTGTGTGTGTGATTTGTACGTGCATGTGTAAGCGTGTGTGATGTTAACAAACAGCGCTCGATGCGGGGAGATCAGCCTCTGGTTGTATTTAGTGATAAATCTTTCATTAGCTTCTTCTTCCTCTACATAGCCGCTGCAAAACAAAGAGGCAGCAACAGCAGCCGACCCCCCCCACCCACCCACCTTCCCTCCACCAAGTCATCATCCACAAAACCCCTTCCTCCCTCGCCTGGTCACTCAAGGCAATATGCGAGCCTCACTCTTGCGAATCAACGCTTCACGCTGGATGCACAAATGGGAAAAAAAGGGGGGAAATCAAAGCACTGATACATGGAGAGGGGGCAGAAGAGACACAGAGAGGGAGAGAAAAAAAACATTTTGTAGTTCATATTATTCCGTGGCTCATGTTTTTATTGGGCGCATATCAATTCCTCCGGCCCGTTCATGCATTTTAATTCTGTTGCATTAAGTAGGCGTTCCACTTATTTTATTTGTAATCCCCTATATCTGGAGCCTGAAATATTGGCCTGTCAAGGGAAGTGACAAGAGAGAAGGAGGGAGGAAGAAGAAAAAATGAAATAAAGCACAAGGGCACAATGTGAATTTCCAAGAACATCCGAGAATTGTTCGGCGGCGGAGAACAGCGAGGTAATCTTCTCCTCCGCCTGCAGGGCTTGCATGACGTCCACGTATGTGCGCACGCGTCCTCCGTGACAGCTCTCTGACACTTCATCTCAGCCGTCACACAACCTGACCTTTCCCGCTCCATCCTTGCCCCCCCGCCCCCCCCATTCATTATGGCCAATTCTCATTTTCAACTTTCAATTTTTGCACTCCATTTGCAACGAAATTGCACGGGAGATGAGGCGAGTGTCGGACAAGAGGCTGCAAACGCATTTACATGGCGGATGCAGGGCCCACACATCACCATTGATTACTGTCATGGTGGACGTATGTTTGCGTAACGGCCCGATGGAGCTTTCATCGAGACAACACAGTTGGGCTAACCTTGAATGCCGAGAGAGGCGTTCTCTCTGCGGCCACTTAGGAGATTTAAATGGCGGGCCCTGCCGCCGCACAATGTCCTCCAAATGTGGAATGACCTAAAACCCAATTGCACCCGTTGCTGTGTGTATTTATCATTTTTAAACAACACGGATAGAATCATTAAAAAATCATAATGGGGAGGCGAAAGCAACCCCCCCTCCTTCATTTTCCTTTGTCTGCATCCCTCCATCCTCATGTAGACTCCACCAGCTGCAGCCCAGTGAAGCGTCGGGGCCGAGTAAACCTGACAAACCCCACCACCCCACCCCCACCCCTTCCATACATACATACAACACCCTAACTCGCCCCTCCCACCTCCACCAATGACAAATGCCTGCATGCAGCAAGACCTGGCTTGATTAGATAAATCAAAAGGTGATTTATGACACTCGCCCCGCTTTTTGCATTTCATTGCCGGGCGGGGTGCGGCGGGGGGGGGAGCACGGAACACTCGCCACCCATCTTTATTTGCAACTGTCAGTGGCGTTTAAGGGTGTTGCGTTTGCGTACAGAGAGACGGACGCGGGTCGAATTTCGTGGATTCACTGTTTTGTGGTTGAATCGCCGCCTATTAGCCAAAAAATAAGCATATTCAAGCAAATGTTATTTGTGAGCTAATAGCATTTTTTTAAAGCATTTTCAAGCATAAAAATGGCTAAATGAACCAAAATACAAATATAAGATGCATTCAAAGACGTTAATGATATGTAGTAGTCCCTAGTACAGGGGTTGGGAACCTTTTTGGCCAAGAGAGCCATGAAAGCCACATATTTTAAAATGTATTTCCGTGAGAGCCCTATCATACTTTTTAACACCGAATACAACCACGTGTGTGGATATTTAGGGAAGATTAAAGGAGGGACGACCACAATAGTAATCAAGTTTTGGTGTCTGACACGGAAAACATGGGAAGGACACCTGGCATTGCGCTCGAAAATAAAATGGATGGATTAAAATTAGATTAAAATGTCAGGAAAACAAATTACAGTACAATTAACAAATGTTATGGTGTTAAGGAATGTCTGAGAGCCAGATGCAGTATTCAAAAGAGCCTCAAGCCGTAGGTTCCCTACCCCTGCCCTAGTAACTCATTCAATCCCAGCCATTTTTCAAAAGACAACCCCTTCAGTAGCGTCTATTTTATACGATTTTGCCTGATCTTTCAAGGCACACAGAATATCGTGTAAACATGAAACCTACCAAAAGAGAGATTAGACTCCCTCCTTGCATCAGAAAAAAAAAGTTTGTTTCTACCTTTGCCCGTTCTTTAGTAATCAGCAGTAGAACATTGGCAAGTTTCAGGAAAATATCAGCTGTGTTCCGCCAGAGCCTTGTTGTCATACCAGGAGTACCCCTCACTCATACCTGTTGATAATCCTCCAAAAGACGAATGTAATATAAATGTTCCGATGTTGGCGCCACTGTGCCACAGGTTATTGTCTCCCTGGGGAAACGAGCGGTTCCATTTTACTGTCTGGCTTATTATGAAATGGCTGGGAATATTTACTTATCATCTTGTAAATAATTTATTCAATGTTTCCCACCGACCCCCTGCTATTTGCTCATGTACCACTAGGGGTACGCGTACCTCTGGTTGGAAATCGCTGCCGTAGGGAACACATTTATATTGTGGCTTATTTACTTTTATTTTGTCAACTATATTGGGTATGACGAGTGCAGAGGTGACTATAGGGGTGTTATTTCATGTCTGGAGGGCTCTAATAATGTTAAAAAACGTATTTAGGTCGTAAACAGGTTTTTTATGACTATTTAATTTATGAATGAGGAATCCTACTTCGTGGAAATTCTGGAACGAGTTAACCACGATAAACGAGGGATTCAAAGATCCACTATATGACAGGAGCGCAGGGCTTGCTTCAAAAACACTCTGGGATTGTTTATGATGATGTTCAAACCTTAGAATCCATTTTTAGGGTCTGGGAGTCTCATACGTTTTGTGCAAACATCCCGCCTCTGACCTTGCGCTAGCTCCTGAGCAAATTAAGAGTCCATTTCGGATGATTTCATGAAAATACGAAAGGCTCCACAGCTTAAGCGAGAGCAGGCTGGGTGGCGGCAGCTTGGATTTAGTATTCAATTTAGCGCTGCTGAGGCCCGGCAGACTGGCTAAGGTTACGCAGCAGTAAATCTACGAGGGGGTTGAGGCCAAAATGGACCGGGGAGGGCCGGCCAACATGATTTACTTGTCTCCCGCTCGGAGGTTACGCATTAGGCTGACCTCTGGTCGCCTGATAACATTACAACAACACACTCTGAACCCCCAAAGTCTCACCAAAGCAGGCAGGGAGCGTTCAAAAGCAACTGTCTGATGCGTTTTTTTCCCTCTGTTGATAAAAGACATGAATATGAACATGGCCTTGTCACGTTTGACAAATCGTCTGTGACGCGCGACAGGCTGTCATTATGAAAAAAACACACGGGCGCAGAAGAATAGCTGCAGGCCTGCAATTAAACATGCTAATATCTTTAATATATTTTAATCTCATCTCGGAGAGACTGAAAACAAGCGCAGCTCTCATCACAAATTTGCAAGATGGATGCTAATTTAAAAGAAAAAAAAAAAAGCAAACAAGGAATATGGAAAATCGAATCATGTTCGCGTGCGTTTTGCTGCACAATCCAAACACTGTGGAAACCATGAGTAATTTCTCTGCTAATTTGAAGCAGGTAGATATTTGCAAATTTGCCCGGGCTCCACGTGACAGCCTCATTTCCATGCGCAGGCCTTTTGTTTAGTTGGTTATTTATAAGAAGTGGGCCCCTGAGCCATGGCGACATGCGCCATCTACACCGCGCAGCACAAAGCTATCTGGAAGTAATCCACATCGGGGACATTTGCATGGAGAACGTAACATGGATTATAATTAATCTAAAGTGACATGGGATTTAAAAAGACAATGTAAATGAAGCAAGGGAAAGGCCCACGCTGCCCTTTCTTGCCCCTCCTCCCTCCTCGCTTCCTCATATCGTCCATCTTCTCTGCATCTGCATGCCCTCTTTGTTTAAAGCATCGCAGGGATGACGTGTGCAAGCAGCAGACTGCTCACTTGGCCACACTGTAATCCCTCCCCTCCGTGGGGGATCACACATGGGCACATCTGAAGCACAAACGCAGGCTGGAGGCTGCGGAAGGACTTGCTACATCCCACAACGGATGCTAACACTGCAACACAGCAGATAACTGCATAGATACATCAATAAATACAGTATAATACAGCAAAATTACAGTACATATAGGATAAGTGTGTAATAAAAAAGAAAGAAAAATATAACGTATAATAAAAAAAATAATAAAAATTATAGTGTAAAAAATAATATACACATTTTATCCTAAATAAATATTTTCTAATATATTTCAAATACAATTAATATTGCAGGATAAAGTTGACAATGTAATTTAAAAAATAATCACAAATAAAAATACAGAAAATAAATAAAAAATAAAATGAATAAAAACAATATAAACTACAATCAACTGAATAATATACTAAGCTCAAATAGACTGGAAACAATTAAAGTTGCAAAGCACAGACTATAATATCATATAATGTATATAGTAAAAAAAAATCCTAAATAAAATGTTGTAGTGTACAAAGCAAAAACATATTTTTATCATAAATAAAAATACATATTTTACAATATATTTTAAAATCATATAACACTAATATAATTTAAAAAATAATCACAACAACATATATATAAATATTAAAAAATGTATATAATAATTTAAGCTAAAATAAACCGAAAACAATTAAAGTTGCAGGAATAAAGAAAGACTCTCATATATATATATATATATATATATATATATATATATATATATATAATAAAAATATACAAAATAAAATGACTACATAGAGGAGTCGAATCAAAAATATCATTAAAAATATATATTTTTTTATGTATTTAAAATAATATAATGCAATTAACGTTGTAGAAGTCTATAATATAAATATAAAATCTAATCACAAATATGTAAAAAAACAAAATAATAATTTTTTATAAAGTTTTAATCCAAAAGCAAAATCGATGTATATTATTGCTTGACCCTCATGCGATTTGATTTGATTTATTTATTTTTGGGGCATGTGTGCAGCAGTGTTAAATGACACTGGTGGTAATATACGGTGCTAAATGCATGGACAGCGGTTTCCCCCCCCCGGCCCCCTCCCCACACCTCCAGTCTGGTCAGACAGGCCTGTCAGAGAGATAGAGCTGAAAGATAGATGACGAGCCAAACTAATAGGCCCCAGCCTCGCTCGGCTCGCCTTCTGCCTCATTGAGCCTCACATTACGGAGCAAGGTATGGCGCGCTCGGATGGAAGAGGTGGGCAGGGAAAAGGGGGTCTGGAGGAGGAGGGGGAGGAGTGGAAGGTGTCTGCTCGGTGGAAGAAGCCCATGTGATGAAATGGAGGAGGTCATGTGATATGTGGATTTCCATCTCATGCATTCTTATTTGGCTGAATGACGTCTAAACAAGGCAGGGGCCACCCCCCGCCGTAGCCCGTGAATATGACCCCCACCAGCTCAGCCTGCGGAATGTGCATTTTGCTGCCCACTCTTACAAACAAACAAACAAACAAACATCTTTTTTTTTTAATGTCTCAGCTAATAAACGCCGACGGTGTTACATATTAGCTCACAATTAAAGGAGAAATGAAGGGAAGGACAAAAAAACCTAATTTAAGGTTGTAGGGATGCAATATTAGAAAAACATATACACAGCATAGCCACCCACCCCCACACACACACACACACACACACACCACCCAGCCCCCCTATCTAATCCCGAGCTTATGAAAAATTAATATGTCAACGGAGAGGGCACAAGAACGGGGAAAGATTAATGCAAGGCGCTTATAAATTACAAGCACGCAAACTGATTTGATTAAAAAATAATCTGGGGCCTGGACATCGCCTTGTAATAACCACAACTTGTCCCCTCTCCTTTTCTCTCTGTTTTCCTCTTTCCCGCCTCTCTCGCTCTCGCTCTCGCTTTCTGTCAGATGGAAACGATTAAAGCGGGTCACATGGAGGCTAGTCAGCAGCGTTCGCATGTTGCACACACATGTTTGAAAACTTTCTCCTGAGAGAGACGGAGAGGGAGGGAATGCTCACTTTTGGGAAGAATGGGATGCTTTAAGCTACGTGTGTGTGTGTGTGTGTACTCACGGTCGGCTCTTCGGTTGTCAGTCAAGTCTCGGTCAGTAAGGTGGGGCGAGGGCCTGGAGGAAGAGCCAGGAGGTCTCTCGCTGTCCTCCGCAGTCTCTTCTGTAAAGGGAAGACTACATTACCCACGATGCTCTCCAAACAGGAAGCTGATGTGTTCAAGATGCATGTGTGCATGTGTTACACAAACATGAATCATCCTCTCAAAGCCAACACACGACTACTTAGAACCTCCTGACAAAACACAAGTCACAGATTCTCTATGTGAGAAGAGGGCTTTGATGCTTTTAGGAATCTGCTGCACAAACACTGGTCAAAGATCCTCTACATGACGGGAAAAAGATGCTGCAAAAACACTAGTCAAAGATCCTCTACATGACAGGAAAAGGATGCTGCAAAAACACTAGTCAAAGATCCTCTACATACAAAAACACTAGTCAAAGATCCTCTACGTGACGGGAAAAAGATGCTGCACAAACACTAGTCAAAGATCCTCTACGTGACGGGAAAAAGATGCTGCACAAACACTAGTCAAAGATCCTCTACGTGACAGGAAAAAGATGCTGCACAAACACTAGTCAAAGGTCCTCTACATGACAGGAAAAAGATGCTGCAAAAAAAATAGTCAAAGATCCTCTACGTGACAGAATAAAGATGCTGCACAAACACTAGTCAAAGATCCTCTACGTGACAGGAAAAAGATGCTGCACAAACACTAGTCAAAGATCCTCTACATGACGGGAAAAAGATGCTGCAAAAACACTAGTCAAAGATCATTTACATGACAAGAGTGCTCTGCTGTTTTTAGGAATCTGCTGCAAAAACACTAGTCAAAGATCTCCTATATGACAGACGCGCTCTGATGTTTGTCAGGACCTACGACAGAAAATACTCATCAAAGATCCTTCATGCGACAAGAGTGTGCCGCTGTTTTTCGGAACCAGCTGCAAAAAAAAAACACGACAAAGATCCTCTATCCTCTACAGAAGTGTTTTATTCTTTTTAGGAATTTGCTGCTGCAAAAAAAAAAACGACAATCAAGGATCCTCTCCATGGAAGGAAAAAAGATGCGGCAAAAAAGATCCTCCACGTGCCAAGAAAAAGATGCTTCAAAAACGTAAGTCAAAGATCCTCTATATAGCAAAAGTGGTCTGCTGGTTTTCGGACTCTGCTTCAAGGAAATACAGTCAAAGATGTTACGTGCTCTGATGTTTGTAAAGACCTACTGCAAAAAAAACAAAAATGTCAAAGATCCTGTATATGACAAGAGTGTGCTCCTGTGCTGTTTTTAGCAATCGGCTGCAAAAACGCTACAAGATTCTCTGTATGACAGGAAAAACTCTCAGATTGTCAACACGACAGGAGTGCTCTGCTGTTTATCAGAATCTGCTGCAAAAACACTAGTCAAAGATCCTCTATATTGCCAGAGTGCACTGCTGTTTTTCGGCATCTGCCGCAATAATGTGTTGAACTGAGCTCGTGTGAAGTCCTTTACAGGCCCGTGGGCCGCCAGTTGAACACCCCTGCTGTGTACCCCTTCCTGAACATACGTGCACGCACACACACACACACACAATGAGAAGCGTGTGCACGTGCAGCTCACTACTATTAGCAGATTAGCCTACCCATCTCTGAGAGTTCAGCCCCTTGTTTGATAATTCTGTGTATCTGCAGTGTTCTGCCAGTGGATTAAAGCAAGTGTGTGTGTGTGTGTGTGTGTGTCAGTGTGTATATGTGTCGCCAGCACAAGCTAACACTAATCCTAGCCGAGCTCCAGCGCTCCCTTTCATCCAGCCATCATTTGTCTCCGGCTGGGCTGATGTCACTTTGTAATGAATTTTGAGCAGTCTGAGAGAGGCCAGATAACCAGGCGCGCACACACACACACACACACACACACACACACACACACACACACACGCAAACACATCTACACGCACACAGCCCTCCTCCATTTCAGGGTGAGCAAATGAAAAAAAAAAAAAAATGAAACACTTGCACTCAAGCGTCAAGTCGCACACGCACACGCATATCATATTCACACAAAAAAGCAAAAGCGTTAAAAATGTCATGTCTTCTAAATGGAGGGGGAAGGGGGTTTCTTTCACCACAAACCCCCTTACTCTGCCAGAAAATGAGACTGGTGTGTATATATGTATATATGTGTGTGTGTGTGTGTGTGTGTGTGTGTGTGTGTGCGTAAAAAAGCTGTGCTCATCAGTTTTGCACCGCCTTAATAACCATATTTTACAACACACACACATGCACACACGGGGGGGGGTCATATTCATAGAAATAAGGCAAAGGGTGCACCGGGGTCAGCCTGCATTTGCATACAATCACTTTGGCCATTGAATGATGAGCACAGGGAAGGGAGGGGCAGCTATAAAGCATCATATCCTTCCAAATACAACAAACACATCAGGTAGTCGGCCTTTTTGTTTGTTTTGCGCACGGATGAAAAGGATAGGTGAAAAGCAGCCTATAGGAGCATTCTTGTGCGAAAGCGGTTGATGCACGGCGTCGTACGTGTTGGAATTTGCCCTCGGTGGACCGCAGCTCCCCAGGATTCACGCAGCCCCAAGCCATTTCGTAACCGCCACCAAGGCACAGTTATGTTTGCTTGTGGTGGCAGATGTTTACACAATAACCACGCTGCTTTGTGGCCTACAAGCTGCACACTGAATACTCTAAAGTACATCCTTTTCTTTGCACATGCATGTGAGTGCTGTGTGTGCGTTTGGCACATGCGTATGAAAAGTCATGTCCCTGCATATGTGCATGCGTCATGGAGGATGGGTGCGAAGACAGGCTGTAGGAACATTCAAAAATAAAGACATTAAAATAAATAACAAGCTATAGGAAAATAAAAAAGTAAACCAAAAAGATGAAAGATTAATTAATTAATTAAAAACAAAAATACGAATAAAATAAAAATAAAATAAAAAATGAATTAAATATTTTTTTAAAAAAGAAAAAAATAATAAAAAGACAAGCTATAAGAAAATGAAATAAATAAAAAATAAAGAGAGGCGATAAGAAAATACAAAAAATAATCAAATGCAAATGCATCCAAAAATCCTGCACAGTAACCATGAAATAACCATGCAATAAACAAGGGCAATAACTGTGCAATAAACCTGTGGCTTGATCCACATGTACACGGCTGCAAATAGTTTAGAACTTCTTGATTTGTATTACCTTGATTTTGCACTTTCTATGCTTTTTGTACTGAAAACCTGGAATTTTCCCTTGTGTGACTAATAAAGGCATATCTTATCTTAAAAAATAATGACTAAATCAATAATAAGAGGCAATAGGAAAATTAAAAATCATATAAAAAAAACGAAAGAAAAAGACAGCCTATTGGAAAATAAATAAATAAAAATAAAAATATAGGAAAATAAAAATTAATTAAATACATGTTTAAAAAAGAAAAAAAATACATAAAACAAGCTATAGGAAAATAAAAATAAATAAAAAAGACAGGCTATAGGAAAATACAAAACACAAATAAAATCAATTTAAACAAAAAAATAACAAGATAGGCTATAGGAAAATGAATAAATAAGAAGAAAGACGATAGCAAAATAAATAATAAAAAAAATGAATAGATAAATAATAGGACTGCTGATGTTTTATTAATACGGGGCTGACAATGCTGATGAAATATTTCTTTGTTAGAAGATGTATGTTTTCAAGGCATGTGAATCGTGTGTTTTGTGGGGGGGAAACAGCACAAAGTATTAAATAACCTTTCAACATCACAAAAATACACAAAATACACTTCTTACTAAGTAACCTCTAGAGGGCACTCTACCTGTAAGCAGTGTGGGACACAGGAGGCAATGAAAAGAGAAGAAGGACAGAAAGGAAAGAAGAGGAAGGGGGATCATCTGGGCCTCATCAGTGGGGTTGTTTTCACTGTCCCCCCCCCTCTCGTCGGTTAGATCAGTGGCAAAGTGTGTGCGTGTGCGTGTGTGTGTGTGTGTGTGTGCATACGGGAATGTGTTTCCACACTGAGGACATTCCCAGACGAGCTCTCTCAATACATCAGCACAGTGTCTGCCCTCTGACTGACCCTGACAGTTACACAACACACGATGGTGTAGATGCATATGATGTCTGCGTGTGTGTGCGTGTGCGTGCGTGTGTGTGCGCGCCATTGATCAAGTCAGTGAGACAGCGACTGCATGTGTTTGCATGTGAGCTGTCATGTGCAAGTGTGTGTGTGAACGAGCGGCCACTATCATCTTAATCGCAACCAGAGCAAAACTTTCACAGCCACCTTCCACACACACACACACGCAGTGGGTCAGGCCGTACAGAGGGAGGGGTGTGTGATTCTGGCAGCCTGGCGAGATCCTCTTTGATGTGGCTCGCTCGGAACATTAAAGCCCGGCCGGTGAGCTCGATGCTAACCGCGCAGCCCGGGTCCGATTACCCTGGGCGACCAACGCGGGCCTATATTTAACTGTTAGGAGAGGAAGAAGAATTAAGTGTCGTCTTGATCAGCTACACACCCAAGTCAAGCCGCGGTTTTACATTCAGCTATTAATTGGAAGCGCAGGCCGGGGCCATAAATAAATAACACACACAGGCAATGTTTGGTATCTCCCGTGCATGAAAAGTTGTTTTATGTGCTTGAAAATCTTGAATCTTTGTATGTAAATGTGAAAAAGCGCTTTTGTTGGTCTGTGTGACATTATTTCATTGAAAAAAACCCAACATAACATTGTCGCCACTAATGTTAGATATTAATAGTACGCTTATCGTCTAATATCTTGTCATAGAAGGCCCGCTTGACGCACACTCACATAGCACAATCAGAGCTCCGCAACACTTAGATATGACTCATGGAAAAATACTGGGACAAGAGGCAGACGCACAAAAGATGAATCGTTCCCTCTCACACAGGCTTAACATTCACTTTCACACAAACCCAGCTTTCACTTTCCAGAAAAGAAAATAATTTTGTACATGCCATTTATCCAGCTTTGCCTTTTCCACAGAACCCACATGAGCAAGTCTAAAATACTTGTGCGACAATTGCTTTCAGCACAAAAGCGGAGAAGAAGCAAGTCTACACATTTTGGCCGTGAAAACAGTGTTTTATGTGCTCGGGGATCTGTAATTTTTGCATGTAATTGGGTTTGGAAGCAGTGTGTTGCATTATTTAACAACAACAGGACGTTGTTGTCAGCTGTGTGCAAAAAATGTGTGAAAGTGAAAGTTAAGCTCGTGTGAGAGAGTGAGAACAATGCCTTTTTGTGTGTGTCTGCCTCTTCCAGTGTTTTTCCATCAGTTATATGTACGTGTTGCGCAACTGTGATTGTGCTATGTGAGTGTGTGTGTGTGTCAAGAAGACCTTCTATGAGAAGCTATTAGATGGAATCTATAAATGTAAATAAAAATATCTAATTTCCCACAGGCGCCGTCCCACGTCTGTTGAGCTTTGATACGATCTCAAAATTGTCTAGTGCCATTCTAGTCGCATTCGGTGTCGGCGCCGTTTACACAGACAGCGACACAAAGGGGAGAACGGTGGGAACATGTCAGCTTAGACTTATAATAAATAGAATATGTATGTATAGAATAGGTAGGTTTTCTGACTGTGCGTGTCAAGGATGCCACGCACCAATCCTTAAATGTTATTTTAAGGTTGCGAGTACGGGCAGCAAGAAATAGATGTTCGGTATGAAAATAGAAGAATAGACATATGGGAGATGGAAGCAATGGAGGCTGTATTGTGTGTATGTGTGTGTGTGTGTGTGTGTGTGTGTGTGTGTGTGTGTGTGTGTGTGTGTGTGTGTGTGTGTCCTCTGGCTGTATAATGACCTGCTCTGAGACCACTCGCTTCCCCCTCCTGTCTCCCCCTAAGGGCCCATAACCACCATGCCGGGTCATTATGTGCCCGATGGAGGACTGTGTCGCGCAGCACAACAACCGCAGAACAATAACACGCCAACAAACTAGAGACTCTGAGACTCCAAAATGGCTGAATTCATTAGCGGGGGCCCGAGCTGCCACTAATTTGCTTCTTTAGGGGGCTCGGATGGAGCTCATTAAAGGGGAAAACGAGCACAAAAACCCCCATACATATAGCGCTTTTATTTGTCTTAAATCGCGGCTGCGATGAACAGTAACTGTACTCAAAGCCGCTGCCAGTGAAAATGTAAGGGAGATGAACTGGAAGCGACATTATGATGCTCTATTATGATGGAGATTTGCTTGAAACATAAGTATCGCCTCAAAGGGATACTTACTTAGGGATATACGGTCAAATCTCGGTTTTCGAACACCTCCAGTTTTTATATGACACAAAAAAAAGTGAGAAACATGATTGAATCCAAGAAAAATGCATTGCAAAGTATGAAAATGGTGCCCCCTTCCCTTTTCCCTCGCCGCTACTCACCATTTCCGCCAACAAGAGTCTTAAGTGAATGTAAAAATGTTGTTAAATGTTCATTTGTTAATTTCATTCATCATTTTTGAATTATTTCACATCGTTTTCTGCATGTACAATTATAGTTCTAAAATAATAATGATAATAATAATAATAACAAGACAAACTGTAGGGAAAAAAAGTAAAAAATAAAACAAGTTAAAGGAAAATAAAAAAATAATTAATATATATATATATTTTTAATGAACTAAAAGACAGACGAAAGGGAAAATAATAATAAATCAATGCAAATAAATAAATAATTACAGCTTATAGGATTAATAAAAAAAGAATTAAATCAATAAAAAATAATAAACACGCTATAGGAAAATACAAATACATTAAAATAAAAAGAAATAAAAAGAGAGGCTATATGACAATTAATTAAAAAGAGTAATAAGAAAATAAATATATTTAAATATTATTTATAATATTCTATTTAAATATAGTACATATATTTTTAAGTAATAAAAGTGTAGAAATTATTATTATTATTTTAATAAATAAAAAAAATAAAATAATCAAAATATATATTTTTAATACTCTCCATTTTTGTTCATATTTTTGGGTGTATGGAACGGATCAATTGGATTTACACGGGAAAAACTGATTCTTGTTAAACTGTGGAACAAGTTAGAGTAGTCAGTGTGCAGCTTGCATGGCAGTATTGCGTTGTTACTGCACATGTTTGGAATTCATCTCCCGCTTGTGCCGGCAGCACTCATGCAGCCCCAGACCACGATGCTACCACAATGCTACCACGATGCTACCACCACCGCTGTCGACTGGTACTCACCTAAACCATTTAACCAACGGATGAGAATGAGTGGATACTAAGTCTCTACTGCAATGTAAACTTTACACTGACTACTCTAAAGTGTACCCTTTCCTACCGTACTACCTATTGGACAGTAATAATAAATAGCACGAGTATAGATGGTGGTAATGCGGCTTTAACACCCATGACCGCCGCGTCTCCCGCACTTAGCGCTAACGTTGACGTTGATTTCTTCCTACAACTTTGCTGGAAGTCCCTCGCGAGACACACGAGCACGCGTGTGAGTGTGCACGACAGCAACGGCGGCCCCGTGATGTCACATTTCTGGCTCGGGTTTGTCCTCTGGGTTCTAAAGGGGAACACTTTGAAAGGCGACACCATGGCACACACGTACACACATGGAGTCAAGGGCCACTGGTAATACCGCCAGAGTAATAACCTGACAGACTTACTGATCTCCTTCCCTCCTGTTCTCTCACCCCCAAATCTTTATCCAGCCCTCCCCTTCTTTCTCCCTGTAACCCCCCTCCCACCCCCCACTCCCACCCTCTCCCAAATTTCAGCGCGTTTAACAAGCATTTAGATCTTAACCAGATGTTGTTAATGTAGCATGTCTAAAATACTAAACATCAACCCAGGAGGAGAGGGGCTGCAGCTCCTGCATAACATAGCTGGGGAATAACACACACATGTGCACGTTTACGCCCACGTTCATGCCCACACGCTATATAACATGTAAACACACATGTTTCCATCCGCACGCTTAAAATCCATCCACCCACGGACCACTTTTTATTGCTAGAAAACCCACCAGAAGTGTCCAAGTGAGGGAGTAACCTGAAAAATTTCGGTCAGTTTTTACTCCTGTACTTACCACGTATGCTTTATTTTGCTGATTTAATTATAATTGTTAATTCATTATTAAATTATACAACAGTGGCTCTCGATCTGATTTTTTTTTTTCCCCTAATAAAAATAAAATAAAAAAATAAATAAAAATGCCATTGAGAACCCGATCATGTTTATGTCTTTGCTGTATCTGTACAAACCACCGTATGAGTTGCTGGCAGCAACGTGCCAACCTTGAAGGGGTTCATCGTAAATATAAAATAATCATGCATAATATGATGATTATAATTACAAATATAATGATTGTGTCAATTGTTACTCCTTTTAAAAAATGTATTTGACTGAATATGCGATCCGCAAACTCCATGGACTTTACTTTTTCACATTTTTATCCTTTTTATCCCCCCATTAGAGACTGGTAACCTGGTATAGCAACACCCAACTTACTCCTTTTTAACATCGGCTCCTATCAGCACCTTCAAACTGGCTTTGTTGTCGTCTATTACCACGTCCCGGGACGTCACATTGTATTCCATTTTCTCCCAAATTGCCCGCTCTGCTGTCAACCAAAACCCTGTTTAGTGAAAAGCGTTTGAATAAACACGACGTAGATTAAAGGCGTGCCTGCACAGGAACACGCTGTGTGGGGGGGGGCAGCTATACCATTCCGTAACGACCAATACAAAAGACACGGATAACAATATGGCTTCAAAAGGTTGCGTGCGGGCGGCAACACCTGGCCTTATACAATACGCTTATACAATACACCTCCGCACGCGTAAACACCTGCGTCTTACACAACGGCCATATTGCATTTCGGCTGCTTTGAATCACCTGAGGCTGAAGGAGGCGGGAGGCGGCGCGGCAAAGCTTACGAGGAGCTTTAGGAATCATCCGAGAGGAGAATTCATCTATTTTCCTTTCATGATACCCCCACAATATTTATCTAGCTTCTTTATTATAAACATGTGGCCACCGCGCACGCTTAGTGGAAGTACCTGGTGGACGGAGGGAGGAAAAGAGCGACCGAAACAGACAGCGCGACAACAAGGAGCTGAGGGTTAATGGCCTTCCCATCTCTGTGATAAGAATTCATTCTCTTCTATTACCAGCACTTATCTACACACACTGTGTGTGTGTGTGTGTGTGTGCGTGTGTGTGTGTGTGTGTGTGCCGCACGATCATGCACAGCGAGGGTCCGAGATCAATAGATGAACCTAATGAAGAAAGCAGCTGCTTCTCGGCATACCTGCTCAACTCTATCAGCCTGACAAGATCCGGCCGCCATCCATCCTTCCGTCCATCTACGTTTTTCACACATACATCCTATTTGTTCCTCCTATCCGCCCGTCCATCGCCACGCCGCGCCGCGCCGCGCCAGCGACGGCAGATGCTGTTTCTAATTGAGCAGAGTGGCCCTCGTCGTGTGGTGGAGGTCCTCCGAGCTAACACCGAATACCAGAAAAGAGGAAATCTAATTGGTTGTGTTTATTCATGCTTTTAAATGGGAACGATGAAAAAGATGTTTATCCTCAGGGGCTGACAAGAAAGCTTTCAAAACATGTCATTGTAGGATTGTGAAATGCCATTTTGACCAATTTATTTCATGTGTTCCATGCAAGGTCCCTTTTTTCAACAATCAGAGGTCCCCACAGCGGGGTACCGTCCGAAATCGAGCCTCGAGCCCGTGTGAACGTGCTTTTAGTAAGCATGTTCCGTGTGTCTGTCGATTTAATGCTAATGAGCTGCGTTTGTCCAACAAGCGTCACCGTGCACTTTATATACAGCAGCCAATGCTGAAAATGCACAAGGTATTGATACGCCTGTAAAAATGTCTGTTTTATGTCCGGGTTTTTAACACACGGCTCGCTCCTTCCTCTCCAAATACTCCTGCTAACTTCACGTTCTCCTTCCGGGACAGGAGGGCACAAATGTTAGCAACATTAGCATAGTTATGTAAGCTAAAGTGCTAACATTACAGCCACCTTTTATGCTCGGTTAGCCTATTCGCTGAGGAAACGGTGTACAAGTTGTCCGTAAATTTCGCCTTTCAGTCTCCCAGAAAATATGGTGTGTTCAAAGACGGCTTACAACAATGTAACATTAAGGAGTGGGACAGGAGGCCGCAAAATTAGCAGAGCTACGCGAGCTAAAGCGCTAACATTACACTTACATTTTAACAGCAAAATCATGGTAAAACAATGAAAACAGGTGGAATCCAAATCAGTGTACAGGTTATCTACAAGTTTCACTTTTGAGTCTCTCAGCAACTATGGTGCGTTCAAAGACTGCCTAACCCTAACCCAGACAAAAATGATTTTTTTCAACAAAAATGAATTAATGAATGAACTCCTGCAACAGCGTAACATTGAGGAGTGGGACAGGAGGACACAAACGCTAGCAACATTAGCATAGCTATGTGAGCTCGAGTGCTAACATTACATTTACATTTTACCAGCAACATCATGCTAGTTTAGCCTCATTTCTGAAGAAAAACAAAACCAACAGATGGAATCCATCATTTATAACTTTCACTTTTGCATTTCCCAGCAACTGTGGTGTGTTCAAAGGCCGCCTAACCCTAACCCTAACCCTGACCCTAACCCTAACCCTCACCCTGACCCTACCCTACCACTGACTCATACAAGAATAATTTTTTGGACCAAAAATCTATGAATTAAAACAGACACACAACTTAGCATTAAGGAGTAGGACACAAATGTTCGCAACACTAGCGTAACTATGTAAGCTAAAGTGCTAGCATTAACAACAAAATCATATTAGGCTAGCCTGTTTGCTGAAGAAAATCAAAATAATCCAACAGATGGAATTCGAATCACGGTGTAGAAGTTATATATAAGTATCACTTTTGCATCTCGCACCAACTATGGTGCGTTCAAACCCTGACCCCACCAAAAATATATTTTTTTTCACCAAAAATCCTTGAATTACAACACATTGACGTACAACAACGTAACATTAACGAGTGGGACAGGAGGACACAAAGGCTAGCAACATCAGCTTAGCTATGTGATGCGAAAGCGCTAACATTGCACTCACATTTTAACAGCAACATCATGCTAAGTTAGCCGAGCGGTTGAAGAAAATCAAAGCGAGCAAACGGATGGAATCTGAATCACAAGTTAGCTGTAAGTCTCGCTTTTGTGTCTCCCAGCAACCATGGTGCGTTCAAAGACCGCCTCTCTCTAACCCTAACCCCACCAAAAATGATTTTTTTTTTTTAAACCAAAATTCCACAAATTCCAACACATACAACAACATAACATTAAGGAGCGGGACGCTAGCAACATTAGCATACTGTTGCTGTGCCATGCTAAAGCGCTAACATTGCACTCACATTTTAACATCACACAAGGCTGGCGACCAGTCCAGGGTGTACCCCGCCTGTCGCCCGAAGTCAGCTGGGATAGGCTCCAGCATGCCCCCGCGACCCTAATGAGGATGAAGGGGTATAGAAAATGGATGGATGGATGGACAAGGTTAGCCCATTTGCTGAAGAGAAACAAAATGATCGAACTTACAGCTCCTACATCTGACAGAGCCCAAAGCTTTATTTTAAGATGTGTAGCGAAGCTTGTATTTTTTTTTTGAACGCCTCTTTTCTCAAAAGTGGGGGTGATAATAGATTTTTTCTCCCGTTTGTTGTTTATAAACACTTTCGAGGGACATATGTTACTTTTAGAACATAGTTCAGTCAATATTGCGCAATAGGGGACCTTTAATAATACAGTATTAATAACAGATTAGCGCTTTTCAGTGGCAACGTTCCTTACTTTGATGGCAAAAAGTGTCTCATTTTGCCTTTTCAGCACAACGGAATCAAATGAGATGCATCTCCAGGCAGCAATATTCATGAGTTTGCTGAAAATCATCTCCGAAATGACCACATGGAACGTGTAACATGTGGCGCCGTGCAACGCACGCACAGACCTGGGGCAGCTGCCCCGGGGACGGCATTCCCACAGAAATAAAGGAGTGTTGCCTTTCCTCAGACGTTCTCAAAAACATGCAAAAAATGTCCATTTCATTAGGAGCTAAACAATGTCACATGGGGCCCCCAGCGGCTCCTAATAGAGGCAGACAAAGACGGAGCAGCACACATATGCTTCCAATAAATCAGATTACCAAAGGAGGTGGGGAAGAGAACGAAGGAGAGAAGGAGGGAAAGAAAGGGAGACACCGCCAGACACTTAAAGGATTGACAATATTCCCATTTCTTGCTACCTCTCCCCCCACCGACTCGCCTTTTCCCTCCCCGTCGTCTTCCAGCGGGATCTGTTTTAGATTTGAGCCAGAGCTCCAGCCATATCTCTTCCCTTATCTCTGCTGGCCGTCAGAAAACAGAAAGCTCCGTGTTTCCATGCATTAGACTCCCGGCTCCTGACACGCCACTTGAAACTTGAAAATACACCCCCAACCCCCCCACCCCACCCCATCCCTCCGCCCTTTCCACGCCGCGCCCCCCCCCCCCCCCCCCCCCCCCCCCCCGCCCCCAAAAGGGCCAAGCAAAAGTGCAAGGATATGACTTCATCGAATGCAAGGCAGGTTAGCTCAGCTTGGATGCTGCTTGCTTCAAAGTAGCTGATTTGTACAAAAACAATTAGCAGTGATGAGCAACAAACTACTATGTTCTATTTTTATCCATTATTTATGAACATACTGTATAAAGATAACGTATATTTAATAATAAAAACAATAACATGAAATTATTAGTTATATAGTAATACGTGTACATGTACGAATAAATAATACATCAAATAATAAAATGTACTGACAAAAAATATATAATGATTAAAAATTAAATATGTTTTGAGTGACTTTTTAAAATATATACAGTCTGTATAATTTTTAATTTTAATTTAATTTAATTTAATTTTAATTTAATTTAATTTAATTTAATTTATTTTTAATTTATGGTCATTTTTATTATTTTTTATTATTATCTTCTTTGGGGAATTTCTTATTACATTTATTTTAAATAATGGTAAAATACAGAAAATTATAATTCAAAAATAATAAAATGTATTAATAAAAATCTATAAAACAGTGTACCTTAACTATTGAAATAATAATAATAATAATGATTAAAAATTAAATATGTTTTGAGTGACTTTTAAAAAATACATACAGTATGTATAATTTTATTTAATTTATGGTCATTTTTATTATTACCTATTATCTGGTTTTGGGAATTTATTATCACATGTATTTTAAATCAATTTAAAATACAGTTAATAATAAATCAAATATAATAAAATGTATTAAGAAAAAAAATATAAAATACAGTAGTATACCTTAACTATTCAAATAATAATAATGATTAATAATAAAATAATATGTTTTGAGTGACTTTCTAAAAATACATACAGTATGTATATTATATTTAATTATGGTCATTTTTATTATTACCTATTATCTGTTTTTTTGGGAATTTATTCTTACATGTGTTTTAAATGCATTTAAAATACAGAAAATAATAAATCAGATATAATAAAATGTATGAATAAAAATCTATAAAATAGTATACCTTAACTATTGCAATTAATAATGATGAATAATAAAATCATATGTTTTAAGTGACTTTTTAAAAATATATATACAGTATGTATACTATATTTAATTTATGGTCATTTTTATTTTTACATGTATTTTAAATCAATTTAAAATTATTTTTAAATAAATTCAAAATACAGAAAATAATAAATCAAATATAATAAAATGTATTAAGGAAAAATCTATAAAATAGTATACCTTAACTATTAAAATAATAATAATGATTAATAATAAAGTAATATGTTTTGAGTGACTTTTTAAAAATATATTCAGTATGTATAATTTTATTTAATTTATGGTCATTTTTGTTATTACCTATTTACTGGTTTTTGGGAATTTATTATTACATGTATTTTAAATAAATAAAAAATATTTTTTAAATAAATGAAAAATACAGAAAATAATAAATCAAATATAATAAAATGTATGAAGAAAAAAAGTATAAAATAGTATACCCTGGCATGCCTTAAAATGATTAATTGTATTCATAAAATCATTAAAACAAAAAAAAAAAGTGGAAATAATATGATTTGGTAACAAGGAAAATAATTTAAAATAAATAACCTAACTAATTTTAAAAAATGGCGTTTTTATAGAAAAATCTAGCATTTCGATATGACAGTGATTCTGGCTCATTAATGCAATATGGCGCGCTAACCTTTGGAGCAATTCCATGCAAAAAATGTTAGCATTACCGCAGCAACCGTCCCCCAAAAGCCCCCTGAATTCGATCAATTCTTGTCCCTTTTACCTCCAATTAGCACTTTGGATTGCTGAACATGGAAGCATCGATCCCCTCGAAGTTTCAACACAAAAAAGGGGGGAAACTGTAAGGTGGGGGTGTATGTCAAAAAAAAAAAAAATCAATATTCAAATGACTCCTGGTATTGATTTCTAATTACGTCTTAATTACACAGCCGGGCTCGGACATTGAAAACTGCGCCGCCACAAGAGCCGGGGAACGGAGATGGGAGCGTTATTGATACGCTTTAACAGCAGTGGTCGCCCAGACATTGATTCAGACATTTTGCGGTGCCTTTGGCATGCGTGGCGGATTTAAATAAACAGGCAATTGAGGGAACACACACACACACACAGTTGTGCACCTGCATGCACAAACTAAGTGAACTACACAGGATAATTAACCTTCATCGGGGAAAAGTCAGAGCTGGCTTATCTGCAAACTGTTTGTGTGTGTGTGTGTGTGTGTGTGTGTGTGTGTGTGTGCCCATCAGGTGTAATTACATTATTAGTTGAGGAGCTGATTGACTTCAGGTGCAGCTGGAAGATGGGGACGTGGGCGAGGGGGGGGGCTGGAATAAATAGCTTGTGTATGGTGCAGGTGCTCCTGTCCCCACAAGGCTAATGACGTATCTGATACCTTTTGTTTTGGGAGCTCATGGATGGATGAAATCGTTATCTGTGCTATTGATCAGGAGGAAAAGGGAGGGGGAGGGTGTGTGTGTATGGGGACGGGGGGGTCCTAAACTGTCTGTCTAGCGGCCTGCCTGCTCCGGCTCTAACAAGATTGCCAGGGCCGAGTATATCAGTTAACATTTAATCAATGGCAGCTTAAGACACTGGGGCACGGGGAAGCTTCAAGCCTTCTGCCCCAAACCATTACCAGGGATTGGGAGGTAAATGTGTGCGAGGCGGGGGTCTGTCAGATGATTACGAGGGATTGGCTTCAGTTGATCACATGTCTTCGGGGGACAGCGGCGTGTCTGTCTGTGCGTTTACAGGCATGTCAGTGCTGGCTTGTCAATACATGCTAATACGTCCAAATTGCTAAAGGGTGGAGGGCCTGTTTAAGGATTCGGCTCCTATGAAAGTGACAGTGATAACTAAGCAGCATCTTTTTTTTAAACTTTCTAACGTAGTTCTTGCATTTAGTGTTTTTCTTACTGTATTTTATGTGTACGGTGTGGCTGACTTACGCATTCATTTCCGACTTACACTATAACTCAACTTGTTCGTAATCCGAGGACCACCTGTGGAGTGTTTGAAGAGTGTTGCCAAAAATCTAGCCATGATTTTGGACAAATAAAAATACTGTAACTCCGCACTTTTGCACACACAACGTAATAGATGGCATATGCCGCGTACAACAGCGTAATATAAAGGGGCGGGCCAGGAGGACACAAACATTAGCATAGCTATGTATAAGTAGCAGTAACATGCTAGCAGTGGCATCATGCTAGCTCAGCCAATTCGCTGAAGACAAAAAAAAAAAAGATCACATTTACAGCTCACCCGTCTGTAGCAGACCAACGAAGGGTTGGCAGGGCTCATTTTTAAGACGTGCAGCAAAGCCTGATTTTTTTATGACGTCCAGGGACTTCAAAAGTGTGCTATTGTGTCCACTTTTTACATGAATACTGTAACACTTCTACACACACAACGTAATAGATGCCGTATGTCGCAGACAACAACGTAACATAAAGGGGGTGGGCCAGGAGGACACAAATGTTAGCACAGCCATGTGAGCTACCGTGCTAGCATTAGTGTCACATTCTACCTGTGACATCATGCTAGGTTAGCCTTTGCGCTGAAGACAAACAAAAAGACCAAACGTACAGATCCTGAGTCTGCACCTGACTGATGCCGTGTTTTTAGATGTGTAGCAAAGCCTGTTTTTTTTAAGACATCATGAAAACCCGGGGCTTCAAAAACATGCTATCATGTCCACTTTTTACATAAATACGGTATCACTTCTCCGCACACAACACAATAAATGCCATATTACATGTACAACAGCGGAACATCGAGGGGTGGGCCAGGAGCACACAAATGTTAGCGTAGCTATGCGAGCTACTGTGCTAACATTACAGTAACATGCTGTGACATCATGCTAGCTTATCCTTTTCGCTGAAGACAACCAAAATGATCAAACTTACAGCTCCCGTGTCTGCACCCAACTGAGTGACTGTTGGCAGAGCTTGATTTTAAGATGTGTAGCAAAGCCTCTTTTGTTTTCTTTTTAATGTAGTCACGAAAACCCGGAACTTCAAATGATTTTTGTCACGTTTGGTGCTCACAAACAGACTCTATGGCCACACGTTACTGTGACTGCATCACTAAAAAGTCCATTTTAGGATGCTAGTGCTGTATATGCATGTACTGTATATGTATATGCGGCTGTTTGGGTTATTCTGATGGGGGAAGCCCCTCGTTTTGTCCAAAGCCTGGGAGATTCCCACCACCGAAAATCAATGTTTGTGAGAGCATACGATGTGAGGCAGCGTGTGTGTGTGTGTGTGTGTCAAGGTTTTGTAAGACAAATCTCTCCAGCGAGCGCCGCTTTAGTGCTATTGAACCAAGCTTCGATCACTTGGCCGCTGTGAATAATGCAAGGGAGGCTACTTGCTCACTTACCGCACAGGACTCTTGCGGCCATGTCTGTGTGTGTGTGTGTGTGTGTGTGTGTGTGTGTGTGTGTGTGCGTGTGTGTGTGTGTGACAAGATGGTCCCTTTCTCCTCCTTGCAAATGCAACAGGGCAGTTCCTCGACATTCCTCCACTTGGCCCTCTTAATCTCATGTCAGATACAGGAACTCCCACATTGATATTGTCTCTTTGTGTGTGTGTGTGTGTGTGTGTGTGGCTTATATAGCATATGTATGTGTGTGTGTGTGTGTGTGTGTGTGTGTGGACGCTGGAGGCTCCTACAGTAGACTGGAAGAGCTTAACTCAAGCGGACAGCTCCAGGGCTTGCACTTTGACACAACCTGACTCATTTTCTATGCAGCTGGCACACAATGGACGGATTTTATCATTAAAATACAAAATAAAAAAAAGACAATTAGAGACGAGCACACTCGGCTTCATGACCTCAGGTATATGAAGCGTAGATATTAATAAACAGGACGCTGCGGAGTAATTAATGCAATTTGAAATGATGAGCGTCTTCCCGCTAATGAAGCCAAATGACGCGGAATGACACAAATGCTTTAATGGACACGGAGAGACGCACGCTCCCTGTCTACGAATAACATCGCCCCTGTCGTCACTTATGAGGCAATTAAGCAAAACATCGCTTCCTCTCATCGCCACGTCGCCTCCTTTGCACTACTGCTTCCTGGCCCCTCGTCCTCTCAAACAGGGTTTCAATTTCAGCATGCTGATTGTCTCGTTGCACGTCCAACACTCGCCGGCGCTCTCGGGAGTGGCCTGTTTGACTCCCGCGTGGTTCTGCGGCGTGTGTGCGTGTGTGTGTGTGTGTGTGTGTGTGTGTGTGCGCAAAGGGGTGATGAGGGTGCAAAATGCCTATTACGCTGAGAGTGTGCTCCCTCTTACACTGGAGAGAATTCTCTGGTGCCTAAAGAGCAGAAAATTGCAATGCTCGTCTTCCTCACTCCCTATTAACCTGTGTTTGGAAACAAAGACCTGGCTGAGTTGTCTGCGTGCGTGCGTGCGTGCGTGTGTGCGTGTTTTCTTGCACCACTCTGTCCAAAATCAGAGCACTGGGACTCCTAACTGCAACATCCTCCACTTTCGGGGATTGGCAAACACGATGAACACAAACTACACATACGATGCAGCAAAATCAAACAGAATTTTCTAACTGTGGAGGTCGTCTCCGAGCCTGAAAAGAGGCAGGACAACGTCTGTGTGAAAGGCATGTCCGCAATGTTTGATGTTCAATGTATTGCTGTGTCGCTGCGTGGAAGTGCACCCAAACGCGGCAATGTCCCGCCTATTCTGGGTTCTGTGTAAAAGGCAAAGGTGGCTCTAAGACTTGTCAGTCTGTTCTCTTTTTGGTCTCAAAGTTAGTTCTTTTTGTTAGCCAGCTGGTAGTTAGATTTCTTTCCCCATTCCCCCCCCCCCCCCCCCCCCCCCCAAATATTTCACCTTTCTTCTTAAATAACCTTTGTAAATGTTCTTCTTGCAATATAACTTTATTCCCATAATATTATAACTTTTTCCCCGACCTAATTATCCAAACATTACAGGTTTATGTTTGTTTCTCATATATTTCTTCTTTAATATTTCAACTCTGTACTACTAAAATGATGTTATTTTACCTCCTAATATAGTTTATTCTCATAAATTTCATTTTTTCTCATGAGTAACTTTTTTCTCTTAATATTTTGACTTTATTCTTGTAAAAGTTAAAGCTGTTTTCTTCCATTTCTGCTGTTTTTGTTTTTTTTAATTTTCCAACCATTTCAACTTTGTTCCTGTAAATGTTCTTCTCATATTCTTATGACTTTTTCCCCAAATATTTTGACCATATTCCCATAATATTATAACTTTTTCCCCCCAACTTAATTTTTCAAAAATTACAACTTTTTGTTTCGTTTGTTTCTCATATTATGGCTTAAAAAATGACTTTTTCTTTAATATTTTAAATTTATGCTACTAAAATGACATTATTTTTCCTCATATTATTACCACATTATTCTCATAAAATTGCAATTTTTTTCACCCCTGGAAGACTACTTTTTTCTCTTAATATTTAGACTTTATTCACATAAAATGGCCGCTGTTTTTTTTTCATTTCTCCTGTTTTTATGTTTCATTCATATATTATTTATATATTATATTTATATATTATTTATTTCACATGTATAAAGGCCAAGTTTATGCTCCTAAAATGCCTTTATTTTTCTTCATAATGTTGCAAAATTATTACTTTTTTCTGTTGATATTTTGACTTTTTTTCTCGTAAAATTACAGCTGTTTTTTTCCCCATTTTTATGTTTTTTATTTTTATTTTCCAACCATTTAAACATTCTTCTCGTAAATGTTCCTCTCATAATGTTATGACTTTATTCTAATATTATGACTTTTTTCCCAAATATTAAAAATGACATTTCGTTTGTTTCTAATAATATTGTGACTTTAAAAAAATTATGTTTTTTTTCTTTAATATTTCAAGTTTATGTTACTAAAATTACATTATTTTTCCTCATAAAATTACGTTATTCTTGTAAAATTGCAAAAAAAAAAATTCTCATTAGAATACAACTTTTTCTCTGAATATTTTGACTTTATTCTCATAAAATTATCGCTGTTTTTTCCATTTCTCCTGTTATTTTTATTTATATATTATTTTTTTATGTATATAGTATATTTATGTATTGTTTTAGGAATATTTATATATGCAAATGTCAAGTTGACTTTATTTTTCTTCATAATATTGCATTTCTCTTGTCAATATTTCTCTTGATATTTTGACTTTATTATTGTAAAATTACAGCTGTTTTTTTTCTATTTCTGGTGTAGTTTTTATTTTTTTTTTCCCCCAACCATTTCAACTTTCTTCTTGTAAGTTTTCTTCTGGTAATGTTATGATTTTATTCTAACATTCTGACTTTATTTCCAGAATATTTTGACCGTATGCCTTTTCCAAAAATGACAACTTTTTGTTTCGTTTGTTTCTCATAATATTCGGACTTTGAAGAAATAACGTATTTTTCTTCACCACGTCAAGTTTTCGTCGTCATATCACGTCGTTATTCTTGTAGTGTTAACTTTTTTTCTCTTAATATTTTGACTTTATTCTAAATTACTACTGATTTTTCCATTTTTGCTGTTGTTTTTTTTCGTTTTCTAATTTAGTTTGGTTCAAATGTGCCCCGGGCCAACCAAAAAAAACAGCCGCGTGCCGCAAATCGCTGCACTTTGGACACCCCTGTCTTAAGCGTTAAAAAACAAACAACCTGGTCTTGTCTGTTTTGCAACACAAAATGAAAGGAGCAGCTTAAGAGCTAAAGAAAATGCAAATAGGACGTAGTAAGGCCTTTTTGCACGGGCGGTGTACTGTAGGTGTGTTGACGGTACATAAAGGAGAATAGTGCATTTCCAGCGTATGTCACTCCTATTCATCCCCCCCCCCCCAATCTACATTACATTTTTCCTATTTATGCCTTCCATTCCTCGTTATCAAAGCGCAAACGAGGAGATGTCATCTCACGAGGAGCTCGCAGATGACTCCCGCAAGGAGGCATATTTGTTTAATTTGCACAAAGACATCCGACATCAAAGATCGAGACTCCCGGATTCTTATCCTTTCTGATTCTGTGTCACACATATATATTTTTTCTTTCTCTTTCCTATTTTCGCAGCGTTATTAGGCCATGATAAAAGCAAAAAAGATGTCATGACACAGGACCCTCTGTAAGCATTAAGGAAGGTGGGAGAGAATGAAGTGCAAAGGGAAAAGATGAAAGACATTTTGTCTGGGAATGATTGCTCACAAGGCATTGATTCTGGGCTTTAATCTCAACACCGGCCGCTCAAATTTCCTATTAGGGAGATGAAGACAGGGAGGGGTTGCGGGGGTGAAACTCGGCGGACATTTTCCTTATTTTAGACGCAGGGCCGTGTGGGGTTTTTTGCACACGTGCACAAAGCAATGACAGGCGCTGTTGCCGCAAAGCTTCCTCCAGTTAGCGGCGATTAACCTGAGCTATAGGTGATCAATACCCTCTCTCGATTCCATACCTCCAGCTGATGGATGATTCAAGGAGGGGAGGGGCGGGACAATACCGACTTATCACGCGCATCTGCATGTGTGTGCGTCCTCCGGTGTCCATCTGCGAATTGTATCGTCGCCGTCTGAGATTAGCGGCTGCTTGGACCCGGCGAGAGCATTGCCTGGTTACCGCGGCTCCGGCCCCGCACGGCCCTCCCACCCATCACCTGATTGTTTGTCTTAATGCTGTGTGACACGGCCCATTGTCTTGTCCATCTGTGGTTAAGAGTCAATGGACAGGGGGTGTATGAGGGGATCAGGCCCACAGAAGAATGGAGGATGGAAGAAAGAAGAAGAGTAGAGGGGCGCTGGAGAAATAACCCAGAAGACGCATTTTTCATCAACTGACTTTACATGTGACACTTCCTGCTCCATATGGGCCTTCATAAAAGACGTCGCCTTCAAAAGGCTTATTTATGCGTCCTCAGAGCCCCGCGGCTTTGTATTTTAAATAAGGCTAATGTGGCATTGGTCAGGTATGCTAATTCAGATAATCAGCGCAATTTTTGCAAATTATAACTGTCAGTGTGCATGGCGGGGCACACAATCCTTGGCGGAAAACATGAGGGAACAATTTCAGAGCGGGTAATACCCCCCCCCCCCCCCCCCCCCCCCCACCCCGCCGCACCCCCTACCTCCACCAAAGAGCTGCCTCCTTTCAAAGAAAAACAATCGTCCCGAGCCTGTAACTCCCCCTCCCCTTTCCCCTTACACCGTTTCAAAAATAGTTTATGGTGAACGAGGCTCATTTCTTCAGTCAGGCTCTTTATGTGCACACACAAACCACACGGTAATTATCATTTGCTTGCATGGAATTATTCAAAAAATGACCACACCGCCTTGGAGAGCTTCGGTTTGGGGAATTTCGGGGTAAATTACTACTTGTCCAAAATGTATTAATAATACATTTATTCTGCTCTTTTGACTAATTAGTTGGAGCACAGTGCATTCATCAAGTAAGCCGCATCCCTGCAGCCTTCATGGGAAGTGCAAAATTAGATGGCAATGTTTTCTCTGGTCCAACTTTTTACACTAAATCAGAAAAATAATTTTAAAAAATGTTTAAAAAATACTGAAAATACTATTAATAATAAAATAATTTTTCCAAAATTTTAAATATGTTTTCTTAACTTTTTACACCAAATCCAAAGTAAAGGGTCTCAAAATTGTTGACTAATTGTTGACTGATTGTTTGACTAGCTTAGCAAGCTGTTAGGTTTGTTTCATTTTGGTGTTGTCACCTTTTGACCTGTGTGCTTCTCTGTAGATCCCTTCACTCCTTGAGTGGGCGGCGCCACGAGGCACACCTGCAGCCACTTGGTCATCAAGGGCTCTTAAGCCACATGGCTGCAGGAGGAGGACGTGGGATTGTACTACTGGTTTGCATGCTGCCTGTGATACACCAGTTTGTTTGCGCCTGTGCTCGTTGCCTTAAGATTGCTGTGTCCTTTCAAAGTCTGTTCCACGTGCTCCTTGCCTCCTGTGACGCCGTCTGCTCATCAGTGAGTTGTTTCCTTTTTCCACGGTGCCTTTTTGTTTTACTACCTTAGTTGCACCGTTCTACCTCAGTTTGGACTCAGAAGTTTTTGCTATTTGTTTGTTACTTGGTTCCTGTTCTACAAGATTAAAGATATTATTTTTACCTGGATTGTGTCTGGCTCTGCATATTGGGATCTCTGCCTGACTGCACATAACAGAACAATCCCACCATGCAAACAGATCCCGCAGAGTCTGACCCGGTGCATGCTGCACTCAGGGCACATGGAGGTATGATTAGCGAACATCATTTGGCTATCAGGGATATGTCCACGCTTCTCCAGTCCATCTCCAGCAACTTGGACCGGCTCGTCAGCAAGGGAACGAGCTCCACCTTGTCGGCTCCAGCTGATGGCATAGTCACTCCTCCCCAGCTGCTGCCATCTGTTCCTCATTCCTCTGCCAGTGGATTAAAGGAACCAGTAATTCCTCACCCTTCAAGGTACGCTGGCGACCGTGGAAGATGCAAACAATTCATACACCAATGCCAACTGGTATTTGACCAGCAACCCATCACCTACCCCACCTGCCGAGCAAGAGTAGCCTTTATGGCCAGTCTCCTGTCGGAGAGAGCTGCTGAGTGGGCACTGGCTATATTAGAGAATCGTCCGGAGCTACGGGACTCTTTATCTGGCTTCATTTCTGAGTTCCGCAAGGTATTTGACCACCCCTTAAGAAGGCGCCAGGCAGCCAGCCGTCTGATGGCTCTACGCCAACACAAGGCTTCCGTGGCAGACCACTCAATAAACTTTCGCATTCTCGCAGCGGAGAGTGGCTGGAACACTACAGCCCTCTGTGATATTTTTCTAGCCAGCTTGAACTCTAATATAAAGGATGAGCTCGTAACGAGAGATGAGACTGAGTCACTGGAGCAGCTCATTTCCCTCGCCATTAAGCTGGACGACCGCATCAATGAGCGCAAGGCAGAGCAACGAAACCCTACGTGCACCCAGTCTTCTTCTTCCACCTCCATCCTGCAACCATCCCCTCCAGATGTGGTTCCCAGCACAGCAGTCCTTGGTCCAGCACCCAGTGAGGAACCCATGCAACTTGGAGGTGGTCGTCTTACTCCGGCCGAGCGGACACGCCGGCTGCGCCTGCATCTCTGTCTATACTGCGGCCGTGCTGATCATGTCATCTCCAAGTGTCCTGCTCGACCTGCAGGACGTCCGACCTCCACTGGAGGAGCATTCACCGTGGGCCAGTCTACCGTCGAGGCGTCGCCAGGGCGCCTTCAACTGAAAGGTACACTCGCCTGGGAGGAGAACTGCCTTAATATCTGTGCACTTGTTGACTCTGGGGCAGATGACTGTTTTTTGGATTACAACTTTGTTAACCTGCATAACATCCCTGTGTTCTGTCTTAAGGAGGCCAAAGTGGTTCGTTCGCTCGACGGGCGCGTTTTGGCTCACGTTACTCACCAAACCGAGACACTTACCCTAAGAGTATCCGGTAATCATTTTGAGAAGCTGAGATTCTTTGTAGTACCTTCTCGTTCGGCACCTCTAGTCCTAGGCCTCACTTGGCTCAAGATTCACAACCCTTGTATTGATTGGTCTAGACTTGCTATTACCAATTGGAGCCAGTACTGCCATTCCCACTGCCTCCGTTCCGCGTCCGTTCATGCACCCTTTGCTCACTTTTCACCCACTGAACAGATTGACCTTTCTCAAGTACCAAAAGAATATCATGACCTCAAGGAGGTATTCAGTAAGGACAGGGCTATGGAGCTCCCACCCCATCGACCTTATGACTGTGCCGTTGACCTCCTACCAGGAGCTAAGTTACCCACCTCCCGACTGTTTAACATCTCCAATCCTGAACGCGCAGCCCTTGAAAATTACATCTCCACCTCCCTTGCAGCCGGACACATTCGCCCTTCCTCCTCACCTCTAGGTGCCGGGTTTTTCTTTGTGGACAAAAAGGATGGTTCATTAAGACCATGCATTGATTATCGGGCGCTAAATGACATAACCATCAAGAATAAATACCCACTTCCTCTTATCGACTCCGCGTTCTCCTCTCTTCACTCCTCTGTCATTTTTTCTAAATTGGACCTTCGGAACGCGTACCACTTAGTCAGAATTAGAGAGGGGGACGAGTGGAAAACGGCATTCAACACCCCTATGGGGCATTTTGAGTACCTAGTTATGCCGTTTGGCCTCACTAACGCCCCCGGAGTGTTTCAGAATCTGATCAATGATGTGCTACGTGACATGCTAGGTCGCTTTGTATTCGTGTACTTGGACGACATCCTGATTTTTTCCCCTTCCCTTCATGAACACATACATCACGTTAGGCTAGTACTTCAGCGACTCCTGGAAAACCGGTTATTTGTGAAGGCGGAGAAGTGTGATTTTCACTCCGAGTCGACGTCTTTCCTGGGGTTCATTGTGGAGAAAGGGCGACTCAAGGCTGATCCGGCTAAGATACAAGCCGTGGTCGATTGGCCCACTCCTATAACAAGGAAGCAGCTGCAGAGGTTCCTGGGCTTCGCCAATTTTTACCGTAGATTTATTCGCAACTTTAGTCGAGTCGCAGAACCTCTCACTAAGCTTACATCCGTTAAAGTCTCATTTGTCTGGACCCCAGAGGCAGACGCGGCATTTAAAAAGCTTAAATCCTTGTTTATAAGTTCCAACGTCCTCACCCATCCTGACCCCTCTCGCCAGTTTATTGTGGAAGTTGATGCCTCAGATTCCGGGGTCGGGGCCGTGCTCTCACAACGTTCTTCCACTGACCGTAAACTCCGCCCCTGTGCCTTCTTTTCACGCCGTCTCTCACCTGCCGAAAGTAATTATGACATAGGCAATAGGGAACTGTTGGCCGTCGTCTTAGCCTTACAGGAGTGGAGACATTGGTTGGAGGGCTCCACCCACCCTTTCATTGTATTTACTGACCACAAAAACCTAGCTTACCTCCGCTCCGCACGACGACTTAACCCTCGCCAGGCACGGTGGTCCCTATTTCTAGCTAGGTTCAATTTCACCATTACATACCGCCCTGGCTCTCGTAACAGTAAACCGGATGCCCTCTCCAGACTCTTTTCCCCTTCTTCAGAGGTCCCCGAGGCTGAACCCATCCTTCCACAGACCCGGATCCTGGGCGCTCTCCAATGGGAGGTTGAGAGCCGAGTGACAGATGCCCTCAAGGACATTACCCCCCCAGCGAAGTGTCCACCTGGCCTGCTATACGTCACCCCTACACTGCGCTCCGAGGTCCTGACCTGGGCACACAGTTCCAGGATTGCTTGCCATCCAGGCTTCCACCGCACCCTGTTCCTGCTGGGTCAACGTTTTTGGTGGCCATCCTGTCGAGCGGACACCAAGCAGTTTGTGGCGGCCTGCCCAGTGTGTGCACGCAGCAAGGCTTCCCACCAGGCTCCGGCTGGACTTCTCCGCCCACTCCCATTACCCCTCCGCCCTTGGTCACACATTTCAGTAGATTTTGTTTGTGGACTGCCTCCCTCTGACAACAACTCTGTGATTTTTACTATAGTTGACCGTTTCTCCAAGATGGCCCATTTCGTTCCCCTCCCCAAACTCCCATCTGCATTGGACACGGCCAAACTTCTAATCCTCCATGTTTTCCGCCCCCATGGCATACCTTTGGACATTGTTTCCGACAGGGGGCCTCAGTTTACCTCTGCCGTGTGGAAGTGTTTTTGTGAAGCCCTAGGGGCAACCACTAGCATGTCTTCGGGCTATCATCCGCAATCAAATGGACAGACAGAGAGAACCAATCAAGACCTGGAGACAGTACTGCGCTGCATCTGCCACCAACAACCTGCTTCATGGGCTAAACATCTTCCCTGGGTGGAATATGCTCACAATTCCTTGGTCAGTTCTGCTACAGGTGTTTCCCCATTCTATTCTGTGTACGGCTACCAGCCCCCAGCTTTTCCATCCCTGGAATCTAATGTGGCCGTTCCCTCTGTGCTCCAGCACCTACGCCGTGTCCGCCGTGCCTGGCGCAACACCAGAGCAGCCCTAAGACGCACTTCAGAGCGGAACCAACGTGTCGCGAATCGCCACCGCAACCCAGCTCCAAGTTATAGACCCGGTGAGAAGGTCTGGTTGTCATCTAAGGACATCCCTCTGGCAGATACTTCCAAGAAACTGGCCCCGAGATACATCGGCCCATTCACGGTGGAACGAGTCATCAACCCTAACGCAGTCAAGCTCCAGCTCCCTACATCTCTTAATATCCATCCTGTTTTCAATGTCTCCCGTCTCAAGCCAGTCTCTACTAGTCCTCTCAGCCCTCCAGTCAGGTCACCTCCTCCTCCTAGGTTGGTCGACGGCCATCCCGCTTATTCCGTTAACAAGATCCTTAACTCTCGGAGAAGGGGTAGGGGTTTCCAATACCTTGTAGAGTGGGAGGGATACGGTCCGGAGGAACGTTCATGGATTGGCGGTAAACTTATTCTTGACCCCTCTCTAATTTCTGACTTTCACAAACGGTTCCCTGACAAGCCTGGTAGGCCGCCAGGAGGCGTCCGTTGAGGGGGGGGTACTGTTAGGTTTGTTTCATTTTGGTGTTGTCACCTTTTGACCTGTGTGCTTCTCTGTAGATCCCTTCACTCCTTGAGTGGGCGGCGCCACGAGGCACACCTGCAGCCACTTGGTCATCAAGGGCTCTTAAGCCACATGGCTGCAGGAGGAGGACGTGGGATTGTACTACTGGTTTGCATGCTGCCTGTGATACACCAGTTTGTTTGCGCCTGTGCTCGTTGCCTTAAGATTGCTGTGTCCTTTCAAAGTCTGTTCCACGTGCTCCTTGCCTCCTGTGACGCCGTCTGCTCATCAGTGAGTTGTTTCCTTTTTCCACGGTGCCTTTTTGTTTTACTACCTTAGTTGCACCGTTCTACCTCAGTTTGGACTCAGAAGTTTTTGCTATTTGTTTGTTACTTGGTTCCTGTTCTACAAGATTAAAGATATTATTTTTACCTGGATTGTGTCTGGCTCTGCATATTGGGATCTCTGCCTGACTGCACATAACACAAGCTCCAGATATATCATTGAAATGAAAAGCCTGTATCTCCAATATGTTTTTACTTAACCCCATTTTAAAAAAATAATAACATTTTTTAAGGCAAAATATTATTATAATAATAAAATACATTTTCAAAAATTTTAATAATTTTTTGCAACTTTTTACACTAAATCAGAATTAAAAAGTCTCAAAATTGTTTATCTTAGCAAGCTCTAGTTTTATCGTTGAAATGAAAAGCATGTGCCTTCAATACGTTTATTTAATCCCATTTTTTTTTAAAAAAAAGGAAAAATTGTATTAATAATAAAATAATTTTCCAAAAAATTTAAATACTTTTTCAGAATTAAAAAAAAAAGATTGCGAACATTTCGAGAGTCTACATGCATCATACTTCACTGGCTTAGCAAGCTTGTTGCAATGAAAATCTGTTTTTTTTTTTGTAGAAAAATGTGGTAAAAAATGCTAAATTATTCAGAAATGATTTCAGAAAAAAGAAAAACCGTGGGAAAAATGTGAAATAAATGCAATGTATATCGTAGCTACACAGTCGCAGTAAATGCATGTAGTTCCAAATGTTAAGAATTCTAAAAATGCAGAGAAATTAAAAAAACAACAAGGAAAAAATGCAGAAAAATGTAGATCGTAACAAATAAAATCTATCATAGTTATACTGTTGCGATAAACGCATGTAATTCCAAATGTAAAATGTAAAAATTCTTTAAAAACTATCAAAACATTTGAAAAAATAACGAAAAAAAGTTTTTTTTCCCTGGATAACTTCGGAAAAATGTGGATGTTTGTGCATTTATGTATACATTCATTCATTCATTCATTAAAGGGATCATGCATTTAGCTGCCACTTTATTAGGCATGTGTTAATTAATAAATATGATTGTTAATTTGTACTGCATGGACATATTAGAAACACCTCTCTTATAATACCACTCGCGCGTGCAGGTGTACCTAATGTTGTGGGTCAATCGGACAAGAACGAGAACTACTGTGTAAACTTTGTGTGTGCGCGTGTGTGTTTATGCAATGGCCGCAAATTACGGAGACAAACCCTCGAAATAGCCTTGTGTCTGAGGAGAGACCTTCCTGAAAATACAAGACAACCACTGGAATGGCGAAAGCACTGCCACCGAAAAAACGCAAATATGTGCGGGAGAAAATGCCTTGAAGACATCTTGATGTCATCACACGCACACAAAATCATTTTCCGTGTTGAAAATCAAGTGATTACATTTATGGCTTTCGCTCGTTTCACACACGGAGCTTGGCGAGGCGAGGAATCATCACGGAACAAGAGAGGCGCACGCGAGTACGCATCTCCATCCATTTCCAAGCACATGCAGGGATAATAAGTGTCCATTAGGCTCATTTTAGCCTACAGCTGCTAGGAAAGTGGTTAGCACGGCAACAGTAATTTGACTAGCACCAAACATGTCCCAGAGCCAAGAGAAAACACACACAGGATAAAAGTATGGTTGGTCTGTTAAGTCAGAAGAGGTCTTTTGTTTAAAAGGAGGACTCAGACAAAGAGGGTCCTCTCCCTCCCTGTTTAATGCATGTAGAAGTAAGAGGTGGGGGGCTATGCATGACGGGCCTGACTCTCACAAGTAATTACCTCCATAAGATCCCATCTCTTTTTCTTTTTCGTGGAAAAAAAGAAGAAACAAAGTCAAGTATGCCCTGGTGTTTCTGCCTGGTCTGACTTATGAGGAGCTTTACACATGATGGCTCACACACACACACGCACACATGCACACACACACACACACCTTCTTACAAAAAAATCCCTCTAATTCAACTTCTGGCTCCACAAACGAGTGAAATTATGAAGTATACGATGAATTAACTATGACGTGCAAGATGTTATTCTGATGACTTTCTGCAAGGACTTGACTAAACAGCTCCATTCAGTGCATAATTTCATTACCGGGGGAAAAAAAAAAGAAAAAAAGAAAAAAGATCTAATTTCTTTTAACAACTGTTGGACGGGCCTCAAAGCAAAATAGCCTCCACAGTCCTTTCCACCCGAGAGGCAATTCATTTACGCTAATTCTTATGATGCAAACTGGCTTTTTTTGTTTTTTTCTTCTCTCGTTTTGAAACACTTCTAATTGTGCACACAGAGGCGCGATTTGTCTCAGCAATACCGGCACAGTGGGCTTTTTGTTTGACTCTAATGGGCGTCTGACTGCCTCTGAATGTCCTGAACTCCTGTTTCCATGCCAGGATAATGCTACCCGGGGGTCAGCCTCCCAGCAGCTGCATCGTGTTGACTTGCTCAGATTGCGAACAGCGCTTCCCGCTGGAATATTTTCCATGGGAAATCATGGAAATCCAATGAATCCACTGCGGACACCCAAAAATCTTAAAACAATACATTTTATCGAGAATAATTATAGTTTTACATGCAAAAATTGTAATGACGAATGAATGGAATTTATTGTTGATGCAGACGTCCCGTGCATCCTCCGTAAAGATGGAATTCAGTGGCGTTTCCCGCCTTCTTTATCAAGTTGCCGGCACGCACAACTTTCTTTGGCCCCATGGTGGGTGATCGCAGTCGCACTCAATTAAAAATGCACGGACGGTGAGTCAGGAACTCACAGGGATTCCGCGGAATGACACGGTACAGAGTAAACAGACTAGTTTGTTAAGTGCAATACTGTACGAAAACCTGAGGCAACATTTTGGACAAAGAACTGATCATACAAAAACTGGGGTGAACAAAAAACAAGGTTTGACTGTACACAGCAATCCCTCGTTTATCGTGGGTATTCAGCTCCAGACCCGACCATAAGTGAATTTCCGCAAAGTACGTTTCCTTATTTCTAAATGGAATATTTATGTAAAACCTGTTTTCGACCTTCTAAATACAGTTTTTAACATTATTAGAGCCCTCTCAGCATAAAATAACACACCTATAGTCACATTTACACTCCTATTACCCAATATAGTAGATATAATAAGAGGAAAATGTAGCATATAAGACATAAATAAGACATAATGTTGACTGTTAGCATTGGGAGTTTCTGGACAGCATGCTTTCTGCAGTGGCTATTGTCTCATCAATGTAACATTACCATCTTTGTATGCATTTTCTGAATGCCTTATATTTGTATTTTATTTCATTTGGCTGTTTTTATGTCTGAAAATGCTTAATTTAGGCAAAAACAATACATAAAATTAGCATATTTGTTTTATAAGTGGAGAGTGAAGCCTCAATATTTAACAGTGGCCAAGGATTACGTTGCACTCCAGTTTAAATTGTGTAATTGCTTCGAGACGCGATTAATCGACAATCGATTCTTCCAAATCGGAATTAGTAGTGCCTGGAGGAGAAAATATGGAGGACCCATGCGTCCGCTTCATGTCGACCTTGTATACGTAGTCAGGTGCTCAACTGGGGGTTGAAGTCCGGAGACAAACTTGGCCACTCCATCACCTTCACCTTCCTCAGCGAGGCACTTTGTTATCATGTTGGAAAGCTGCCATGCAGCCCAGTTTGTGCTTCACAATGTCACTGTACATGTTGGCAGCACTCATGCAGCCCCAGACCAAGAGCATCATCCCTTGTGAAGATACTGTCATTAAAAACGGCTGCCAAAATGTGAGGCGTGTGCTGGCTTTTTGTTAGTTTGGGCAAAGGCCACAAACAGTGCAGGTTTCCCCCTCAAATAAACATGTGCAAATAGACACAGTAACAAAGCAAGCCCAGGAGAGGTGTTGCTTGTGCACGCCTGTCAAAACACCTCCACCCCTGCGTTGCCGCTCGGCAGTGCTGTACCCTTAATGAGGCCATAAAATCAGCACCCAAATTGTTTAATGAAAGCCATTCACATGTACATAAAGTCTGGAGCATTAGAACCCCTTATTCCCAAATGGGCCTGTAATTATCTGGCTCAGCGCCAGGTCCCCGGCTTTAAGAGAAAGATACCGGTCAGCACTTAAATTAATCTTTTTCATACCGCTCTCTAATGAACCGAAAGTGCTCGAGTCAGGAGTTGGAGCCCCAGAAAACTAATAGCATGCGTGCACATACGCACAAATACAGGCCACTTGAAACAGACTGCTGGCTGGAAATGTTTCCGACAATAAAGGGGGGACACTTGTGGGAAGAACCTTTTTCTGGTCAAAGTGCATGGTTGGACAAGCTTGAGAGCCCTGACCTCAATCCCGTTAGGCAACGTTTGAGGAGAGTCGTCATGGTTGCGTTTGTTTCCAACACGCTACATCAAATGTTTACACTTGCATTGTTCAATGTCCAAAAAGGAGGAGGAGGAAGTAGAGCTTATTTAATGCCACCATGTCCACCATTTTTGCAGTTTGACCATAGAAAACGTGTTTATAACCTTCTAAATATGGCTTTTAACATTATTAGAGCCCTCTAGACATGAAATAACACCCCTATAGTCACCTATTACACTCCTATTACCCATATTATAGTAGAGATAATAAAAGATAATAATCCATCTAAGACATAAGTAAGACTTGTGCTCGTGTGTGTTGCTGTAAATGTGTTGCGGTGCTCGGGGAGATGAGTGGACAGGAAGTGGCGTGGGGGGTTCAGAGTTGAGTTTTAGCCTGGGGTTGGTTCAGCTTCATCAGCAGCCCGCGTTAGGGATTAACGTGCTTGTTGCGGCGATCAAGACTGGTGCTTGTGTGTCAGTAACATTACTGACACCTAGTGACCAGTGTAGAATACTACATATCTTCACAACGTCTTTGGATGTGCCTTCTGAATGCCTTATATTTGTATTTTAGTTCATTTAGCCATTTTTATGCTTGAAAATGCTTAATTTAGGTCAAAAATGCATAAAATTAGCTTAATTGTGAATATTTTTGACAGGTAATCATCTGTATTTAGCCATTAAACAGCATGATTTATGAAATAATGTTGAACGGTCAGGGAGTGAAGCAGCGAAATTTGAAGCGTGAAGTGGCGAGGGAGTATTGTACAGTGGATCCACGCATGTTCAGCATTCGTGACCCCGCAAATATGATGACTTTTGTAACGAAAACATTATTTTCTCAAATGCATTTGTGCTTTTTATCTCCAAAAACAGGCTGCTTCTGACATTAAACACCGTCTCTTTTAGCCTAAATCAGTAAGAATTTACAAATATGCGACCATAGGGTCATCGACTCTAACCACTATCTCACTCACGGTATGGTTCATGGACTTTCGCTTGTATAATGCTTTCTACCTTCAAGGTATACTCAAAACGATTTGATACTGTTACCACGTTTACCGACTGGAGTTCAGTATCTTGCCCAAGGGTACTTCGACACGATCACGAGAGGACTAAGGATCAAACCAGCAACCTTTAGTACTAGGGACGACCCCTCTACCACCTTAGCCATGCCGCCCCATCGGCGCCATCGACACAAACAGAAGGCCCCCACAAATCTACTGCATATCATGGATGAAAAAAGAAGCCAAAAAAGTGGTTTGGATGCTGCCAGCTTCCGCTTAAGCGTTCCCCCTTGGAAATTCCCTATTGGGAGTCAAAGCCAACATAGGAAAGGACGGCGGTGGTGACAAATATGGTGCGTTTGAGGAGCAGAGCGTTTGAATTAGGATTTTGCTTTAAAAATAATCCAGATCTGCTCACAAAAGGCTTGGGGAAAATAGGAGGAAGTGTGGGATCTAATAAGCAGGACAAAAAAGAAGCGAGTGAGCGAGACGGAGAGAAAGTGGCATTAAAAGCGCCGCGGCTCCAAATCGTGCAGGAATGTGATGCGTGTGTAATTAAAACCAAAGTAATGAGTGTCCATGTCAGGGTGTGGTAGAAACACACACACACACACACACACACACACACACACACGTGGATGTTGGGGCTATACTGGAATGCTATTCCAAGTGTGTTGTACCCCCTCCCCTCTCGCTCTTTCAGGTCAAGCAAAGCAAAAACAAGTTAAGCGCTCATTTTCTCCCAGCAGCATTAACATAAGGATGACTAAATAATGGACCCTGACTCTCGCTCCTCTGGTTTAAATTACACCCCCCCCACCCCAACTCCATCCCTTACATACCCTCACCAACCTTCAAACCCCCCACTCAAAGAAAAACGATTAATCTTTCTTTTTTTTTTTTTTGCTCTCTCTGAATGTTTTACAGTTCTGTTACACTTATTAGCTGCTGGCAGGACGGAGACTCTTAAATGAAAGCCAAATTGCTTTGGTCATGAGAAAGGAAATGAAAGCTCACTCCAGGGAGAGGCTGCATGTGTGTGTGTGTGTGTGTGTAACGTACGTGTGCATGCAGGGCCCCGAGATCCTCCCAAGGTGAAATTTCATAAGCTGCCCGCCTGCATGGGATGTCCCTGTGCATGCAGCGTTTTGTGTGCGTGTGTGTGTGTGTGTGTGTGTGTGTGTATTTGTGGCGAGATATAAACGCAGCAGCCTAATAGGAACAGTATGCTCATTTTGGAGAGATTAGGAGGGAAGGACGGCTCTGTATCGGGAGACGTGATGTGGATAGGAAGGCCAAAGGCGAGAGGGAGGGAAGGAGGGAGGGGAGGACGACTTGACAGCATGTAGAGGGAGTGGTGCAAGAGGAAGACGATAGGGAGGAAAGTAAGGTGGATGTAATTATAGCCAAGGGCAATCACAGTGGAAAGCAACAACACGAGTGCAAAAATAATGCGTTTAACAATGACCTCTGTCATAAATAATCCTAATTTGGAACCTTTTTCTGGTTGTTGGCATTAGAATGCACGCTTAGTCAACTAATTTAATGCCGTTTTATCATCAAATAGCCCATAAGATACACACCTGAAATTAGAACCCCTACACAACATGTTGATGATTGATGGTTCCGCCAATTTTTGCATTTGTAAGATCAGATTTACGGCATTCATTCAAGAAATATCTCATTTAAGACTTTTTAATCATCAAATAAGCACGACAAATAGGCCATAAGGTGCATACCTGAAATTAGGCCTCTACACAACACATTGATTAACTTTTCCACCCTTTTTTGCATTTGTAAGATCCGATTTAAGGCCTTAATTTAAGAAATACCTCATTTAATCATCAAATAACCACTACACTTAGCCCATAAGGTGCACACTTGAAATTAGACCTCTACACTACATCTTGATTATTGTCACATTGATTTGTCAGATTAAATTTAGGACCTTAATTTGGGAAAATCTGTCATTTAATCATCAAATAAGACTACACTTAGCCCATAAGGTGCACACTTGAAATTAGACCTCTACACTACATCTTGATTATTGATGGCTTGTCCCATTCTTGCACTCGAAAGATCCCATTTAAGGCCTTAATTTGACAAATATCTAATTTAAGACTGTTAAGCCTATAAGGTGCATACCTGAAATTAGACCTCTACACTACATATTGACTATTGTCACATTGATTTGTCAGATCCCATTTAGGACCTTAATTTGGGAAAATATGTAATTTAATCGTCAAATAAAACTACACTTAGTCCATAAGGTGCACACCCAAGATTAGACCCCTATACTACATGTTGATTATTGATGGTTTGGCCCTCTTATTTGGATTTGCAAGATCCCATCGAAGACCTTAATTTAAAAACTATTTAATTTAAGACTGTTTGATCATCACATGACCACTACAAATAGCCAATAAAGTGCATACCGTGCCCTACACAACATATTGATTATTGATGGTTCCGCTCATTTCTCAGATCCAATTTAAGCATTCATTTAAGAAAGATCTCATTTAATTATCCAATCTGCACTACAAAAGCCTGCAAGGTGCGTACCTGAAATTAGACTCCTACGTAACGTATTGATTATTGATGGTTCCACCCATTCTGAGCTCCTTTATGTTGTTTTTTTTGCATTTGTAAAATTCCCCTTTAAGAATTAAATGCCATTTTGAAGGATAATTAAGGCTTTAATGTTACTCAAATGTAATTCAAGACTGTTTAATGATCAAACAACCATTACAAATAGACAGTTCAGCCCATGAGGTGCATACCTGAAATGATCCCCCCCATACAACTATATGATTATTGATGGTTCCACCGATCTAATTTCCATGATTTTTATGTTATTTAGAATGAGTAAAATCTGTGTTGTTTGCCAGGATAATTAAGGCCTTAATTAAACCAAAAAAAAAGCTATTTAAAGTTGTTTAAGCGTGTGTGGACGTGCTGCGGTGAGAATGTCCTTGACTGAGTGAACACAAGTCAAAAATAAATGGAGCAAAAGCAGCACAGACCTTGGCTGGAGGGACATTCCTTGACGTGGAACAGCTCGTGGAGGCCGAGTCCGTCCTCGTCCCCTCTCAGGCCTTGCTGGTGCAGCTGCAGTTTCCTCAGGCCTTCGTTCTGCTGGTGCCGGGCCGAGCGGGCGTGCTGCACCAGGTTGAGGCGGGCCTTGGTGGAGTAGTCGCACAATGTGCAGTAATAGACGCACGACTCCGGGCTGTAGGCGCTGTCCAGCTTGTGCAAGTGCTGTTCAAAAGAGACGAGGACAGGAAGCGCATTTAGACGTGTCCTCAATCATATAACGGGACGTTTGAGGGGAACATCTGAAAACAAATCATGCCCGTATCCTTTACCGCTTTATTACCATGAATGCTTTTCACTCTGCCCTGGGTTCCAGTTCATTTCCAAAGATCCAAAGCCCAGAAATACCACTTCCCTGGCTTCAAACAAGCCAGCGACGTCAATGGATAATGTCCCAGCCACTTTGCCTATTAATCCAACAATCAGACGCTGCCGTATGTGAGCTGAAGCAGCCCCGACAAAGCAGTAACTGTGGAAAATATGCCTCAAAAATCAAAGTTCTTTTCATCATCATGCAAAACTAGTGTGTTTTGCTTTTTCTTTGGCATTTTTCTATTTTTTTTTGCGACGCCACCACAGAAGGGAGTGATGGCAATGAGAAAAAGTGTGATGATAACCACAGAATAAGAAATGGAAGTTTTCAAAGGTTTTGTTTTATGTGATTTTCATTTATATCACCGTTATTCTAGGTAATTTACATTTGCATTTACAAGCATAAAGATGTCCAAATGAACTAAAATACAAATATGAGGCATTCGGAAGACGCATTCAAAGACACAATGACGGTATGTAGTATTCTACACTGGTCACTAGGTGTCAGTAATGTTGCTGTAATTTTCGGTGAGACAGAAGCTCCGGACTTTTTATGGCTTAAAACTGCTTGAAAAGTGACTTCTTTTAGTCTGCAGTTTCGTCGTCACCTCTTTTTGCCTCTCACGCAAAAAAAAACATAACAGACGTATAAATACGTCTTTGGGATTGGGCGTTCGGGTGTATAAAAACGTCTAAATACGTCTTTGCTGTCGAATGAGTTCCGTCTCTGCATCTTGAGGTCGTCGCCTACACAACGCCATCAAGCGCGTCAGAAAATGCTTCGTTTTTAATGTGAAAAATACGTCAAATGTGCTTGAATATGCATATTATTTGACTCATAATCGGCCGTCGTCAACCTCGAAGCAGCGATGATTCATGAATGAACGTGTTTTTGAAAAACTGTGATGGAGTGAAGCCGCGAAATTCGGAGCGCAAAGCGGGAAGGGATGACTGTATTCGAGTTTTAAGCAAAGGCTGACTTTTGAAAATGTTTGCATCGCGGATCTCACGAGCGGCCGCACTGCTGTGGCTGCTTGTGTGCGTATATGATGAAAGCAGATCAGTGGAAATTGTTGCTGACTGTGCTACAAACTATATAAAGGATCTACAAGCACACACGATCCCCCCCGCCCCCACACTTAATTACAGCGCATTCATTTTCCAACAAAATCCTGCTCAATTCCCCAGAGAGCAGGTTCATCCATTACAACCACATTTTAAATCGGATACACACACCAGACACAGAAGCAGGAACAGTGTGTTTGTGTGTTTGAATATGCATTACACAGCCCGCGCCTGGCAGGAGTCAAAGTGCTCCTTTAAACGTTCATAAATCATGGATATGCTGGCCCGCGATCTCCCGAGCGCCTGCCGAGTGCCAGAGCGACAGACAGACAGCCCTCTAGTTTAGGTCTTAAACAAACCCTCTGGAATGTGCTGATGGCGAGAGAATTAATATTAGGTCGGAGCCCGGGTGCGTCGTTCGACTCCAAGCTTCATATCCCTAAAAGCAAATAAGTCAAGCATTTGTTGATTTGCATGAATGTTTTCATTTCCAAGCAGCTCAATTACCTGAATGGCTTCGCCAAAAGAAACAGAGGATGATTCCGCCGGATTTGTCACGTTTGCATCAAGCGGGCAAAATCAAGGCCTCGGAGTGCTGTACTCAATGCTAAGGGCTTGCATTCAGCGTGGCGAGTTCCCCTTTTTACTCACAAAATAAGTAACCGCGGCGGAATCCTGAACAAAAAGAAAGCCGCTGTGAAAAGCGCCATTGTTTTTACACTGAAGCACTAATGATTGATGCCACAATGAAAGATGGAGGATCTACAGGGCCTCGCTTATGGCTTTTCTGCGATTATGACAGGCCCGGAACGCAGAAATGTTACAGCGGGATGACATTTTTCTGTGAGATATATGACGTGCATGTCCAGGAGCGCACGTATGTGCGCCGAGAAGAAAAGAGAGGGGTGGAAAAGAGCGCGAGGGAGGCCCTCCTTTCACGGAGAAACAAAGATAGCTGTAATTAATGGCCCTGAGCTGTGGTCCAGGGGAGCTTTCTTCTGACAACTCGGACTTAATTAAAACTTAAGACTTCTGAAAGGGCCTCTGACTGCGAGGGGGACGTCCCACCGCCCTCACGAGAAGAAAAAACCCGCTCGGATTTCCGACAAAGGAGAGAAAGAACGGGGGAGAAAAGATGTGTTAGCAGCTGTAGCTATGTTGCTAATCCCTGTTTGCCAAAGATGGATGAAGGGGGAGGGGGGGTAGAACTCACACACCTGCACCACAAACACACACACACACCCTTTTAAAGTCATGATTATGCAATGATTAATCAATGCATTAAAAGCTCTTTTATGAAAGAAATGCAACATTCGCAAGCCGCCCCCAGCCCCTCCCCTCGGCTCCTCCCCCCACGGAGGATCAGATAATAAAAGCTTGGCCTGCTCTTTTGTTTTTGTGCATTGTTCATTAGCCCGGCAGCGACAACAGAGGCACACTCGATATGCTTGGCTTGGCCGGGTGTATGAAAGCAGGACAAGGTGGGTCGCTGTCGAGGCGGGAGGGGTGGGTTTGTGCTGCGTTTGTGAGTTTGCGCACATGCAGGGGGGGCAGGGCCGAGAGGTAGGGGGTGGCTTTGCATGGCCGCAGTGCCATGAAAGAGGCAAGTGGCACTGACAGCACACGTTGAATGAGAAACCCCCGCAGCTGGCGACAATGAGGAGTTGGACAATGTGAACGTTGACGAGGAAAACAGCATTCCCTTTCTGTCCCCTTGTTGGGTTGACTTCTACGTGTGTGCGTGTGCGTCACTTCAGACTTACCCAATTAATGACGTACACACCTTTTAACAGGGCGACCTCTAATTCCATTTTTAATACATTTTTCCATATCGGTATCTGTTTTTCTGCGGATAATGACATCAGAGCACGAGTGATGACTAGCTAAGCATGTCCGCGGTCCGGAATGCCACAAAACATGTTTTTACAGTTTTACATGCATAAAACCATTGAATGAAAGGGATAAATCAACAATTAAGGCTACTTTTACCTTCACTGACGTGGCAGCGGCATTGAACTGTTACTCTTAACTGAGTGTCTCTCACCTCGAGTCTCTGCGTTTCTTTTGATCACGGCTGCAAAAAGAACCCCGGAACAATACTGAATTCAAGAAATAACTCATGGCAAAACAGGAAGGCGGTGTCCGTGTTGATCTCGCCGCCCCATCGTGTCTTTGGCAAACTGCTGATGATGTCACAGAAGGACAACGGACTTCCGGTTCCTGTTTCCGTGTATTAGCAAGCTAATAGGCTGCTAACAAGGACGGAGATACATTAAGGACACAGTTAGACTCATGCGGTGTATTAATAACACGACAAGACACGTGTCATATCATAAAAGCGCACGCAAACCAAAGCAAATAATTACCAGAGGTTTTCGATGTTCACCAAAAAAAAAACAAACATGCTAACCGGGGCATACGCTAACAGAGGTTCCACTGTTATCGCAAGCTAATAGGCTGCTAGCAAAGACGTTTTGTGTTTAAAAATACATTAGGAACACAGTTAGACTCGTGTCGCGTATTAATGACACTACAAGTCACGCGCCATATTGTAGGCTAACCGAAAAACACACGTAAACCAAGGAAAAAACATTTGCCAGGAATTTTCAACATTAACAATAAAAAAAAAACATGCTAACCGAGGCATACGCAAAGCAAGGTTCCACTGTATTAGCAAGCTAATAGGCTGCTAAGAAGTCTTTTTCGTGATTAAAAAATACATTCAGAACATGACTGGACTGACACAGTGAATTGACAAAAAGATGCGCGCCATATTGTATGCTAACTGGAAAATGTACGCTAAATTTTGCCGTAAATTTCCGACGCAAACCGAAAAGCAATGCCACGCTAACAGAGGTTTCACTGTGCTAATTTCTCTCGAGACCAGTTAAATTCTAAACATGATCCCACGTTAATTGTCCGCGCGCGTCCGCAGAATTAGAAAAAAAAAACAAAACAAAAAAAAAACGCACTCGCACCTCCTTGTGGCGCCTCATCACAGCTCCTGGTGGCGGTTAATTGTTGGAAATTAGTGTTTGGCAAACAACCAAATAAGCCAACATTCCCAGTGGGCCAATCAAGATCATAAACAGTCCCTCGCAGACACACGCACACCTCTTCGGATGTGTGCGCTCACGCGGGATGCAAATTACCACACGGGGGACTTCCTGTTTACTTGTCAAAAACACAACATTGTCAGTCCTGTCCGTAAAACAACGCACACATTGGAAGAGCGACGGAGGAGGGAGGTGGTGAGTTAATTTGACAGGTGTGGAAGCTCCTGCATGGTGTGTTTGTGTGTGTTTTTTTTTTCCCTCCCGTGTGTGTGTGTGTGTGTGTGTGTGTGTGTGGGTGTGTGTGTGTGTGTGTGAGAGGCAGACAGAGGACTACATTCATTATGCCGAATGAGATGTTTACAAAACACCTTCCTGGCACACACAAACACAAGTACACACACCTCGGTTTGAGCTGGGGGGGGGGAAGCGGCCGTGCGGCATCACATTCATTTGTTCTGTCTGCGGCGGCAAAGCTGTCTCATTAACTGAATTCTTAATAAGGCACGGCAAAATACGTCCCAGCGAAAACTTCTTTTATCTTTCCTGGGCTTGCGTGCGTGCGTGCATGCGTGCGCGCGCGTGTGCACATTGTGTGTCATTTCCGCGGCGTATTTTACTTCACAAGTGTGTTTTTGTGTCTGCCTATATAATTTCAATTGCGTTCTCCCACCCTCCCTTTTGCCTCCCATTGTGTGCGCAAACTTGTAACGACAAAAATATTTCAAAAGCAGAAGGCTCGCTATTTCCTCCATAAACCAAATGACAAATTAGGGTATTCAGCACCAACATGACTCTTTCCTGTCATTAAGCGCAGAAGCAGGCCGCTAATGAACACATACTGCCACTGTAGCTATGTCTTAATAACCGCTATGTGAGTGTCGGAGCGTGTGCGTGCATGCTTTATATGTAAAGAACTGTCACATGCGTGCCTGTGTCCAAATGTGCACCCTTCACACAGCAGGAAGAACAAAAAACTCCTTATCTTCTTTCATCATTGTTTTTAAAGGGGCTATGCCTTCCTTTTTTCGGAGTGTCACCAGCTTCCGGTGCTATCCCTCGGGTCCCCCCGCCCCACCGGGGGCCATGGGAGACAAAAACAGCCCCACAGCAAACAACAAAAGCATGTTTTGTTCCTTGAAAGTATTTTAAACACATACCAGCACTGCCTGGAAGGCTGCCAAGTGTAGAATTCCAACCTGTGCTACCATCTCCTGAACACATGTTACTGCCTACTGCCGCTCTGCCCCCGGGAATAAATAGCGAGATGGCTGCTGATGAATCTACGGGCGCTAAAAAAAGAGAAGCCGAGGGCTCAGGTATGTGCCACCTCGCTTGCACTGAGAGTAGTCAATGTAATGCATGGAAAGAAAACAAATAAGCACCTTGAAGGCACATACCCAACTGTTCCCCCCCACTTTATCGTTGTTGTTCTGGGAGCTATGCAATGTTTTTAACAAGTATCAGTCACCGCCAGGACTGTCCTTGAGTGTTTGGAGTTGTAGCACGGTTTTAGGCTCTTTTGAAAGCTAACGAGCTGAATTTTTATCACCCAAAGAGAAAATATGTCTATGTGCTAGGGACACGGACTGGAAAACGCCATAATGCTACATCTAGAGTCCGTAGAGGAATCGCTTAGCCTGGACGGACCAAATCAATACGAGCCGAACACATTTGGTGGTTTGGTTTGCAAACGTATCAGAAAAGAAGCAAAAATGTCAACCGCTGGTTTCCAAAGTCAAAGCTAACGTGTGCGCATGTCTTGCTTTCATGGAGGACGAAGGGAATTAAGAAACATTCACATTTTGAGAGGCTGACAATCAAAAAACAATCAATGGACTACCAAAATAGTTGTCGATTAGTATGATAATCGATTAATCGTTGATTGATTGACTCATTGACTCACATTTTAAATTTGACAGTAATACTACGAATACTAAAACTAGGGTCTCAAGTAACCACCAACCAAATCTTAGCGAGGTCCGAGCAATCTCCGAATCTGCTCTTCCCCTTCCGCCTGCTATGGAGGCGGTCCCAGTGACCAGGAAACTTCCCGTTAACTGTTTGTTGGTGCATTGGTCTGATCTGGTTTCAACCAATCCTTGGCTAGGGTGGCTGAGCACCTCAGCCAGGAGACCGAAAGGCTGACTCCTAGCCAAACTCCTGTCTGCGTATGCGTGTTCGGGTTATCTCTCCGTTATGAACAAGCGCAGACATGTTGCATTACTTGAGTGCGTTGTCAGTCACAGCTGAGTGCATTGCTAACCATAAAAGGGGCTAATCCTTCGACGCTAACCCAAATTACACATGCGCAAAATGTGCGCACATATTTCCGCTTTAGACCACACCTCCTCCATTCACTTACTTCCTATTACAGCTGGGCAAAGATGAAGCGGATGACAGGGTATGAATCATTTTATACTTAACTACTGGGTTTTCTCATTTTTTTCACGAATTTATGTATTTGCCTTCCGAAGATAACTCCTGGTACACTCTGGACTGGTCGCCAGCCAATTGCAGACCACCAACATCATGTCACAGTGAGAGGCATTTTACGTATTCGTGATCAATACCATTCTCATTAAAATCACAAAACCCAGTTAAGCCGTTATCTAAGTAGGCATCATCACCGATAAGCCAGAGTCACATTTCTACTAGTAACCTTGAGCATTAGATAACTGTCAAGTGGCAGGCAACTCCAAACCTCTACACTGCGACATCATCTGGAGCAGTTCGGAATCAATATTTATCTAATAACGTGACGAAAACTTAAGAAACGTAACTAAAAAGACATCACACTCATCAGAGATGCTGATTGGCTCCCGTCAAAACCCATCCACCTGTCGAGCACTTTGCTCTGATCAACCAATCAAAGGATGCTGACATTATTGTGGGAGGTGGCCCTGTGAGGCCAATCTGAAATCTGATTGGTTAAAAAGAAAAACAGCCCCATTGCTAACAGAGTTTAAGTGCCATGGGCCAGCACTGATGATTGTGAAGGCCCTGGGCAGATTAGGGTGCCATGGCAACACATAGGAGCTGAAATCTGATTGGCCAAAACAATCAAACACGTACTGAAAGCAGTGCAGCCAGGAGACACGCTATGAAAGATAATAGATGGCAAGGAATACATTTCATAGAACAAATACTAGAAGTTGTAAATGTCGGTTAGTGCTTCTGGTAGTGTTACAGCCAGCAGAGAAGGCTTTGCTAGCCCTGGCGGCACACCACTTGTGAAACATTTGTCAAAAAAATAATAATTCTGACAAATAAACCCCAAAGTTTGAAGTCAAATTGACTCCTACATCCACACCCAAAACTGTAGGGTGTTTTGTCGAATCACCACGGAATTTGGTACGTTCCTTTCGAGGACTGACAAGCACATGTTGGCAAAATTTTAGCAAGACTGGCCACCCTCAAGCAAAATATCAGAGTAGGACCTTCAGGACAAGTACGCTTAATGGTATGAAAACATGAAACCACACAGTGGATTTCTGGCGCCAAATCTGCCTAGTAACAGTGACTTGTGGTGTTTTCCCTTACGTAAATACCTCACACTAACACAGTCTTTACCTTCACGTCTTCTACAGCTACTGTCTTCGCTCTGCTCGGGACTTAAAAGCACCCCTAAATAATAATAAAAAAACCTCTTTTTTTTTCCCCTCGTCTTGCTGATCTTGGCTCCTTGTTTTGCTAGCAAAGCTTCCACTATCATAAAAGCTAAGCAAAATATTTCCTCAAGCTAAATTGCTTCTCTTGTGTCTCCGTCCTGGCTGATGGCCGTCCCGTGTAATCACAGCTCGGAGGCCCCCGTCCATGAGGTGCATGAGGGCCCTGTGGGCGAGCTTAGCTTAGGTCGCCCAATAATAATAAGCAACCATTGCATAATGGCTTGCCAAGGCAAATAAATGAATTATCACACCGAGTCTTTCATAAAAGCCTCCTGCCATCTGTCTGCTAGAATGCACTCCCTCCTTTCTTCCCCTCTCCATTATGCCTTTACTCTTTGCTACTTGTCAGCAGAAACAATGAGGAAGTAAAGGCGATAAAGCCTGGGGAAAAAATACTATAACTCTCCAGTCCCGACCAACCGGATTTCCCTTTCTGTGACTTCCACACACATGCATACATTTCACACACTTGCAGGCGTGATGTAAGTACATCTGACATATGGGCCAAAGGTCAATCTGAAGTTCACAGCTTCCTGACCTCCCTGGCCCCCTTTCTTGGAAAAATCACTTCGGTCTCCCGAGCCCCCCTCACACACAGCCGCCCCCTCACAAAAGGAGGAGACAAACAGCCTTGCTAGGGATTTTTACATGATCCATTTCTTCTGGTTTTAGTCAATGAAGCCTAGTCACACATATTTGAATTTGTAGCGAGCCAGCAGTTGGGAATAACAGACGCCAGGAGAGGGCTTACTTACTCATCAGCGTGTGTGTGTGTGTGTGTGTGTGTGTGTGTGTGTGTGTGTGTGTGTGTGTGTATGGTGTCTTAAAAGCCAGTTCACCTCCACCCCCAGCAAAATGGATGAGTATTTACATTAGCATTAGATTTAGACAGCAAGGCTCAGCCACTTATTCTCTATTAGCCGTCCTGACCTTCACCCATTAGGGCCTAAAAGCTGCCGCTTGTCTCCATTGCCGCCAGGTGAGACTGACCAGACCTCGTCATATCCCCAAAACCAGCGCTTATCAACCGGTTCACCCCTTACTAATCCAAAAATGCAAAAGACTCCGGAGAGGTTTTCAGAACATGATACAAGCTTGACAAAGCCGGCATAGCGAGCGGACAGGGCTGACAAGAAAGTGAGGTACGTTCAGGTTACGTTATTTTCATATCTTTTGCGTGATTCCGTGACCCACCAGTTGAGAACCGTTGTGAAAATCCATCGTCAAATCGAAATGGTTGAAATGCTAATGCGCTCACGGGGTTCTATTGGGAAGAGGGATGTTGCAGAAATGCTAACACACTCCAAGGGCATTCACCTTACATTATTTTCGTACATTATTTCCACTCCATCGTCAAATCAAGACAGTTGAAATGCTAACAGGATTCTATTACGCCCCAACAGGGGTAGAGGAATGCTGCAGAAATGCTAACAGGTGCATTCACGTTACATTATTTTCGTATATATTTCGTGTGATTCCACGACGCATAAGTTGAGAATCGTTGTCCCAGTCCACCGTGAAATCACGATGGAAATCAAAATGCTAACACGCTTACAGGATTCTATTTTCCCCCAACATGGGAAGAGGAATGCTGCAGAAATGCAAACATGCTCGAGGTGCATTCACGTTCATATATTTTGTATGATTCCACGGCCCACCAACTGAGAACCGTTGCCCCACTCCATCATCACATCAAGACAGTTGAAATGCTAACACGCTGACGGGATTCTATTTTTCTCCCCCCCCACCCAATGTGGGAGGAGGGATGCTGCGGAAATGCTAACACGCTCTTGGGCAGGGTTAATCACTTTCCATTTTGCCTAACATGCAAAGATGCTCCGGGTGAAAATCAAGGCAAAGGCCTAATTGACAGGATCTGTGAGAGACGTCAGAAAAAAAAAAAACAAAAATAAAAGGGATGGAAATCTGGGGCTTCAGCTAATTGCTTGGCACCATCAAAGAGGTTTGTACTACACTGATGTTGTTATATTTAACTAAAACTGAAAGAGAAGGGAAAATAATTTTGGCGCCGGGAGGGGCGGTGCATTTTTTTTATTTATTTCTTTTTTTGCTAAGTTTGGTTTTCTTTGCTCTCCTCAGGATGCTGGCTTGCATAAAAAATATCCATTAGCGATAGTTAGACAAAAGGAATGGCAGAAACACACGGCGAGGCACTGATTGGTTTGAAAGACAAAGACAGCGAGAAACTATAGGAGAGGAGAACAAAAGAACAAGAGACACAAGGGGAGAGAATGATAGGGAAGAATCTAGACAAGCGTAGTCGGGTTCAAATCACTAATTACACATTCCTGAGCCTGTGAAGGGAGTATTGTTTCCCAGTTAGCCCCTACTCTTCACATGGTTTCACTTAGCGCAAAACAAAAGGTACAGGGAACAAAACTCATACCGAGAGCCCTGCTAATGAAAGAGAAATGGGAGAAATTATCCCTGGGGTGGATCCTCGTGAGAAATCCGATGGTGATTACTGGACAAAGGGAGTTCATTTTGAAACTGTCACAAAATGGCAGACTGTCTGTCTGTGTTCTTTTTAAGAGTAATTAAATGAGGCTCCCATCATGCAGTAACACAGTGCGCATGACATGCTTGAATCACACCTTTATCTAATATAAGCTGTGTTGCTGCTCAACACTTGGCCCTTGCCTCCTTTCTTTATAGTCTGCATACGTTATCAGAAACCAAAGACTGAAATAGCGACTGTGTGTCGAGATAACTCCTGTAACAATTACCGGCCCGTCACATAAACCCAACCGACCGCATTTTCAACAACCTGATTTGTTCCGTCTAGCCCCATAAACCCCACGCTGCTCCAGGAGGCTACTGTAAGATGATAGCGTTGGCACGGCAGGGTGGAGTCGCCCGGCTGGTGGTGTTTGCCCAGGCCCCGGCAGTGTAAAGGAAGGATATTGTTTTCTCTTGAAAAAGCCTTCGCCGCAGTCCACATACCAGCGTCCACTCAACATACCAATGAACTCTTTGAAGATTACTCAAATGTTTGCCTTTGTTCCCCCACCAACCCCCAACCGCCCAGTCCGCTAGTCCTAATCTAGACTCTTTGCCTGACAGAAGGGGAGAAAGGATATAAAACAAGACAAAAATTGGACTGGTTATCACCCTGGCATCAAAACTGCAGGGAGAGGAACTGGAGTACCAGAAAACGTAACAACACAGCAAAACACAGCTCTTAGTTGTGTAAGTTACATGTGCTAGCCTGTAGCAACTTCGGAAAAATAAGGGAAACAAACCTTTTTAAAAACATTGTCCTCCAAGGGGGAGGCTTTGGAAAGCCCCTGCCCTAAAACAAAGTACCCCAAACTCTTTCACCTAAAAACCCGAGTTGCTTCGTCCCCATGACCCCAGCTTGCTAAATACATAATAAATGAATAGAAAACAAGGTTTACTAAACTTTTTCGACTCAAAACCCAAATTCCCTCCCTCCCCACGACTCATATATTATTCATCCTGAGTGTGAGGTGCAGCAGCTTGAAAAAAATAAGAAATTTATATTTTTAAAAAGCTGCTGATCTAACTTCTGGTTATGTTTAAAGGGAAAATGAATATGTTGAAGTGTTTTTAAAGCAAATAGAATCTGGGGTGAATACAAAACTCCAAAAAATCGGTGGCACATCGGGGCATGGGCGAGGTCCCAGCTGCATGATGTTCAGCTATGTTCCACTTCCTAAAATACATCATGTATTGGCAAAAACTTGTGTTGCTCAGGCATCTAGTACGGATGCCTCTTGGACGCCTCTCTGATGAGGTGTTCCGGACATGCCCAGCCGGGAGGATGTCCCGGGGCAGACCTAGTACACACTGGAGGGATCATGTCTCACAGCTGGCCTGGGAATGCCTTGGTGTCCTCCCAGTGGAACTGGAAGAGAGAGCGGGAAGTCTGGACTTCCCTACCGAGACTGCTGCTCCCATGACCTGGGCTCGTATGAGCAGAAGGAAATGGATGGATAAATGGATGGACGGATGGTGATAAATTTTGGCATACAGTACATGAGGCAAAAATCCTCCACACAATGAATCCATAACATTGGTAACAGAATTTTACTCCAATCGCGACTGAATAAACACTTGGGTCCTGACCCTCAGTGTGGGAAACCGTGCTTTCAGAGAAGACTACAGCATCACACGCCACAAATATGCAATGTGGAAGACGTTCTGTGGTGAAAATGCTTCATTTCGCCGTAGCTTTAGTAATTAGAGCACATTCCTTTTGCGATTAAATCCAACTAAATTTGAGGGCTTAACTCAAACTCATTCAAAACAATCCATCGCTCAATCACAATCAATTGTGAGTATGATCATTCGTGTCCTTTAATTTAACTAAATGTGCTAAAAACCCGCAAACCAACCACCCCCCTTTGCCATCTGACCCACATTAATCCTGAACAAGTAAGTGGGCTTTCTATCAGGTCTATTTCAAAGCATTAGGGATTACCTCCCAGAACCTAAGCTGCTTGAACTCACAGGAGGTCAGTAGCATTGTGCTGCTGTTGCTGCTGCTGTTGCTGCTGCTGCGAGGAGGATAGGGGGCCAGTGGGTAAAGCTGGATGGACCGCAGGAGGACAAGTCGGTTCCTCCTCAACACCATCCCTCAAGACTTCTCTTTTCATTCCCACCTCTCTCTCCCTCTCTTTCCACCGTATAATCGAATATCTCCCACTACTTATCTATTCACTGAGCACCTAATGGTTAAAATCAATTAGAGCTGGAATGCTGAAATGCCGAATACTAGGCCACATGCTGATAATGACAGAGAGCGCATGTGAGAGCGACTTGGGGTCGGTCCAAGGGAGGGACAATTACCTCCAAATCGATTGATTATTGATTTGGTAGGGGCGTTGAGGAGTATTTCAGCTCAACTTTGTCCACATCAATATCCTACAGCGTCACAGGAGGAGAAATGTGTGGGATGGCAAGGATCCAAATACCTTCTTTTGAGAAGTAGGACTTTAACAATGTCTCTTATTAATGCTTATTTGACTCACTCTGAATATTTGATAGTCGAAACTCAGTGACCTTATTAGGACGGTCAATGGTAGTGTGGACTTGCTTCTGTCTAAGACCCAGAAAACCAATCCATCCATCTTCTTCCATCTATCTGAGGTCAGGTTCAGCAACCTAAGACGAGAAGCCCAGCTTCCGGCTCTCCCCGGCTGCTTTGTCCAGCTCCTCCTGGCAGATCCTGAGGCGTTCCCAGGTCAGTTGAGAGACATAGTCTCTCCAACATGTCCTGAGTCTTCCCCGAGGTCTCCTACAGGTCAGATGTGCCCTGAACACCTCCCCAGGGAGGTGCCCGGGAGGCATCCTGACCAGATGCTCAAGCCTCCTCCTCTGGCTACTCAATACGGAGGAGGTCTACTCCAAGTTCCTCCCAGATGACAATGCTTCTCAGTCTATCTCTAAGGCAGAGCCCAACCACCCTATGGAAGAAGCCTTGTACCCACGATCTTGTCCTTTCGGTCACTACCCAAAGCTCAGAACCATAGGTCATAAACACACCTTGTCTCAGGAAAGATACTGTAAAAGGCCTTTACTACTGAATGCACGACACAAACTGATCAAATATGTGTAATCAAGGTCAGAAATACTCATTTTTAACCAACACTCCTATTATATTACACTATGTTGCTTAAGTACAAGCATCTGCCATGTGGTGAGCACACAAAAGGGTGAACATTTGGCAAAACCCCGACAAGGTGGTGCTGTTATGAAACCCCAAAGTTTGACCCCATAAGATGTACTGACTGCTCAACGCGTTCTACAGACTCCCACTGCAACTCTAAGGTGTTTACCTGAATCACCAGGACATTTGGTGCGCACCTTTCGGGGACCGACGTGCTCATGTATGTAAAATTTAAGCAAGATTTGTAGAAAAAGTAGAAAGTAGAAAAAAAGGGTAATCTGGCATTTCCATTTGTGGTCATTTACTGTGCCTAAGGCACACAAAATGGAATGGGAAGCTTTCAAAACGAGACTTTTCCTCAACAAATCTTGTATCAAACTGGCATAATGTCACACCGGCATGAACGCAAGACCGATTACCATTCCATACCACCACATAGTGACTGTCAAACACTCGATTGCATGGACTGCGCACATGTACTGTAAACTCACGCACACTAATGCTGTGCTGACCATCTGGTTGAAGCCCTTAGAGGAGAATGAGCAAAACTCTTATTAATATCTAGGAGGATTATGGAGGGGTGGGGGAGGGTTTGGGATAAAGGCTGTCCACTTACAAACACACCAAGCTTAGACACACACACACACACACACACACACCTGCATTTATGCTTGAATTAGCCACCAGCCTCACCCATGAAACCTCTCCTAGATTATCATGGTGACAGGAGAGACAGTTAGAATGTGATCTGTGAACCTCCCTTTAGAAGAATAACAACTATTAAAGGGAAGACAAGGACGGGCTCAAGTGGATGGGCTCAAGTGGGGGAGGGGTGCGTTTACTGTACATATAAGTGTGCTTCTATGAATATATACAATGTATGAGCATATGCGACCGAGGGCGTCGTGAACGGTGCCATGCATTTGAAATAGATCTGTCTCCTTTCTATTCCCGGAGAGCAGCACAATGGCTTTTTATGCAAATCTATGGGAGTCAATCTCCTGTCCATTTCGCCATCACGCTGCTCTAAATGACAGTCCGATAATTTGAGCTGCGTATATATAGGGGCTATTTGATTTTCAAATGAGCATGGGCAGTGTTGACCCCCGCTAATAGCCAAGGCACAGTGGTTGACTTAATACAAACACAAATGCATAAAGCGAGTCATCTGCATTCAAGAGAGATGGCAGTGAATATAATATGTATGCAAGAAAAGGCCAAATAAATAGGAAGAGTTGGCGATAATGAGAATAAGGGGAGACTCCTTAAGATGCTTCACCAAATGCATTCTCTTGTTTAATTGGCAGCCGCTGCTTGCCAGGGGAATTATGGGTAATGAGAAGGCTGTTCCTCAAAGTGAGACTACAAGAAATAACAAATATGTATGGAAACATGGTCTCCGCGTCCTCTGCCCTCCCCTTTTTACCATAAAAAACTTTTTATGAGTTCAAAGAAGGGCACAAGGGACGGAGAGACGGGTGGGAAAATCATGAAAAGAAAACCAGAAATATGGACGTCCATTTCTGCTTGAATAATGACGGAAAGCTGGACGGACAGACAGACAGGGGACAGACGAGGGTGGGGGTAGTGGCGACTGAGGACAGTTGAAGATTTATTCAGACACCATCTGAGAAACAGGTGCCATGGCCTATGAGACAGTGTGTCTGTGTGTGTATATGTGCATGTGTGTGTGTGTGTGTGTGTGGTCCCTGACCATGCAACATTGACCATGAACATTCTCCACTCCTAATGACCCAGGGGCGCAGCCCTGGTCACAACCTCAAAGCCCAGTGGACACACACACACACACACACACATAAACACACACGTTCGCTGGCTACAAACTGAACCCCCTACTTAGCCGTGCAACACTTGTGAATGGCACTGACAGATTTACTCCCGTCTCCTGTGCGTATTAAAGGCCACTGTTTGTTATTACAAATCATAAACCAAACCATACATCATCAAACTCAATGCTAAGCTAAACACAAGCCACGGCCAGGGACAGACATGCTACGCTACGCTATGCTAGGACGCCGTTTAATGTTCAACTAAGCGCACATGCTGTTGGCGCAACATGCTGGTATTAAAATGTCTTCCATGTTGTCGCCTGCAGTGTTTCCAGGACACTCAACAGCTGTGTTAACACCGAATTCAGGTAATCACGGCAAATCATTTGGACTTGCTGCAACATAAAACAAAGTATAAATGTTTTATTTTTAAATACAGTGAAACTCGGTTAGCGCACGTCCCCGGTTAGCGTCCTTTTTTTGTTAACATAGTGAATTTACTCCTCGGTTTGCATATATTTTCCAGTTAGCGTACAATACGGTGCACGTCTTACCATGTTATTCATACAAAGCGTGAGTCCAACTATGTTCTTAATGTATTTTTACCAAAAAAACATCCTTGATGGCAGCTTTCTAATACACGGAAACAGGCACCTGAAGTCAGCTCGTCTGTGATGTCGTCAGCGGCTGACAAAGTCGCTAACAAACAGCCTCAAAAATGTTAACGCAAAATGTTTTTATTGTTTTACTATTATAGTTCAACTAAACGATTCAAAAGGCATATACATTCCGAATGAAAGGGGTAAATGAACATTTAAGGTTACTTTCACCTTCATCGAAAATGTGATGACGTGTTGACAAAGACACGATATGGCAGCAAGACCAACACCGACGCCACCTTTCTGTTTGGCAATGAGTTATTATAGTTTTCTCATCTTCTTTACCAAAATGCTGGCACTCGCAGATTTCTTTGGCTCCATGTTGGGTTATTTTAGAGCCGTGATCAAAAGCAAAGCAGAGACTTTCAAGAAGTAACTGACAAACACGCAGGTGGTGTCCATGTTGACCTCGCTGCCACATCGTGTCTTTGTCGCTGAAGGCAAAAGTGACCTTAAATGTTCATTTAACCCTTTCAGGCATTATTTTGAGTTGTTTTTTGCATGTAAAACTACAATTGTATACGATAAAAACATGTTTTTGGGCTTTCTAGAATGGATTAATTGAGGGAAATTGATTTTGGTTAGAGTACGTTTCGGTTAGTGTTGGACCTTCTGGAACGAATTAATGATGCTAACCAAGGTTCCACTGTAATTTAATTTCCATTTATAATCCAAGCCACACAATCAACCACATTGTTTACCAATGAATTGAGTCATATGAACAATTATGACTTTTTTTCTTTTACCGTAAGCTAACTCGATCATGTTGTGTGATGTTATTTATCAGACAAATACACCGCATTGGCAGCGTTGTTATTAAAAACCCAAAGTCGGATTGAAAAAAAAGCAGTTACAGTGGGTGTTTACCCACTGTTAATTTAAAGTGATTCATCGAATCATCACCAAATTTGGTACACACCTTTAGGCGACTGTCAAGCACACATCTGTAAAATTTGAGCAATATGGGTCGGAAAATATGCATTATATGCATGGTCGCAACCAAAAGGGGGTGCCATTAATGTCTTGTAGGATCCCCATGGAGTGCCCTCATTTTTTCACATGACCGTGCTTTGACTGTACTTTTCTCTCCGAAGGACCAAAAAGTGCCATTTTTTCCAAATAAGGCCAATGGCTTCCGACGCTAGCACGTCCCCGAACACCCATTTACTTCATGTCCATGCGCTGCAAATGTCATTTGTCTCTTTTGCTGTTACAAAGTCTGGAAAAAAAGGACACTTTCAAATTCCCCTTAGAAGTGCTCCGTCTGTGCTACAAAGCAGCCATAAAAAAAAAAAATCTCCTGAATATGCTTTTTGTTTTGTATCTTCAAATGGTTTCCCATGCCATAAAGATTTTCTGTGTTTCCAAAAAAACAGATGGTGAAGTCATCAACACTCGGATCTTTTATGCGCCGGGCCAAGCTACCTCCATTCCCATGTGCTTTTCACCTCTGCCAATACATGAAAGAGGTGGTGTTTTTTCTGGTCAAATAAAAGAAATGATTTTTTTTTTCTACCACTCCTTGCCTTCGCTCCCACTCGCTTGGCTTTACTAGCGCATGTAGCACATGTCCAAGGGTAAAATAGTGGGACTTGTGCCAGAGGCATTAAAAATCCTCATCTGTGGAACACATTTGTTGAGGCCTGTGGGGTCGGTGGGTGGGTAGATGAGGTTTTGCGGTGCAGAGGGTGCACCGAGCGGGCACTGGGCTGGCCTTGGTTTACAGATACTGACTAAAATAGAAATGTTCCTACCAAAAAGTTCTTAGGGACTGTTTGTCCTAATGGGGGCTGTTAATATGACGACCGAGGGTTCTTGAGATCGTATTAATAAAATATCTGGGAGTTGCTTGGAATGAACCACATTCAAAACAGCATTCAACTAAATCTGCAACAATTAATCGCTGATTAATTGGTTATCCAATTAATCGACAACTACTTTAGTGTTCGCTTAATCGTTTTTCTGATATTTTCTGATATGTTTTGGACCAAACCGCTATGTGTTTGGTTCACATTGAGTTGGTCCATCTAGGCCGAACCGATTAATCGAAACAAGTGTCAGATTAATCCACTAAGAAAATAATCTAGTGGACATGCTTTCCAGGTCAACTGTTTTAAATATTCGCAAACATGCCAACAAACTTATTCCACTGAAGCCTGAACATCCGAAGATTACTCTGAGGTGGATTATTATCATCTCAGTGTGCTTCATAAGTCATTTGATTATACGTTAAATACTACGATGATGAATTCAACTTTGGCTTTATATGCACAAAAAACATGACCCCACTCAATTATATATATAATTATATTTTTTACATTTTTAATCAAATATTTTTTTGGTGTACGTCGTTAATTTGCTTTTTTGCACTGCCCATTTGACTGTTCTTGGCCCTTTTGTTTACAGTGCTGAATTTTTGAAAAACCATTTCTGAGCATTTGAAACACTCAATTAACATTTAACAGCAATGCCGGCCGACCCGAAGCAGCAAATGCGTCCACATCTGATTGGAATTATCCTTTGCACACGCAGTGACCTTTCCCATCTTAGTCGCCCCATTCTCATGGGAACTTCCAATGCTTCAGATAAGACTTCATAAACAAAAACATGCAGAAACTAAACTTAGCTTGATTGTAGCGAGCCCTCCTTGTAGTGCATCGCAGGGTTTTCCCAACTTTTTAATTGTTCACCCCTGGAATCGTGTGTACCGAAGACATGGATGTACTATAAATACATGTGCGTGCCTGCTCGATGATGAATAAACTGCATTGTTTCTGATCATTTGGTGTAAACAATGGTTTTTACCTTGTAAAGTCGTATGGCAGCCTCATGCCTCTGGTTGGTGGTGTGTAGCCTCAGTTTATCCACGCTGTTGCTGTAGTAGTCACAAGCGTTGCACTTGAGATGCACGGGGTTGCCAATGGCCACGCACTTTAATCTCCACTGGTTGGCCTTGCCTCCCTCCTTGATGTGGGCCACCAGCTGGTGCTTCTGCATGTGCTTGTCCGTCTTGCAGTGCAGCTGGAAGTTGGCCTTGAGCTGCGTGTTGTAGCTGCACAGCTTGCACTGGTAGACGTCGCCGACCACGCAGCGCCACTCCTCCTCGGGCAGCGAGCGCTCCGTGTTGACGTGGGCATTAAGAGCCTCCAGGCTGTCCGTGGAGTAGCAGTTGCACACGGCGCACTGGTAGAGGCGCAGCGACGGGTCGCTAATAGGCGGCGACAGGGAGGAGAGGGACGGGTCCGACGAGGACATGCCCCCCATTCCACCTGAGGACACCATCGAGAGGTCGTCGGCCATCAGCTGACCACTGGCGAGACGCAACTCCGCTGACAGGTCGCTGTTCACTGTGAAGAAAGTGCATGGAGATGTCATATTAGCGCAGCACAACAGGAAGAGCGGTGTTTGAAACAACACTATAAGGGGAAAATGAAGGCCGAATGTGGTGAAAAGAATGGGAGGCGGGAGTCGGGAGTCCTCCATGCGGGCTTCTTTTACACAAAAGGATTTGATAAAATAAACCCTCACAGACGACTAGGGCTCCTTACAAAGTCTCGTCTATAAAAAAAAGCCCTAATAGGATTGAATCAGGATCAATTACAATCATCCTTTTCAAGTTGCTAACTCGCTCATCAGGTAGCTTTAATTACTCTTCTCAGCGGTGGTGGGACAACGCTTTTAAAGCTCCGGGCTTTTCTCTCTCTCTCACACAGGCACACGCAGATTTGAAAAGATTTTCTCTTTCTTCTGCCCACCCAGCCCTGAAAATGAAAAAAAAAGAAATGTGCCACTCATAAAAATGTAATTTCTTTGATCCCTTCATTGACCCTCTGTCTATGCTTTCAAAGCTCATAAATTAACACTTTGTTTGGAGCACAAAGAGGACAAATTGAAATATTTCTGCTATATATCGTACCAATCAGTGGCTGTGTGTTGTATAGTCACCACAATTTTTGCCCGTGAACCAGTATTTAAATATAAAACAACCCTGCTGCCACCATGCAAACCCTATGTACAGCTGTAGTCTCCATAGGGAGCTGCTTGTTATCAGTGTAAATCACTAAGAGTACATCTGCTGGCTGGGCTGTGACCTCCACACTGTGTGTAACACTGCAGGGTCATTGTTAAATCTCCCTCACTCCTACAGGAATCCACTTCCTGCTGTGTGCCAGCATGTGTGTGTACGTGTGTTCTCTCCAGGGTGTGTGGAAAGGTGGGGTGGTGGGGATTAAACTGATTTAAGAAAATTACAAATGAAAGATTAAGAATAACTCTCATGTGGCGTCTCATAATCATTTTTTAATCAGCGAGGGGTCAAAGAGAAGGAGACAGTGGCGGAGAGACAATATGAGAGCGGTGATAAGAGGAAAGGGGAGAAAGGATAGAGATAAAAATGCAAACGAACAGAGGAGATACTAAACAAAACGCACTGATAATAACAGATGGGATCAATTGACTGAATAAATGAATGAAAGAAATGAACAAACTTGGTTCTAAGCTACAAAAATAGTTTTCTATCTCCCTAGATTCTTTTATAGAGATACATTTTACAGATTATACACTAAATGGACAAAGACGTCCTTGTCAAGACATACAGGTAGATACCACTCACTTGCCCATTATATATTACATTCATACATGCATACATACATAAATTATTACAAAATTCAATTTGTAATAATTTAATGTAAGTATTTAATTAAGGTTTATCCTGATCCACCATTAACATCATTGACTCACTGACTGGCTAGGCCATGGGTATCCAAATTGTGGTTATTTGTGACAGCAGATGTTGTTTTTTTAGGCCCACCAGTAGATTTTTACCAAAGAGGACGTTTTTAATGCTACAGTACACCTTTTTTAAAATCATTGTTACCCATGAATTTTCAAATTTACTACGTTCCAAAAAAAATGTAACCCCCCCCACAAAAAACTGATTTTTTTCCCAAATTATAGTTATTTACAGGCATTCCTGAAGAGAAAAATGTGTTTTTTTGTTTTTGTTATGTGTGAAAACGTACTGCTTTTTGCCCAATAGATAAATAATTAACAATAATAATAATATCAACTATAATATCCATAAAAATAATATTTTTTATGATGAAATATTTACAGTATATAATATTTATGTTTTCTCATGTTTATGACAGGAAGTGCATTGAATGGGTTGTACTGTCTTCAGTAAACAAAAGGTGAAAACTATCAAAGTGATCCCACATCTTTACATTTTTCCGTATGCGGCCCTCGGTGGAAAAAAGTTTGGACACCCCTGGGTTTGGAGAGGTCACATGGTTCATCTGCCTTACATTGAATAGGAGACTGTACCAAACATGGCTCCAAAGCCGGTGGCGGTAGCTTAATCTATCACTACTATACAGTAATGTTTTAGATCAGTGATTCTCAACAGGTTTGGGTCGCAAAGTCGTTTTCAGTGGGTCGCACGTCTTTGCCTGGGCAAAAATAATAACGTCATGACCCGATGTCCGTGAATGCACCTTGCGTTCTTGTCTGTTTGCTGTTCGCTTGCTGTGCCGCCACAAGGTGGTTTATGAGCGCCTTTGTCAAGCTTATGGTGAAGGAAACGGAGTGAGGGCTTAACGTGCCGACACACAGCTGCAGATATCCGCTGGAGGAGTGTACGCCATAAAGAGAGGACAGCGTCTCTAACCGCTGCAGCTCACATTGTGTTGCAAATGTAAGATATTTGAGAAGCTTAAGTTGAAAAATGTCCATAATTTGGGGTCACTGCTTGTCATTGAGGGGTGATGGTGGGTCCCACACTCAAACTAGATGCGCCACCACTGTTTTAAATATTTAATGCATTAAAATGAAGCAAAAAGGTAAGGCCAAGTGTCACTTACCAAGTCCAGATCCAAGAGCGCTTGCCGTTGCAGCATCCAGCTGGAAAGGGTTGATCATCATCTGGGCATCAGGGCCGCCGCCGCCGCCAGCTGGGTTCTCCAGTTTGACGCCTGCCAGGCCAATGTTTTGAGCCAGGTAGTACTGGTAGAGCTCCGCCTCGGCCGGTGCTAACCCCAAATGGAGGCTGTGCTGGATCTGCTTCATGTTCTGCTGCAGCAGCATCATGTTGTGCATGTGTTTCTCACTGGTCATATGGATTCGCAGGTTTCGAGCCACATTGGTCTCATAGTCGCAAACCTGTAGTAAAAAAGAAGCATGACTTAGTACATTTGTAGAAGCATTCAATTTTGTCAAGTGAGGTTATGTTAGGCTGCGTGACACATTTTTAAATGACTCCGGGTCACATGGTTTTTGCGGTGAAAAAAAAATTAGCCAGTGACGCAGGGTGAAATAACTGTCTCATTGTGTAGCAAATTGTATGCTTTGACCGCTGTGTTACAATGGTGCTCTGTTGAGTTCATTACCTCACAGCGCCAAGTCGGCTTCTGCTTGGGCTTGGATGGCGAGGGTGCACCGCAGCCGCCACCGAGGCCCGCACTGGCTACTGGGTTGGCATGGTTGTGGTTGTACTGTGCCTCAGTTCCGCCGTTCTGGAGTGTTTGGACGTTGTTCAGGTGCTTGTCCGACTGCATATGGATGCTAAGGTTGCCTTTGGTGGTGGTTGAGTAGTTGCATACCTAAAAAGGAAGAATTACTATTAGACCAATTGAAATGAGACTCAGTAGCATGTAAGGATTATCCACTGTAATTATGTCCTTTTCAGATACTATGTCAGATATATGATGCAAAATTGGACAGACCTCACAGCGGAAAGGCTTGTATCCACACGTATAGCTTTCCCCTCTGGCTAAACGAGGGTGAGGCTGTCCTGTTCGGCAATAAACACATGATCCGCCGGACTCTGGATGTTTCTCCTTCATGTGAGCGTCCAGTGTCTGCTGGTACTTGTAGTGCCAGTTACACTTGGGACACTTGAGCGTCTTGCAGGAGTTCCGCGAATGCATCATCGTCATGTGCCCTCCGAGAGAACGCGAGGATCCCAAGACTGTGTCACACTTCGGGCACTCCACACCGCTTCCTGGGGAACCTTCACCCGGACCGGGGGTACCAGGTGTACCAGGGGTACCGGGCGTACTCGGATTTCCTGTGTGTTGATGAGGAGGTCCAGGACTCTCATCATCCCTACGAATCATCATCAAGTCAAGGGGATGGGAGGATGGTGACGACCCATCCCGCCCTGCCAGGGCTTCAGTGGTCAGGTCATTACTGCTCTCCCGCTCTCTGGCATCTGCCAGGGCAGCAGACAAACAAGACTTATCCATCTCCAGCTTCTCACACACAGGCAGGGAGGAAGAGGAGGTGGATGCAGAACCTTTGCTGTCACTGTTAAACATTAGCACACTGTTGGAAAGGGGGGAAATACTTTGGTTTAAGAGAGGGAAATCTTTGCTACTGGTGCTATTGGCCCGCTGGCCTTTCATAACTACACTCATCGCCTGCTCCTCGTCCTCCTCTACCTCATTGTCTACTCCACCACCATTGGAGTAACTATCCTCATCCTGCTCTGGACTTTGTTCTCCCACTGTACCGGGCTCCCGCTTGATGGGCGGGTAGTGGCTCAGGTCCGGCCCATTGGGTTGCAAAGTGCATGTGTCCCTAATGTGGCCCCTACTGTCACTATTAGAGTTCCGGCCATCCAGTTTGCCACCAGTGGCAGCAGCAGCAGAACTCCCACTGGAGGTTCTATGGGCACTAGCCCCTCCCCCGAGGTTTGGGTTGGTCTCAGCCTTTGGCATGGTTTGGGTTCGGGGATTTTGGTCATTGGAGGAGCTGCTGGCACTGCCCTTCAGGAAAGCAAAGCCCGCCTGAAGGGAATCGGCATTCTCCCCACTACTGTGGAAAGCGTTCCACAAGCCGCGGAGCCCGGTGTCTGGCCCTAGGAAATTGGCAGGTGAGGGAAAGTGGGATAGCACAGATACAGGTGTTTTTTTTGGTTCCAGAAAGCTTATAAGAGGTTCTTTGTCCTTGCCGATGCCCTGTATGATGGCAGACACGTGCTTGTTGCTCAGCAGCTTCTGTTCCTGCTCATTCAGGGTCATACGGTGGTCATGGACAGCATGTGTCACGAAGGAGCGGCTATAGCCAAATGAGAGCTTGCACAGGAAACACATGAGCACTGGCTTTCGCCGCCCGTCGGCCACACAGCCCTCAAACTTGGACAAGTCCACATTGTTGGGGACATCTTTGGACACACAGGAGTTTTTGGCTGCACCATCCCCCGTCAGATAGTCTTTGTCATTCTTGTGGCGGAGGTCATAAACACGAAAACTGTGCAACACGGGACCGGCGCCCGCCCGCCCTCCAGTTGAGGTATTTGATATGGAGGGGGGGTCGGCCGCCGACGATTTAGTCCCCAAGGATGAGGCGATGTGGAAGGAGTTTATGATCTGGGGATAGAAGGACATGGGTGCAGCAGGCTGCTCCGACCGCTCCCCCCCTTGGCTCAGGCCGCTTTGGCCAGTGGCGGCCTGGGTGTTGGGGAAGGTCTGGGAGGATAGCAGGCCCCTGAAATGGAGAGCCTCAGGGAGCCCTCCCTGGTTGCCACGCTGCTCTTTGGAGTCCTCCAGGATGAAGGCAGAGCCATCCGGCTGGTAGATGATCTCACCACACAAGTTCTCCACATCGCTCTCTTCGTCCATCTCGCTGTTTAGTTCCCCTCCATCGGCCGCACGCTCCCCTTCTTCGTCTTCACTCTCCTCCCCTACCATCCCTTCGAGCTCGTCGACATCTTCATGACCTCCCGTGGTAGGCAGTCGGGCGTTGGGGCAGTGGTGCTCCATGTATTTTTGTAAACTGGAGAAGGAGCCAGAACATTCGTTGCAGGGGATCTCCTTTGCCGGCGCCACGGGAGATGTGGCAGGGGCAGAACAGTCTGAACCCAAAGCTGCTCCTCCTCCTACTCCTGGTAAAGTCCCAGTAACACTCCCTTTGTTACCGGTTGTAAAGCTTTCTCTCCGACTCTGCTCTGTAACAGAGTCGATGGTTGCACTGACAAAGGTGGGGGTAGCTGTGGACCTCAGTGGGCTGACGGTGGGCTCTCCAAGGCCATTCTCCATCTCTCTGGCTACAGGTGACGTTTGGTTGTTATTAGCATTGTTGCTGTGGGTGACACCGGTCTCCATGGCCACAACGGAGTTGTCCTCAGCAGCATCCAGCCTGTGGCCACCATGTTCCTGCTGCCGTGACGAGACCATATGGGGAGAGTCACAAGTTGCCATGACGACCTCTACATAGGGATCTCATCTCATCCGGCCTGGCAGGGACCTGGGTTGAGGAGAAAGGAGGAGAACGTCGGTGGTTAACAATCAGCTTCCATGGAATATGATCGTGTGCAAAGTTTTAAGAACACTTCAAGACCTGCACTCCAAAAGTGGATTTGATTTGAAGGAGTCACTTCAGTGTCAGTGTGTTCTTACCAGTCAGGAGTTGTTAATTGGACATCATATATTTAGCTCATTTACAGTATGCCGGTCTATGTGTAAGGTCTTTCAACACACCAATATTTGCAATCAATCCTCTCAACCCTTTATTTCCACACACATTACCGCAGATAATGGCCATTTCATTTTGTAATCAAAAAAAACAAATGAGACATATCGAGACGCCAAATGCTAATTAACAGAAACTGCTGGAGAAACCGACCTGACGCCCCGCCGTCTCCTCTCAGGTAGCCTGCGTGTAAAATGAGGTGACATTAAAAGAAAGCTTTAAAAATAAAAAAGGGCCACATTGACCTTTGACCTCACCCACCTGCTGCTTAATTCTGTCTTTGCTACTCTCGCTCGCTCTCTCTCTTTGCCTCACGACAAAGCTACACAGCAATTAGAGGATTAATCCGCACCAATCCAGGGCCAAACAAAGCCAGTGGGAGGGACAGTAAAAGCGTGAGGAATGAAATCAAACATGTGCGGGTATGTTTGCGTGCGTGCGTGCGTGTGTGTGTGTGTGCACGCGCTATAAGCATGTCTAATCTGACATATCCAAGAGATGAGTCCATGACGACTAGTGATAGATTAAAAGAGAAATGATGCTTTTTCTCTGTGTCTCACTTAGGTTGAGTCTTTTTTATATAAAGAGGAAACAAATCACAACTTTCTGCTGCGGAAGGAAACTTCTAGCCTATTTCATCCGATTTTTCACGTCCAGCGCTGCAAATTGTGGTAACTTGCTTTGAGAAATGACAATTTATCACGCTGTCCCCTGCACGCAGACAAACCCAAAAATATAAAAAATACAAGCTCACGCCTGTCTCCCGATGAAGGCACCCTTGTAATTGGGGAGAAATTAGTAGCAATGAGCTTTACATTCTAAACAAGCCGCAAGTTCAAACAGGCCATAAATATGTGTTATTGCTGCAGGAATGCATGACGTTATCACAACATGTAACACACTGTGTTTTCAACGGTTTGCGCCTCGGTCACACTGACGTTCCTCTCGATCAGGGATTCCACCGCCAATTTGTAGACACAGCATGCATGCATTGCGTATTACAAAAAAAAGATAAAAGACATTCATTATATATGAATTTTGAGCTGGATTTGACAATAAACATCCCATTAAAAACAGACCCACACACCAAATTCGGTCCTCAACCTCAGTTTGGGCACCCCTGTTGTAGAAGACACTGGTTGACCAAGTGCTTTAGACCCTAGGTTCCCAAAGTAGGGTATGCCAAATGTTGAATAAAAATGGAAAACATTACCTATGATGATTATGTCCGTGTAACGTTAGTTACATTGTTTTACTGATTTTTCCTTATGAGCCGTGTTGTTGCGGACCACAGCCTAACACGGCAAAAGAGCATAAAGATCACAGTTCCCCACATGTTACCACAGCTTGTCCCCACTTATTAGAAACAATATGCGTTCTATCAGTTACGACAGTACATACCCGATTAGAAAGTTTACACCGGCATGGCACATGTTCTACATGGGTGTACGTTCATGAAGGGACATTTAATCTTTGGTTAAAAAAAAAAAAATCCAAAATAATCAAGTATTAATATCATAAAATAGGGTGAGGAGCTCGGTCATCCGGGAGCGGCTCAGAGTAGAGCGGCTACTCCTTCACATCAAGAGGAGCCAGTTAAGGTGGCTCGGGCATCTCGTCCGGATGCCTCCTGGACACCTCCCTGGTGAGGTTTTCCGGGCATGCCCAGCCGGGAGAAGGCCCCAGTGCAGACCTGGGACACGCTGGGGGTATTATGTCTCACAGCTGGCCTGGGAATGCCTTGGTGTCCTCCCGGTGGAACTGGAAGAGGTCTGGACTAAGACTTTCTTGAAGTGAAAAATACACTAAATAAAGTAAGTAAATAAAAAAAATGAACAGGATTATGGAAATTTTACTGAATGAATGTTATAAATAATAGAATACATGAAGGGAAATATTTTCTCTCTGGGTGAGATGTGTGTTCGTAGTCAAAGAGAGCAAACCTAACACACACATCAGGATTTATGACTTTGTCATTTCACCGCTTATTTGATTGGGGAGGTGAATTGTAGCCTGAGGTTAATGCATCTCGCGCTAATGGACAAACCAATGTGTTTTGGAGCATTTGGCAGTTGTAGGTTAGCGGTTGTTTACATGCAACGCATGTGAAAAACATCTGCATGCCTTATATCGTATTAGCGACACGCAAACGGCGTGCATATAGGGAGGAAAACAAGGCGGTGAAATAGTCTCCTTTGCGAGATGAAAAGAGATGGCCTCAGCCACACCAACCTCTGTTTTTTAATTAAGCATGTCCCCTTGCTTTCACATGCACACACGTACAGTCCACTCAGGTAATTAAAGTGGCAGATCAGATCCAGCGAGAGGCAAATAATAGCCCAGGAATTTCTTCTGTGGACACTGCTTGTTCTAATAGGAGAGAGGGGCTGCTTGGTCTATTGTTTTTCCTCGCCCCCTCCTTTTTTCTTGCCCGAGCCCTTTCCATCCATCTGCTTTTCAGCAAGTCTAAAGCGGTTTCTCCGCCCATTTTGCCCAGCGTTTTTTTCCCCGAACTTTTAATCACGAAAGTCACATTGTTGACATGCGCTTGATGATCAGACTGTCCGAAGCACGCGTTACATAAAAGTTAGCAGAAGAATCGGGTCATAAATCACGTTGTGTAACCTGAGCACAAAGCAAAAACAAGACAAGGGTATTTCAGACTTATACCGAGCTCCTGTCGCCTGTCACAGTCTCCTCCCGCTTTTGTCCTCCTGTCACTCAATCACGCATAAGTCGCAGTCTGAGCCTAACACACGCAACAACCTGTAATTGCAGCGTCGCCACACTGCCGTCTGTGTTTACGTGGGAATCTTATTTTACGTCCAAAGACTTATGACGCGCGTGCACAACTGATTTCTGCAATTCCGCCAGTTTCGGTGCGCTTTCCCACAACCAAGCGGTTCGTCTGAATCCACGCAGGACGTCGAGAAGCCAAAGGACAGCATGAGGCGCTATCCAATCTTTGAGGTCTCCCAGAAGGTCATCCTCTCTCACCATGCGGCCGCACAGTCAAACACCAAATCTTCTATCAAAATGTCAGCCGGCGTTAGCCAAAGACAAAGGCAGAGGTTGCCGTGAAAGCCCGTGCATCCATCTCCCACTGTCACCGCCATGAATAGGACAACTCTGGTCTAATTAGGTCTGTTTATTTGTTGCCGTGCATTCGCTCGAGGCACAAGAAAAACAAAAGCAACAGAAGAATCGTCCTGCTTTGGCTGTTCTTCTGCACACATGCATCCTATCACGGAGCTAAGTCCGGGTTTTATGTCTTCAAGAGAAAACGGGAGCAAATTGGAAATGGAAATGACATTTATGTGACCATTTTTAGTTAGCATGCAATCCTTCTTCTTTGCTGCCCGAGGGAAGAAGAGCCTAGACTGAGCCGCCACTTGTCTTTTGCTATTTAAGTGTTTCTTTGTTGCAAAAACAAGACAAGACATTAAACGCATGCAAGGCATATGCAAATCTTACCTAACTAAAATACCGTATAAACGTACGGTGTATGTCATGAATAGTAAGAATAGCACACCACCGCAGTGAGAAGCTACACTGTCAGCCATAAACAAGCTACATTGAACGCATCACAGGAATGAGACATACTCGAAAGTCTCTGATATTCTCCCAAGTAACAAGAAAAGCGACCCCTGTGGACTGTAGAGTATGATACTGTCGCATCAAACTATCCTAAAAAATGACACTGATACAGGGGCTAGCTTCTTCTGCCAATGGAAATGTGTCAATAGCAAGAGGTCAAGAAGTGAAAAGGATAAAAAGAACCTCCTCGTTTTCCCCCCGGAGCAGGTATGCAGCCCCTATCCTTCAGGTTGATGACAGGTAAATTGGCCTTGCTGGCTGCTCAGGTAACCTTACACCCAACTGCCCTCAGGTCCGCACCTGATAAGTCATTGTTAGTGAAAGACAATACCGAGCTGATGATGGAAATACACCCGCTTCCCCCCCTAAAAAAGTCAAGATATGCAAAATTAAAGTTGCTGACCAAGGGGCTATGTTGATGCAGGGCTATGTTGATAGGGCCCAAGATGGCGGGAAAACACTTCCTCAGGTAATGGATTTGTCCGTTTCAAACATGCTCAGCAATGTCCGAAAAGGAGTAGGAAAAAGCAAAGCAATCCCATCAGTGAGAAATGTTTGAAAAACAAAGGTTGCGACTATAGATCATTTTTGTAGTCAATTAATCTGACCCTATAACTGTACAATCAGTTTCGATTAATCGAGTAATGGGTGAGGCCCTCGATGGACCAAATCAATACAAACCAAACACAAACAGTTAATGGTTTGTTTTGCCTAAAACACAAAGATAATCTGCTTTCATGGACGACAAAGGCAATTCGGGCTGTGAAAATTAACCAATGATTAATCGACTATCCAATTAATCAAGATCTATTTTGTGTATTTGATTAATAGTTTTTTTATTGAAAAAAGTAAATGTCCTCTGATTTCAGCCTCTCATGTGTGAATATTTTCTCATTTCCTTACAGCAAACTGTTTGGTTCATATTCGTATGGTCCGTCTTAATCGAAGCAAGCATCAGATTAATCGACTAAGAAAATAAACGTTCGCTGTACCCCTGAAGGAACTTTAAAAATATTCACTTTTGATGAGCTAAAATCAGAGGATGCTTACATTTTGAAATGAAAAAAGATTCACGGAACACCGAAATAGCTGTCGATTAATTGGCTAATCGATTAATCATCTATGAATTGTTGCAGCTCTACCCAAAAAAACGGCGCAATACTGCAAAGCAACGGCAAGCCGAAGCATTCAAATAAACAGTCCGACACTGCTGGGTCACAGTCTGCAATTACGGTCCTTGCTAAAGATTTTCTCAGCATCAAAGGAGAAGCCAATCTACATAGCTAATGCCTCCAATTTTTTCCCCCCTTTCCGTCCTCGAACTCAAAACAGCAGGGTAAAAAGGGAGGTGGGATGAAGGGGTGGGGGTGAGCGAGCGGGGATTTTTCTTTTGCCGGCAATCTGGAAACACTCTCCAGTTAATTAAGGTTGATTGGAAATGAACCGCACAAACAAAGGGCAGCCTATGCCCTGAATATTATGACTTGTGCACATGTATGCACGCGTGCACGAGGATGAAGTCGGGTGGGGCGGGGTTGCTAAAGAGGAGAGGCTCCCCACTCTGGACCCTGATAACCTCCCCTTGTAACGCCCACCCACACCCAGATTAAGGGAATGCACAGGCAAAAGAATGTGTGACGACCTCCGCCATGGAGGGGAAAAAAAAACTTCCAGCCTCTGATGCCACAAAAGGCAAGAAGGTAATTAAGTTTGAAAGAATAGAGGCACTGCCACAAACAATGCAGCAGTGTCCATGGGGAGGGATTGGAGAGTGTGTGTGTGTGTGTGTGTGTGTGTGTGTGTGTGTGTGTGTGGATGAGGGGGCAGAAAATCCATTAACATTCAGCAGGCCGGGTGAGCGAGAGGAAAGAGGGCAAAGGGGAAGTAAGGATGGCATTCTCTCGCTCACTCTTTGCTCTTCTTGTCTTTTCTCTTATCGCAGCATGACTCGTCTGAGCGTCCTTTTTTTTTTTTTTTTTTAACTGCTCTCACATCTGCTTTGGAGCGCCCTCCCTCCCCAATTCCAACCCAAATCCTGCAGCCCCCTCCCCTCTTTAGTCGAATGCAACAGCCCTGCGGTTCATTTTTTGTTTTTTGCCCTTTCGCTGTTCCTTGGAGTTGCCCTCCTAGGTGAGGCAGACACTACGCTGTAGTTTGCTATAAATGTATCAACTGTCTTGGGATTAACAGCGCCCCCACCAGGGCAGGTTTAAACCATAAATAACCCACAAAAATGTGTCTCCAAGAAGCACTCTTTTGCACTTTGTACACATGCACTAGTGTTAACATAATAGACGGCATGCAACAGTATAACATTAAGGGGGGGGGGAGCACACAAACATCGCAGTGCTGACATTAGAGTCACGTTTTAACAGCCTTTTTTTTTTACAAAAAGCTAAATGATCAATCTAACAGCTCCCATAGCTGTATCTCTGTCAAGTGACAGATTGACACTTTAAGATGCGTAGCAAAGCCTACTTTTTGCCTTTTTTTTGGGGAGCTCAGGTGGTAGAGCGGTCGTCTCCCAACCTGAAGGTTGTGGGTTCGATCCTCCGTCCTCCTGTGACCATGCCGAAGTATCCTTGGGCAAGATGCTGAACCCGCAGGTTGCTCCTGATGCTGCGTCATCAGTCGGTAAACGTGCTAACAGTGTCAAGAGTGCCTTGGAGGTGGAAAAGCGCTATACAAGTGATGTTCTGAACTCTCAAGTTTTACTGGACATAGAGACTGAGTCAACGGTGCCTCTGCTGGCCGCAGCCCAGTACTGCACACATCAAATGTATCACAAAACTTTCTTCAGGGGCAGTTTTTTTTTTTATTTTTTGTTTAACCCTCCAAAGCAACACTGTTTTGACTAGTTACCGTGCAAACGCTACCTAAAAATACCACAGTCCTTCCCTACCTGAGAGTGCTAGACGCTAACAGGATTAGCTCCTGGGGAAAAAACATATACTGAAAAACTTTCATCTCTCTGTTTTTTTGGGGGGGGGGGTTTTGCCCCACTTCTTCGGCGCAGCATCTTAACTCAATTAGCAAAGAATGTAATTTGATTTGCAGACAGAAGCGTACGCTCACAAAGCATACAAGCGAAGCTATCCCTCTGCTCCCACGTGCTCGCAGCTAAGAAAGAAGTATTCATTGCTCATGCATGTGTGTCCAAATGAGAGCGGAGCGATCATGAGACACATAAGACGTGCTAATGTCCGCCTGTGATGCGGGACGAGCAGGGAAACATGAATAGCGTGTGTTAGCACGAGGGTGGGGTGTTGTTTACGTATTATCTGATACCGGTGTCCGAAATGGTGCTTCAATTCTGCCCAAAAATGATGATGCCTTTTTATTTTTACACAATTTTGTGTCATGCAAGTTGAATAGAATAATAATTTGCATACATTAATAATATAAATACAATATTTTTTGTAATTAAATCAATAACATTGTGTCATAAGTATTCCAAACAAAACCAGCAGCAATACATCGTATAATTATAGTAAGTCATTGGTAGATAATGAGGAAGTTTGGTGTTGTGTGTTGGAGAAACGTGTGCAAGTTGACCATGTTGGAATGGAGCACTGCTGTTGGTGTGTTAAGGTCGCCAATGAAGTTGAAAAAGCGTCAGACTGAGTGTCGATCGATGAACGGGTACAAGTCTACCATGAGACTGTGTTTCAGAGTCTGTGTTTCTGTGTCGGGGCGCTGCCTTGCTTAAAAGACGGTACTTGCACAATATCGCCTTTAAAGACTCGTTGCAGGTTTTTCGGTATGTATTCATTTAGCAGCCAGTGAGACACCGGTAGTGACCCTAGTTTGCACCGTTCACCTCCGGTTCTGTGCGAGCGAGTCGGCAACTAATTGTGACTTTGCAGCGCGGTGTCTTTAGTAATCTGCCTGGCTTTGTCTCTGCGTCTCACCAGAGACGTGGATTAGCACTAAAACGATGACGGCTTAATCCTTGATTTGCCTGTACTAAATAAATATTAATCTAGCATGCTCATCATGCTCTTGTAAGGTACAACATACACAATATGAAAGAGCTTAGCCGTTACATAAATCACGGCCTTATCTGCTGGATGAGGCCAAAGCATGGGGCAAAACACACACCCGCCCACCCACACACATACAGTGCATACACCACGCTGGGATTATTTGTGGAATTATTAATCCTGCTAAATACAGAGCCTGAAAACAATCTCTAAAAATGTTTCCTCTCGGGGTGTGTGGATGCACACAATTATGTGCCAGCGTGAGAGCGAGAGAGACGGGAGGGGGGGAAAAAAACAACACATATCAGTCATTTGTGTTGATTCAGACCCCTCTCACACTCAGCCTCTCAGCAGGTTTGTTTAGCAAAAATACTGCAGGGAATATAAAAAAAAAAAAAAGGAAAGCTACCTTTGCTCCCCACACACACACACACACACACACACACACACACACACTTAAGTTGACAAGGCCGTGGCAGTGCAGCCCAGAAGAGGTTAAGCAAACAGCGTCCACGTCAGTCAAGGATAGCACACACACTCACTAGACAGACACAGAGCGCAGTCTCTGACGCAGGCATTTCACATCCACCTGGCAAATATAAAAGGCTGGTTATACTGTACAAGCTACACAATCATCCAGCCGGAGCCCTGGCGTGCTTCGCTTGTTTTGCGCTATCACAACTGCGCCACTTGTGAGACAACCCCCAAAGTTCAGAAAAGGGAACATTACATACATTAATGTATTCCGCTGCACGGAACGAGACGAAAATGTGTCAAAACACGCACCCACACGGGGTTGCCTGTGCTGCGATTTTTCCCAAAAAAATGCACCGCTGTTATTGAACGCCAACGTTTGACCTCCGTGAGTTGGATAGACTTGAAATCCGTAACTTTAGGGTGTTTTCGCCGAATCACGTGTGTGAAATTTGAGCGGGATTGGTTGGGGAAAAAAAACAAAACATGGCCGACATCAAGCATAACATCTATGCAGAGGCACGGGTGGGACGTAACTCATTTCCCATTGAACATCGATCGCTTGAGGATATCTGAAAGTCTTCCGAAGCATTATGAGCACAACCCACAGGGGGCGCCGCCAATGTGATTTACAATTACACCAACTGTTGTTTATCTTGTTTTTAGACGTTTTCGGACTCCTGGTTGGGCATTCGTAAAGCATGCCATCTTGAGACCTCCTATTCATGCCAGACTTTTATATGTTTCATTTATCTTGCACATTCACGGCTCCATAAATTTGCGGATTTTTGCTCCAATTTTTTATGTTTTTTTTAATTTTTTCCTCTATTTATTTTTTATCATTGACCATAAATTGTAATAATTTATCATTGTGAGAGCACAGGTAAAATATGCATATACCATTGTTAGAAAGTCCACCATTTTTTTCCCGGCGGTCCTTGAACGCACCATAGCCGCGTGCCGTGAGACGCAAACGTTAACTCATTCAATCCCAGCCATTTTTCAAAAGACAGCCCCTTCAGCACCGGCTATTTTACACAATTTTGACTGATCTTTCAAGGCACACGGAATATTCTCCCGTCTTTCATCAGAGAAAAAGTTTGTTTCTACCTTTTTCGGTTCTTTAGTAATCAGCAGTAGAACACAGGCACGTTTCAGGGAAATATCAGTTCCCGACTAAAAAAGGGAGAACACCAGCTTTTTATGAAAAGATACATTTCAAGCATAACTTTCACTTTGATACAAATATTTAGCTTTTGTAAACAATTGTAGCACAACATGAGAAACCCCAAAAAATGTTTTTTAACATCAAAATAGCAATTTATTTACAAATATAACACCATGAACTAAAGCGTGTGTGCGCACACGTGCGCGCGCGTGTGCATGCGTTAAAATGACCCAACGATGGTTCACCTTCTGCACGCTACGCTCCTCCACGCTCTCCCACTTCCTCCTTCCTTTCATGTATGATTTTGCCGCTCTTATCAAATGCACTTCTGCCACCTTGTGGCCGTTTTTAATGGCTTAAAATTGCTCAGGGGAGAGTTGCGCCATCACCTCTGTTTGCTACAAGTATTGAATGAGTTAACATACTGTAGGAGTTCATACATTATCGTAAGCCGTTGGCATTACACCAGGCAAGTAGTACAGGTTACGTAGCGGCTTGGAGAACCCAAACGCCTCCTCAAGTCAGCTAGCCTCTAGCACTAGCCTGACGACCAGGCTAAACGCTACACCGTGGCTCCGATTCCATCTGTTATCATTCATTAGTGGTGAGTAAATGTACATTTTATACTTTAAATGTGTTTAATGAGTGCATTTAGGGCTTGCACCTGGATTGTGTCGTGAGTGAACAACGGCAATCGAAGAGAGAAGGGCGGGGTTCTGGAGCACTTTTATTGCAAATGTTGAACCGATCAAATCCTCTGTAGCGGGTTATCAAGGCAAAAATCCTAATCACTGTTTATCATAGATTATCAATAAAGTTTAAAGTTCAACCAGCCCTACCCCCCCTCTGCCTCACTAAAGACGGTACTCGGCAGGACCCGGGGCCCTGTTATTATCTTCATAAACATAATCACAGGCCAGGTAGCCATGACTGACGCCACAAGTTGTGCACCCCTCACCTTTCCATCAGCTGACAAAGCAACAAACTTTCAAACAAAAACAAGAACAACTGTCACGCTACGAAAACAACACCAACCTAGCTTTCGGCTCGAAACACTCGTGACTAATTTCTGGCGCCAAGGAATTACTAATTAACTTAAGCTTTCGGCTCTCTATTTAATTAGCGAGGTCTCCAAATGAACTTTAGACCAAAGCCATTTGCTTTTTAAACAGGCTCACTCTCTCCCCCACTCTTGTTTTTTTCTTCTTTCTGACAGCTGTTGTGAGTTTGCCCTCTTCTCACACACACACACACACACACACACACACACACACACACACACACACACACACACAGTTGTTATTTATGCCATCACGGCTTCTTTTTCTGGTTACCATGGGGAGGGAATTTGAGAGAATTTGAGTACGGGGGTGGGAGAGTGAGTACATTTTAATTTGATTTCACTACAAACAAACAACTGTCAGATGTAATTAGTGTGGTTTTTAGATTAGCGCCGGAATATTCCTTTATCAAATAAACGACGTGTCACGCAAAAAAATAAAAAAATAAAAAAAAACAAGAGCAAAATGAAGGTTTGGCCTGCTGAGAGGAGAAGATGTGAAATGGGTCCATTACCTTGCTGCTCGCTGTGGGAAACAAGTTATTAAGTAGAAGTGGCCTGAAAAAATACAGTTATTTATTCACTTATATTTCATCTCTAAATTATTTCTAGTTTTTTATTTTTTCCACAGTTTATTTGTATTTATTTCTCATTTGTTTGGTGTGTTTGCCTTGTTTTATTTCCCCTTCACTGCATCTTTTTGCATGGGTTTCTCTCCGTATGAGAAAACGGTAATAATTAAACACAGGAAGTGAAGAAATGATCAGTAATTGCTGCGACACGGAGGAGCGGAAGGCTTAAATAAACTCGGATTCTTCCTGTTCCTTTTCAGACAGGCAGGTTTCTCAATGTCGACTTAAGCAGGACCAAAATTTAAATACTACATCATTTGTCCTTTCTTTTAATAGTAAAATAATATAACACATTTAAAATGAATCATAATTATAATATTCACTTAACATGAAATAATTTTGTATGCTGATTTTTTTTAAAAATATTTTTTCTTCCTTTTTCTTTCATCACTGCATAAGTGACAAAACACACACACACACACACAACGATACACATACCCTATTAGAAAATGGTAACAGTTAAACGCAGGAAGTGAACAAACTAGGGTTAAATGAGCTCTAATTCTACCTACTCCTTTTCAGACATATTAAACTGTGCAGGTTTCTTAACGTAACTTGTTAAGCATGTCTGAAACAAATAAAACCATGAGAGCTGCAACAATTAATCAATTAATTGATGATTAATCATTATCAAATTAATCGACAATTATTTTGATATGTGATTAATCGTTTTTGGATTGAAAAATGCTAATATCCTATTATTTCTGCCTCTCAAATGTGAATATGTTTGAATTTCCTGCAACAATTAATTCATCGATTAATTAATCCATTGTCAAATTAATCAACAACTATTTTCATATGCAAGTAAGCATTTTTTGACTGAAAAGTGTTAATATCCTATGATTTCTGCTTCTCAAATGTGAATATGTTTGAATTTCCTGCAACAATTAATTCATCGATTAATTAATCCATTGTAAAATTAATCAACAACTATTTTCATATGCAAATAAGCATTTTTTGACTGAAAAGTGTTAATATCCTATGATTTCTGCCTCTCAAATGTGAATATGTTTGAATTTCCTGCAACAATTAATTCATCGATTAATTAATCCATCGTCAACTTAATCAACAACTATTTTCATATGCAAATAAGCATTTTTTGCCTGAAAAGTGTTTATATCCTATGATTTCTGCCTCTCAAATGTGACTATTTTTAAGGTTCCTTAGTCATCCATGAAAGCGGACCTATTCTCTTTGTGTTTGAAAATAAGATATTCACACACATCATCTTAGACTTTGGAAAACAGTTTGGTTTTGGAAAACCAAACCACTAACTCGGGGCTGCCCAAACTTTCTCCAAAAACAAAGAACGTTTGCAAACCAAGCCATGTAGCTACGCTAGGAAGTTGGATTTACAGTATTTCAAGCAAAAGAAGCCTCCATCTGAAACTTCCTTATAGGTGGCAAAGCGTATTATTATGTTGTCACTTTGTTGCATTTTTATTGTTATTTTTTTTACAAATATTTTGACTTTATTCTTGTAATATTATAGCATTTTTTCCACCCTTATTGCACATTTATTCTGTTTTTTCCTCATGCTGCTACGCCTTTTGAAAACATAACTTCCTTTTTTTTTCTTTCATATTTCAAAGTCAAGCTTCTAAAATATTTTTTTCCTCTCAATATTACGACTTTATTGTTGTAAAATTACAACTTTTTGCCCACCAATTACCTCCGCCAAGCAGAGAGCAGAGGTTATGTTTTTTGCCGGCGTTTGTCTGTTTGTTTGTGTTCAAAACAACTAGAAAAGTTGCGAATGGATTTGGACGAAATCATCAGGAATTGTCGGAAATGTGATATGGAAGAACTGATGACATTTTGGGGGTGAGCCGGATCGCCGTCTGCATCCAGGAATTTTTAAAAGGATACTTTAACAATGCGAGATAGGGCCAGTTTCGGCATCTGTGCATATCACTCCACGAAAAATGGTCAGAGCACTTGAAAAAGTTTCTAACAGGTTCTACAAGATATCAAAGACTGACGCAGGTATCAGAATGCGCTATCAGAATGCTTTTCTAGTTCTGATAGCTTTATTCTCCGAATATTTTGACGTCATTCTTGTAAAATGACTGCTCTTTTCTTCAATATTAGTTGGTTTTTTTTCTATTTATGCACCGAGGGCCATTACAAAAACAACTGCAGGGCACAACGGGCCCCTGGGCTGCACTTTGGACACCCCTGCACTAACTGCTTGTGTTTGGTTCATATTGATTTGGGCCCAAGTGCTTTAAAAACGAATCTTAGAGATTCCGTATGTGCAATCGGGTTATTATAATAAAGAGAATGATAAAATCCCAATAAATAACATGAAGCCACTGCATTTATGATCACTCTATCAGAAGAGGCCCGTTCCTCAGCACTTCCTGACACTTGTTTGCTCCAAGGTTTGCTTTTTTAACAATTCCTGCACAGCCTGCTTCTATCTGCTCCATCTAAACTGGGATGAAACAAGACAAAGCTCCCCCTCTCTTATTTAGTCTAGGGGCAGAGCGCTGATTCATCAGCCAAAACCACGGAGCAAAACCACCCCTGTTAATACCTACAATTTCATACACAGGAACATTCCTGCTACCCGCTCTGCTCTTCTTCGTCTTCTATCCTGTCACACAAAAAGCCTCTTTTTTTCCCCCCTCTCTCCCTTCCTTCTTTTAAAAGCAAATAATTATTCCACGGCCGGTGCCAGGCAGGAGAGGGATGTGGAGACACATGCTCGCCTGTTTTAGATCATTCCACTATATTTTTCCGTTTAATAGAAATATGCACTTAATTACTGATAAAGTTCTCTTGCAGGCTTATTGTTATTAGTCGGGCTAAATTCTTTGGTAAACTTGTCTCATTTTTCATTACACTGTTGTTTAAACCCGCCAGTCATGCATAATTAATTAGCCACTTATTCCCCGACGAGCCCCCGCCAGTGGCCTTGGCATCCAATTGCCTGCAGGAATACCCGACGCCAATCATCGGGATTTACATTAACACCGGGGAGAGCATGCGGCGGACGAGCGACGCCCGCCAGACGGGATAACTGATTTCCACGCGGGCGACATACAAATGTGTGGATTTTTATTCATTTGATACACGACGCCGTCCTCTCCTCGCTAATGTGCAAAATGTCCTGTGACTCGCCCTCCTCAATCTGCGTCTTTGTCCCCGGCAAACAAGGAGGGGAATGTATCGTCCGTCATGAGACTTCTTGTGCTATTGTGGCGTTTGGTCTGCGTGCTTGTTCATTCGTCGCCATTTCCTGTTCTAATTTACGGCGTCTTTTCCAGCTCTGACCTTCAACCGGCAGCCCAAGCCCAGGGGTGTCCAAACTTTTTCCGCCGAGGGCTAGATAGTGAAAAACGGAAGGGTGATATTTTGTAAAGCAACACATGTTGTGTTGACGGGATAAGAAGTTTGATATATTTCAAGAAAAACTGCATCTCAGCTTTGTGATATCAGTCAGTTATTAGTATGAACTCCTCCCCTCTGAACGCTTCTTTTTTTTTTATGTTTTCCAAATATTTCAACTTTCTTCTTAAATAATCCGCGTCCATTTTCTTTCCGTAATATTATGACTTTATTCCCATAATATTTTGACTTTATTCCCATAATATTTTGACTTTATTCCCATCAAGTTATAACATTTTCCCCATTCACTGTCCGAAAAATGACTTCTTTAACATTTCAACTACATGCTAGAAAATGATATTTTTGTGCCTCATAACTTTTGCAACTTTTTCTTGACAGAACACATCTTTTTCTGTTGTTATTTTTATGTTATTCTTGTAAAATTACAGCTGTTTTTTTTCCATTTCTGCTGTTTGGTTGTTTTTTTTACATTTTCCAACTATTTCTAAAATTTCTTCTTGTACATTTTTTTCTCAAAATTATGACTTTACTCCCATCATTTTTTCATAATATTCCGATAATATTATAAGTTTTCCCTCAACCTAATTTTCCAAAAATTCCACCTTTATTTTGTTCTGTTTGTTTCTCATAGTATTTTGACTTAATAACATATTTTTCTTTAATATTTCAACTCTAAACTACGAACATGACAATATTTTCAGTTTATTCTCGTAAAATTCCTGCTGTTTTTTTCCATTTTTGACATCGTTTTTTTGTTGTGAAATTTTACAACTATACTTTCTTTTAGTAAATTTTCTCATAATATTACAACTTAACATATTTTTCTTTAATATTTCAACTCTATACTGCTAACATGACAATATTTTTACTTTATTCTTGTAAAATGTTGACTTTTTTCTCATATTTTGATTTTATTCAACAAAAAATTATTACTGTTTTTTCCATTTCTGCCGTTGTTTTTTTAATTTTATTTTATTTTGTTTTTGTAATTTTTTTCCCTCCAAACTGACTTTATTCCCATAATATTTTGACAATATTTTAAGTTTTCCCCCAACCTAATTTTCCAAAAATTCCAACTCTGTTTTGTTTGTTTCTCATAATATTCCAACTTAATAGCATATTTTTATTTCATATTTCAACTCCATACTACGAACATGACTATTTTTAGTTTATTCTCATAAAATTGTGACCTTTTTTATCGTTATATTTTGATTTTATTCCCGTAAAAATCCTGCAGTTTTTTTTCCATTTTTGTTTTTTCTTTTAAATTTTACAACTACTTTCTTTTTGGAAATGTTCTTCTCGTAACGATGACTTTATTCCCATAATATTTTGACTTTATTCTCACAACATTTTAGCTATTTCGCAACCGTGATTCATTGTTTTGTTTTAATATTATCGTCTTTTTTTTTATATTTAAACTTTATGCTACTAAAAGACCTTATTTTTCCTCATAAAATCTCATAAAACTACGACTTACAACTTTTTCTTTTAATATTTTGACTTCATTCTTGGAAAATCACTGCTGATTTTTCCAATTTTGCTGTTTTTTTTTTAGCTTTCTTGTTTACAATGTGCCGCGGGCCAGTGAAAAAGCAACTGTGGGCCGCAAAATGGCTCCCGGGCCGCACTTTGGACACCCCTGGCCTAAAGGACACACACGAGAACGAGCAGTGCGGCGTTTAAAGTCGAGAAAAGTGTTTTTTGAGATGAACACCCGCTGCCAACGTGACACGTCATGGCTGTCAGCGGAAGGAAGAAAGAACATGAAGGAGAGAAAGAACGTGACAACAAAGAACGTGCGCACCAGCAGACACCAGCAGAGAGACATGCAAAACAGACAATCTAACATAAAGGCAAAGGGCCTCGTTTTTGTATCGCATTTTGTCCGACCTAAACCTGAGACGCACAACTCAGACGGTCCATGAAATCTCTCCGCTTTGAAAGAATCAGCATATTATTCTGCATTAAGTAGCCAAGCCCGCGCTAATATCCTGGAGATGCTAAACAGGCAGGAAAGCCTGAGAAAAAGGACGGAGCACGTAGTGAGGGGAGAAAAAAATCCCCCTCTTTCTGTTTTCCCTGAAGAGATTGATGAAGGCCCAGTGAGATGAGAGAGAGAGAAAGAGGGTAACGCAATCCCGACTGGCGCGAGACCAACAGCAACAAAAACATTTAGATAACCGGGCTCAATAATGAACGATTTCAATGAGGACAAAAATTACATTTCCTACAGATAACATGCACCCCTTCCCATAACACAGCCTTGAAAAGGAGCCTTGGAACCACGTTGTGCTAAACGGCGGCGCGCTGGCGTGTTATGCTAGCTAGCTAACTGCATTAGTGTCCTTTTACCTCACCAGAGACACTGACTTAGGCTACGTCCACACATATTAAGTATTTTGGAAGGGGGGAACGCAACAGTGTCTTTATAAAAAGAGCACCTACTACCTAAAAACACGCATGTTAGGTTCATGGGCGGCTCTGAATTGTCCACAGGTATGAATGTGAGCGTGAATGATTGACTGTATGTGCCCTGCCATTGGCTGGCTGGATTGGCTGTACCCCGCCTCTCGCCCAAAAGTCAGCTGGGATAGGCTCCAGCATACCGAATGAGGATAAGCAGCATAGAAGATGGATGGATGGATGGACGGTCTCAGAGCACGTGAGAATGCGTTGGCACAAAAAATAGTGTTCTAGCCCGTCACTTTATGGACATTTTAGCCAATCACAAGCCTGAAGAAAGTCATTTACAGGAAAGGCGGAAGGGAATTTTACGTATGAACCTGTTGTAATTATAATAGAGCTGCAACATCCATGATTAATTAATTAATCAACTATTTTGGTATTCGATTAATTTGTTTTTCATTTTAAAATGCAAATATCCTCTGATTTAAGCCTCTCAAATGAGAATATTTTTAAATCTCCTTAGTTATCCATGAAAGAAGACATGTTCTCTTTGTGTTTTAGGCAAAACAAGGTATTCACACACATCAGCCTTAATCGATTAATCAACAAGCTTCAGGTTAATCGGTTAAAAAAAATAATCCTTTAATTATAATGCTAAAATATCCACCTAAAATGGACCAAAACGTAAATGCTACATAGTTTGTCCTATTTAAAAATATATGAAATATAAATTTGTAATTAATTATAAAATTAATCATAATATAAAATGACTACAAAAGTATATCTAGCTTTATAAATAAACAAAATAATAAAGTCAGCCCTAAAAAATTAATAATAATAATAATAATAATAACATACATAAAATTTAGCAAAATGTACTCCCTAAAATTTCAGAGACCATAAACACACATGGACAAAATCCCAATTACAAAGAAAATATTTAACAATAATATTGATTTAAATGTCTGTGCAATGTCAGCCAAACGTAAACACTGGAAAATAATGTGAACTAAACATGTTAATTAGTATAATCTGCTGTGAGAGATCACATGGTTCTTCTACTTTAGAGTAACGGCCATTCAGTGAGGTCCCTTGGGATGAGAACGCCTCGACGCAACCGTACTTCTACCGGCGACGCGGCGCTTTAAAACGTCACCCGTGTCACCCAATGACGGCCCACTCCAGCGAAACACTCAGGATCTACTTGATCCTGGCAGGTGGTGCGGGTCACGGCCAGATCGCTATCGCCACCTCTCCCGTACGCAGTCAGCGCTCACTTCCTTTCACGCCAAAGTCTGTCAAGTTGCTGGAGAGAGGCAGGAAAAAGAGGAGATGCGGAAAGGATAAAGAGGAGAAGCCGAGAGGGAGGCTTTGTCCTTCCACTCCAGCGTGTGTTTCCTGCTCTGGTCTGGCCAGCATTTGCATATGAAAGGCGGGGGAAGGCGTGCAAAAGGTCACAGAAAGAGGATCCTGTCCAATAACAGACAACAAAAACAGGGCCACATCGGCCTTTGTGGCGTTGCATGTTCTCCACCACCCCCCACCTCAGTCCCTCCATTCCGGGGATCATTTCCATACAGCAGACGCAAAGGGCCCGATGATGACGGTTGATCATAAATTAGTCGCAAAAGCCGAGCCGGGTCACATGGAAGTCACCGTGGCAATTTGAAGCCACGGAATTCACATAAAACACACCTGCTTCTCTCCTGCACAGTGACAAGGCCACACCCCAGCAAATCCTCCATATAGCAAAAATAATGCACATAGAGGCTTCTACTGTACACCAGTGGTGTCCAAAATACGGCCTGAGAGCATATTTAGCGCGTAGATCATTTCTTTATTGGCCTGTGGAATATTTCCAACGAAAATGATGCGGCCCGCTCCACCGCCAGCTAGCCTATGTTACTAATAGTCGTTTAAATGAACAGCCCATACCAAAAAATGATAGATTTTCCACAATTATGAATTAAACTGCATAAAATTTGTCCATTTTCGTTTGGCCCCAATAAAATAACTGGACTTGGCTGTCAGCACACACGCAAAAGCGGTCTCTAAAAGGCGACCAACAATATACTTTCAAGTTGTTATACTGCATACGGTTCCTTTTAAAGCAGCGACTCTCAACTGGTGGACGGCGACTCGCTTCCCGTGTGGCCGTTACATAGAAAAAGAATGTAACGTCCCGACCTCGCGTTCTTCTCCGCTATTCGCCACGCGCTAGCATGCCATGTTTCTGGTCGACTTCAGTCGAGCGTGAGCAAGAGAGGAAGGGAAGTGTGAAATCCGAGTGGAATGATCTCCACGATTTGGGTCGATGGTGCGTCCAAACCGGTTGAGAAGCACTGCTTTAAATCACACATCTTTTGGCTTCTTTTGGGGTCTTTCTGTGATGAAAGGTGGTGGTTATGAAATCAAACTGTCCAGGAGCGATCGTGTCCGTAAAGCCCCCCAAAAAACACTGTTTTTGTTTTTGTGAGTTTTGATTGAGCTGCAACAATTAATCTATGATTAATCGATTATCCAATTAACTATTTTGGTATAACAATTGTTTTTTTTTTTATTTCAAAACAGAAATATGTTGCGCCTGAACCACTAACTGTTTGTGTTTGGTCCGTCGAGGGTCAACAACCCGCAACTCCGAAGGCATTCAAACTCTTAAAAGTTTATAACCTTTTACTCTTTACGGCTCCAGACTATTTTTCTTGAGTGGGCGAGGGGGCAAAATGTCTCTTTTGATATGTAAAGGTTGGCAACCCCTGGTCTAGGGCCCAACCCAGTGGTCAGCAACCCGCGGCTCTTTAAAATTCTGTAAAATAGGGAAACATTCCAGCTCTTAAAAGTATGTTCCTAGTATGTTACCAATAGTGGTTTAAAAGATCAGACTAAACCAACAATTATATATTTCTCAAAATTATGAATTATACTGCATAAAAATTGTTGTAAATTTCCGTTTTGCCCGAATAAAATAACTGGACTTCACACACACACGTGCAAAAGCAGTCTCTAAAAGGCGACCAACAATTTACTTTCAAGTTGTTGCTGTTACGATAGGCTAGCTCAGGCCTAACTCAGGGGTCGACAACCCGCGGCTCTGTCAAATTAAGAAGCATTCAAACTCTTAAAAGTTTATAAGCAGTTACGTTTTGCGGCTCCAGATTATTTTTCTTCAGTGGGCGAGGGGGCAGAATGTCTCTTTTGACATGTAAAGGGCGCCAACCCCTGGTCGAGGGCCTAACCCAGGGGTTGGCAACCCGCGGCTCTGTATAGTTAAGAAAAATTCAAACTCTTAAAAGTGTATAAGCTTACTATATTTCGCGGCTTCAGACTATTTTTGTTTAGTGGGCGAGGGGGGCAAAATGGCTCTTTTGATTGTAAAGTTTGCCGACCCCTGGCCTAACCGATTAATCCAAATTAATCGACTGAGAAAATAATCATGAGTTGCGGCCCCTACTATCACGTAAGTGGAACAAAAATAAACATTTAGCATTTGAATAGAAAAAAAAATGTAAACGTTTTGGTGGATGTTTTAGCAAAACAAATCTCACACACTGCAAAGTCCTTATCCGGTCCACACTGTTGACTTCAACAGTGCTTTCAGTTTAACGGATACCGCTCGCTGTACGTGGTGGGAGCATATAGAAAAAATCCAACGTAGGGTTCGTTCGCCGCGTCGATATTTTGTCGCACTCCTAGTTTTAGCGTTTCAAAAAGGTGACGAATACCATCCTTGCGTAAAAAAAACTTTGCACAAAGTTTGAGAAACACCCGCCTGGCATTTCCGGGCTCCGTGTTCTGGACCGGCAACAGCAGCAGGATGGATGGAGGAGGTGGGTGGGTGGCGGGGTGACATGGGGGAGAGCATTTCATCTCCCTTTCATCTCTGTCACCCAGTCAAGCGTTCAATGCCCCATTGAGCGCCCGGCCAGCATTATGCAAAATAATGCTAATCCCCCTTCCCCGTGCTTTCACACTTGTATAAACTGCCGATCCTGCCTCTGAAAAGCAATTATATCAGTTTACGTTGCTGTCAAAAAACAGGATTAGCATGCAAGTACTAGTAGCCGCCACCTTTGGGGAGTATACGTCAAAGATGCGTCCTCGCTTCCTCAGCTCTCGGACTTGACAGAGTCACAGTCTTGTCGTCTAATCAAAAACAAATCCGGCAATGTGTCGGTGCCAGCCTGAGCAGACGTTACACATGTGACACACCACTGAACTGGTGTCATGCAACCATACACCCCCGCCTCCTTAAAACCCACCCCTGCACACATTGCAGCCACATGCACACACAGCAGACTGCTTTTTTTTGCGGGGGGATATGCAAATACACGCACAAGAGGAGTGTGTAAACAGGACAGTTGGGCCTCGTGTGTCTCTCTGGAGTGTGTGGGGTGGGGGGGCGTGGGGGGGGGTGACATCCATCCTGACTGGCAGCAGATCATGGGACATTAGTCAGCACAATTAAGCAGGTTGTCATGGCGACTAATGAAATTTGGCCGGCCAGAGATTTACATAAGCGAGCTGGTTATGCGCCGCTCGCCATTATTCTTTCACCCTGCCGCGGCGCTACAATAGAACCACTTGTACCTCGGCCCCCGTGTGCCCACCGGCGAGCGACAAGCTGACAATTTGCATATGTTAATATAATTAAGTGCTAATTACACCAAAACGTCGCATATTCACAAGCAGCTTCCCCTGCAGGAGCGACGGAGAGGCTTGATCTCACTCCAAGTCTTTAAGGGGAAAGTGTGTGTGTTCGCTCGATGGTGCCCCAGGCCTGACACATGCAGGAAGCCCCCCACCACACACACACACACACACACACACACACACACACTCGCCGCCGCCGCTAGCCCTCCTTTCCTGACTACAGTATATACAGCTAAAATTGTGCATATATGATTTTTTTTGCACGTTTTTGTGCTTGTGTGCCTTTCACATTATAATGAATCGGCGAGGAAGCCAAGCGGTCGTGCTACAATTAGAGCTCCTTTGTGCCTCTTCCTCTGTCGCTTTCTCCTTCAAAGCTTGAATAAGGAAAATATTTGGGGTTTTTATCCCCACCCCCCCGCCCCCATGTCCCTCCACACTGGACACACATCAGCAGATGGTACAGGAAGGAGGATTAAATAAACACTAGTGGCCTATTGGTCTGCAGGGAGTCAAAGGCTCATTGAGTTGACTCTCAATGAGATGCAGCATTATGACTATGGTAATAATACACTCCTCCTTTCGCTAATCATCACACATACGCCAGATGTTGTCCAAGCTTGGCGTATGCAAATAAAACAGGAGGATGAAATATAGTTGGAGTAGGCCGCCGTGCGGTAAGCTACGGTGTTCGCTCAAGCGTTATTGGAGAATGGAGAGGCTTCCTTTGACTAATACCTGCTACTCGGATTACACGCCGTCTTATGTATTCAACCGGACTCGTATTTTCTCTTCCTGCCTTTTTAGGCAAATTGGGTGTCTTTACAGTGCAAAGCAGCGATATAGCCCTCCTTACTGGGGGCCTATGGGGGATTCGCAGAGATGAACATTAAAATGCAGCGATAGCCTTGTTGCAAAGCTCCCCTTCTCTCTCTCTTTCTCTCTCTGAGCAGCAGCAGCAAAGGCTTCTAAATCATCCAGCCTCCTCTATTAGACGGGAGACTTATTGAGGTAGAAACCATAAAAAATGAAGAAGGGAAATTTAATCCCTGAAATATTGATTTGCACATTAATATCAGATAGGCAGAGGGCAATCTAGCTGGGTGGAAATGACACATTGTCGACCCCGAGGAGAGGCCCGAGCCAATCTTCTTGCTGCATGTGTCTCGGGCCCAGGAGTTATAGGACAGACTCAGCCCCCCCCCAGCACCCACCCTCCCCTCACACACACGCCCAGACCCCCACCTTCTTCTCCCATCATCTCATCCCCCCCCCACCTCCGCCCTCCCTCCCTTCTACCATCCCTCCACCCCAGCGTGTGCACCCTTAATGAAGGCTGCAATACTGCAAATGCATTAGCTTTTAATAATCAAGAAGCATTTTCAAGCCAACAGCTATTGTCCTCAGCCCATCTCTCACACTATGTTTTCTCTAGTGTGTGTGTGTGTATCCCCCCACCCCTCCCTCGCTGTCATAACTCCTCTCCACTGCTATATGGATAAAATGAATGCAGCTTAACTAACACGCGCAGCCCCTTTGATAGAGCTAAGACATCCTGCAAAAGCAAAAACAAAAACAAGAGGCCTTTTTGCAAATAAGGAACAAAAAAAAAGGGAAGGGGGGGGCTCATTTGCAAGAAAATAAAGTGTTGCCATAGAGTGAGACAATAGCATCATTAACTGATGAAATTCATCGCAATTAGACTCAAAAAACGTGTTCACACAAATGGGCCTCGGCTTTTTAAAAAAATCGTTTTGGAATTTGAATATTTCCACAGCACGATTTAAATATGCAAATGTGAAATTAAAAAATTAAAATTCACAACACTTTATATTAAAAAAAAATGTACTTATTAAAAACAACAGCAACGATTGTAATTACAATGTTTTTAAAGATGTTAGTCACATTTTCTGTTTTTAGTAAATCTACAAATCCTGATAGCATTATTGCTAATTTAAATATGTATTGCATAAATTCATAAAATGAGGACGCAAACAGGTGAGTTTACATTAAAATAGGTTAAAAAGTGCATTTAAAAGAGGTGTTCTGCACTGATGGATACACTATTACACACACACACACACACACATACACACACTACACGGTATATGCTCGGGTTAGAGACAGACTGGCCCCTTGGCACTTTTTTTGCGATCGATGCCCCCCACCCAATCCCACCCCCTGTCACCGTGTCCCACTTTGACACGTCAGGAAACAAACGCAAAAAAAAAAAAGAAAATCTTCAAATGCAAACGCTGCATTGCAAAACTGACTGATTAGGAAAAAAATGAAATTGAGTGAAAAGTAATAAAAGATAATAATAATAAATGTAAGACTAGTGGTTGGTTCTCCACCGGTCTTCCTTTACGCTGGCACCGGGGAGCTGAGTGCTCTTCCACGGACTCGCCGCGCCACCAGCAACCGCACGATCGCTTCTCCCTGCCGGGCAACTCAACCGGAACACACCGCTACAGCAGCCTATGGATCGTGGAAGTTATTTTTTCGCTCTTAATGTTAAAAATGGTGGTGACACTCGGGAGGCGCGTGGGTGGAACCTCCAGTGCAGTTGAGCGTATATGCATCCGGCTGTGGGTCAACTTTACGGGGGTATAGTCGTGGCCGTGCGTAAGAGCGCCTCGGACAACACGAGCGTCCACATCCGCCTCCTTCGAGTGGACTCGTAAAAAAAAAAGCCACCCCAGCAGACCCAGCACCTGTTATCCAAAACTGACCCGATGTCAGTGAACCAGCAGCCAGATAGATAATCGATAGACGAGCCGTGGATGGAGCGCACACACCAACTACTCAATAAAAGTTAAAGCAGAGAACTTACTTTCTTCCAAAGCCGCCTGCACCTCCTTTCTCTTCGCTTGCACAAAAACGATCACATCCAGCTCAAGAAGACAATTACGCAAAAACAGAGAAACAGGTGAAAGTGAAATAATCCTCCCACAAAAAAAGGAGAAGGTGGCACAAAAGCGTTCTAGAGTCCCTTATTTTGGTTCCGGTGGCGGTGGAGACGACGTGTCGACTGGGGGGGAGATTCTGCTTGTCTCTCCTGTGGACGGAGGCTCGCCAAACGCGGAGCTTGCAAAGGAAATGAAAATCCGATATGTCTTTATTCTGCTAATTATTATCGTTTTAGCCCTGCTTTTTTTTTTTTTTGGTTGAAAAAAATGGCTGATTAAGTTGAGTGCGCATGTCTTTGTGTGTCCATTTCCCCGATATGCACTCTGGGAATGGGTCGAGAGACGGCGAGAGAGAGAGGGGAGAGAGAGAGGAGGGAGGGAGCAGAGGAAGAGGAGGCGGAGAGAGGAGAGAGGAGAAGAAGTGTAATTAGGGAGTTGATCAACAGTCCCCGCCATGCAAATGAGGTCCACACAGAGGTGCACACTTGAGGAAAAATTTAAAAATATATATATGTATTGCCCCTCACGTGCACACGCAAAAACAAACCAATCATCTATTGCAAAGAAGAACATGCAAAATATAATTTACAACACAAAAACGCCTTATAAGATAGGAGAACTCAATTGATTAGGATCCACAAAAAGCAGCTGAATGTGCACTCACACCCGTTCTGACAATAAAGCGAGTGTGTGGTGTGTAAAGTGTGTCCTTTCAGCACCATCACGAGCCAAAATACAACAAGATCACTCCGAGACGCACCACTATAGAGCCTTTCAGTGCAAACTCTCCCCTCTCAAAAGGTGGCTTACAAAGCCTGAATCCGTCCAAACAGAACAAAATCAAGACTTCGCCTTGGTGGGGTGGACACAAAAAAATCGAAGCTGGGGGGTGAAGTGAACCGGGGCTTGGGGATGTCATGATAAGGCTGGAGTGAACTGTACTCGCTCCACTCTGCAGCCTGCAAAGTGCACGGACCGGACCGTGCACCAAGTGGACCCGATGCTTATGTACATGTAGTCTTGCGTTTTTTTTTGTAAAAGACATGCCAAAAAAGACAAGGGAAGTCAAGGTTGTCACTTTTCTCCGATACCCTGCTGCAGATGCCTCCCTGTCCTGTAGGGGGGTTCCGCAGCCTTGCAAACCCGGGGAGGCTGCGCTCGCAGGCGGGCTCAGAGAGTCCTGTGGAACCGCTGGATGTGCAAGTGTGGTGCACCACCGGAGAGGACCGATGCTCATCATTGCTTACTTTAAAGACCTAAACGGAGGACTACAGTAACCGTAAACTGCATTTTTACATCCCTAATGACTTTTTTCGTTTTGCTTTTGGTCCATAAAGGCGAGAAAAGAGGATTTAAGGACGTAATATTGGTTATCTTTTGGTTAAATTCCCCCCCCACCCCACCCGCCCCGACAACCACGACCATCCGCCCGGTTTGCTCCCTCCCTCTCTGCCTGCAGACGATGCTCTTTCTCCGGAGGACCGCTTTAGAATAGACCGGCTTAACTTAATATTTCGTTCGTGTATTGGGTGCATGCTCGATTAATTATCTGCAAACGCTGCCCTTGTATGTGCAATGCAAACGGCGAAAAATGAAAAAATACAAGCCCCAAAAAATGTGTTTTAATAAAAACAAATGATAAATCCAATTTTGCAATATTTTACCCGACAAAACGCCGCATCAGGAGATGAAAATGTGTGGGTTTTTTTGCCAGTAAAATGCATATTTTGTTTTTGCAACGATTGCATTATTAATAAATGGGGGGGAGGGGGGTACCCTGCTTCTCTGCAATGTGCTTTAAAGGTGCACCTTGGGGGTAGCACACGGCTGTCCCCCTGTGCCTCACAAGGGTCCACACAAAAACACGCCAAAACCCCACAGCCGTGACCCACTGACCAAGTCACACGCAAGAAACACACAAATCAGCATTTAAAGGCCCACAGCACACACACAATACGGATATTCAAGCCATAGAAATGGTCTAAATTAAACCACAAGTAAGAAATAAAAAAACAGATAATAACATCTTAATTTCCAGCAACAAATTGTGACTCTTTTGCAGACAGGGGATAAAAAAGGAGACGTGCAATAAAAAAAAACAACGAAAAAAAGGATGTTTTTGTCCATATTTGCTCCAACAACAACTCTGCAAGCTCCCACGCGTCGCCCTAAAGCCATCTGACAGCAACTACATAAAATATGCAATCCTTTTTCTTTCTTCTTTTTTTTTTTTTTTAGAAAAAGAAAACTTGAAATCTTACCTCGTTTAAAATCAGCCTCCAACACACACCAAAAAGTCACAAAGGGCAAGATAAAAAGTAGATACCTTTGGTATAAAGCATTCCGTTTTGCAGCCTTTCTCTTGCTCAGTAGCGATCCGATAATAGCATATGGAAAGTGTTGTTCAAAATGCGCACATTTGGCACATTGTCATTGAGAGCAGAGGAGCAGTGATGCGCTCCTCCAACGCGCCAAATGAGTTGCGGATTGGACGCAGCCCGCCTCGGTGCAGACTTATCCCACTTTAATTTAATATTCCGCAATCACACACACTAGTCATGGCATATAATTCAAGGAGAAATTCACTGGGAAGGAAGTGCTTTTGTGTGGGTGTGCTTTGGACCTTATTTCATTAAGGATGCAACGCATATTGCGCCCCTTTTGCGCGCGTTTTAACCCCGTGCCGCCACTACAACGCTTTAATATCATTGGACGTTATTATTTCAATACATATAAATATATTTAAAAACAATTCAGACGTGCCCGTCACGCCGGAATCACTCCTAACACAAAATCGAGACCCATAAACGCTTGTTTGTAAAACACAGAACCCAAAATCGATGTATTGGGACATTTCAATCGATTATATAAACGAAAATCCATACGCAACATGAGACTGCAGCCCACTCTTCCGCTTCACTTTGAGAGGGAGAGAGAGACAGAAGGGGGGGTGTAGAAAAGAGGAAAAGGGGGGGATCTTGTAGTGTCTGCACTGAAAACAATGCACACCTCTTTCTTATATAGACACTTTCTGCTATTGATTAATTAATAAAAGCACAGCAAAGTGGGGGTAATTACTGCAGCATGTACACCCCCCCCCCTTTTTTTTTTGAAGGGACTTGCAAGTGCTTCCAGATGCACCATATACTGATGACAACAATTAAAGCCCCAATCACTGGATTGCATTGCATTTTAGGGGTCAAGGGGAACCATCTCTGCAAGCCCCCCCTCGTTGTTTCCATTGCAAAGATCACATTTCAGCATCATTTAACCCATAAAAGCAACACAATCAGGTATGCAAATGCGGCCCCCATTAATATGCAACATGATATGATGATATGGAGACATGTAACATGGGGACTGGGGGGGTGCCAGTCATGTAAAATTTACATGGGACCACAGCTGTTAAGGCTCTCCGGGAGAAGGAGGGGTTCAGATTATAAGAGAGGGGGGGGCGCGGAAAAAAAAAAGAGCCCCCACCCCAGCACCCCAGTTCCACTCTGTTTATTTGATAAGAGCAAATCAATGCACAAACCAGATCGGCTGCCATGTTGGAGGAAGCGGGAAGAAGGCGAGGACACCAACGCCAAACAGCCTCACCTCCCACTTGGCCCTTTGCTCCCGCCATCTTTTTCCATTGTTGATTCCTCTTTAATAGACACGTGTCCAGTGAGCGTCCGCCTTATATGGACTGGAGGGAAGGGGAGCGAAAAAAAAAAAAAAAAAAGACACCAACCCTACCCCCAACGGACCCCAGCGTGATGCCCCCAACACACACATATCCACTTCCACAGTGAATCCTATTGATTATCACTCAGGCACATGCACTTCTAGAGCCGTAACACGGCAGTCTGGGAACAATAGCACCTGTCTGCTAAAGCCAAAATAGATAACTTAGTAAGAAAACAAGAGCACATAAAATAATAGATATGCTATATAAAAAAGGGGGCCGGGCCCTCGTGGTGAAAGTAAGACCACTATGTTGTCACATAGCTTATTAGAGTGCTTTCTTCATGACAACCCACGAGCCGAACATGTCAATTTGGTGGTCTGAGAGGTCCTTTTAGATCTCTGCCTCTCTCTAGGGGACCGTCACCCCTCCACTTTCCCACCCCATCATCCATTCATCCATGCACCCCGCCGCTGCCGCCATACTCTTCCTCGCACTCTGCAGCCTAACACCCAGCAGGCCGTCCCGACGCTGCAAATAAGCCGGCGAGGACCGAGAAGTCCATTTGATGTCAACAGACTGACATGTGGTTTGTAGCCACGGTGGTGCTTTGTAGAACATGTTCTCCGTTGAATTTGGTGGGAAATGCTCGATGTTGGATTGAAAGTGGGGGTAACATAAACATCTAGGAACCTGCAACGCACGTGACAACCTAGTCTAAAAAAATAGTGGGTGTGCCTGCTAAGACAAAATGTCTTTTTAATCAAATAAACACAAATTATAGTTTGCGTCTTGGGTTTTTTTTGATATTTTAAAATTCCTATTTACTGTATATAATATAGCACTGACAAACAATTGCATTATATATTAATTATTAATGGTGTCAAATTAAACCATTCATTTCGATGAATTGCAATATATTTTTTAATCTTGTGAATTACATTTTTAATCTCTCACTTTACTGGAGAGAAAATAATGGTCAGTCACACCCCGAAGTGGACATTGACTGGCTGTCATTGGGTTTGGGCTAGCTTGGCATCAGCTGATAGGCTCCTGTTGTAGTTGGGAGGGCAAGGTGAGTAGCAGCGAGACGTGAACCTGGAGTTCAAATGAATGGGATGTTTCACATTTCAGAAACACTCCATTGATTAAGGTGGAGTGATATGAAAATGAAATGGCTAAGACTGCATCTTTTCAAGTCTGTTCAAACAAATAACTTTAAAAAGCCACTTGTTTTGCTTTGTGTCCATATTTCCATCTGCCACAATTGTGTCATGAATTTAAATGAAAACACCTCAAGATGTGGGCTTTGTCCAGCATTTTTGGGGCGAGCTTAAAAAAAAGAGATCAATTAATCACAGCTCATAATTAATTTTGTGATCTCTTGACAGCACAATTGATTATACATCCCCTTTCTTGAATTTCTCAGTGAACAAGAAAAACTGTACGTTAATTCAAATTCAGATAGTTAATTATAAAATACAGGCATCTAGAGGAGGCCTGTGCCCTACCGAGTGTCATTTTATTAAATAAATGATGCTGAAATCACATTTAAAAGCATACAAATGTGAACTTTGGTCAGCCTTTCCCGCTCAGAAGGAAAAAGTGGGAATGCATAAGGAGACAAAGGACTAGTAGATGGAGTGTGCAGGGCTGCAACAAGGCACTTGTTGGCTTCCGTTCTTATGAGGCCTCTTCACCTGCCTTTAGAGGGGCCATCATCAGTGACCTGGGTTCTTGTGGTCAATTGGGCTGGAGTGACCAAAACTGGTTCAATGCAATTCCTAATCATCATTTAAAATTGGAGCAAAAACGTCCAGATAGCACTGTTCTATATAAGAATCTCTAACACAAGAATATATGGACGTGTTTCATGAAATATACACAGAAGAACAGTCCTGTGAATGAAAACACACACTTTACAAGGGGGGGGAAAAAAGCAAACAGTGAATGCTGGTAGCAACTCCTCAAAAAGCACACACGCAAACATAAACCTCCTGTTATGTTTTCAATTTGGGTTGAAATGCAGACATTTTCCCCCGGTTGCATAACTGCCACGCGTATCGCTCCTCCCTTCAATTAAATGCTATTTCTCCCAAACAAAATGTCACAATCATTGCACACTGGGCCGGCTCACCAGTGATTTGTTCTGAAAGCTATGTGTCTTTTCTCCGAGATGTGCTGTGCATTTCGCGTGTCCTGACCTCGATTCTCGCCGGAGTTCACAAAGGGATGGAAAAAGGGGAGGAGGAAGAAGGGGAGAAAAAAAGGTGACTAAAACTATATTTAATTTATAATCAGGCTGGCTTGAGCTGAGAATGACACATCTTGTTTTTATTTATTTATTGTTATTTTTTTTTAAAGCTGCCTTTCTGTGCATGGATAAAAAAATACAAGTGCTGAAGCTGAACTGAAATGTAGAATGAATGTTGAAATATGCTAAAAATGTGTTGAAATCGATTCACCGGGTGAGGATAGAACCAGCAACCATCATGTTGGGAGATGACCACACTACCCACCTGAGCCATGGTGCCTTGTTTAATGATGTCGAATGCTACAGCAATTGCAGTTGAACGATTACAGTGGGAGGATCGAACCAGCAACCGTCGCTTTTGGGAAATATGTGAGAAAATATGAATATGAGGGGGAAAAAAAGCTTAATTTATTAATTAGAATTTGATTGATTAATTATTTTTTAGAGTTTTTTTTTCAAACACTAATCACATTGAAACACAGGAAGTGAACAAACTTTGCTTCTCGCCATTCACCGAAAAATATGAGGAAAAAAAAAATCCTATAATGTTAGTATATTTAAGTAGGGGAAAAAAGTGATTTATTATAATTGTATTTGTTTATTTCTTTGACTTAAAAAAAAAACACTAATGTATTGTTACACATTTTATATCTTTCCTTATTAGAAAATGGTAACATTTAAACCCAGGAAGCATTCACAGAAAAATATGAGGGGAAAAAAAGCTTTGATAATATTTTCGTAAATTTAAGTAGCTGCAATAAATTGGGGGAAAAAGTGGTTTATTTTTTATTAATTTATTAGAATTTTATTATTTATTTCTTTGATTTGTTTTAAAACTCTGATTTATTGTTACACATTTTATGTACTTATTAGAAAATGGTAATATTAGAACTACTAAGACTCCTAAACGTGATTTTCCGTGATGCAACTTGTCCCAAACAAATACAACCATTGCCGTGTAAATGTATTTTCTGCACACACACGACACTCTGAGTGAAATTCCAAGATGGCCGTGCACCTGTGCACGGGAGGAGGCCTTCAAAAGCCAGCACACAGGTTGCTGGTCCAACTCCGTCCACCAGTTTTACCGCCTGACACTGGCACTGTAGCTTTCCTCTCTCTCTCGCTCTCTCCCGGCCCCTCTCTCACATCAGAAGTGCTGAAATGCACCCCAGGGCCAAATAGCACTGAACAACCCCTCTGAGCCAGAGGAAAGTGGAAAAAAAAAAAAGATGGAATCCGTTTGCCCTGATATTTCACCAACACCAGCCAGGAGAGAGAGAGAGAGAGGAGCATGGGATAGATGGGAAAACGACAAACCGTGCAGGGCTGCATTTATTTGGGGTGTGTGTGAGAGAGTGCCACGCTGTAGGGCTGTAGGATGGAAGTGTGAGGTGTTAAGTGTGGAAGAGCATGCATAAGACTTAAAAAAAAAAAAAAAAGGGAGGAAAAAGGTGGAGGTGGTTGTTGTTGGGGGGGGAGATGGAAGGATTGGTCATGCGCAAGGTAAGAAAGAGGCTTTGTTTGATTGTATGTGGGAGGAGGAGGTGAGGGGACGGGAGGGAGGGAGGGTGAAGCTGTTGTCTGTGGGGTTATTATTATTGCAGGCAATCTGTATGTATGTGTGTGTGTGTGTGTGTGTGCGTGCGCGCGTGTGTGTGAGAAGGCGAGATAAGGCGATATGAGATTCAGCTGCGGGGTCATTATTTTTTTTCCCTTCCCATGTCACGAGGCTAAAAGGAGGTTTGAAGTCGCACACTTCCTGTCATCTCTGATTGCGCCTTTGCATTGGTCAGTGCTACTTCCCAAAATAAGCATGCAGGGCGAGGCTTCGGCTGCTGGGTCTCTTTTGGCCATGTCACCCAGTTGAGCAGAAAGACAGTTAATGGGGCTTTTTTTGTGATATAAATATATAAGGAGCATGCATCAATCAAGGGGTGTCAGGCACATGCTGAATCTGGGCTATGTGCTCCTCTTCACAGATGACTGATTAGCAAGCCAAAATCACCAGATCCATCTTCCGACGGTCACTTTTATTACAGTCATTTTTAAAGTGACAGCAACCTGCCGTGTCTCACGACGCTGGCCACCGCATATATATTCTCATCCAGGCCTCATCACGCCCCCCCGCCACGCCACCACAACACCAAACCTCGCCCCTGCCGCATCCGTCTTCCTCTCCTCGTCTGTCGCTCGCTGCGCTGTGACTAACTTTGCTGTTGTCTCGGTTTTTTGTCATTAATTCCCTCCAAAAGGTTCGACATAAACCGAAGCGTACTGTAAAAGCGGTTTCTTCCCGGTTCTTGGGCCCGCATCGCGAACCGAGAAGTAGTCAATGATCGCGCAATTTAAAAGGTTTTCAGATTGTATTAAAATAAGAGCAGTATATTTAAACTCTAGCCAAACCACAATGAAGGCACACAGAGTCTATACGGCGCCCCTCTAGAAAGTGAAAGCTACGTTTGTGTGCGAGTGAAAGCTAAGCTTGTGTGAGCAAGTGAGATCGAAGCATCTTTTGTGTGTCTGCCTCTTCTCCCCGTAGTTTTACATCAGTCATATGTACGTGTTGAGCAACTCTGATTGTGCTATGTGAGTGCATGTGGCAAGAAGGCCTTCTATGAGAAGCTGTGATGATGTCTAACAGTATGAAAACCAGGGACATTTTTCCAATAGGAAATCATGTAAATCCAATTCATTTGTTAACTTAGAATAATTATAGTTTTACTTGTAGAAAACAATGCAAAAATAACTACAAATAACAAATGGATGGAACTTGTTGTTGGTGAACTTGGTGTGGACTTCCTGTACATCCTGGCCAGATTGAATCCATCAAGGTGCTAGCACTAGCGGCAGTCTTTGGTCAAATGGTGTGTTATTTGACAGTCGCACTCAACTAAAAATGAATAGACAGCGCGTAGCTGTCTATTGCACTACGCATTACGCTCCAATTTGATTCTAGACTCGATGAACCAACAAACAGCTTCACATAGTGTTCTCAAATGAACCAGTTTAGTGATTATTACGCTTATTTTTAACCCATTGTGTACCCAAAACGTAGTTATACGTTTTTATAAACCCCAGCAACGTATTTACAGGTCTTTGTTTTTTTGCACGAGAGGCAAAAAGAGGTGATGATGCAACTCCACACTAATGCATTTCACTTCAGAGCAATTTTAAGCCATAAAAACGGCCACAAGGTGGCAGAAGTGCATTTGATAAGAGCTCGGCACGGATCGCGTGAACGGAAAAATCACACATGACAGGAAGGAGGAAGTGAGAGAGCGTGGAGGAGTGTAGCGTGCGGAAGGTTACGCATTGTAAGGACATTTGAACGCGCGTGCACACGCGTGCACACACATAGTTCACTTCCAAGTGTGAAAACTGTAAATAGTTCATGGTGTTACAGATCAGTCAAAATTGTCTAAAATATGTTGGTACTGAAGGGGTTGTCTTTGGAAAAATGAGCTCATTTTTGTTTGAAAACATTTTCTCGATCAAATAGGCTGAAAGTCTGCAATGAATAAATCCATGAATTGTTATTTCTTATTTTCTTCACATATCTGAATGTTCTGAACTCCCGTTTCTTTGGCTTTGCTGTGTTTAGCTGAGTAGTGCTGCATGGCTGTGGATTAAGACTGAATCAACAGCACCTCTACTGGTTGCAAATGAGTACTGCGCCCCATTTAGCCTTAATAAACAATTCATTCCACATAATCGCAATCAGTTTATTGATTTTTATGCTCGTCCGTAATGAAAATTATGTTTTACTGGCAAAATATGGTTGTTTTGTTTTTTTCAAGCAGTTTATGCCCTTCCTGTCTTACGTGCAAGGCGGCTGTAAAATTTGACAAACAGATGTGGGCCGGAGTGCTACAACGTGTCGTCATATGTCGCAAGAAAACGCTGCCGACCAGAATTTGGTCGTCCCTGAGCTTGTTTGCAACAAATCACGGCATCGAATAATCACCGCGCAAAAAAGCAGCCGCCGAGTCAGTCGTGTTTACCCAACTGTTTGCGTACGCGAGGGCCCCGCCGCTCTTAAAGAGCACTCCTGTGTCTTGGCGGGAGATATGCTAATCGCAGCAGACATCAATCTGAAAAACATCAGCCCGAGTAACACGTGTCTAAGATTACATGTACAACCTCATGAAGCAGGGAGGGACACACAAACACACACGTGCGGGGGAAAGTGGGTCAGGTGAAGCAGGCAAACATATTTCGTAGCCGGCTGATGTTTACTATGTCCTCGACAAAAAAAAAAAAAAAAAAAAAGCTGATTGAACAGTTTGTCAAAAACATTAAGACAAGAAGGATTATACCGTCTTTTGTTTTCATGGTCTGCTTTAATACTGAACACAAAACAGCATCACGCCTTCCTTTGTTCAGATACTAAAAGTTATTATTTCCTTCCCAGCTTTTGGAAGGCTGCGTTATACTTTTTTTTTTTTTTTTTTTAAAGCTGTGATATGCATTAAGAGGACAACCTAGGGCATATTTAACAGGGACGCACCTGAACATCAGAGCGACTAGACGGGTGTAAAATATGTGTCTTGCTAAAACCAATTTGGTTATGGCCGTAAGATGTGTGTGTGTGTGTGTGTGTGTGTGTGTTGTGGGGGCAGATAGACAGCCGTGCACACAGGAAATGGTAGTAATGGCGCTAGCAGCTGTGGTTGGCTAAGTGAACACATACGACTGGAGATATGGAGGATCAGTCCTCCTCGAAAGCTCGGGATCAAGTGTGCGAACGTGTGTGTGTGTGTGTGTGTGTGTGTGTGTACTGTATTAGCTCTTTATTGTGCGCTATTGGATTGAATTTGACGCTATTAGGAGTTAGGAGAATTTAGGAGGAAGTCCTGCCAAGAATTTTGGAAAAAATGTCACTGCACCTGCGTGAGCGGTCACTCTAGCACCTCAAATATGGCGCACATGCAGGCTAAAAACACTGTATGTTGCCTTGAAGTCAAAGTGGGTCAGCATGAGTGCCTAATATAAAACAAATAATAATAAAAATAAGAAGTGCTATAGAAATATTTTTTAATGGAATATTTAACTGATCTATGTGCTACTAAATTTCCATACATGCTGAGGAAAATCACTGCAATTTTTGCATCAAAGTCAGGGTTCTGGCATAATATATATAAAAAAATAATAATAAAAAAATAAACTTTTTGGTGAAAGTTTGAACTAAAATCCTATTAAATGTGTAAAAAATACAATATTTTGCTCCAAAAATAAAGTGCTTAGTGGGTCAGTGTGAGTGCCTAATGTAAAGAAAATAATAATAAAAATGAGAAGTGCTATAAAAGATTGACTTCAAGTGGTTTGTGGGTTAGGTTTACCGCATGATAGTTGGGGAAAAAGAATTATATTTGCTAAAAGTTTGGCTAAAAATCCTAGCTAAGTAGTAGTTACTGGGTCAGTGTTAGTGCCTAATATATAACAAATAATATATATAAAAAGTAGTGCTACAAAAATGTTTTTGATAGAATATTTAATGTATCTATTTTATTCATTTTGCATAAAATGCTACTAAATTTCCATACATTCTGACAAAAATAACTATTTTGCCACAAAAACAATATTTTGCCTTAAAGTGGTTAGCGGGTCAGGTTTAACACATAATCTTTGAAAAAAATATTTATGTTTGCTAAAAGTTCAGCTAAAATTTTACTAAATGTGTAAAAATACAATATTTTGCCACAACAACACTGTATTCTGCCTTAAAATAAACTCAGTTACTGGGTCAGTGTGAGTGTCCAATATAAAACAAATAATATTAAAAGAAACAGAAGTGCTACAAAAGTTTTTTTGATATGAATATTTAATGTATCTACGTTATTAGCTTTGCATAAAATGCTACTAAATTCCCATATATGCTGACTAGAATAACTAATTTGCCACAAAAACCTTAAAGTAATTTTGCTTTAAGGTTTTTTTGTGTGTCAGGGTTATGGTATAATATTAAATAAATATATATATTTGTTAAAAGTTTGGCCTAAAATCCTTCCAAATATGTAAAAACACAATTTTGCCACAAAGAAAGTGCTTAGTGGGTCAGCGTGAGTGCCTAATATAAAACAAATAATTCTAAAAGATTAAAAGTGCGATAAAAGATTGCCTTAAAGTGGTTAGCGGGTCAGGTTTATCGCATAATATTTCCAAAAAATATTTATATGTGCTCAAATTTGGCTACAAATCCTACTAAATGTGTAAAAGACAATATTTTGCACACAAAAACAAAGTAATTTGCCTTAAAGTGGTTAGTGGGTCAGGGCTACGGTATAGTATTAAATAAATATATACATTTGTTAAACGTTTGACCTAAAATCCTACATTTCTCAAAATACAATATTTTGCCACAAAAATAAAGTGCTTAGTGGGTCAGCGTGAGTGCCTAATGTAAAAAAAATGCTTTAAAAATTAGAAGTGCTATAAAAGATTGCCTTAAGATGGTTCACAGGTCAGATTTACAGCATAATATTTAAAAAAAAAATATTTATATTTGATAATGTTTTGGAAAAAATTCTACTAAATGTGTAAAAACACAATATTTTGCAACAACAACCTGCCTTAAAATAAACGTAGTTACTGGGTCAGTGTGAGTGCTACAATTTTTTTTTTAGATAGAATATTTAATGTATGTATGTTATTAATTTTGCATCAATTGAATATTAATATTTTAAATATTTAAAAAATAAATAATAATTCAATAAATGAAAGTATCTTGTCAAAAATGTTATGGAATATTTTATTATATTATTTATTATAATTAATTATATCATGTAATATTTAATAGTTAATTATTTATATAATATAATATTCATTTCATAAATAAGGTTTAAGATTAAAGAATTAAAACACAAAGTATTTTGGGTCATTGGACAGGAATAGGCCATAACATACACAGTATGGTAAATTAATAAGTAAAATCATAAAAATTAAAAGTAGCTTCAAAAGATTTTAATTTTAAATGAAAAATATTTAAAACAGAAATTTAAAAAGTACCTATGTGTACCTATATGTTTTTTTCTGGACTATTTCATTCATTTATGTGATGTTTTGCATCAAACCCCACGTAAGTTTCATGTGCACACAACAACCAAGCATGCCAAAGTGACTATCGGTCGCCAAATAAGCAGCTCGGGGGTTCTGATAGTGAAACCGCCCCGATCTTTCGCCAACGAATGCCGTATTTTACGCTGGAAACATTTGATGACAAGCAGTAACTAGTGTGAAATTCCCTTTAGATTAAATGTCCTGGGAGTTGTATTCCAATCCTGGAAATACACAACTGTGTGAGCGTGGAAGACTCACACACGTCGAGTACACAGTGAACCTCAGTCAGGGGGGACGGTGCAGGAAACAAGAATACATCCACCCACTCACGCAAACATGCACTGCAGCGTGTACAAGCAGGGGTTTACTTACAGGTGTGTGGAGACACAGCAGGGGGCAAATGAGAGCAGGAGACTGGTAGCTGTTTGCTTGATTAGCAGTGGAACAAATGGCAGATGGAGCGTGCTCACTTGGTCCCCCTGCATCCTCCCACCAACACTGCTTCTTCATGGGTTATTCAGGGTGCTGATTGTTACAAATAGTACGATGGCTTTGGCTTTGTTTCCCTTCATGAGCTTGCTTTTTGTGTATTCCTGTTGCGTTATTGCCGTATAATGATGAAAGAAGAAGACTGGCATCGGAAGTGTGTGCTCTAACTATATAGACGGTATCACACATCATCGTGTGTGTTTACTTTTTCATTAGCAGATACAGCAGAACCTCTAACTTCCATAGCCTCTTTGGTTGCACCATTTGGAATTTTAGCAATATATTTGAGGGAAAAACATGCCTTTGCTTTTTATCCGGCTTTTTTTTTCGGTGACACTTATTCCAAAGGCAATAAAATCACTGCATTTTTCCTTAAAATCAAAGTGGTGAGTGGGTCAGAGTTAAGGCATAATATTTTTAAAAATAATAATAATCATCATGAAAAATTAAGAAAAATATGTAAGGTACCTTCAATATTTTTATAGAGTATTTTATTTAATTTTTGTAGTCTAAAGGCATTGAAAATGGGAGATTTTAAACAGTTTCAAACCACATCACAGTGGTTAGTGCATCAGGGTTAGTACATAATATTAAAAAAAAATGAATAATAATAATCCAAAATTAAGAAAAAATACTAAAAGTACCTTAAATTTTTTAATAAAATATTGTATTTAATTTTTCTATCCTAAAGGCCTTGAAAATGTGAGATTTTAAACCGTTTCAAACCACACCACGGTTCTGCAAACTTTTTTTTTCTTTTTTTTGGTGACAAAATCACTGCATGTTGCCTTAAAATCAAAATCAAAGTGGTTAGTGGGTCAAGAATAGGACGTAATTTTAAAACAAAAAATAAAAACTTTATTTAAAAAATATTGAAAGTACCTGAAATGTTTTTTTATAGAATATTTTATTTAGTTTTTTTTAGTCTAAAGGCATTGAAAATGTGAGATTATAAACAGTCTCAAACCACACCACAATTCAGCGAAATCAGCATGTTTTGTTTTTTATTTGGCTTTTTTTTATTCCAAAGACGCCAAAATCACTGCATTTTGCCTTCAAATCAAAGTGCTTAGTGGGTCAGGGATAAGACACAATATAAAAAAATAAAAATAAAAAAAATATTAAAGGTACTTTAATATTTTTATAGAATATTTCATTTTTTTTTGTCAAAAAGCAGTGAAAATGTGAGATTTTAAACAGTCTCAAACCACTTTTGCTTTTTATTTGGCTTTTTGTGTGATGCTAAAAAGTATCATGAAAACCATAAAAGAGAAAAATAATATTTAATATAACGATTTAATGAAAGAAATGATTTTTGTTTGCTGTTTTCCACTTGTATGCTGGAACTCATTATTTTGATTTCCATGATGTCCAAGTGGAAAATGTATTTAATGTAGCTGACACTTCACTAATCCTCTCATTAATTGGATATTGACAATCCTGTACTGGAAAGTTTGACATCATTTGGGGTCTCCATCCCATGAAATCCCACCAAGGCCATTTTACAACAGGCTATAATATAATATACATTGTGATAGCCAGCGCTGTATAATGCCACCCGCTTTGTGGTGAAAGCTGTTGTGTGCGCTTTGAATGCGGGGCAAGTCAAGGCTGAGCACGAGGAGGTCAGACGGAGGTAAGCCTGAATAAAGCCTCTATAACTGGGCTGCTTTACAAGCTTCACTTTAAGATATTGATCCGGTCGACAGTCTGCTTGGGGAAGGGAAAGTTTACAGCTTTGTATGTTCATACCATACCTGCCTTGACCACCGCCGTGCACCGTAATTACGTTGGACTGATGACTTCTTGCAAAACCTTGAACGCCTTCATTTGTGTTTTGTGTTTTCCCTGAATAGTGTGCCTACGTCTGCGATGGGGGGCATGCTGCTTTACCAATTGTAGCGTTTACAAACTGATTGTGTTCAAATGCCTGAACACAACACGATAGGTTCAATGCTCAGTGATGTCATACTAAACGCCATAGTGGATAGTGACAACAGGTGGTACTCAGGTTACGAATGAGTCCCGGTCGTGGACTCTGATGGAAGTCGAGTTTTAGTCTAAGGCGGGATTTATACCTAAATTATACATGCAGTGGTGTGAACAAGTGTTTACCCCCTTCCTGATTTCTTATTACACAACTGAACACAAAATGCAGTTTTTAAATGAGACTTTTTTATTATTAAGGGAGAAGAAGAAAAAAATCCAAACCGACATGTCCCTGTGTGGAAAAGTGATTTCCCCCTAAACCTAATAACTGGTTGGGCCACCCTTAGCAGCAACAACTGCAATCAAGCGTTTGTGATAACTTGCAATGAGTCTCTTACAGCGCTGGGGAGGAATTTTGGCCCACTCATCTTTGCAGAATTGTTGTCATTCAGCCACATTGTAGGCTTTTCCAGCATGAAGATCCTTTTTACGGTCATGCCACAGCATCTGAATAGGATTCAGGTCAGGACTTTGACTAGGCCACTCCAAAGTCTTCAGCCATTCAGAGGTGGACTTGCTGGTGTGTTTTGGATCATTGTCCTGCTGCAGAACCCACGTTGCTTTCAGCTTGAGGTCACGGACATTCTCCTTCAGGATTTGTTGGTAGACAACAGAATTCATGGTTCCATTTATCACAGCAAGTCTTCCAGGCCGTGAAGCAGCAAAACAGCCCCAGACCATCACACTACCACCACCATATTTTACTGTTGGGATGATGTTCTTTTTTTAAATGCAATGTTACTTTTTCACCAGATGTAATGGGACACACACCTTCCAAAAAGTTTTACTTTTGTCTCATCAGTTTGGATTTTTTTTTTCCTCCCTTAATAAAAAAATAATAATAATTATTCCCTTAATAAAAAAAATAATAATTTAAAAACTGCATTTTGTGTTCAGTTGTGCTATCACTGGCTAATATTTAGATTTTTTTGATGATCTGAAACATTTAAGTGCGACAAACATGCAAAATAAAAGAAATCGGGAAGGGGGCAAACACTTTTTCACACCACTGTAAATTAACGCATAAGTCACAGAAGACAGAAAGCCTATAAAATATAGTTACACCTTACTTTTTGGCCCTGTGGTTGTCTTGCAGGCCTTTCTATTAATTATTATGATTGTTTTTGTTATCATAAAAATTATCAAAAACATTTAAATATATTTAAATTTTCACATTTTCTTTTCCAATGGTCAATTAGGTCATGACCCACTTTTATTTAAGTCTTATTTTTATTTTTATTTTTATTCTTATTCCGTCAAACCCAGCAAATGTATTTGTTTTTTTTTTGCGGGGGGGGGGGGGGGGGGTCATAATTTGACCCTATCCAGGACCCACTTTCAGGTCCCCAAGCACACCTCACTGTGTCACATGTCCACATTGTTGCCAAATATCCTGTAGCTATACAAGCTGTACACTGACTACTCTAAAGTATGTCCATGCTTAATTTCTATAGTGTTGCCCCTTGACAAGACAGAAACGATTGCAACGTAATACGATGGCAAACAAGTCTCTTTACACGTCCATTTCCATTCATTCCTCGGAGGAAGAATTGAACAAAGATTGTGTTTGACCTTGGAGGTTCCACTCCAAGCCAAGCGGTGGGACACTTGAGAGAAAAACCTCCACGCTCTGAAAATAACAGACGTACGCTTTTGAGAAATTGTGGCCAAATATTGTATTTTCACAGCACAACATATCGTGTTTGTGATGGGGGGCGGGTGGGGGAACAACAAAAAGCGAAAGAGCAGGGGCACGTCGCGGCTCGAGAGGTATCCCTGCAGCTCAGTCCTTGCCGGGTTAAGTAGCCAAAGTTGAGCATCGCTATGGCAACCGGAAGCTGCCGTCATAAGTGTGACGCTGGCACACTTTTATATCTAATATTGCACATTAACATGTTAAATAAATAAAGACATTCGAGATGGAGAAAGAGAAGGAGGACGATGAAGGATGAAGGATTGTGTGTGTGTGTGTGTGTGTGCGTGTGGCTGTGTGTGTGTGTGTGTGTGTGTGTGCGTGTGTAGCTACTGAAAGCAATTCCTCAGAATAACCGGTGACTTGGGCTACCTGCTGGCATGAGCTAAGCTGGAGATCAATAACAAGTGTTTGTGCGTCTATGTGCAAGTGTTGCTTGTATGGTTATTTGTAAGTTGTGTGTGTGTGTGTGTGTGTGTGGGAGTGTGTGTGTGTGCACTGTACACTTACTGGAAGCCTCTCTATATTTGGTCGCTTTTGTGAAAGCAATATGTCTGAATCACAGGCCGTATATTTTCATCATTCCCATCAGTGGAAAATGTCTAAAAGTGAAACTAATAATTGCATCTGAAGTCATTATACAATTACATGCGAGCTGCTCAATAATAACATTGCAAGTCAGTACGCACTCACTCACACACACACACACGCACACACACGTTGCCATGGTTTCTGGAAGCTTTATGCATGTCACAGTCACTAGCAGAGCACAGTGACCCACACAGTCAGGCGCCTCTGCTTCGGACTGACACGTCCATTACGCCCTAACAACAAGCACAGAGGCCCGCTACAACCTCTCACACACACGTTTGTGTCACACTAGTAGTTGTCTCGCTGATCTTGGATGATGGGGAGTCATTTCTTATTCGGAATTCAACCAACATTAAAAAAAAATGCATGCCTCCAATGTGACTAAACAAACCACCACCACCATCATGCATAACACACGACCCTAGTTCAGTTGGTTTATTATTATTTACGTTTGTTTTATTGTGATCATAATATTAATATTATTCTTTATTACTGGTTGATCAAGAAAACGTGATCGCCTCACATTCAAAGCATGAACAGTATTGTCACATGATCAGGCAGAATTTTGTATTTATTATTATTTATTAATTCAATATATGTGTTTTGTATTTTTTAAAATATTTTGTGATTTAAGAAAAGCTGTTTTGTTTTAAAATTATTATTATTATTATTATTATTATTATTATTATTATGAGCACCTAAAAAGCACTTAACAGCTGGATGATGTATTTCTGCTGCCTTCTGCAAGGCTTCACCAAATAAATAGCAAAGAAATAAGAATTAAAAACTAACTAAAAAAAAACAAAAAAAAAACACTTTTGCACTTGCGTTGCGTCTCAACCATTGTGACTGTTGTTGTTCTTCTTATTATAATAACTGGTAATGATGGTGATGGTAATGATGATAATGGTAAATATAGTTTTTATTGCAACACATTTTTCCGTATTTTTTGGTGTTAATGTTTTTTTTTTAAATATTATTATTGTTATTGTTGCTGATATTACTATCATTATTTGTAGTAGTTGTATTGTATTTGTATGTCTTCTCAGTTTTGTGTAAATTTGATCTTTGTAAGTGTTGCTATGCTTGGAATTTGTTTTTCTTTTTTTGTTAATTAAACGTTTTTTGTTTTTTTTTTAAAAAGCAAAATTGGTGCAATATCATAGTGTACAATATATATACTGTAGTATAGTATTAATATATACATGTAATCAAGTAGCACCGCTAATTGATGGACTGCCTGGTGGCTGATTATGCAAGTGTGGAGTCGAGAGAAAATGCAGTCAGTTAGAAAGTGCAAGACTTCTGCAAAGAAAGACAAACGTGGGTTGTTTTTCAGTCACGTTCGGAGTCGTGCTTTATACAACTCTGCGAGTGTGTGTGTGTGTGTGTGCGGGCGAGTCGTGTCGTTTTGCAATGAGGTCTACGCGGATGCAGGTGAGAAGCTGAAGGTCTGTGTATTTATTACCACACCAGGATGAAGACGCTGTCATCTGCGGTCAGAAGTGATGCATTTTTTTGACATCCTACTGCAATAAATCGAAATACGGAAACGTCAATTACAATGCCCGAGCAACAAATTAAAATGAGAATATCTACCCCGCTAGGTTGTGTTCTTCTCTCCTCGAGACAACATCCTTGCATTGTAGCATGCTTGCCCAGAGTAGTCGTCATGTGCGGGTCCTACAGTCTCAAAGTGAGTGTTTACACAACTATTTTGCCTTGCGGATCACATTGGGTGAAAAAATTGGTGGCTGCTGTTGATGTGACACAGTCTCTATGATTGCCGTAATGACCCATATATCGCTAGAAAGCGCAGAGTGAAGCCACAAAATTTGAAGCGCAAAGCGGCGAGGGGTTACCGTCCTGTTTATGTGGGTTCGGAATGTGATGTATGCAAGTAACGGTGATGTAAACGTACACTTTTGCTTTTATAGTCACAAACATTCCCATGGAAATGTGGTCGGCCATTTCTATTTTAACGTGGCGGAGCTGCCTATGCCTAGCGTAGTTGGCGCGTACGGGTCCTTTACACAATTAATTTGCCTTGCGGGCCAGACTGGTGAAGCTCCCCATAAGGTTCTTGCCGGTGTTCGGAGGGGGCGGTGTCGCGGACGCCAGAGGGCATGCCTCTCACCCATTCGGGTTGGGGGCGTGGTTTGTGCAGTATGTTAGGAGTTCTAGGAGTTTCCTGTCTTGAGACCAACATTGCGTGTTGCTTTCAGCTGCCACGTTGGTGACGTGAGTCTTCGCTGATCAGTGCTGAGTGTCTTTCAAAATCTTGCGGGGGTCGTGGTTTGTGGACTTTGTTTTGGGTGCACAAATAGGAGTTTCCTGTCTGGGCTGTCATTCTGTTGTTGGCGGTTTTAGAATAAAGTCCTGCTTGAGACCAACATCGGTGACCCCGAGCTGACCCCTCGCAGATCAGTGTTTAGTGTCTTTTTCCTTCTTGTTACCTTCAAGTTTCACCGTCTACCCCCGCACAAGGACAATGCGGCTGAGGAAGCCCCTTGTTAGGTTCTCGCCGTCTCCCGAGGATTTCCTTCTGGGTGTGCCTCTGCTGTTGGGTTGGGGGCGTGGTTTGTGGACGATGTTTTGAGTGCGCAAATGGGAGTTTCCTGTCAGTCATTCTGTTGTTGGCGGTTAAAGACCTTGAGACCATCCGTGCGTGTTCTTTTCAACTGCCAGGATTTAAGACTCACAGTAATTTGAAAATAGCGAACCCTTTTGCAGGCTACAGTTTCAACCGTAAAGGTTTAAAAAAAAAAAAAATCACTTGAAAACCGTCCGTTTGGCCGCATTGAATATGAACAGCATCTGGAACATTTCGTTGAAAAGCATTGATGAAGAACACTGCACTGACATGGATGACAACAGAAGTCAACAGTTGGACTTTCACTCGAGGAGGTCTTAAAAGATGCAAATGGGCCATCACACACGCTAGGAATTTCAAAGAAGCACTTCAAAAAGTGGGCAGAAAACAACTTGTACATCCTCAAATGCTCTTAGTAAAAATGCTAAAAATCCGAGCACTGCCATTATACATAATTTAGGGGAATCTATATTCATAGAAGTGCAGAGCGTGTTGTGCTCAATGGGCTAAAACGCCCCTGTGTGGCTAATGGAACGGCCTGAGTTGCGTGATTGAGTGAAATGTGCTGGAAAGATTGGGAGGAATAGCGCAGATAAATAAAGAGGAGATTCTGCTTTTTTTTTTTTCTTTTTGCCAGGAGTCAGCATTAATGCAGCGTCTCCCCAGGTGATCAACACATTCAAATGAGGAGATGGAACGATGGAGACCAAAAAAGTACAAGGGGGGTACAGGACAAGCTGAGGGACGGGGCCCACTTGAAGAGATAGTCTGTCTCCACACGCACGAGAGCCATAATATCTCATACATCATCGTAATGTTACTGTTGGAAGCTTCAAAGGAAGAGCGGTGGGGGGGTGGGGGGCAGTAAAAAAATGGCAAATCCAAAGTAAAAAAATAACCAAGGGACATTACCGAGCTTCTAGAGTAGATGACTTGAGAAGGCCAAGGCTGTCATATGCGTTTTTTTCACCCTTTTTTCTCGTCTTGCCTTCCATAATTTTGCGTCAAATGCGAGCGGGCAGCCCTTTTCTTTTCACCTTCCCCTCTTCACATCCATTACCTTTGGGGAGATGCAAAGTGAACATTTCAATTGGATTGCAATGGCCAGTTAGCACTGCTTTGATCCTCACTCTGCTGTTTGGGGCCTCCATTGTTCCTGATTTGCTGCCTTGATTTGCCTGCCTGTGGATAATGGACACCAAACTGCAGTCCAGCCTTCACCCCTCAACCCATTTTTCCTCCTCCGACATCTGAAGCTCATAACATATACAAATAATTACGATATACCTTCAATGTGGAGCAACACGTGTTGTACGCCGTCGTTCCAAGCTGTTCGGCATCTACTCAATCCCACTTTCAACTGACACCAAACACACTGGGGGTTAACTCCCGAGACGCCCCGCACTTTTGCTCGAGAGGAGGCCCGGAATGCCGAGAAGGGGCGGTTCCAATTTTGTCCGGCCGCATCGTCTTTCATTTTATCAATCAAACCCTGACAAGATGAAGATTGATGCACTCGTCTCCAGATTGCTGGAATTTATCCGTTTCAGAAGATCGCCTTCCAGAGCAGGCTACACGATTACGCACATTCTTGCCTTTAAGTTGGCAAAAAGCTCTCTATTCTTGGCAACAGGGCTTTTTATTTAATGTACGACAGAGTGCTGTTATGCACGAGGTAGAGGTAGGTGTAACAAGCCGTGCCTTCAGCCTACACACTGATTCACTGTGGAAAAAAAAAACAACCTACCAGTGCACGACTTCCTTTTTGTATCATGTACGGCATGGGGTCTTACCCTGGGACCCGCATTTTCAGTGAAGACAGACTTTTTGCATTGATACACATTTTTACAGAAACACAAGGGGAGCCTAATACAGTAATCCCTCGCCACTTCCAATTTCGCAGCTTCACTGTATCATGTTTTTTCAAAAATATATTAATTGACGCATCAAAAAATGGCCAGAAAAAGTATTTTTACACATATTTTTTTGCCTAAATTAAGCCTTTTCAAGCATAAAAATGGCTAAATGACATGAAATACAAATAAAAGGCATTCAGGAGAGGCATTCGAAGACATTGTGATGATATGTAGTACTCTACACTGGTCACTAGGTGTCAGTAATGTTACTGTAAGGTTCGGTGAGACAAGCACCAGACTTGATCACCGCAGCCGGTTTGAATGATCTCACAACAGGCACAAGAATCCCAAAAACGGGCTACCATTGCGGCCGTAACCCACGCCAAACTAGAACTCAACTCTGAATCCCTGATGTCACTTCCTGTCGCCCCCAACACTCAGCAGCAAGTTTTATTTGTCTTATTTGTTTTTATGTCTACTATACTGGGTAATAGGAGTGTAAAGGTGACTATGGGGTGTTATTTCATGTCTAGAGAGCTCTAATAATGTAAAAACACATATTTAAAATGTTATAAACAGGACAAAAATATTCAATTAATAAATAAGGAATCCTACTTTGCAGAACACAGTCGTGCCTGGAACCAATTAACAGTGATAAACAAGGGATTACTATAGCTGCATAACAATGAATTTACTCTATTCATTCCTGCAATTGTGCATCCAAATATCAGCACAAACCAACAAGATCCCACATTGCAGTATTTTTCAACAATTGTATATGTCTGGCAGTGCTCCAGGCTTTATTTGAAGACGTGCAGCGAAGCCTGAGGGTTTTCCTTCATGACATCATTAAAACCCGCAATTTCAAAAGCACTTCTGCTCTCAAAAGCAAAGCAAACAAGTGAGGGAGATGTTTGGCGCTCATCAACAGGCTCTCAGAACACATATTGCTGTTGCATTTAAAAGTCAATTGTGTATAAGACAGTAGGGATAACAATGAGATATCGATTCATATTCATATCTTTTTCCCCTGGGCGCTTTTTTCTGGGTTCTTTAAGAACTCATTCAATGCCAAGGACGTAGTTATACGTTGGTATGAACCTGAACGCCCGCTCCCAACAACGTAGTTATACGTCTTTTACGTTTTTTTGCGCGAGAAGCAAAAAGAGGCGATGATGCAACTCTCCACTGCCGGATTTCACTTCAGAGCAATTTTAAGCCGTAAAAACGGCCACAAGGTGCATTTGATAAGAGCTCGGCAGAGTTGATGTGGATGGAAAAAACACACATGACAGGAAGGAGAAGTGAGAGAGTGGTGGAGTGTAGCGCACACGCGTGCACACACATGCACACACACAGTTTAAGTCCAAATGTGAAAACTCTAAATAGTTCATGGTGTGTATTTGTAAATAAATTGGTATTATGATGGAAAACAATCCCTTTTTCGTGTTGCTTATGTTGGTATAGTTGTTTAGATATTTGAGCTGACACAAAGGCAAAAAATATTTGTCTCAAAGTGAAAGTTATGCTTGAAATGTATCTTTTCACCAAAAGCAGTTTTTCTCCCTTTTTTAGTCGGGAACTGATATTTTCCTGAAACTTACCTATGTTCTACTGCTGATTACTAAAGAACGGAAAAAGGTAGAAACAAACTTTTTTTTCTGATGAAAGACGGGAGTCTAATCTTTCTTTTGGTAGGTTCCATGTTCGTATAGCCATAGGACACAATATTCTGTGTGCTTCGAAAGATCGGTCAAAATCGTCTAAAGTTGGTGGTACTGAAGGGGTTGTCTTTTGAAAAATGGCTGGGATTGAATGAGTTAAGATGAACGTGTCTTGCTTGTTGATAGTTGGAGGTTATTTAAGCTGACCACAGGTCATGATGATGGAGCGGTCCTGATTATTTTTTTCAATGACTTTTGTTGGGACAAATAAAAGTTTCACTTTGTCTGTAACTTACAGTACGTTGCATATTGCTGCAATAATTATACATTTTATTTATAACACACTTTTTCATAGAAATCTCAAAGGGTTACAGTAAGAAGAAAATTTGAAAAACAATCAAAATTTTGCGCAGTGTTTGAAAACCGTTCATTCATTCCACAAGATGTGACCTGGCGTTAGTTTGAGGGAAGAGCCCATGGCTCTATATCGGTATCAGTTGATATCCGGTGCTGGACAACATCGGCACGTCGGATATCAGTAAGAAAGCCGATATCGAGGATCGTTACCTTTTAAGTGCCAATCAAACCAACATGGCTTGAATTTATATGCAACGCTCTTACTATTTGATGAATCAATAGTTAAGTTGAGATGGAATCGCAGCGCCTCTGCTGGTTGCACCCAAGTAGCACTTCAAAACATGATTTTACTTTTTTTCCCCCCAAATGTCAATCTCTATTTATCATACTGCTGCATGGAGATGTTTTAGCTCCTATTAAAGTGCTGTGCAGCACACTGCAGTGGAACGATGCTGAAGGTGATGATCGGCGTATAATTTACACATACCTGCAGCAAGTGTAAATAGAGCATGCCTCCAGAATTTGCTGGAGTGCCCGGTCTCCTCCCAGATACAAATGAACAATTTGTTTTCCAATTCTTTCCAAACCTTCATCTCAGTACGCTCAGCTTTGAAGTAGATAGCAGGAAGGGGAGGGGTGCGGGGGGAGGAATTCGGGTAGAGTTGTGTCTGTTCAGATACCGTGTTTGTCTTCAAAGAGTACCTGCTTGCTTACAAATGCAGCGGCGAGTGCAACACCTTCAAGGTGAAATTGATAAATTCATGCAATGCTCTTTCATGGCAAAAGAAGCCGAGTTTGCCAAAAAGATGTTTTTTTTGTTTTTTTTTAAAGATGCAAACATAGCTGGGTGACAAACTGGATGGAACTGTGCTAGGAAGATAAGGATATTTGGGAAATGGAAGGGGGATGTGATGATAATTTTGTTGGTGAACATCTACCTGTTTCTGCATCAGCTTCATCACAGCTGATTGAATGAATATTTGAATACTTGCCGCACTCAAAAAACAACCGCTGTTTGCCTTTTGATCACTGCTAACGATGGTTGAATCCTTACGCAGCCCACATACTTGCATTCCAGGATTTGGATGATTTTTGTTCCAAAAAATAGACAATTTGCATTTTCCGCAGAAAACACATCACAATCACCCGAAGTCGATAATAATAGTTTATGAATACGTGATAATACAAGTCAAATGTGTGGCATTAGATTCAGTCTATTACCGCTGTGCATTTTCAGTCTAATAGATTGTCATTGACACACACGCTCACATAGCACAATCACAGTTACACGGTAGTTTCATACAATAGATGCATTGTTCTCACTCACACAAGCTTAATTTTCACTTCTACACAAATTTAACTTTCTAGAGGGACACGGCAACTGCTGTATGGACTCTGTGTACTTCCATTCTGGGCTGTCTTTGTCCATCTATCCTTGTCGATGTAACCAAATCTATTATACTGCATTTTATTGAGTGGGGCGACACCTTGAGTGTACACAATTGGTGTCTCGGCCACTATCCCATTTAATTACAACTTCCAGTTGTTAGGAATGGAATATTTTCCACTCTTTCCTGGATGTGTGCTGCAACATGTACTGTATGTGTTTATCTACACCAGAGAGATAACACATTCACAAGAGCTTTGACTTGGAACAAAGACACCCTGTTCTTTTTAACAAACCTCACACACACGCGTAGTTTCATTATGAGTCACCTTTCTGTGTCCTGGCTGAGGCGCCCGGCCTCCTAGCCAAGATTGGTTGAAACCAAATCGAACCAATACACTAACAAATGGCTAATGGGAAGTTTCCTGATCATCAGGACTGCTTCCACAGCAGGCATATGAAAAAGAGGAGATTCAGACCATGGCTGGGGGCTTGACTGTTCTCTCCAGTGCTGGCATTGCAATCGTTTGTGTTCTAATCCTTTTAGTTTTAAATTGTAAACTTACTTTAGACTCTTGGCATTATTTCACTGCTGGTAGAACAAAAGAATGTGTGTGGATTTGCACTACTAAAAGAGTCCTAACACAGCGCTCTAAATCTACAACATATTTTTGACACATACCTGTCTTTGTGTTTGCGAAACTTAAAAAATGACAAATCTGGCCTACTGTTGATCACCACGGTATGAAAAAGTCACAGTTTCAAAACCACTAAAATTTTGCATTATACCATTTCCGCGACATGAGAGAAAGCGGAGATCTATTGCAGGCACTACGTGGACATACTTTGTCACATCCTTTGTTACCTCGCAGTCGAAACTGGGCTTGCATGTGTTGAAACCACAGACGTGTGCTGTGCTGCCATACGTCGGGCTACTTGTATGTAGATAGCTGCTTCGTTAGCATTGATGGCGCCGGTTCGGCCATGCTCTTGTCGCCGATGTCGGTCGACATATTACTCAGGTTGAGGGTCACCGTGTGTGGAGATGTGATTGAGAAGGAGACAGGAGTGGAGGATAAGTGGTATTACTCTCCACTAAACGACAAGCAACAATCACTTCACGTCTCAGTTGCTAACAACAATCACATGGTGACCTGCCACTAGAAATACTGTATGATCGTAACATTACGAGTTTTAAAGAACATTATTTACATTTTGACTTCCTTGGGGGGGGGGTTTGTTGAGAAAAATGGCTTAAAAATGACAGTTTGGACTTTTTTTGTCTTTTCAATAAAGATATTTTAAAATAACACATTTTAGAGCTGTAATTTTCATGAAACCGTCAATCTGTGGTATTTTTGCCCAAGGTTATCATACCGTCAGGCTCTCATAAAGACCCATGCCGGCTTGTTACCTCCGGCAAGCGCAGCGCCGAGGTTATGTTTTTGCAATCCGTGTGTTTGTGTTCAAAATAAGTTGAAAAGTTCTGAATGGATTTGGATGAAATTTTCAGGAATTGTCGGAAATGCCATATAGAAGAACTGATTACATTTCGGGGGTGATCCGGATCCCCGTCTGGATCCAGGAATTTGTTTTAAAGGATTCTTTAACATCGCTAGATAGGACAATTTTGGGCATTTGTGCATATAACTCCACAAAAAATGGTCAGAGCACTTGGAAAAAAATACAGGACAAGTTTCCAACAGGTTCTACAAAATATCAAAGACTGATCCAAAAAATGTAGGATTATTATTTTGGTGTGAATCACAACTATGACACTTGGCGGAGGTCAGTGTTAAAAATGGAAAAATATTTCATTTGTGAATAACAACTCCTACTTTGTGCAAATTCATTTCTGGAACCACTTAACGAAGATAAACGTGAGATTAATTTAATGTCCCGATGTCTGTGAATGCACCTTGCTGTGTTGTGCCATGGGCGGCTTGGTCCAGCTTGAGCGGCAGGTGAAGAACGTGCCTTCCTTCCAACACACAGCTGCAGATATCTGCTGGAGAAGAGCACGCCACAGACAGAGGAGATATTTGAAAGTATTTGTTGTCTATAAAATGTGCTTTGTGTTAAATATGCGTGGGTGCCTTGGACGGATTAATTGGATTGACGTTATTTCTTATGGGGGAAAAATTGATTCGGTTTCCGACGGACCCTCGGCACCGCTGATAAGAAACTGGCCGGATTTCATCTTTGATGTCTCTGCCATTCTACCACACTTCATGTCATCGCGCTGATTCGACACAGTAACTTTCCAGAGACTCTTCAAGCAAACAAACACGCCTCAGGAACAGAAATGAAAAAAAAAAAAAAAAGACAAAGAGAAAACTCATCAGTTGTCCATCTGCTGGATGACATCCTTTGCACCCTCTCTGTCATGTCTGTCTCATCTGCTTGGATGGACACTCTCTTCCTCTTCCTCTCTCTCTTTAGGATGACTGCCTCACTCAAGTCTCAGGAGACACCTTTTTTTTTCCCCCTCCTCTCTTCTCCCTTCTGTCTCTCGCCTCTTTCTTCCTCTCAGCGGCTGCTATCTTCCTGAAACTTTATGAATTAGTTACAACTCCCTCCCCTCCCTCTTTCCTCACCTTCTCCCGTACTTTCTCATTGCGGCGTGGCTGTGAATTCAGCGTGCGCCTCCAGACAAGCCGCCTGTCCATCTGTCTGTCTGCATCCAGCCTGGGAAAAATACAAGATGATTTTGGGGGAAAATTACATAGAAAAAGTTCAATGAATTGCAGCTGTGGATCGAATGGCCTCCCTTTTTTTTTCCCCGAGATTGGGCAGACACGGGGGGCGATGTGTGTGTTGGAAGTGTGTGTGTGTGTGTGTGTGTGTGTCCGACTTTTTTGTGACCGCTTCCGTGAACCCGCAGCCTCCTTGCACAGAGGGAAATGGTGCACTGTGGTAGCGACAGGGCAGTTTTACAGTGTAGCAGGGCTGAATGTTAAACTTATATTTAATGTATGACATTTCACACAAATCATCCGGCCACAGACATGACCCTGGGGTATTCCGCAGATTGCTTTTTCAGTGCCTCAGCGACTGTGGAATTGTTCGTCCCAGGCAGAGAGAAAAAAAGAGAGGGAGCAAGTAGGGAAAAAAAGGCTTTGAATTTGGCGGAATGATGGCCCCTCTCTTGCCGTTTTGGACATCCCGGGCTGGGAGCTCTCGCTTTCTTTTTCTCTGTGATATCATGATCGCAGGCCGTGCCAAATTGAAAACATCTTGGCAGTCTGGAGGCTGTATGAAATAACCATACATTATGTGTCGTACAACACCAGATTGGATAGCAAAACAATTATGCTGAAAATGCGCCCCTTTCAAGCCTCCCACCCTTTCATTTCTGTTGGAAAAATCCAGAAAAATGCTGTAAATATTGGATACACGATATGGAAATAGTGGCAACCACAATAAGTTCATGAATACACAGCAAGGGAGGCCTGAGCACCCCTCAGAAAACACTCAAGCGCTGAAAATAAACACCGCTTTCTCTGCCGCGCCAAGCTTTTTCAAATTGCTGAAAACCATACAAGCAAAAAAAAAAAAAAAAAAAAAATCAACATTTTCTTGGTGCGTTTTGTCAGCTCAGCCTTGCAAAAACAAAGTAATTATACCACCAGAATCTGCAGCGGGGGTCATCCATTTTATCTGAAGGGACATTTTTCAACATTTTGGCACTGCTGAGAGCGGCGCCGTCCACTACATCAGCGTCACTCTCGCCTCTCCAAGGTTAGAGAACGCGAGCGGGGAGTTAAGGAGCATTAGGGCATGGTTACCTGTCACACTCAAAACACACACACACACACACACACACACTGATGCGCCCAAGATTCATCGTGCATGTTCAGCGAAGTGCGAAGGAGCATTACGGCCACACTGAAACGAAAACAAATACCGTGGTACCTCGGTTTTTGTTATTTATCCGTTCCAAGCGGTCTGTCAAAAACCAAATCACTGTTTCCCATAAGAAATCATGTAAATCCATTCATATGAACACACAACACATTTTATCGAGAATAATTATAGTCTGACATGCAGAAAACAACGCAAAGTGCACGTAAATGAACATTTCACATCACTTTGGCTTTTACTGAAGACTTGTTGGCAAAGCAATGAATGAAAAAGGGGGCATACCGTAATTTCCGCTGTTCAAGCTTCACCCAGTAAATTGAGAGAGAACAACAGGTGCGTACGTATATAAGCCGCACCGGACTATAAGCCACACATGTCCACGTCATAATGAGTCCGTGAGGACCAGGCAGGTCTTTATTTGACAGGAGCCAATCATGAAAACACTGGAAATCGCAGGAGGTCGTTAGTCAATATAACAGTCTGACTCACGGTCTCATCATAGATGAAAAGGGGTAAAATCATCGCACGGCAACTTAACACTCAAAAGGTAGCTAAGAAATATACCAGACAATACCAATACGAGTTAAAAAAAACCCCCAACTATTTTAATGTTTTCTTCCCAGCAGAGCATTTCATTGGCCACGGCTGCCGGGGCGTTGCAATGATTCAGCTCATGAGCTCCCAGTGAACGGTACTTGTATTGTATATTTCTTAGCTCCCTTTTGAGTGTTAAGTCGCTGTGCGATGATTTTAGCGTTCTTTGTAAGATGACATCGTGAGTCAGAGTGTTATACTGAGTAATGACCTCCTGCAATTTCCGATGGGTTGACAAGCTTGTCGTGAGTTCCTTTATAGTTTGTGATTGGCTCCTGCCAAAGAAAGAGCTCCCATTTCCTCATTGACTCACAAGCAGCACAGTATTTAAACAATTAGTAGTAGTTCTGAAGTACAGGAGATGTCACAAGATTAGAACATAGCCATAAATTAGCCGCACCGATGTATAAGCCGCAGGATTCAAAGTTTAAGAAAAAGGTAGTGGCTTATACACTGGAAATTACGGTATGTTATTTCTTGAATTCAATCATGTTTTTTCCACTTCCTTCATCAAAGTGCTGGCACTTGCAACTTCCTTTGGCCCCGTGGCAGGTTATTTTGCAGCCGTACTCGGTAAAAATAGCAAAGATGCGCAGTGTAACGGAGTTAGTTAGCAGATATCTGCAGAGCCAACCTGTAAGGATGTCATGGCTGGGCGACAATGACTCGTTAACCATCTCAAAAATTGGTTTGGGCATGCTTGATGCCAGTGTTTGGAAGGAGGCTAGTGGGAATGTTACTCCAGGTGGTGAAGATGGCTTCACGGAGGGCATCTACTTATGTCCATGTTTCTAAACTTCCCTTGCCATCCATGCCCAAATGTTCTCAATTGGATTTAGATCAGTGGAACACGCAGGATGGTCCAAAAGAGTGAGCTTATTCGTTTGGAAGAAGTCCTTTGTCAGGCTGGCATTGTGCACTGTAGCATTGTCCTGTTGAAAAAGCCCGTCATTACCACACAGACGAGGGCCTTCAGTCATGAGGGACGCCCCCTGCTACATCTCCACATAGCCAGCTGCCCTCAAGAAATTGAACGAAGTTGTAATTTTGGGGAAATTAGGTTGAGGAAAAAGTTATAATATTACGGGAATAAAGTCAAACTATTACAGTACAGGCCAAAAGTTTGGATACAGCGCATTTTCTTTCTTTTCATGACTATGTGGATTCTCATTGAAGGCATCAAAACTATCAATGAACACATGTGGACTTATGTACTTAACAAAAAGGTGTGAAATAACTAAATATTTCTTATATTTTAGATTCCTCAAAGTAGCTTTTTTGATATCTCTGCAAACCCCTGGCGTGCTCTCAATGAGCTTCATGAGGTAGTCACCTGACATGGTTTTCACCTCACAGGTGTGCCTTGTAAGGGTTCCTTCGTGGAATTTCTTGCCTAATTAACGGGGTTGGGACCCTTCAATTGTGTTGCGTGTGTCCAAACTGTTGGTCTCCGCTAGTATAATATTATGAGAGGAAAATGTAGAAGAAGTAAGTAGAAATAGTTTGACAATTATAAAAAAAAAAGAAAAAAACAGCAGAAAAGTTAAAAAAAATAAAAAATAAAGTCAAAATATTAACGAGATAAAAAGTCTAAAGTTTACAAGAATAAACTTGTAATATTATGAGAAAAATAATGTAATTTTTTTTGTAGCATATTAAAGAAAAATATGAAAATATTAAAGAAAAAATATGTTTTTTTTAGGACATGTTATGCGAAACAAATAAAGAACAAATAAAGGAAAAATTAGGTTGGGGAAAAAAGTCAAAATATTATGGGAATTAAGTCATAATTAAGACTAGAAAATGTACAAATGGAAAGTTGAAATAGCTGGAGAAAAAAATCATCAGAAGTGGTAAAAACAGCAATAATTTAGCAAAAATAAAATCAAAATGATTAGGACCAAAAAAAAAGCGGTAATCAAATGGGAAAGAAAAGACAAAATTGTATAATTAAAACAATTATTCTATTTTCATATTTAAAATTTACAAGAAGAAAGTCGAAATATTTAGAAAATTATAAAAAGAAGCAAGAGCAGAAATTGTAAAAACAGAAAAAAATTGGCAAGAATAAAGTCGCAATTGAATGAGAATAAACTATGGTGGTTTTAGTCGCATTTCACCGAAATCTCAAAGCTGAAATGTACTTTTTTCTTGAAATATGTATAACTTCTTAGCATGTCTACATGTATTGGTTTCCAAATATCAAAGTGGTCCTTCCAGCCTTTCATTTTTCAGTATGTGACCCTCACTGGAAAACGTTGGGACACCCCCGAGCTTCAGCAACAGCAGCGGCACAGCTCTTGGTCATATATACAAATAATATACCCATCTCTTCACGTATTAGGACAAAACCAGGGTCCAAAAAGCATCCTGCAACCTATAACACCACACAATACACAGTCGGCGGCGTGCTCATGATACCCGAGTGAGATATGAGGATTGGAATGAGCGCATGGTGTCTAATTATGCAGACACATTGGAGAGGGCTAACAACGTCAGCATTGTAAACACTACAAGGCAGATAAAAAAGAAAATCACAGAGTGCGTACTAAACGCCCCTTGAAACCACACGCCCAAATACACAAATACTCACTCACAAGTCCCGACCACAGCCAACAGCATAATTATCAGTCTTCCCTCAGGGCGCTGGGAAACCTGTTCCTAATTGGAACCCAGTTGGGATTTTACATGGATTAAAATACATGAGGCGCGTGGAAAAGGGAAACACACACACAGACGTGGAAAAAATAGAGAAAGAGACCAATAAGTTGGCAACTTTCCCCCCGCTAAATTTGTATTTACACTAACCCCGGCATGATCCGTGCTGTCTCGCTCCGTGCAGGCTTGAGTGAGTCTCCAAAGGACAATTACAGCACTATTTGGACCTCCTTTCTGTTTTGTATTCTGTTTTTCTCTTTTATTTGTGTTCCATTTGCCTGACTTAAGCTGTTGTTTAATGGACAGCATCGTGACAAGAGAGGAGTTTGCGCGCAGATTGAAGCCGCTTGGCCTTTTTGCCAATTTGCCAGCAGCCTCCTCTGCACTTGTGAGACGGCCAATTAGCTGACCATCTGACAGAGGCTCTCTGACTGTGGCTATTAAAACACACACACACACACACACACACGTGCGTACAGTCTGCTTGCATCTGTCCGTCTCTATCTGCACCGAGTGTGCCTAGATCTCACCCCTCACCTTCCACGCACAATTAGGAGGGGGGGGGAGGCGTGCACATACAAACACAACGCGTGCGGTCGTGTTCCTCGCCAAAAAGACGTGATCCCTCACCTCTTTCGTCGTCTCACACCCTCCCACCTGTTCGCCATCCATGCTCCTCCTCCTCACTGCCTCCGCATTGCTCCTTGTCATCTGCTCTCCGTGTTCTCACCCTGACCTTTCCCAAATCTGCCATTGTTTGCTTTTTTTGGAGTTCATTTTGGGTGGAGTTCTCGATTCAAAAATAATATTGTCATCCATAATAATAAATTGTTTGTTTATGTACCGTATACGTCAATATTATGGCCATATTTTCGAGAGATGCAACAATTAATCGATGATTAATCGATTGTTCAATTAATCTACAACTATTTTGGTATTAGAGTTATTGTTTTTTTAAATTAAAAAATGTAAATACCCTCGGATTTCTATTTCTGTTTGGTTCATATCGACTCGGGCCATCTAAGGCCTAATTAACTACTTGATTAATCAAAACGACAAGCAATTAAAAATCAGGTTATTATCCATAATAATAATAAAAAAGGTAGGTTTAGGACAAAGGTCATTTTGATGCATGTTTGTAAGTTTATATACCATACAGTATATGTCAAAAATATGCTAATAGATTATAGAATTGCAATGATTAATCAATGATTAATCGATTATCCAATTAGACAGCAACTATTGTGGTATTTTGGTTGCCTCTTCTCTGATATGTTGCAGACTAAACCACTATCTACTTGTGTTTGGTTTATATTAATTTGGGCCGTCTAGGGCCTAACCGATTACTCAATGAATTGAAACATCAAGCAATTAAAAATCATGTTACCAGCCATAATAATCAAAATGTACGTGTAGGCCCCCGCATTTCTTGGCAAGGGTCTTTGTGATGCATGTTTGTTAGTTTATGTCAATATTATGCTAATATTTTAGAACTGCAATGATTAATCGATGATTAATTGATTATCCAATTAAATGACAACTGTTTTGGTATTTTGGTTGCCTTTTTTCTGATATGTTGCAGACCAAACCAATATCTACTTCTTTGGTTAATATTAATTAATTAACGGATTACTCGATTAATCGAAACAACAAGCAATTAAAAATCATGTTATAAGACATCATAAAAATGTAGGTATCGGACCCCACATTTCTTGGCAAAGGTCTTTTTCATGCGTTTGTTAGTTTATATACCGTATATGTCAATATTATGCTAATATATTATAGAGCTGCTGCAACTAATCAATGTCTCGATGATTAATCGATTATCTGATTAATCAGCAACTATTTTGTTTGCCTCTTTTCTGATATGATGCAGCTCAAACCAGTATCTGTTTATGTTTGGTTCATACTGACTTGGGCCGTCTAGGGCCTGACCAATTACTCGATTAATCGAAACAACAAAAAATTAAAAATCATTTTATCATCCATACTAATAAAAAACTTTGATTAGGATCTCAGATTTCTTGGCAAGGCTCTTTTTGGTACAAGTTTGTTAGTTTATGTACAGTATATGTCAATATTATGCGAATATATTACAGTATATAGCTGCAACAATTAATCAATGTCTTGATGATTAATTGATTATCTGATTAATCAGCAACGATTTTGGTACTTTGGTTGGCTCTTTTCTGATATGATGCAGCTCAAACCAGTATCTGTTTATGTTTGGTTCATATTGACTTGGGCCGTCTAGGGCCTGACCAATTACTCAAACGACCAACAATTAAAAATCATTTTATCATCCATACTCAGATTTCTTGGCAAAGCTCTATTTGATGCATGTTTGTTAGTTCATGTGCCGTATATGTTTGAATATATTATAGTGCTGCAACGATTAATCATTGATTAATCGATTCTCCAAGTAATTGATAAATGTTTTTTCCGATATGTTGCGGACTAAGCTATCTGTTGTGTTTGGTTCATATTAACTTGCACCGTCTAGGACCTGACTACAACTGAGCTATCGATATGACGCAGTATATCAATAAAAATAGGGTAAATGAATCCCTCTCATGCAATATCAGTCAAAAGTGGGCAGTATTTGTGGAAAATATGTTTTTGTCATTTTATTAGTGTATTTTTAAGATGTTTTTTAAAAATCTTGTGTGGGATTTTTAGAACGTTTGCATGCAGAAATAGTGAGCACCTTGCGATTAGAAAAAGCTGAAAATGAAATGAACTAAAGAAGAAGACATTTGAGCAACACTCCTCCCAGCAGCCCAAGCTTGCGAAACCCAAACACCCCCACACCCCCTGTCTTTGTTGTCCATCAGTGGTTTGTTTTAAGCTCAGCTCAGATGGCGTCACCCCTCTCCCTCCACGGTCAAGTTCAAGGGTCCTCTGGAAACACACCGGGTGGTTCTGGCATATGTGTGTGTGTGTGTGTGTGTGTGTGTGTGTGTGCGTGTGTGTGTGTGTGTGTGTGTGTGTGTGTTAGGACATGAGGCAGGGTGGGGAGGGTGGGGTCTATAAAAGCTTACATGCTTGCACACCAGCACACATGGACACCCACGGCCATATTTATCACATGGAAATACGAGTATATAAATAAATATGAACCTCACATCCACACGCTGAGGCAGAAAGATTTTTTTTTTTTTAAAGCATGCATTTTTTTTTTTAAGTCAAATAAATGACACCTACACAGGGTTTGTAGTGCACCTGCCTCCTCAAGGTCTGTCGGCTGCAGTCAAAATGGTGGACACGGTGACGGCGGGCTTTTTATTCCTAATATGGAGGAAACAGGCCGGTAAAATTCAACCTCTCTCACTTGCGCTCTTTTTTTTTTTTTTTTTTTGCTCACACACACACACACACACACACACACACACACACACACACACACACACACACACCACACCCCGTTTCACTGCATTTGGTGATATATGTGGACATCAGTGTGTGTGTCAGCTGAAGCAGAGACTCAAGAAAAGGGAGGAAAACGCATGAAAAATATCAAAATAAGGATTGTTATGAGTAGTATTTTATGATTTTAAAAATATATACATTCATTCATTCAAGAAACTCAATAGGCAAATTAAGAAATGAATGAAAAAAATAACAATAATGATGATTTTTATTTTATTTTGGAAATATTATACATGCATGAATTAATTCATTTCATTCGGCGTCATGGGTGCCCTGCAAGCACTCGGAAAAATAAAAATAAATGAGCACTTTTGCCCCATTGTGTAGTAAAAAGTAGGTGAATTAATAAATGAAGCCTCATCTTGATTGAAGTGTGCACTTTAAAAAAATGTCATTTACATTTATTTGAATAAAATTATAATGCAAAACTGCAAATATTTAAAAAAAAAACACGTTTATTTGCATTGAAAATACAATCTTCCTAATTAATTTTCATCTAATTCTTTGGAGACGATTTCATTTCCAGAATTAACACAAAAGCAACTCTTCTCACCAAAGATAATTACAAAGTTAAAGAGGCCTCGCTCATTTAGAAAAATGCACGACATCAAATATGAATCTTTGATCTCATTCTGTCCCTGATGGTTAAATGCTGTTAATTATTCCAAGAAAAGTTCATCATTTTTTCTTTCGAATATAATTAACGCCGGGTTTTCTCTAGTGTGCCTTGCTAAATTAATTCCGGTGACAAACAAACTCCACCGACAGGAAAGCGTATCATAACACTGACAGACAATTTCCTTCGATCTCTGCTTTGTAATGCTGGGTGAAAATTGCACAAAGCACACATATGACCCACATGTGTTTCGTGACGATCGGGTTATTATATTCCCCCTATAGAATATCAAGCACCCCCCTGGTGGACTGCATACAAAGTCAGATGATTCATATTATCTTTATCAGCCAACTCCAGCTCTAGCGCTGGTTGCTGCTGCCATTATGTAAAACTATGGATTACCTTTGCTATGCCTGCAAATCCCACATTCACAAATGTGTGTCATGTGCGTGTGTGTGTTTGGATGTTGTGTGTATGTGTACATCCATGCATGTATATATGTATGCATCCATGCAGAGCCCCCACGCACACACCCCTACCTCCACATCTATCATGCATCCATAGGTCTATCAGCTGCCCCGAATGAGGTGTGGGGAGAACGAGAGAGGGAAGGGACACCGGGTACATGGGCGGGTGTGGGGGGGGAAATAAATTTAACCCCCTCCCGTACTTTAAAAATGCACATACATTTCCATACATTGGAAAGGCAGTGAGGTGTACACACCCTTGCTGCTCTACCCCCCCCCCCAATATGCATCACACACAAAAACAGTGACTACAACAAAGATGGATGCGTGTGTCCCGTTCAGTGGGTGTGGGTGAAAGTCTACCCTTCGCCGTATTTATCTTCATAAGAGCAGGGGTCGCACGTGTGTTTGTCGCTATATTGTGTGTGTGTGTGTGTGTGTGTGTGTGTATTTCAGTTTTTTTGTAAAATATTTCAAATGTAAGAATATTTAATTATAAATAAATAGTATATTGCAATATATACTGTATATACAGTATGTATACATACAGTATATAACATTTTAATGTAATATTTAATAAGAAAAATATATTTAATAATAAATAAAGCAATCTATGTCATATTTAATAATAAAAATTTATAATATTTAATTATAAAAACAATGAAAAACTAATTTTTCAAATTGAATAATAAATATATTAATATATTTACATATATGTAATAATATTTAATTAAATGTAAAAAAATAATGACAAATGTAATATGTTGCAACATGCGGGTGAATTCATTCCCTTCTCTCACATTTGCACCCGTTTAAAATGACGACTACACGTCGTCAAGAAGCCACCTCTCCCCAAAAAACATCACCCCCTTGTCGATAATGACAGCCAGTTGCGAGACACAATAAGGCGCCCTATTGTTAAGCAACTCTAGTTTGTTCGGGAGAAGTGATTTTTGGCTTTTAAAAACTTTCATTTTGCACTCCCCAGGCGCCGCATATGGGCTACCCCCAGGGAGGCGCGTGTGTGTGCGTGTGCGTGTGCACGGTGGTCTATTGTGTTAGGGTAGCCTAAAATATTCTGACTGAACTGTCTCGTGGTTCATGGAGCAGGGAGACGTGTCCTGTCTCTTGCATTCAAATGTGAGTGGGTTTTTTTTTTTTTGGAGGGGGGGAAAGTAAAAGTAAACAGATATGCTTGCTTGAACGCACACATGCAAGTGTATTATCTGTATGTGTGTGTGTGTGTGTGTGTGGGAGGGATGTATGAACATGTACGCACACACACTAATAGTGTATGTGTACGAGGAGAGCACACGTGAACATCAACGTGCCAGGCTGCACTTATAACAAAACCAACTTGTCAATAAATAAAACATTCTTCGACACTGCTTGTCCTCATTAGGGTCAGCCTGTGGGGTACATCCTGGACTGGTGGCCATCCAATCACATAAATCTCACATAATCACACAATAACAATCATATCATGTAAGGTAAATGTATTTATTCCAGGCTGAAAGTGTCACCATCATAGAACATCTACCTGTTTATCAGGCACAAAGAGATACCGTACAATAAAACGAAAATAAAGTCAAATTACTCACTCACGCACGATAAGAAAGCCTCTCGTCTCGTCTCAATGATGCTTGAACTCCAAGTTAGGGCGTATTTTTATATAAATACGCGGTTGAACACCAAATTGTGCCACTTTTGGGCCCAAGACGATGAGCTGAGGGAGGTCATTCAAACAAAACATGGCCATTAAAACCACATCCACTACACCAGGTGTGTTCAATGTGCGGCCCAGGGGCCATTTGTGGCCCACAGCTGTTTTTTTATTGGTCCACGGCACATTCTCAAAATGCAATTAACAGCATTTTGAGAATATAAAAGAATAAAGTCATAATATTACAAAGAACGGGGGAAAAATTCATAATTTTACGAGAATAAAATCATAATGTTATTAACAAATAAGGAAGTTTTACATTTTGGACAATTAGGTTGTGAAAAAGTTAGGATATCCGGAGAATAAAGTGAAAATATTACCACAAAAAGTTGTCATCTTAAGGGAAAAAAGTCATAATATTCTGAGGAAAGAATTGTCATTTTTAAAAGCATAAAATTTAAATATTAAAGAAAAAAATATGTTATTTTCTAAAGTAATATTCTGATGGACAAAAGAATGAAATGTTGTTGCAAATTTTGGAAAATTAGATGAAGGAAGAGAATAAAGTCAACATTACAAGAAAAAGGTGAAATATTTGGGGGGAAAAAACCCAACAGAAATGGAAAAACAAATAAAAAAGAAAAAAGTATCATTTAAGGAGAAAAATTCATCGTAATAATCCGCTTTTTCACCTTGGAAGATTTTCTGCTGGCTTCAAGACAGACGAGAGACGAGACAAGTTCTTTGAAAACAATGAGAGGTGCGATTTAATAAAATGCATGAAAGGAGACAAATCAATACAAGTTGAATGGACGGCTTCTAAAGACAGTGTCTAACATCTACAGGAAGAGATGTTGCGATGTAGGATGTGCGTATGTGAGGGGAGGGGTAGTCCTCAATGAGATGCTAAAGCTACCTTGAAATGTCCAGCGGCCCGAGACTGTTGAGTCTGAGCATGTGCAGGACTTGTTCTCGTGAGAAGAGGCCTCGGGCAGCTGATCATGTGTATCATAGGCGTGTGTAATTATAACTAATATTAGCACAAATCAAATGGAATAACATTTCATAAGTGCAATATAAAGCATAGTTTCTTGAAATACATCTAACTTAGCTCTTTACAAAATGTAAAATATCAAAGTGGCCCGTCCATGCTTGAAAGTTTGGACATCCCTGCCCTACTCCTCTCCTCCCGCTGTAGATCCCGCGTTCCCCGTTCACACACATACACAGATGTGCACTCTGTCACGGCAGCGATGATAAATTAGCGCGGCTGCTGCCGTGTGAAATAGGAGCCGGTGTCTGGGTGCAGAGGGCGATCCGGTGGACAATGCCAGGGATGAGCCACTGCTAGTTCAGCTGTGGAGGGAAGCTTTCGGATGGGACCGTGTCATGAGTTGGGATTGCTGCCAGAACGCTAACAGTATGTTGAGCAGTCCCTGGACGCTGCTTTACGTGAAGGCGTCAACACACCCGCGTTCTTTTCTTTCCTTTTTCTTTTTGCTGGTTAGTGCAACTCTTTGTGTTTATCTGGAGTATGATCACAACCTGTATCAATTTGTTTGCATGTCAGGGGGAGGGATCTGGAAGCAGCTGCATGTACATGTTTTCTTTTGTGTGTGTGTGTGTGTGTGTGTGTGTGCGTGTGTGCATTTCTTTTACCTGCAGGCTTTGGTTTGTGTGTGCAGACATGTGTTTCTCATGAAGTAAGGCCCATGCCGGGCAAATTAATTCTCAGAAGTTGCGTGGCGGGGGCTCTCCTTCCCTTTGAAATGGGGCATACGGCTCCCTGTAATCAATAAGTCAAGCCATCTTGGCTGCATGTTGCAACCCCCCCGGTGCACACATGAAGAAGCCCAATTTACTCATCATAAATTCTGATTCCCACAATAAATATGAGAGGAGGTCCCTCGGTATTAGAATATGTGGAATCTCAGGGGCGTTTGAAATGCCGACTGGCCCTCGCCTCCGCCTGCGGTTGCTTTGTTGGTCCGAATGTGCACTTTGTGTTGAATAATAATGACGCCTGGTGAAGAATATTTATTTTTGATCTGAAAAGATGAAAAATGCGAGTCCCTCGCCTTGCTTTCGCTCATACAGATGTCCAATCCCGTGTTGACGTTTGATGCATTTCATGTTTTCGTCTACCTTCTCTGTGCCCCTTGCGTCTTCGCTTTTTCTAATGAGGCTCGACAGGCACCTCCAGACAAGAGGTGACGTGCGCGGGCACAGGCATGTGACGTTCGGGGGACATGCTAATCTATCGGACAAGAGCTGTCTCTCTCTGTTTAAAGCCTGCTGTTTAAAGTCCATGCGCATGACAGTGACCCCAGGAGGGGGTTAGTGTGGTCAAAATGTGACACACCTACACAAGAGGGCGGGCGGGGCCTCGTGCATCTGTTCACAGTGGGACCTCCAAAGTTGAACAGGTTCTGGTCGACTTCCTCGTCGGTCTAATTTCATTTTTTCCTCACAGAAAAGATATAACACGGATTAATTACAGGCTCAAGGTACTTTATAATACAGCGAGATAAAACTACAATAAAGTAAAATTTGCAGACATGGAAGATATACAGTACAGTAATGGGAAGGAGTTTGCGTGGGATGCTGTCACCTCGGGACAAGTGTTTATAGTGTGTTTACAAAAAGCAAACCAGAACTAAATAAAACTACAATAATGTAAAAGTACTCACACTTTGAAGGTACGTAATGGATAGGTAACAGGAAGGAGCTTGTGTGCAACACTGTCACCAAATGGCTTCTTATATTGCTTCAATTATTACGTGTTTTGTAAAATATACAGAAAAAGCAAAACAGAACTAAGTAAAACTACAATAAAGTAAAAGTACTTACACTTTGAAGACACATAATGGATAGGTAACAGGAAGAAGCGTGTGTGTACTACCGTCAGTTATTGTTTCAATTATAAAGTGTTTTACAGTATGTCTGTCTGGCATTATAGCAAAACAGAACTAAGTAAAGCTACAATAACGTAAAAGTACCCACAATTTGACTCTTAATAACAGGAAGTTGTTTGATACTGTGACTTCAGGGCATTTTATATGTATTCAGGTTTCTTATAGTACGTCTGTCTGGCAAAAAAACCCAAAAAACTATAGCAAAAGTCAAATAGAACTAAATAAAACTACAATAAAATAAACATACTCATACTTTGAAGACATGTAGTGGATATGTAACAGGAAGGAGTTTGCACGTGATACTCTCACCTCTGGGCTTTTTATAAGTAAGCATGTGTTTTACAGTATGATTGTAAAAAAGCTATATAAAAAGCAAAACAGAACAAAATAAAACTACAACAAAGTAAAAGTAATTGCACTTTGAAGACACGTACAGATAGGTAACAGGAAGGAGTTTGTGTGGAACGCTGTCACCAAGTGACTTTTTCATAGGTATTGCTTCAATTATTATTAGAAGTGTTCAACAGCATGACCGTCTGGCAAAAAAAAAATATAGAAAAACTAAAGTAAACTAAATAAAACTATGATAAAGTAAAAGTACGCACAATTTCCAGCCACCGAATAGCTAGGTACAGTAACAGGAAGGAATTTGCATGTGATACTGTCGCCTCGGGGCTTTTTTTATAAGGTAATCATGTGTTTTACAGTATGTCTGTCAAACAAAACGAAATAAAACTACATTAAAGTAAAAGTACTCACACTTTGAAGACACGCAATGGATAGGTAACGTGAAAGAAAAAAAGTGCTATACAAAAATAAAGTAAAAATACTCAAACTTTGTAGACACATTGCATAGGTAACAGGATGGAGTTGGTGTGCAATACGGTCATCCAGTGACTTTTTACAGATATTGCTTAAATTATGACGTGTTTTACAGTATATTTAAAAAAAAAGCTACAAACTAAATAAAACTGCAATCAAGTAAAAGTTCTCACACTTTGAAGACACGTAATGCAAAGGTAACAGGAAGGAGTTTGTGTGTAATGCATTATTTTTCAGTATGTCTGTCTGTCAACATACTATAGAAAGAGCAAAACAAAATGGCAACAGCACTGACTTTTGATACTGTGTAATCTGAAGGTGAAGATTAACTCACCACCAAGTTTTGTTTGACTTTTGAGGCATATCCTTCCTGAAAATGTTGTCTCTTGCGGCATTTGACTTTGAAGTTTCCACTGTCGCTAAAAATAAAGACAGATGTGTGCACTAAATCTTTTCATTGTTGAGTGGCGTAGGCTATGCTCACAATTATTATTTTTTTTTTTACAAGCATACATTTTTAGTGGCGTTTTCACGCATGCTTGACTTTACATGAGTGCATGCGCAGATGCATAAATGTGGGTAAACATGATTTAATGCAACATGGCATCTCCCAAAAGTAGTGGTTTTGTTTGCTGGCGCATCTTCGCAAAGTTCTTCTGTTAGATACATGACATTTATGAGCCGTAACGCAGCCGCATGACAACACTACACCGTCTGGTGCCGACATGGCGACTGGAAGCAAGCCGCAAAACTCAACGCTCGTCTCACTTGAGCATTAAGATGCGCGGCCGGCTAACGAGAAGCAAACGGTCAATACTGATGTCCTCATCGGTGCGAAAGCATTAAGAGCGCTATTTCCTCACCTGTTAGTTACATGTGAGAAGAGCTAATCCATAAGTCTGCTCCTGAGTGGTTCATCAGCGAGCAACCCGGGATCAAATGTCACCAATTAAGAAGCCTAATTGCCTGGCTAATTGCGCTAACGCCCCATCTCGCGCACGATCACACATGATTACGACTCCCACACGCGCCGCCCTGCTAATTGTGCCCGTTTTTTAAAGCATGTGGTTTGATTGGTAAAACAATTCAGCCCGCGTGGTCAAATCATTAACAAATTACAATCAAACAGCTTTAGTGGTCAATTGCAGTGGTAGAAGGTGTGTTCTTCACGATAACTGATTAAACGTTTAATGTAATTACAACCTAAATCGTCTTGTTATCTCATTTGGTTGTAATGGTAGTAAATTCCCATATTGCAGCGCATGCATTTGATAAAGGCCCTGCTCTAAATGCTAAAATAGCCTGAAAATTTAGTAGGATGCATCTGATGAGAACTTAAATGATGAACATTTGTTTTGCTTTTGCTTTTTTTTTTGCAGCTTTTTTTCAACTGTTAATTCAGAAATAGTTGTACATAAACTTATTATCTTGGATTTTTATGATACATTACATATTTGACTATTGTTTTTATCTATAATAAACAATTCTCATAATGATAATAATAATACTAAGCCCAATATACTACTGCTACTATTAATATTAATAATAACTACACGCCTGCGGGTTTCGCATAGGACTCCAATATCCGTCCTTTAAAGAATTTGATCTCCATTAGAGAGATTATATTTGTCTCTGGTGGACTTTGCTTAAAGCTGCAAGCAGCACTGAATGGGCCTTTGCACCCCTATGCAACTCCGGGTTTCACGCAAGTCGGCGGGCACGTAAGACGCGGAGCCCGCAGGCTTTCATTCTCGTAATGTGAAGTGAGAGGTGGAGTAGCCCTGGGACAATGACAATTTTTTCTGGAAAATATGTCGATGCACAAATTATTGCCGATAAACGACATTATCGTCAACTTTGTTGACATTTATAAATCAGCTATGTGTGATGACGAGGTGGCAGGCTACCGGGCCTAATATGGCATGGTTCCGAGTGGGGTCCGTGTTCAGGACCACCAAAATATCAAATTTTCTACCAGTCCTGAACCCCCTGCAAATTTTGGTGAGTTTTTGCGCATGTTTAGTACCCCAAATGGGCAAGGAAAGACGAAGAATAATAAACACAACAGATGCAAAAGAGACTGCACCGTCTGTGCTTGGGCCCTAATCCCACTATAATGACAGAATTTTTACATTAATAACATTAATGCAATGTAAATTAATTTATATTGTGTATATATAACATTAATGTTCTGCATAACTGCATAGCTAAATTGTGGAAAAATAGTTTTTATTTTTAGCGTGGTGTTTTATTAACCTTGTGGAATTTTTTCTGCACTGTTTCCTACAAAATTCTCGTGAGAAGTCATCAGCTAAGCTAACAGAAGTGAGTGTTAGGAAGAGGAGGAGGTGTAGGTCTCGTGAAGAATGAGAGGAGATAAAGATCTGCTCCAGGGGCCTCTCCTTGCCTTGGCCCACAGGTCTGAAGAGCAGAGCAAATTGTGCCTGAAAGGAGATGATACTCATCGGAATGTTAATGGCGCTGAATATTTCAGAGGTGGGATCATCACACGGCAGAGGGGAGGAGGACGGGTGGGTGGTTTTCCCGAAAGCATGTAGCGGTTGAGGTTCGGAGTCTACTGTAGCTTGCTGTGTCCCAAAAAGACAATGTCATCACTCGCTTTGGATTACCGTGGCTTCCGAACGCCAGGTTACAGTCTCAGAACCTTGAGCAATAAACACAGATAACTGGTATTCCTTGTGGTTCTTGTAAAATATCATCTATCAAAAAAACATATGGTAACTTCAGTTATTGTGGCTATAAGACACAACGTAGAAGAGAACAATCATGGGAGCTATAAAATTAGGGGGAGTAGTGGGACAGCCCCAACCAACAGTCTATATAAACATCTGGCTTCCTAGCTTTAATTCAACCAAATGACTGCCTGGGTTAGCCTTGAGAGGAAGACACAAAGAGGGGGCTCTTATGAGCAGTGAGGATGCAGGAAGCTCGAAAAAAGGAGGAAGGGAGGAGAAAGTAAGGGGGTCTAAAATTAAGAGAATTATTGCATGTTCCCAGATGTGCACGGGGAGGACGACCTGGGAAAGTCAAAGTTGTCCCCCATCAATCATTCCCATATGCTCCCGGAGAAATGGATCCTGCAGGACACTTCATATTCTTCCTTCTGATTAGCTCATTTAAGAGATGGGGAGAAGAGGATGTGGGGTGGGGGTTGGGGGGGTGTGGTCGAGTGATGGCCCCAGTGTAACCCAAGCCCAGAGAGGGTTCAATGTCAAAATTAAACCTTGCTATTTAGGACTTCTGGGATTTGGACTTTACCTTTATTCTTCTTGAGTTGGCGTCAGGGAGTGAAGGCAATGTGTTCTTAGCACTGATCAAACGGCTGGCATTCACTCTCCTTTCTTAATCCATCTCCGCTCTCTTCTTCTTCCCGTCTCCAGACTCCGCTCACCTTTCTCTCTCTCAGGGCATCGGTAATTATCGGCGAGGTCTTAGTGACTCCAAATGAAATTACCATTTAAGAGAGAGCAAGGGGAGAAAGAGACATCCCCTTTGCCATAGCAAGGGGGGCTTAAGTGAGGCGGCTCGGGTTTCAGCTATTGATTTTTAAACTGCTACATCAAGAGTGTAATGCTTTCATAATTTCAAATAAACTGTCTGGTTACCAAGTACTAATGAGAGAAAAAGTGAAGGCGCACGGAGCGAAGTCGGTGGGTTGAATTTTAAGTGTTGACGCATGTAGCGGGAAATTAAAGTTACGCACCGGTCAGACAGAATGAGCCACGCGTCGATAAATACCAAGAAACTGCTGGTTTTATAGGAATACTGCGATACGTTTTCGCTTTTATATTGATTTGTGTGTTTCCGTCTCTTTCATACAGGCTTTTCCAAACTGCACAGTTCACATATCACTCTGTTGTCAATCAAAACAGCAGCACCCACCGAGGCACGCAAATTCCCACATAGATTTATTTAACAAACTTAAAAAAGTTTTCTTGGTTTGTATTTGAATTTCTGTTTCTTATTATAAGTGGGAGCTTACGTGCCTCAATGGGTGCTGCTGTTTTGATTGGCAAACTGTGCAGTTTGGGAAATCCTGTATGAGAAGGACAGAAATAGACTAATCAGTGTAGATGCCTGACTCAATCAGGTTTTTGCCATATTTTCTCATACAGTGGCCGGGGGTTACTTATTTATGAAACGGAAGAACGTCATCATCAGGTACATCACCAACTCAACAGAAGTAAACATACTGTACTGTTTGCCCTTCAGGAACAAAAAGCCAAATTACCGCAGTTCATAGTTGCTATCCTGCACACATGGACATCAAAGAGTTAACGCTTCCTATTTGAGCCCTGTCGCTACTCAAAACAGCAGCACCTATTGAGGCAGGTAACATCATCGGTGAATTCAAATGAGGAGTCGTAACCAACCAGGTACCTCATTTCATCGCTGATATCGCTCTCACACTTCATTTGTGAGCTTGTTTGAGGTCATCAAGACAGCAGCACCTACTGAGATGGTTAAGTGGAGCGTGTGTCTTTTCCAGGTCTGCACTGTGCTTGCTCCGAAATGTTGTCTGGGAACTATGCGGCTTATTGGTTTCTCTGCTTTTCTCCACAGCAGCTGCATATATTTTTTAGAAGCTTCATTTTCACTCGACATATATTCTAATACTACAAATCATTTTAACCAAGCAAATGCTAAAACTACTACGTATATACTAGAGATGCTTTCTTATCAATATTAGTGATGTGTGGATCAATACGCTTACGCTCTAAATTTGATTATCAAATCAAATTATTGATACTTTGATATTTCAGTCATTTGAGGTAATGTACATCATTAATACGAAGACAGTGAAAAATGTACTGCTGCTTCATTTTATCCTTTCCTCCTGGTTTCTTGGACCACGTAGCTATCAGAGAACTAGTCGGTGATCACCCAATTTAAAAGGTTTTCAAACTGTATTTAAAAAAGTAATAGCGAAATACAGTGCTGGACTCAACAAGGAAGATGAACGAAAAGTATATATAGCAGTTGCCCTCTAGAAAGTGACAAGTTGAAGAGAAAGTTAAGCTTGTGTGCAACTCAGTGCCTCTACTGTATTGTGTGTCTCCCAGTATCTTGCCATCAGTCATATGTAACTGTTGATATGTGAGTGTGTGTCAAGAAGGCCTTGTTTAATTTTTGATGCCGTTAACACACGATACCAGTCTGAAGTTTACTCAATATTGGATTGGAAATCAGTGGTATCGCACATCAGAAACCGATATCGTCCTGAACTTCATTATCAATGGCGATACAAACTGATGCCAATATTGGCAGCAGCTCTTGCCTTATAATATTGGTCGGCCGATATTATCGGACATCACTACTAATACAGTATGATATTGTTTGATATCATCCTCCCTAATAGACTAAATGACTTGAGTAAATAAAGCCCCTCTATGACATAATAGTAATCAGCACAGGTGATAGCTACTTATGTAAAGCCTACAGTGTGCAGTGATATCATTATTTTTCTGACATATCATATTGTCCAAAATGTGTTCCAGCTGCCTTTTGCGTTCTGCAGTCAATTTTCCATGCAGATGAGCCTCACATTGACTAACATATTTCGGTCCAATTGTAATTGGGAGAAAAGAGCCTGATAAAGCGCTACAATAAAGACTTTTTTTCTTCTTCTTTTTTGGATTACGAAAGCATAAAGCCAAATCTGTCTCGCTCTCTTTCTGTTTCCCACCACAGACCGCAGCCTGTTGGAGGCATCTTAGAAATCTCTTACATCTGGAGGAGCCATAATTCACGGGATTTGGCCTGACAGCCATGACAGGCATTGGGGCGGCCAGCAACAACTGTCTCCTGTGTTAGCAGCCGCGTGTGTGTGTGTGTGTGTGTCATCTGCGAGGCAATGAAGGCCTGACAATGTACACCATGTGAATGTACTTGTAACTGTTTATGTATGCAGGAATATCACACCCACACGGACCTTTAGTGGAGGAGATGACGGCCTTTTTTTAATTACTTAGGCGATCCACTCGGCAGACACTTCATTAGGTACACCTGCAGTCTAATAAAGCCAAGCAATCTAGTACAACTCCACTGCAAACTATAATAATACAAGTCATCAAAGGAAATACGCTAAATTTTGGCTTGGCATCACCGATACCATCAGCGATACTTTGGGAAATAATACACATAGAATATCAGTTGTCATATCAAACACCATAATTACTTTTTTACACTAAAATACAGGCTTAAAGTTCATTTTGACTTATTCGTTATGCAACTCATTCAATACCAAAGACGGATTGATACGTTTTTATAAACCCGAACGCCCCATCCCAACAACGTATTTTTACATCTTTTACGTTTTTTTGCGCAAGAGGCAAAAAGAGGCGATGAACCAACTCTCCACTAATGCATTTTCACTTCAGAGCCATTTTAAGCCCTAAAAACGGCCACAAGGTGGCAGAAGTGCATCCGGTAAGAGCGCGGCACAGATCATGTCCATGGAAAAATCACACGAGGTGGAAGTGGAGTGTAGCATGCAGAAGGTTACGCATTGTAGGGAAAATGTTATTTTTATGTAAAACAACATAAATTTTTTGTGTTGTTTATATTGGAATAGTTGAGCTGTCACAAAAGCACTGTATTTGTCTCAAAGTGAAAGTTATGCTTGAAATGTATCTTTTCACAAAAAATTGTTTTTCTCCCTTTTTTAGTCAGGAACTAATATTTTCCTGAAACGTACCTATGTTCTACTGCTGAATACTAAAGAACGGAAAAAGGGAGAAACAAACTTTTTTTTTCTGATGAAAGACGGGAGTCTAATCTTTCTTTCGCTAGGTTCCATGTTTATATTCTGTAGCCATGGAACACAAAACAAAAATCATCTAAAATGCCCGGTGCTGAAGGGATTGTCTTTTGAAAAATGGCTGGGATTATATGATGTATTTATTGTTATGCAAGGAAAAGTAGTTCCTGGCCACACAATACCATAAAGTCCAGGTAACACATTTAAAAGTGTATTTCTGAAATTAAATGATGTCAGGGGGTTCATTCTAACTCAAGCATGTCAAAATAACGATATTGTAATGTGAGAATCGATACTAGTAGTACGAACCCTAACCCGATGGATTCGTCACATAATGTACATAATGAGTTCGACTTTATTTTAATGCATTTTTTCAATACCATTTCCATTTTTGGGGATGAAATTTCATTTTTGCCTGCACTTAATGATATAAAATAAGTTAATTCTATTCATTAATAATGAAATTAGATTTTTATGTCCCCACCATCGACAATGAACACTATTATTTGTTTCAAGTGAAATGAATCCTTCATAGTCCACCACTATCGCCATAGTGATAATATATGTGTGATCAAATCTTCAAATAGAAAAGGCCCACATGTTTCTCCGCTTACATACATTTGCACCCTCGTAAACGTCCATGGCGTGCCAGATGCTCGCCGCGTCAGGCCCTAAATATTACACACGGACAGTAGCTATCGCTTCCAAGACTGAAATTCCACCTTCCCGATTCCTACGGTCAGCCTGCTAAGCCGGGCACCACGTGAACAGCCATTGTTAGAGAGAGAGAGGGGTCACGTATGCCCCACCTCGTCCGTCTCCCTTCCTGTTCATCGCTTTCACGCGTCGCTTTATGGCCCACTCCTACCACCTTCTTTTATTTATCTTCCATCTTGATGTTGTTTTCTTGCCGTGCCGACGCGCTTCCTCCGTCTTTGTGTCCCTTTTTGATTCCGGCCGCCGTGTCTCCTTTCTCCCCCACTCTTGTGTTTCTAGAAATTCATGTTGAGATTTCCCTCACATGTTAGATATAGATTTATGACCGCCCCCCACCTCCTCTTCATCCCGGCGGCCACTAAATTTGATACCATGGACTAAGCCACATTGTTTTCTTGTTTGGGCTTTTGGCTGTGGTAGTGTGACACTGGAACACGTGTGTGTTTGTGTGTAGCGGGAGGAGGGGAGGCGGGGTTGTGGCATGTATTTACAGGATGGGGGACTTTTATTTATATTTTTAAAGGGTTAGCATTGCATATGTGGTGTGAGCGTGTGTGTGCGTATGTGTGTGTGTGTGTGTGTGTGCGTGTGTAGGAGATTGAAAATGCCTGTAGGTGCACGATAACAATGGCCAACCCTCGTTTTTATTTTTGTACTTTGTCTTTTATTTGACATTTACTTTTTTGAATTTCTTTAGTTGAATTTATATTTATTTGTATTTTTTTTGGTTGTTTTATTTTATATTTACTTTGATTGATTTGCTTATTTTATTTCGGTAACTGTTTTCTTATTTGCTACATTCAAACTATTCACTAAAACATGTGAATAATAAGCATCCTTCTCTCTTTCCAACATGGATACACGATTGGCACATTTAGTTTTTAATTTCCTTACGTTTAGTCAACATTTATGTTGTTTCATATCCTTAGTATATATAATATTTTTTAAATACATTTTGTTTAATATCTTATTTTTATGTTTTTATTATTGTCTTATTTCTTTTTTGTTTAATTTAATTTAATTTTTAATAGGTCGTATTCAACCACTAATTACTTTTATTTATATTATGTTTATTTTATATGTAATTTTTAATGCATTTTTATTTATGTTTTTTTCATATTTTGTTTGACATTTCCTGACTATTTTTTATTTTTATTTTTCTTAGTTTAATTATTTATAGGTTGTATTCAACTATTTTTTTGTTATGTTTTATATATATTTCCTTAATTTTTATTTATGTATTTATTTTGTTGCCTGGTTTTTATTGGTTTATTTTGTGCTTTTGACGACTAAAAATGCCATGCTTTTTAAGTGAACAAAAGCAGCATAGTTATAATGTAATCTGACATATTAAGAATTGTTTTGACAAGCACATTCTTAAAATATGACCATATCATTTTTGGACTATCGGAACATTTTGCTCCGAGTTGATCTCATCCGAGTGTCATAATTCTGTTCAGCTGTTGAAATGATTAATGCCATATCGTATTTTTAGGTGGATTATGCATGGAAGTAATAAAATATGGAATATGTTATGTTCTTGTTGCAAATATACACAAGTAATAGAATAATAAAGTCCCACACAAACAGGTGAGCGCTCTGTGGATGTTATTATTTCTGACAGTAGTCACTTTCACAGGTGTCTGTCCTCTCGCCGTGCATATTTGATTTGCTGTAGGTGGTATTTGTTGTGTATTTATGTCTGTTTGTTTGAATCCCTCACCTTTTTCCACAACTTGCAACAAGTGGGGCACAGAAAAATGGCACCGAGCATGGTAATATTGTTGTTTGGGAGGTACAAGGTGGAATTTGCCGTTTGATGTTTGGCTCGGAGGAAATGCACAAAATAAAAGCCTGGTGAGATAAAGTGAGTGTGTGTGTGTTGCCTGGAACTATTTATCTGTCAGTCAGCGTGTGCACATTGTTTGTGCTGGTGTGTGTGTGTGTGTGTCCGCATGCACGTATAAAAGCCGTATCATGCTTGAGATCAAATGGTGTATGAAGGAGGAGAATGACAGAAAGAGGAGAAAGTGATGGCTCTTTAATGTTACCTAGCCACTCTCCAAACCCAAATAGCAGACCAGGAACACACAGAATAGGCGAGTGTGTTTTTAGGGCTAAAGGAGTGACATGAAACACTTATGTAGAAAAGCATCGAACATGACGTCGGCTTTGTAAGAGAAGGGGAAAGTGTCTCACCAAAACATCGAGAAAGAGGAGAAATGACACACTTTGCTGCCTAAAATACACTGGAATCTCCAAAATTGAGCACAATCTGTCAGATTGAGATCAATTATACTGCAAATAATAACAACAATGTCAAACTATCACCTTTATATACTGTAAAGATGTTATGTATTTCAATATAACCTTGTTACGTATGTTGGAAGCAAACCAAACCTTTGCCATTGCCTTTAAGTAACAGTTACTTCCACAACTGTATAAAAGTGTAAAAAGAAGTTAACCCCTGCAATACTAAAACACACTATTAACTTATATCAGCTAATTAGCACCTCACAAATCTCATATTAAACATCATACAATAACACGCGAGCATAAAGCAGTCAGCCACTAGTTACCAGCCAAGTGCGGCCCTCGGCATGCTTTAAAAAATAATGATAAATTACAGTAAATGCATTTCAATGAACACGGTCCACATCACAAGCTAAGACGGAGAAATAGGGACACGCTTAAAAATACTAGTTATTACAAAAAATGTATCTGTTGTGCGATAGATAATGCATCACAAAGCTGAGATTAGGGCTGTTTTATGACTATATCATTAAAAGACATATATATATTATTTTGAAAAGTTTATTATTATATATTTTTAAATATTTTTAAACTATATTTTTTATATTTGAATTTATTTTTTATTTATTTTTTACATTTTTTATATTTTAACCATTGTTTTAATATTTTTATTGTTACATATTTTAACATGTTTTAAACATTTTTTATGACTATATATTTTAAATCTTTTGATTGAATTTAATTTAATATATGTATTATACGCAGCGCAATCTCGGTTTTCATCATGAATTCATTGTAAAACGTGAAAAAAGAACTCACAATTTTTCCCCAGAAGAAGTCATGTAAATCTAAAAATCCGTTCCAGACACCCCAAAATAGTAACAAAAAATACACTTTATAGACAGTAATTAGAGTTTACATGCAGAAAGCAACGCAAAATAATTATGGTGGATATGAATGGATGGAAATGATTGTCGTGTAGATGCATTTCTCACCTGCATACAGATTAGCTTGTTAAGTGCAACATTGAACAAAAAACAAACATTTTCAACAAAAATGGAATCGTGCAAAAAACAATTGCCACTGGACTCTATTCTTGTCAAAAATCACAAACAAATGGGACTCAAACGTGTCCTTTCAAGCACATGGAAATGGCAACAAAAACAGTTACCACAATAAAACCACATTCTTGGACAATGTTGTTTATGACAACTGGAACATTCATTCTACCAATCGTCGTATTTTTTTAATTAATTACTGATACATGTGAATAAGAAAGGTCCTCTGCTCCTTCCAATATGGCTACTGTACTCCCTCTCTCTCGTTCACACACGCACGCACACACATCCTCTGCATTCCTCTCCTCCTTGCAGGTCGTGGCCCCATGTCTCACTCTCCCACTCTCCTTACCAGGAAATTAACCTTGACATTTCCAGCACATAATTCCCTCTAATAAAAACCAGCAGCGTAAATATATGTTTATATATAAACAAACGTGTCAAATATTCACAGAGGCGGCGACAAAAAAGGGGCCCGCATATCAAAGCTTGAGGCTCGGCTCGGCTCGGCTCTGGATTTTTTTTTTTTTCTTTGCTTATCTGCCATCGCAAGCCCCCATGCAAGGATCAAGTTCCTGCTAACAGTAGTTTGTGTTGGATTGTTATATTGTTACATGGCAGGCATTGGTGTGGATAAAGGACCTAAACGAAATGATGAGGTTCCCCCAAAGTAAAAATGTTTTCTTGATCATTGGTTTATGTACAGTACTGTATGTGTCAATCTTAATGAGGTTCTAGCTTGGATAGTGGGCATGTTTGTAACCACGGTGGTGCCAGTAGTCTGTTCATGTGCTAACTTATGTATTATGCTTGCGATCACATTGTTAGGAATGGAATATTTTCCCCCCTGTTTTGGATTACATATTTGCGCTTGTTCACCACAGAGACAGGAGACACAATCACAAGGCCTTTCACTTGGAACAAGCACAGCCTGTTCTCTTAGTTATCTCGCATACACACACGTAGTTTCATTATGAGTCACCTTCCTGTTTCTTGTCAAAGATGCTCAGCCACCTAGCCAAGACTGGCTGAAACCAGATCAGACCAATACACCAACAAACAGTCAACAGGGAGTTTCCTGATCATTGGGACCGCCTCTCAGTTTCACTTTCAAAAGACTTTGGCTGGGTGGCTGACCGCTCTCTCCAGTGCTGGCATTGGAATTGCTTGTGTTCATTCAGAATAAATTATTAAACCTACGTTTTGACTCAGATAGTTATTTAACAGTTGATAGAATTAAAGAAACCTTGTTAAAACGGCTGGACCGACGAGTGTTCACCTGCCTGCAATCTTTGAGGCTGTATTGACTGTCGAAGCGAGTTCGTCCTCAGCCAAACAAACAGGGTGCCGCCATCTTGCGCTGATGTATGTATGTATGTACTGTATATATAATGTGTGTGTGTATATATATATATATATATATATATATATATATATATATATATATATATATATATATATATATATACAATATGTACAGTAATCCCTCATTTATTGCGGTTAATAGGTTCCAGACCTGGCCGTGGTAAGTGAATTTCCGCAAAGAAGGATTCTTTATACATCAAATATTTTTGTAGTTCGAGCATAGAAAACCTGTTTACAACCTTCTAAATATGTTTTTTAACATTATTAGAGCCCTCTAGACATGAAATAACACCCCTAAACTCGCCTTTATACTCATATTACCCAATGTAGTAGACATAATAAGACATATAAGGCATAAATAAGACATAATATAGACTCGCACATTAGCATTGGGAGAGTTCCTTGTTGTTGTTCCTTTTTTACTTCCCGTTTCTGTACAGTACTTCCTGCGGTGGCTATTGTCTCACCAGTGTAACATTACTGACACCCAGTGACCAGTGTAGAATGCTACATATCATCTTTGAATGTGTCTTCTGAATGTCTTATATTTGTATTTTAATTCATGCTTGAAAATGCTTCAGTTAGGCAAAAAAAAATACATAGAATTTGCTTAAATAAATATATTTTTTAAAATAATAATCAGCCATTTGAAACCCTGAAAGAGTGAGGCTGTGAAATTCGAAGCTCAAAGCGGGGAGGGATTACTGTATATACAGGTAGTCCTCTGGTTATGATGAGTTCCGTTCCTAGACTGTGATGTCAGTCAAGTTTTAGTGTGAATTCTACCTAAATTATTAAAATAATGAAAGTCCGATGTGGCTTAGTTATGACATGTTCAAGAATGCCATCTATATCCGTCATGATGGTCTGAGCTGCTTGAAACGAGCATGCAGGCAATGCTGATTTCTCCACTGAGCGTCTTATGATGTCTAATTGCGATTTCACTTTCCTTTTCGTGTATGTGCCGCCCCCAGTAGAGCCTGCCTTATGTACACGCAACACAATATTTTCTTGAAAGTACATCTGTGCAGCATGCTTCTTCCCCGCTGTGCTATGCATCGACATCCACTAACAACTATATCTTCCTACACCAAGCAGATATCAACATTTTTTGTAATGGATTATGCCCTGTTTGAGACAATGTCTGCATGTGGCCAACTGAGCATTTTGACTCCATATATCTGCACGTGTGTGCGCCGCTAGAATGCCCCCATCGTAATGGGATGACAGTGATGCGGATCCAAAATGGATGATTTTAGTATCTGGACACTGGGGGGGATGCGGTCAGGGGACGAGGGATGCATGTGGGCAGGTAGTGATTGTATAATACCATCACGGAACGCCATCACTCCCCATCTGACCATGCCTCATTTTAGGGCAACGGAACCACACAGGGAAAAAGGTGCCGATGGCAGATTATTCAAACTCGGGGAAAAAAAAAAATCACCCCTCATGTTTTTATTCATACCTGCACCACAAACAACAACAGAATTTGATTTCCAGTGTAAATATTCTGGATCGATACTGAGATAGAATGTATTATTTCTTATAATGTGTGCATCAGCATAGGGAATCCTATTTTTGACAAGAACGATACACCGGGACAAGAAATTGACTCATAATTAGGGACGGACATGCGATTATGTTGAATGTTCTTAAAACCAGTTTCGACCCCGGTGGCGCATGGGAAAGAATAAAGCTGCCACAGCTTGGAATGAATCCCTGTTCTTTAGTCCAGTGACCAACACATGTAGATATGGAAGATGTCACATAGATTTCAAGAAAAAACTGCATCTCAGCTTTGCGATATACGTGAAAAAGCCTAGTATTAGTATGAATTTAGGTCGTTGCTCTTTTTTCCGCATTTCGGCTGTTGTTTTTTTTTCCAAATATTTCAGCTTTCTTCTTAAATAATCTTTGTGAAATTTCTTTTTGTAATATTTTGACTTTATTCCCGTACTATTATAACTTTTCCGCAATCAAAATTTTCAAATATTACAACTTAATTTGTTTGTTTGTTTCTTTTACTGATATAATATTGCAACACTGTGCTACAAAAATGACATTATTTTTCCTGATAATATTGCAAGTTTCATCTTGTAAAATTGCGTCTTTTTTTTCTTGTTAGAATACAACCTGATTCTCGTAATATTTTGACTTTATTCTCGTAAAATTACAGCTGTTTTTTCCCGTTTCTGCTGTTGTTTTTAAATTTTATTTTCCAACCATTTTTTTGTTGTTATTATGACTTTATTCCCATAGTATTTTGTGTTTATTCTCATAAAATTATAACTTTTCCGCAACCTCATTTTCCAAAAATGACTTCATTCATGGTTCATTGTTTTGTTTGTCTCTCATAATATTACAACTTAAAAAAAATTATGCTACTAATAATATGATCATATTTATATTATATATTTACATATTATTCTCATAAAACATTCTCTTAATATTTGGATTTTATTCTTGTAAAATTATGATTTATCTTTTTTTGCTTATTTACCATTCCAGTTACGTACCTAAGAATCCAATCCAATCCAATCCACTTTATTTATATAGCACATTTTATAAACACTGTTTCCAAAGTGCTGCACAGACTAGCAAAACCATAAATAATAAGTAAATAAAGGAATGTAAATGTAAATAATAAGTAAACATTACGACAATAAAAACCAAAAGATCAAATAGAAACAAAGAAACGTCCTACAATAAAATATTTAAAACAAGAAATCGAAACAATAAAAGCCAAAAGTCCAAGAAGTAGGTAAAAAATAAAAAACTAAAATAAATAGAACCAATAAAAACTTTAAAAATAATAAAAGACACAGAGGACCACACGACTCACGCCGAGTTAAAAGCCACAGAATAAAAGTGGGTTTTAAGACGAGACTTAAAGCTTTCAATTGTGGGGGACGTTTTTACATGAGGGGGGAGAGTGTTCCACAGCTTTGGGCCGACAACAGAAAAGGCCCGGTCTCCCCTGGTCTTAAGTCTGGTCTTAGGCACCACCAGTTGGAGCTGGCCTTCGAACCTCAAAGTGCGCGCTGGAGTGTAAATTTGGATGACGTCCGAGATGTACTAAGGGGCCAGCCCATTCAAGGCCTTAAAAACAAACAATAAAATCTTAAAATCAATTCTAAAACGCACAGGCAACCAGTCTAAGAAGTCTAAGAAGAAGAAGAACCACATCCATGTTACAGTCAAGGTCAAGGTGAAATTGATTTATATAGCACATTTCCAACAGTTCAACTGCCCAAAGTGCTGTGCAAAGCCAATAAAAGACAAAAACTACACAATAAGCATTGCCAGTGATAAAAACAGTACATGTAAAAACCACAGCAAGACAATACACAAAAAATAATAACGCTAATAAATAAAAATACAGACAATGCCCAGCTTAACCTGTGTGAAAAGCCAGTCCATAAAGGTAAGAAGACTTCAATAAGGATTTGAAATGCTCCAGCATTTGTGCAGCTCTAATATTTAGGGGCAGGCTATTCCAAAGTTTAGGGCCTGCAACAGAAAAAGCCCCGAAGTGGAAGTTTAGATCTTGGAGCGGTTAAAAGCATCTGTGAGCCGGACCTTGTTGTTCTAGCAGGGACATAAGTCAGGCAAATAGGAAGGAACAGATATAGCCAGTGTAAGGAGGCCAGGACTGGGGTTATACGTTCCCGTCTCTTAGTACCGGTTAAGAGGCGGCCTGCTGTGTTTTGAACCAGCTGGAGACGATGTTTAGAGGACTCATCCGGACCACAATACAAAGAGTTGCAGTCGTCCAACCGGCAGTAATGAACAAGTGAATAACATGCTCAGAGACATCAGCGGGAAGGTAAGGTTTCACCTTAGCTAACTGTCTCGTGGAAAAAGCGAGATTGGACCACCTCACCTGTTTACAGAGTTTAAAAGGGCCATCAAGAAACACGTCAAGGTTTTTTTACATGTGCTTGGCAGTATGAGGATAATGGGCCCAATACACTGTCAACATCATCTAACAGAGCTGCATTGCCAAAAATAACAATTTGTGTTTTGTTGTCATTCAGCTACAGTATACAGAGTGCGATATCATTAGCTTGTTATCATTGGACATATAGCAGCAATCAATTTCACACAATCCTCCAAATTCTTAACGATCAATCGATTAATGGACTGTGATGCCCATTCATCCAGTTTAGATAAATAAGCCTCTGCAAGTGGGATGTCACTGTACGTAAATGGTTGTCTCATGTCTCTGGCTACAGAAGCAACACCTCTGATCATTACGAGTGTAATGGCATCTCCATAGCGCAGTCCGGCTCTAATCACTCTCCCTTCCTGCTGGGGCGGTGTCATATCATGTGATGGTAACTAGGAAGAGGTACATGTACCTCCTGCCGATTACATGGCTGCTGTCTCCACGGTGACAGAGGCCCTCGCTGTTACAAGCGGATCTCGGTGCGACTTTAGGTCTTTAAACGTGATGTTTGAATGGATGGACTGGACTGGCAGACGGAGATCAGTGAAATAAAGCAGTCTATTCATGCAGGGCGCAAAATAAAAATATACACACATGCACTGTGAGCATGGGAGGAAGACATAGAATTGACAAACAAAACAAGTAAAAAAAGTATACAGTGGTTTATAGATTCACAACACAGGATCGGCTTTGAGAGCATCAAGAGGTTCAAGGCAGTGAATTTTATATGACTTCTATGGAGTTTAGACTGTGGATTGCTATTCGGGAAGAACATTGGATTCATCACATATACATGACTATATGGATTTGTTTGTGCACTTCCTTCAGTATCAGTGTCTTCATGCAAGGCATTCATGCTTGAACCGTACACAAGCCTCCAGCTAGGTGTCAGTAATGATCAGACGAATCAACAGGCTGCCTGTTTAAGAAGAAGAAGTACACAGGAACACCGGTGTGCAGAGCTGACAGGGGATGAGCGATGGAAGAGTTTCTGACAGAAAACTAAAAGCAAATCACTGGTGTAAGCTAATGCTTCTACTCCTGATCCAGGGTGAAAATTGGCCTCTTCATGAACCCCGAGTATGTTACCTGTGCTATTATTTTACTGACAAATCAATCACATGGTGGTGCTGTTGTGGGATTGACTTGAAATTTCCCACACGGCTTTCCCGCTGTAACTTTCTGGTGTTTTGCCCAATCGCCCCAAAATTTGGTGTGCACCTTTAGGGAACTGACAAGCACATGGCTGCAAGATTTTAGCACCATTGGTTGACAAACATGGTGGCCATCAAGCAAAATGTATTTGTATTACCAACTAATTACCCATAAGTCACTGACCATATGTCAACATTTATAAAACTTTAAAAAAAATATATTTGACTAACATGTATGGTATGGTCTTCCAAAGCATAGGGAGCCCAATGGTGGGCACGACTCATTTGCAGTCATGTGGTGGTTTAATACTTGAACATAACTGTAAGTTTGTGTTAAGTAGAAAAAACACATGCATAAAAAATAGGCAGTAAACCATAACTCTTAAGCCAAAGCCCTCCGACCACCCACCAGTCAGCACCCAGAATAAATCAGGAGGACAATGGCTTATATGTTTCTATATAGTGCAGGAGATGACCAGACTTATGCTTATTTATGGTAATGTGACCGACTTGGATAAACTTCCTAAATTTGAAGATCCGTGTTTAGCCCCAGGGCTGATACTCTGCATTAAAGACACAGAATACTGCAGTAAAGCTTTGCCCTTTTAGCTGATTCTTCGTGTAATGGTGGCTTTTCAAAAGAGTGTAATTAACTCCAATGAAAATTAGAAAAAATGAAAAAAACTATAGCTGCGTTAAGATACAGTTAAGATGGAGAACCAGGTGAGGAACTGAGTCAGCTATAATGGACACAGTTGACATAAAGCAGCCAATCATCTTTGAAGGTTTAGGGGTGTTTTCCGGAGATTACCTCATCCATACACACTCCAAGGCTACATCGGACATACAGGGTTGCAGAAAAAACATCCCTGGCATTAATGGACTAAATGAAAGACAATTTTGACAAGTGGATGTCATTGCGTCGAGCAACAGGGGTCATGATGGATCGTCATGTGAAAAAATGAGGACACCCCCATGATCTACTACTACAGCATTTGGCAAAACATGTCTGTGCTATTATTTTTCTGACAAATACACCACACCAAAGTCGGATTGACTTGAAATTTCTCGCACAGCTCAATGTGCCGTACTGTACACAACACCCACTGTGACTTTGGTGTGTTTTAAATGAACATTAAAGTTGGTACACACTTTTACAAGTCTGACAAAAATATGCAGAGACGCTTTTCTGTACAGAACATGCACTGTTTATGGGGCCTCCTGATCTATGGGAGGAGCCATTTTCCGAGGCATGAGGCATAGAACATCAAGTCAGCCTGATGCAGGTGAGAAAAAAGACAAATAATATGACACCACAGCAGAATAAGATAGTAATGGCAGAATTCACCCACTCACCTGTCAGTCCCTGGTGGTGTAATGGTACAGCTGCTGCCTTTTAAGGCAGAGGGCGTTCCATCCCAGGCCAGGACTGTTATTTTTTTAAATTTCAGTTTTCAACCATTAAAAAATATATGCTTAATGTGTATGAAATTTGAGCATGATTGGTTGGAAAACATGGCTGCCATCAAGCAAAACGTCTTTGCAGTCATTGACCATTTTTTTCTTTAATTTTTACTATAAAATTTTTAGGATATCAGTATTACAAGAATGGAATTGTTAGATATTATTATTTATATCTTTAGATTCAGTCTATTAGCTTAGTGCATTATCAGTCGAATAGCTTGTCATTGAAGGCCTTGACACACACTCATATAGCACAATCAGAGTTGCACAACACAGAAACATGACTCGTGAAAAAATACTGGGACAAGAGGCAAACACACAACAGGTGCATTGTTCTGTCTCTCCCTCTCTTTCACACAGCAACACACACAAGCTTAACTTTCACTTTCCCTTTCTCGAGGTGTGCAACTGCTTTATATGCTCTCTGTACTTTCATTCTGGGCTCTTTGTCGACCTTCCTCGTTGATGCTAGAGTCTAGCGCTGTAACCAAATATATTGCTCTTATTTTTTACACCTTTTGACTACTTCTGCGATAACAATATGGTCCCAAGGACCAGGAAGAAAAGCTAAAGAAAAGAAATAGCTTTTACACTCGCAGGTCTTTACATGCCTGTAGATTGGATAAGGGTGATTTTTTTCCATGGTTGCGATAGACAAAATGTGCAGTTCCATTCAAAAATAGGGTGATACATCAATTATGTCTGTTCTGTGCATGTATAAGAAAATCTACCGCCGGTGCTGCTAAAATAACTCCATAAACACAACCACAGTCGTAAAAATAAACCAGCCCACCTTGTGTCTAGCTGCAAGCGTCTTCGCTTTTAAAACTAAGGTTTGAGCGTGCAAGAAAATTCCCAGCATGTTGTAGAATACAGATATCCTTAAGCAGACAATTTTTTTTTTTTTTTTGATGTATAGACTCCTGCCAGTGAATTGTACAGATGAGACACTTAAGGCAAGACAATAGTGTTATAGATTGTGGCAAGAGTTAAATCAATAGACCTTCTGAGGAGTAACAAGACACCCGGTAGCTAGTGCTACACATACACACAGGAGGGGTTGGAAAACAAATGAGGACTGGCAGACGGAGGCTAAGACCTCAGTGTCACTGACTCGCCATTAGATGTTAGTATGTATGTAGGTGTGTTGTGTGAATGTGCATTCCGGGCCTACCAGGAACATGTGTTATGGATGTGTGTGTATGTGTTTGTAAGGCATAAGCAAGAGCAGATACCTGTGTTTCGGTTGTACTTTTATCTCTGCTTCTTGGCCCTGTAATCTCCCACTGGGCATCAAAGCAGAGCCCCATCACTAGCTCTACCACACCCCTATATATCCCCCAGATCCCTGTGTGTGTGTGTGTGTGTGTGTGTGTGTGAGAGGGAGAACAGAGACAAAGGAGATTGAGAGTGGAGCAGAATATGTTGAGAGAGAGTGAGAGAGGAAGGGAGATAGAATTAAATGAATCAGGATTGTCTTTTTTTTCCAACAGGCAAGGAGAGTGAAGGCTTTGCATGCAGCTTTGGACCTTCACCTCGCCATGGCTGTCATCCAAGCACCTCTCCAGGGCAGCTTCCACTAACCCCCTTTAGGTCCGACTCCCTCTTACTCCACCTCCGCACCTCCACTGTCTCTTCCACCTCTGATCCAGGATCAGCAGTTCCTGAGGCCATGATAGGTGTCAAGGTCCATTAACCCCGAGCAGGTCTTATCATATTCATCTAGAAGATCACAGATTCAGATTTATCTCTGTTTTTATCAGATTTTTGGGGCTTTGGAAGGCTGCCGGAGATAAGACGGAGGTTTGTGACAGACAGCCCCGAGAAGCGGGTTCAAGTGCATAACTATGCATTGGTCATGTGTGCACTTTAGCTCCTCTAACACACACACAGACATTAGCAACACTAGCATAGCATAGCATATGTGAGCTACAGTAGTAACATTACAGTCACATTTTAACAGAACATCATGCTAGGTTAACCTCTTTGCTGACTGACGCATCGTTGGCGGAGTTCCAACCTTTATTTTAAGATGTGTAGCGAAGCCTGAATTTTTCCTGTGTGAAGTGGTGGGCGTATACACTGGGTGATCTCATCTAGCAAGGGTGTGGGTCGGAGGAGTTATCATGTCCATGTCCAAATAAACACGCCCTCATTCTTTTGGTGTTACAGTGGAACCTCGGTTTTTGTCATTAATCCGTTCTAAAGGGTCAGACAAAAACCAAAATGTACAAAAGCCAATCCATCAACGAGTTTGTTAGGCGCACTGCTTGGCCATACGATAACCGAGACAGTGTGCAAAATCCCCAAAATATTTTAGCAATCATTTTTGTGGAAAGCCATCCATCCATTTTCTTCCACTTATCCAGGTCTGGGTCACGGAGGCAGTAGTCTCAGTCTCCGGCCACCTCTTCCAGTTCCACCAGGGGGACACTGAGGTGTTCCAAGGCCAACTTTGAGACCTCCAGCGTGTCCTAGACCCTACCTCAGGGCCCCCTTTGGCTGGGCATGCCTGGAACACCTCACCAGGGAGGCACCTCAACTGGATCCTCTTGATGTAAAGGAGCAGCAGTTCTACTCTGAGCTCCTCCCACATGATATGCTTTTCACCCTATGTGTTAGGGTGAGTCCTACCACCCTTTGCAGGAAAGTCCTTACTTGTTCTTTTGGTCGCTACCCAAAGCTCATGAGCATAGATGAGGGTAGGAACATAAATCGACCGGTAAATGGAGAGCTTTGCCTTTGTCTTTGCCAGCTCTTCACTTCAACGGTCCGGTACAGGAGATACATTACTACAGATGCTGCCTGTGGATCTCCCAATCTAGCCTTCCCCCACTCGTGAACAAGACCCCGAGATACTGGGGCTAGACCTCACTCACCCCGCCCCACCACCACCACAACCACACACACACACACACAGCCTGATGAGGACATCAGGACCACATCATCTTCAAACAGCAGAGATGAGAGCCCAAGGCCTCCAAACTGGACACCCAGTCGAAAGCCAAATGTTACGAAAACCCGGGCGTACAAAAACCGAGGTTCTGCTGTATTTATCATCTCGTGTCTCAATACCAGTGTTGTTTTGAGTGGAATAATGCAGCCTGGATTAGCTGTACCATAGTGGAGGTCTGCGTTTCAGGTTTTCCAAAAACAGGTTATGGTTATGCCGTACAGTAATGGTGCCTGTTTGTTAATCCAAAATCAATTCCACATAATCAACCTAACTTGTGATTACAATGCCCATCACTACAATAGATAATGTACAGAATTGAAGCTATTGTCCAATTCTGTAAGGCTGGAAAGGTACCGGAGTGTTTGAATGACACTGTCAAGCCCGTCGGATGACTTCGTAATTCATTTAACCCGTCTGCATCTCCTGACTTTGCATTTTATGTTGTTGTTCTTTTTTCCCTGACATCCACCACCTCCTCTCCCAGCTGATTTCCACCACTAAAATGTAGCCCACTTAATCTAATTCAGTGAACAAGCACCTCCTCACAAGACCTTTAACCCCCAACCCTGACCCACAGCTGCTGTCCCCCATCCACTGCTCCAGAACCACTAATAAATTATTGCTGACTCATCATGATCAATGACGGGCAATCAAGATGACATTTAGGGTTCAGGACACATGGCCAGAGTGTAGAGCCCATATAGCGAGCTGATGTATATTCATACTGTCTATGCTCATGGTTTTATTTGTTTTGGATATGCTTAACGAGTGTTAGATGTCATCATATCCCAGCCTTTCTCATATCCCAGCAAGTACTGATAGATTGTTCAATAACTACTGAGCCACTGTGTTGAAAAGTTCAAAAATTCTCTTTATGGTTATCTTTTAGATGAGCGTCATTATTGGATGTCTGGGACATTTTGCAAGCCAAACCTTATTTAAAGGAACAGTGCACTATAAAGCAAAATGTGGCCGTTTGAAAGAGTGGGGATTATAAAGTTAAATGGATTGTGAATCTATAAAGGAGATTTGTAGACAAGAGGACTGCGATCACTGCTTGTTTTTATTTTTCATATTCAGACACCCCCACCCCCACGCACGCACACAATCACACACACACACACACACACACATACACACATGCTTAGATATCTGCTGCAATCCACCCCTCATCAACATCCTTCTTGGAAAATCACTGCAGCTCTGAAAAGTCATTTCACCCGCAGTACCAGCAGGCCCTTAAAGATTCATATTCCTATTTACTGTCTCCCTCTCTGCTTGTGCACACACACACTCTCACAGCAACACAACTGCACACACACACATAGCAGCACCAACTAACCCAGCAGGGTTAGGTTCATGAATAAAGGAGGGAATTAGAGCAGACCTGGAGCAGTCAGATAGAGAGCGAGGCAAAAGGAGACAGAGAGCTATTAAATTGTATGAAAAGTATCGGAGGGAAGGGGCAAACCTACTTGAAGGGAGGCATAATAAGTGGATATCAACAAGGAGGGAAAATTCAGAAGGAGATAAGAGGGAGAAAGGAGGGGAAGGTGATAATATAAACAGATAGAACAACGTATACTTGCTTGTCTGTTAGATCAAAACTAACGGAGTACAATACAATGCAATAAATCCTCTTTATTTTGGGATTACAATGTTCAGTTTTCATGTATGCCTGCTAGTACAATATTTTTAAAGAGTGAAGTTCATTGCTAGCCTTGGTACTTGAAAGAATTGATATGCGAGTTACATTTTGTTTTCTTACATTACCTTTTATTTTTACTTAACTTTTCCACAGAAATACGGCCTGCAAATTTGTGGATTTTTTCTTTCAAAAGATATGTTTTTTCACAAAATAGGCCGTTTTTAGTTCAATCGAATCGGCTCTCTTTGAAATGAATGACAGGAGCCGGCTCACGTTGTTGGGATTAGTTTTTTCCTTGTCTTTTTTTCTGTTAAAGTGTGACGCCATAGGGCAGGGTTCAACATACACAACACACCGAGGAGGAGTCTTTGAATGCCAATCTTCAGTAAAGACACAACTGTTACCTGGATGCTGCTTTTTCTTTTTGTTTTGCACTTTTTACTTTATGTTTTGTTGTGGGGCGTTTTGGTGATGTTGTGTTGCTTGAATGTAAGTAGTTAGAAATTTGCATGCAGAGATTTGACCATGTCTATTGAGATGGGTCTTGTATTTCATAATATTATATCTTTTGTAGCTGTTCATCGAGGATTTAAATAAATCCATTTAAATAATAAACATTTGATATGCTGTATTTTTTATATTATTTCCTCTTTTTTTACACAATACACATAATTTGGTTATAAATTAATTTAAGACAACTACAAAGTCTGAGGAGCCACTTGGGAGCCTGAAGAGCCGTCTCTTCTTAGTGAACGGAACCAAAATAACCGGTTCTCTAAAAAGACCCGGAATTTCCATCACAATTACAGACTCTTGTGCTCCTATTTTGACACTCTACAAGCACCGTCGAACCGGAAGTGCCCGATCTCCGGTGAAAATTAGCTGAGCTGAGAGAAGCAAGTGAGGCTTCCTATGGATGCAAAAGCAAAGTTTGTGTAACTCCTGCAGAAGAAACGCCTGTATGTATCAGTATAGTGTCTGCTAAGTAATTTAATACTTATATAAATGTGCAGTTTAGGATATTTTGCACAAGTTTATTACAATGTGTTCGCATTTAAGCTAGTCATGCTAGTAGTCCAATATGGAATGCTAATTATTTTTGCGGACTCATGCTAACCTTATATAAATTCATTGGTTGTATTTTAGTTCTAATATGCCAACCATGAGCGCAGTTGTTCACTAGCAGACAGTTGTATTAGCAGCCAATTTAAGTTTATTAGTATATTTTTATTTAGTATATTTATATCTGTGACCATGTATGTCATTATTAGACACAGCAAATGGAATCCCCCACCGTCACGAGGTCCTGTGGGAAGCACTGTCCCCAACAATGTCAAAATCGTCCCATCTCATTGTAAACAGTAAGTATGACAAACTATTTTTCAAAAATTTTGATTGTAATGGAAGTCAGTGGGACGTCAAAGAGTCATAAATTAAGAATCTGACACTGAATAAAAACCCCACAGTACCAAAATCTTTTTTTTTTTTTTTACTAATCTTATGCTGCCTAACATGTATTATAATGAAAATAACCCTTTGTATGTGTATTTTTCCAACTAAAACAGTCACATCACTGAATTAAATGGGCATTTAAAGAGTACAAATAATAAAAACAATGACATATTTGTTATTTTTTAATATAACTGAAGTTGATTGAAAGTTTTGAGGGGAAAAAAAGTTTAAAAAAAAATGTTCATGTTATGTTTTTCTGACTTTTTTGTCCTCTTGGGACCTCAAAGGGTAGTCTATATGCCTCGGATGTCTGTGAACAAATTGGAAACATTCATTTTATGATTGTGAAATCATAACCGAAGTTATGAGCACGCATTTAACTGAAAGGACCAAAAAACAATCCAGTTTTTATTATTGTTATTTTTAAAGGGATGGAAGCATCTCTGAAAGTGTTCTCAACTCGTGTTTCCATGACAGTATAATGTATTGAGCACAGTATTGTATTTCTGTATAGGGCCGATGTACTTAAACTTCCAACAGACAGCAAACGACTTGAGCCTGAATTAACAGCGCCTCTGCTGGTTGTAGCCAAGTACTGCAAATGACAATTCTTTGCATTGAATTAAACTATTATGATGCCTTTTCCTAATAATAATATATCATTATTATAAATGCAAGGAACTCTATTTTCTGTTGACATTTGTACAAAATGTGCCAGTTATGGTACAATACAAATTAAGCATATTTTCTGAATGATTTAGACAGAAGAAAAACAGACAACAAGGACATGTATTTCACTCATGCACTTGCATTTTATAAGCGTGTGCGCACACACACAACCCCCCCCCCCCCACCCCACTAGTGTGTGTGTGTATGTGTGTATCAGTGTGGATAAGTGTGTGTGTTATTGGGGAAAGAGGGGCAAGAAGCCGTTACCCTGCACCCAGATAATAACCTGCTTTTATAATGTTGCATATCTATATTCAGGCCAATTCCCCCTGGGGGGCAAGCCAGAATAATAACGCTGGCCATTTTACCCCTCCGAGCAGGCGGCCATTTTCTGCCCTAATTCTCAGCACGGACCTCTCGTCATTCCCAAGGTATCACGTAATGGATGCCGCAATGAGATGGAGTGACATTGCGGTGTCTGCAATGTGAAAAGCCTATTTGGCGACCTGGTCTCCCCCAACGGGTGGGGGGGATGCTGGTGGAGATACGGGAGTTGTTTATGCTTAATCCTCTTTGCAATTTCATATGTTGTCATTTCTGATGATTGTGTGTGTCTATGGCAAATTGGCGCATTTAGAAAATAGGTGCAAAATGGCAGGGAAAATTTGATACCTTTTCTTTTTTTGGCACCTCTGTAAAACAGATGGCGTATTTCAGGGAAGTGATTTACATTACTAATGTTTCATGTAATGCATTTCGTAAACAGTAATTTTTTTCTTTTTTTACAGTTTTATATAGATTTCAGAGGCTCCACAGCAGTGTATTTGAAGTGTGTTGCCCAAAATCTTGCCTTGTTAGGGTGCCGTAAGACATTCAAAAGTGCCATTTTGTGTGTCTGTCGCTTTAATGCTAATGAGGTGTGTTTGTCCATGCCGTGCCTAGAAGTGCTATTGTGCATTTTATGCAAGTTTTACATATACAGCCGTCCCTCGCAATATTGCGGTTCGATTATCGCTCCCTCTATATCGTGTTTATTCTGAAATTAATTATTTCATAAATTAATTAATTCATAAATCATAGCTGTTTTGTGGTAGACTGCGGTCTATTATTCATCAAAATATATTGAAAAGCACATTATATTTTAGTGTTCTGTTCACTAGTCGTCAGTAATACAAAACATTGACGAGACATTACCTTACGTTACATTACCTAAACACTGCATGAAGTCAGCCATGGCATGTTTGACATGAGTGAATAAAAGTTCTCCTCCCATTCCGTGTGGAAATGGTAGGTTTTTGGCTTCTTAAGTTAAAAAGAAATAAATTCATGGCTAACTGGCTAGCGCCGTAGCTTGCTCGCTAGGGCCGTCTCAAGTCCGTGCAGCCTAAGTGTTGCAGAATGTGGTGTAAACAATGAATAATAGGAGTATAAAGGTGACTATAGGGGTGCTATTTCATGTCTACAGGGCTCTAATAATGTTAAAAATATTTACAAAATCATAAACATGTTTTCTGTGTTCTAACTACGAAAATGTTCCATTTATTAACAATGAATTGTAATTCTGCACTTGTCCGGCATAATAGATCCCATGTTATGAGGACCACAGCATAACATTACGAAGTGGGGGAGGATACAGACGTTAGCGACATTGGCGTGAGCTACATTGCTAACATGCTAACATTATAGTCACATTTTAACAACAACATCATGCTCGGTTAACCTATTCGTTGAAGAGAAGCAAAATGATCAAATATACAGCTCCAGGCTTTATTTTAAGATCTATAGCAAAGCCTTTTTTTCTTTTCTATTTTTTGTTTTTTTTGTTTTTTTGCAAAGCTGCCTTGGGTGTTAAGTGTTTTCCTTAAAACCCCCAAAGTGTACACTTGGCTCATTTGATTTTTATGATTCTAAAAAAGTGTATAGAATATATGTATATACTTCCACTCCTTACCCTTGGGACCAATTTGGTCTAAAAAATCCAGCTTGAAAAATAATAATGCATCAGAATCATTTATTGACCCAATCAAGACTGGATTTTTGAATATTGCATATGAGAATATGGCATTTTTATTTTAGATATACAGTATATGTATAATGTATTATTTTACTATAATTTTATTTACTTATTTATTTATTCTATAAAAAATATTTATGATGATGATGATTTTTACTATTATTATTATATATTTTAAATGAAAGTGGGGAAAAAAAACATGGAAATAGCTCACTTTTTTAAGAGGGACGTTTTGGGATCCAAATTGTACACCCAAAGTGAGTGATAAGAATATCCACGTCATGTTGTTCTTTATCATCCTGTTTATTTATACACACACACACACACATTATAAAGTCGTTTTTTTATGTTCGGAGTGTTCCTGAATGCATCTCCCGTTCTTGTAATGACAATGAGGAAGTGTCGTTCCCAGGATGAACGGACTAGAGACGTGTGTGAGTTGGAGGTACATACAGTATATAGTATGCTGCTGGAATTGTTCTGTTGTTGATGTGTTCAGGTCAGAATGAAGTTATAGCAGAGCGTCAGACTCCGTGTGACTGTGTGGGGACGCTCCACTTTGTTGAATTCCGTCTGCCCAAATAACAGAGAGGCGCGCTTGCTCTGGTGCTCATGCGTTAATTACACACAAAAAAATTAATGTAATTAATCAAATATATTAGTTACCAATGTTACACCTCCCCAAATAAATGACTGCATCATTGGCATACAGTGAGTTTTAAAGTTGAGGGCCACAAGTGGACATCCTTCTGACCAGTCAATTTCAATAAAACTCCAGACAAAGAAAGGTTAGGCTGTATAGATTTCTCATTGTAGTCCAATTCAAAGAAGTGTACTGTGAGGAATCCGTCTGTCTCTCTCTTTTCTGAACTCTAAATGCTATTCACTCAAATTCTTCTTCCATCCTATCCCTTGCCTCTTCAATAATTCACATGCTTTTCTTTGGCCTTCCAAACCTTTTGAAAAGTCACCTACATCCAACAAACACACCCTTCCTGTTATCCTCGCTGATGACACGTGTTTATTCCGGGCCCTTTTGCTTGGAGAGAGAAGAGCAGGGAAAAGGAAAGGCTTCGTCTTCTGCACTTCAGACATTATTGATTGTTATCGACAAGTTGATAGCAGATAAAACAAAAGTGCTTTTCAGATACATCCACTTAGATATGACCTCACTTGTGTTTGATTGTTGTACAATTGATTCTCCAGTGGCTGACACACACAACACTTACATCCACCTGGGTCTGCATTTCTTAGCCAGTTGTTACAGACGTCACAAAAAAAACCCATACGAATTACAACTGTTTTGTTGCGTCCTGAGTGGGCATATGAATGAATGACTCAATTATAAATATATATTTAAATATTTTTCTGAATGGGATGGGAGAATCTCTCTGGCTCATCCGAGCGAGCTGTCAGAGGAAACGTTTCAGCAACAACTTAGTCATATATTAACTTGTGTTCAACTAACTGTGAGTTATGAAACTGGGTTGTATATATTAGCGACTCACAGCATCCCTGGTGCAGTCAAACAAAGTCCAAAATCTCAACACGTGACGAAAAAAATGATAAGTGAAGCATAAAAACCTTGTAGGATTTTTTTTTTTTTTTTAAACGCTATTTCTTCTTTTCAGCCTTTCTTCCTGGTAGTAGTCAGTGATCACACAATTTAGAAGGTTTTCAAATTGTATTAAAAAATAAGAGCAATGTATTTGGCTCCAGCGGTGAACTCTACATCGATAAGGAAGATTGAGTAAAGAGCCCAGAATGAAAGTACATAGAGAGTGTGTGTGTGTGTGTGTGTGTGTGTGTGTGTGTGTGTGTGTGTGTGTGTGTGTGAACAGCGCATCTGTTGTGTCTGCCTCTTCCAGTATTTTTCCATAAGTCTTCTGTAAGTGTTGTGCAACTGATTGTTCTATGTGGTCGTGTGTGTGTATGTCAAGAAGGCCTTCTGTGAGAAACTAGACTGAAAATGCACTGAGCAAATGGACTAAATTTAAAGGTGTAATAATAACATGTATGCTGTGCATGTACATGCTGTATTCTTACATATTTATACATTTTTATTGACTTAGGGCAGGGCGTCAAACTCACTGTCGGCCATGGTTGCTCTCAAGGGGGCCACCTGTAACTGTCAAATCATGTAAATGTTTAATCGCCTCATGGTATTATTATTATTAAAACTATTTCATAATTTTAAATGGGGTTTGACAACCAAAAAAAAATAAGAAACTCCAATTGCATGCAGTTTAAAATTGACAGAACAATTACATTTAGCAAGAAAGATAAGTGTTTTTGATTTTTACAATTTTTAAAAATATTAAAAAAAAATGTTTTTTCATATAAAACAATTGAAAAATAAAATAAATAATTAATATAACTAAAATAATGAAATTAATTTGGTTTAAAAAAGTGTCTTATTGATGTGCATTATTTCCTGGCTTTTCCTGGACAACATAAAATGAGATGGTGGGTCAGTCTGGCCCCGGGGCCTTGAGTTTGACACCTGTGACTGAGGATGAGTGAGATGTGTTTTCGGCAGAAAAAAAACAACCTACTTATTTTTTCGAACAAAACCCGCAAATTCAGGGGGTTGTGAATTGCAACGGTGATCCACTGTAGTTGCTCGGCGCCACGAGTTGTCTTGCATGTATAAATCTCTATGCCACGAGACTGAAGTGATTCAAAGGTTGGGTGGGTTAGCGAGTGTTATTGAAATCCACTAGTTGAAAACATGATAAAAGATTAATTTTGACTTGGATTGCGTGTCTTTAAAAAGGGGATCATCTTATATTCAGCATCGTCTTATATTGGCACCAATACAGTAACGGAAAGTCAGTCAACTGCTAGTGCTAGTAATGTACTCCATTTTGCCTCGATGGTTTTGAAATGTCAATCAAAAAACAATTCACACAATAAATTTAACAACAAATGAATCAATTAGTATGCCCATCACTCATCCTTCGAGTCACTCTTGTAAGTTTTCGAAGTTGCTGTTACATATGAAGTGTAATAAATGGTCAATGGGCTCGTGGGGGTGCAATGCAGGCACCTTTGTCTGAGACAATCATATGATGTATCATTCATGTTGTCACTGCGGAGACGCTGCTGCTCCTCCCTCCTTCCTTCCTCCAAGTCTCTCACTCTGGACTCCATCACAGCCTCCGCTTCTCTCCATCACACTACAGCTCTCCCCAGACTGCTGCAAAGGGGATTTTACCTATCAGTGACACGTTCGTACTCACACTCATACATTTAGCATTGAAATGATGATGCAAACAACAAAGTAGCACAAAGGTTCAGCAGCCCCCCACCCCTCGGAAAGACATAGTTTGGCACTTACATGTTCTCCTAATGTTCCCACAGACGTCAAGGACATAATAGCATTGTCCCTTTTCATATGGGGAGCCAGTTTAGCGGCATGCCTATTAATTTGCGGCCCCATTTTATTCATCTTGGAGTGCTGTGCAAGGTGGTTTAAAAAAAAAAAAAGACAGTGCTGCCTCTGAATCATTTGACCCCTGCGATTTGCTAATGAATGCTGGGAGCAATCACCATTTTCCAGAAAATGGACAAAAATGATCCCTCATCTGTGAACCTAATCACTTACTGCCATTATAGTGTGTGTCTGTGTGTACTTCTTATTACCATCCATGAAAGACATAGTTGTTTGGAATGATCCCGTGGGAGAAGGAATCATTATTCAAGGTGAAGCAGCAGCATTCAGGTGGGATACTTCTTTTATTCCCCCCCTTTTGTGGATTAGTCATAAAAAGACACCAAGAGAAAAGGGTAAAGGACAAGGTGATTATGGTAGGGGGGAAAAAAAGCAACATCATTGATTAACTTATTGTTTTATACTTAACAACTACCTTGGGTCTACTACTTTAAAAAGCAGAAGTGAACAACCCTAACCCAAACAACCCTAATCCTAATCCAACTGTAAACCTAACAACCCTAACCCAATCCCAATCCTAACCCAAGTAACAGTCTCTGAAGAATGGATAGTGGTTCTTTTAGCGGTGGGACGCTATAGACAGATTCCAGCCATGGAATTTCTTATCTGTATTATGTATGTGTGTGTGTGTGTGTGTGTTTGGTTTATTTATTAATAGAATGCACAGAGAATGCTAAAAAACTCAGTATCTGTCACCTTACTTCCTCCTTTCAAGCACTGCACTGTGTGCTGATGAGGCGTTCAAGCGCACTGTTAGAGGCATCTTTGCTTTATTTTTTTATTATTTAGGATGGCCAGGGCTTTGATAAAGAAGACGAGAAGCACTATTGAATTCAAAAAATGAATGCGTAGCAAATACAAAGGCAGCGCCTGTTAGAATAGGATTAACACACGTTGCTGGGGGAATGGTTTAACATGTGAAAATGTGTTTTGTGTTAATATTTTTGGGTGTGTGGAACAGAGTAATTGGATATACGTTATTTTCTATGGAAAAATGTATTCGTTTTGGTTTTTGTCAGACCGTTTGGAACGTATTACCTACAGAACCGAGGTTCCACTGTATTGTAATGTGTTGTATTGCGAGTTACAGCTACATACCTCCACTTCAAAGGACTTTCTTGCAAGAACAAAACAGCCAGTTTACACTCTACTGCCTTTCATATCCACATCCTGCCGTATTTGATTCTTCCAACGCTCTCCTCCCGCCCTTGTTTTCACTCTTAATAAACAGCGCTGAGAGTTTGTGTCAAATCCACTTCAGAGAGGTAGCCTGTGCACATGCCTGCACCTACACTGTCCAAACGCTGCAACACACAAGATGGGGGGGGGGGTGTCAGGAAAAAAAAGGCGACAAAGGTCATGCTCAAGCATTGCGGGGATAAACTGAGTCACTCGAAATCCCATCTCCAGTGGCCAAATCTGATCAGTGCTGCAGGTGTGGACACGAAGCTGCAACACAACAGGGAGGGAAAGGAATAAGAGGAGGAATCAGATGGAAGTCACTGAGAAGGTGGAGGATTTGAATGAGGAAATTACATTTTCTTGTCTCTGCCCCGTGAACAAAGAGAAATTCCACAATAATCGGCTTTACCATCACACAGAGACGTCACTACGGGACGGAGGGCAAAAAGACGGATGCAACCATTGTCTCCATACCCTCCATTTTGCTCTTATTCTCCTACATACCAGCAGCTCTTTGTGCTTTTATTGCATGATTCTGACAAAACAGTTAAAGGCTACGGCAAAGCGAGTCAGTGCAGCCATGTTTGTTTTCCAAGCATTTTCCCACTCTCACAGGACAACATAAAAGACGAAGAGAGAAGTTATTGACGCACACATTCTACCTACTGTCAATACTGTTAGTGTTATCACCGTGACAATGGAAAGGAAGCTTTGCCAAAGCTGTCTTTTCTTTCACTTCTAACATCAGCACTTTATAATCCCTATTTGGGGATCAACACACCTATGTGTGTGTGTAGGAGTCGCATGTTTATATCCGAGCATTTCTATGTGCTCTTGTGGGAATGTGTGTGTTTACAAGTTGGCCGGTGAGTGTGTTGCTTCTAAGCCCACCTGTGTGTGTGTGTCAAGATAGGGTCACCTTGCATCTGTCGCTTTCCTTTTTGAGACCCCCTGGAAGGATAAAAATCACCCTGTGAACTTAATCCAGGTTTATATCTTTTTTTTTTCATCCCAACTCACAAAAAGTACACACATATAACAGTGAGTAAAGCACAAACAACCACTGAGGCACTTCACTGAGTTGTGGTGAGATGTTTACACACACACATCATAGGCTTGAATGTCTTGTGAGTTTTGGGGCCTTAATGAGTTACTTGAACTGTTCTTTTTCCAGGGTGGAGTGATTATATAAGTGCATCTTCAGTTACTTTAAAAACATGATTAGGGTGCATAAGTTTTAATTCACACATAGCATTGATGTGCAGTAAGGTTCATGGCTGGTGCAATGTTTTTTCAAAGTATATTTCATGTTAATACAGATTAGTCATGAAGACGTGGGTTTGATTCTCCCTTGGGCATCTCTGTGTGGAGTTTGCATGTTCTCTCCGTGCGTGTGTGGGTTTTCTCCGGGTACTCCGGTTTCCTCCCACATTCCAAAAACATGCATGTTAGGTTAATTGGCGACTCTAAATTGTCCATAGGTATGAATGTGAGTGTGAATGGTTGTTTTTGTATATGTGACCAAAATAATATGAGATTCATAATATTATGACAAAAATAATCATCTTAGATTTCTGCCCTGTTTTGATCAGGAGATGTGCAAATTCAGTGATTTTTACTTAAGGAAATGTTAAAAAAAAAAAAAAAAAAAAAAGCAATTGGAATCATACAGAACATGCATTTATAAGGCAGTTGAATGGACAAATATTAATATTTTTTTATGTTACCATTTTTTTTTTCCGATTATGACCTGCCTGTCCAGACCGCACATCACTGACACTAAGTCACATATAACTTCGGAATTGAGCATTTAATTTCCGACTTTTAAAACCATTAAAAACTGATTTTTTATTTGTGGGGAAATCATCAAAAATGGTCTTTTTTTTGGCAGAAAACTCATCTCGTTTACCCTAATTTAAGCCCCTAATTTACAAATATATGAAAATTAAGCTTAAAATGTCAGCATGGCACAAAACTACATTGTAATACAACATACTCTGGTGAGCTCGAGTCGCACACAAAACTAATCAAACATAATCAGATCCTTTTGATCCTTACACTCTATATGAAGAGAACAGTCAGAAACTACAATTCAATTAATCACACAATTTTGAATACTAGCACATAAAGCTTGCATTGGAAAGCCACACGAATCTACAAGTATGAAATGATTGCATTTGTCCTTTGCAATCATACAATGCTTTTTACCCCCAAAACACCAAGGAAACTGCTTGTTATATGTAAAGAAGCGGGCATCAGAGTGACAAGCTGGCTGTTGTATTTCCCCACTTGAACACTCAACTCTTGACTCAAAATGTGAGCAACAGCTGAGGAGCAAGTGGTTGGAGCTGCCAGTTCCATTTCCTGCCCAGAGGTTCCTAACTACAGTGCAAGTTGTTTTTAGAAGAAAATGTGGTCGTGCCATGAGAGAAAAAGACACCTGCTTTATTATGAACAATACATTCACGTGATATCTGCAGGAAAGAAACAACTAATCAGACAATGAGCTGGGTGCATGGCCGCTCATTGATTTCGGAATCACTGCAAGCAGCCTTCGAGGCGCAAAGCACATCCACCTTACGTTATTGACCCTCACAAGATAACAAATAAGCTCATATTCATACCGCTGTCCCGGCTGAGACAATGATGCTTGAATCCAAATTCAATATTCATTCTCTCTCACCATGTGCTTCATCTCTGGTGGAAGTGTTTATGTGTTGTTTTATAGCGAGAAAAATCCCCCTAAGACGAAATCAATGATGAAATAAAGCAGGGGCGCAAGCTTTGTTTTCTAGGTCACATTTAAATATTTCTTTTAGCGGTATTGATTTGTTTTGCGTGACCGAGCCAAGCTCATTCTCTGTAATTAAAAGAGTGAGTAGCGCTGTGGCCTGAGTGTGCATCAAGGTAATATTTAGAGATGAACCATATTGGTTTTATTGCCAATGTACAGATTACCAATATTGTATATCAGCCAATACCAATATAGGCGGCAGCTCTTCCCTCAAATTAATGTCAGGTCACATCTGGGGTCGTGAATGTGCAGAGTACCTTTTTTGGAATTCCTGGGGCAGAGCCACTTGCTGCTACCAGTTGCACACCTGCATCTTCAATTAGGTCTTCATAAGCTCACATGTCATTGCAATCACATGCTGGACTGTCTTTTTGCGCCTGTGCCATTTCTGTTGTATTTTTTCACCTTTGCTTTGCTACCTTGTGTCTCAGTTGTGGTTTTGTGGCTTAGCCCCGTTGTTTGGTTTGTGCTTAGTTTTTTGTGTTTTTTTCCTTTTCTTAGCTGTTGAGAGCCACTACTTCAGTGGGCGAATTTTTGTATTTTTACATTCTTGTACCCTTCTGATTTGGGGTCCTACACTACTGAGCCAGCCTGTGACAAAGTAATACCAAAATCTGCTCTCAGATATCTCCAGCATGTACATCTAATATCATCTTTTACTTGCTACTTTGTTCATTTTCTCTGTCTGTTGGCATATTTTATTTTTTGCCCCAGTAATGTAGCTCAAAATATGGTACCTATTAATAAACATCAGCAAATTGGTCAAACATAAAACATATATCTTAATTATCTGTAAAAATAATGATTTTGTGTTCATGTATTTAATTCGCTCCACCAAGTGCAAGCATGGCGGTTATGTTTTTGCTAGCGTTTATCTGTTTGTGTTCAAAATAACTTGAAAAGTTCTGAATGGATTTGGATGCAATTTTCAGGAATTGCCGGAAATGGGATGTGGAAGAACTGATTACAGTTTGGCGGTGATCCGGATCACTGTCTGGATCCAGGAATTTTTTAAAGGATTCTTTAACATTGCGATATAGGACCATTTTCGCCATTTGTGCATAACTCCACAAAAAAAAATACAGGACAGCTTTCCAACAGGTTCTACAAAATATCAAAGACTTACTCAAAAAAATGTAGGATCATTATTTTGGTGTGAATCACAACTATGGCGCTTGGCAGAGGTCTGCGCTCCTCGGGTGCTTTTCTATGTTTTCAGTTGTTGCAGTGTGTTAAATGTAAAAAAAAGAAAGTTAAAGTGATACACGGTGTAAAAGTCTGACTGTTCCCTAGGAGCATGAGGTTTAAACAAAACAGTATTTTAAGTTTTTGTACAGATTATATTGTATTCTGTATGAAATCCTACTGCATTTAAATGGAGCTCTGGTGTGCCTTTCCCTGCTGCAAATTGAGGAGGGGCATTATAATCCATTGACTAGTAGGGTTGGGTGTTGTTTAGGTCGCTGGTACTGGTTTGGTTGCGTGACCCACATCACCCCTTAATGACCCAAACTGTGGACATTTTTCAACTCAAATTTCTCAAATATTTTATATTTAATGAAAATACAGTGTAGTTTGAATTGGAGGTAGTGCAAAATTAACGAAACAAGTTAAAAAATTAAAATTTCAGGAACAACAGGTTTTTATTCACTAACTCAAGATTATTTGAAGAAAAAGTGTCTGTAAAGATTTCAAACATCCAAATATGGCAATTAAATAGATATAAATTGAAAGGGTAACTCCACTTAAACAGCTGATATATAAGAAGCATAAAATACACTTAAGGCTCAACAAGAGACAGCACTGGCACATTCAACATCTTAACGGCAGTTGACTACTAAGAAATGGTGGTCTTCTATGACAGCAGGTTTCAAATAGCACTACACAGAGCACTGTTGGCACCTCCTAGGGTTATTAATAGATGACACACTGCTGAATAAAAAAAATCCCTTCAGAATAAAAATATTAAAACCTGCGACCCACTGAAAACGGGTGCGACCCACCGGTTGAGAATCACTTATTTAGATATTATCCAATTTGGTACTTAAAAACTGCTTGAACCGCTACTTTAAAAATGTACACATTTTGTCCAAAAACCAAGCTTTTTTTATTTTTACAGAATTTTGTGACATGCAAGTTGAACAGAATAGGAATTTCAATATTTCGATAATACACATAAAATGACATCAAAGTAATAAATTAATGAAAATAAAATGAAATCTACAGCAAATTGTCGGTATCATCACTGCAAAACCAGCACGCCGTGAGTGTGATTGGTGGATAATGAGGACGGACGTGTTGTGTTGCTTTTGTGGAGAGTGATGGCGAAATGTGCGTGCGGGGTTGGGAGCGAGCACTGCTTTTGGCATGTTCAGGTCGGCAATTCAAGTTTTTAAGAGCATCGGACTGTTTCTTTCTCGAGCTGCTACATTACTCACGAGACGTTACGTGCACAATATCACGTTCAAGCTCTTGTTGCAGATGGCTGAGTCTGCATTCATTTAGTACCCAAACTACCAATAACTAGTTAGCTTTTCGATCTGATGACTACCATTTACGTTGGTGCAATTATGATGCCAAGTTTTGGTGTGCTATTGACTAGTTTGCTGTCTATAGAAGGAACCTAAACTATGAGTGGTCTGCAACACTCGGAATATTGCAACAGGACATCAGATCATTCAATAAGTTATTCTCCCATCTAATTTAAAAACACAACATAGTCAAAGTGGTTTCTCTCCCCTTCAAACTTACTTCCAACTATCAGCTTTATCAGAAACCTTGAGCAGAACCCCTCCTCTTAAACAGTAAAAATTGCGGATCAGGATTCCAAATTGTCCACAACCAGATGTTTGCACAGTAGAAAGTTCTGTATAATATTGTTTCCTGGATGTTGCCATTGTAAAATGCAACATGAATCGTTCGTGTTCAGTGTCCCCCTGTCCTTTAACTTCACTGATATCTTCCTCCAGGCTGTCCAAAGCTGTTTGAAGTGGCTATTAGGTCCCTGAATCAAAGTCTGCCCTTTTTGAATATTCACCAACAGTCCCCTGGCCTTTTGTGAGCCCCTGGAATAAAAATAATCAAAATCAGAACGGACCTTCATGTGCAATAATACTCTGTCTACTCCGGCCTCCGCTGTCAAAGCCATTTATAATTCATGTGCCCACAGTGATGGGTCCATGGTACGGTCAAGAGGTCCGCTCCTCTTCATTCATCAATAGCCACCAGCCAGGTAGGGGACTTTATTATTGAACGGGGGCCATGCTAGTTTTACGCAAACACTGTTCCATAATTATGACAACTTCAAAAACTTTACAGCCTCCCTCCCTCGCTCAAAGTCACCCTCTCTTCTCTCTGTTGTTAATTTAAACACTGGCAGTTTCATCCCTCCCGATGGGTGTCTGTTTTACAATAAAAGGTCATCCTCATTTGTCCGCAGTCACAAAAGGGACCACCGTTGGGGCTGAGGTCAGACAAGCGGACAGATAGAAAAATAGACAGACAGACAAAGGTATGACTGCTGAGGATGCAGAGGGGGGTGAGGCAGGAGGAAAAGAGATAAGATGGTTAAGATGGAGCAAAGGGACAAAGACAGCTACTGGCCAAAGCAGAGAGATGGTACTAGCTGGTGATGGCAAGGACGTGGACAGACAACTAATCATCCCATCACCTCAAGTCATCTACCTCCTCTCCTTACGTGTTCCTTTCCAGTGATGATTGACGAGGGCACGGTGGGCTGAGGTTGTCCTGGTCCCCAGATTAGAAAGCCCTCAAACAAATGAAGCCTAGAAATGGTCCCCCAGGGACGTGGGAGCCACGAGCAGACAGACAGGACACACAGTTTGGCTTGAAGAGACATGAAGATAAGGGGAGGGTGTGCCACAGATGCAGACGGAGAAGAAGATGTGCTATAGTGCGTATTTTAGGTGTTTTAAAGTTCCCCTAATGTGCAAAATTGGACTTTTTAACAATGCCACAACAGAATGTGGCCTTTGAGGCTGTTGACGAGAGAAAAATGAAGCATCTCCCTCACTTGTTTGCTCCACTTTTGAGAGAGTAGGCAGTCACTTTTGAAGTTCCAGGTTTTCATGACGTCACAAAGGAAAAAACCTTCCTCATGGAAATGATACCGCCTCTGACCACCCCTACCTAGCCCATCACTTCACAGAGGACAGCTTTGTAAAATGACAGGCATGTTTTAAAATAATGCCTAGAGCTCGGACAGCAATCTGTGTCGGAGCTGAATGTTTGATATCTGATACATGGCATCTACTATGTTGGACAAATGCAGAGTTAGTGGACTGTCAAATCCCGATTTATGTACGCCCCAGCTTTTTTATGATTTGGTGTTTGACAATAAACGATTAAAATGTCTCAGTTATCGTGTTAACATTGCACATAATGAGCCCGCTTGCGGCCGCACGGTGGTCTAGTGGTTAGCATGTTGGCCACACAGTCACAGTCAGGAGATCGGGAAGACCTGGGTTTGAATCTCCGTTGGGCATTGTCGTGGGTTGTCTCTGGGTACTCCGGTTTCCTCCCACATGCCAAAAACATGCATGTTAGGTTAATAGGCGACTAGGTATGAATGTGAGTGTGAATGGTTGTCTGTATGTGCCCTGCGATTGGCTGGCGACCAGTCCAGGGTGTACCCCGCCTGTCGCCTGAAGTCAGCTGGGATAGGCTCCAACATACCCCCGCCACCCTAATGAGGAGAAGCGGTATAGAACAAAGCACCCCATGCGTTACTCAGTCCGTTCATTTTTTTTTCATTGAGTGCATCCGCCAAGGAATTAAAGAAATTTGCGAGTGCCAGCAATTTGATAAAGAAGGTGAGAAACACTATTGATTTCAAGAAGTAACTCATCCCAAAGTACAAAGATGGCATCTGCGCGACCAATCTTACCAGGCTGTAAGGGAAGTTCGTTCTATCCTATGCAACATCTGCACCAATGGCGTTGAGTCTGTATTTCACTTCCATAACATGACACAGTTTTCCCCTATTTAAAAGCATGACTTTTCACACAAAATCTGAACTTGTTTTCATGACAACAGGTGCTTGAAGGACAGACACAACAGATAGAAGCATGGAATCCCTCAAAAGTGTTCCCTGCAGTGTAGAACCAAATAAAAAGCTGAGACTAAAGATTATAAGGGCGGATGCAGTAAAAGCCATGACAGGTGTAGAGGGAAAAAAACAGCACACCTTTGACCGTGCCACCTGTTCTGGTCCTGCCAAGATTATGGCTTTTGTTCTCTTTATGCACCTCCACAGTGTTGATATGGTGCATTAATCAGACACTGAGCATCACCCACGACCAACCCCCCCAGCACATTGCACATCGAGCATCCCCGACCGCTACCTCTTGAAAAACGATCATCTTCACCCCTAGCCCTATTGTTTAAAATTCAAGAATAAGTGGGGGTTGAAAGAAAAGGAAGGAAAAAACAGTTGATATACGACCAGATATTAAGAAAAAGTTTGATTTTATAGATGTCCTGTGACCCCAGCATGAGTGCCCTCCATTTTCCCCCGAATGGCGCAGGTCCAGGGTTTTAATGGAGTCTCTGTGAGTCATATATCAGCGCAGCTTGTCTCGTAAAGCTCTCCTCGGACCGACCTCACAAACCACCTCCACCTTTATCGGGACACTTAGGGAGGTTTTCACGAGCAGAAAATAGATGTATTATGATTTTAATATAGTCAACCGGTAGGAGAGGGGGGAAAATTGAGGATAGTGGATGGAAGATTTTCTTGTTTTTTATCATCCACAGTTTTCTGTAACGTCTGCTCTGTATCAAACTACTTCTTCGCCCCTCCCTCCTATTTGCTCCTGTGTCTGTGGAGTGTCACAGTGCAACAGCGAGTGCAACATGACACTTTTTAAAGTGTTTTGCAAGAAAGCTGACAGAGCACAGGAGAGATTAACCTAACTGTTTGCAATAGCACCTGTCCCTTGCCATGCCTTTTCATTTGCCTTATACGTAACATAGGGCAACAAATAGCAGCTGCATTTACCCTAACGTGGGGTAGCACAACCACATTTGTGGAACAGTTACAGAAAGCCTATCTATAAATGCACACTAATGCATTTATTTGTTGCAAATACGATTATGGTTTATTTAATTTCGAACATGCTTACATTGACGTACATTGCATGTTTACGCTGCACAATTGATGTCTGAAAAGGAGCAGCACTGTATCAGTGATTCTTTATTTTTATTACAAATATTGTAACGACCCGATATCATTCGCTCTTCTTATCTGTTCTATTCACGTGCGATGCAACCACGAGGTGCGTGCTATGTGTTTGTAAGAGGGAGTGTGTCAGACACTCAGCTGCAGATATCTGCGAGAGAAGAGCGCTCCATAAAGAAAGAGACAGCATCTCACTGCTGCAGCTCTTCACCTCTTCCACAGTGAAGACTCCCAAGTACTACAGTAAAGCGGGCTGGGAGGTTTTTCACACCAACCGTGTTAAATTAATTTCTGCGATATATGATTCAATGTGCCGCACGGCATGTGCCCTGTGATTGGCTGGCGACCAGTCCAGGATGTACCCCGCCTCTTGCCCGAAGTCAGCTGGGATAGGTTCCAGCATACCCGCGACCCTGTGAGGATAAGCGGCATAGAAAATGGATGGATGAGTCAGTGTTAATAAATGGAATATTTTTGTAATTAGAGCATAAAAAACCTGTTTATGACTTTCTAAATATGGGTTTTAATATTATTAGACCCTGTAGACATGACATAACTCCCCAATAGTCACTCTTACACTCCTATTATTCTTTGTTTACATCCCATTGCTCAGGCTACGAGATCGCTGCAGGGACAGTCGCCGCTGGCACAGCAAGCTACCGAGCTAACTAGTAAGCCTCTTTAATTTATTTATTCTGAAGTTAAAGTGTTTCAAAGTGGAAGGAGGTCAAAGAAGATAAAAACTTACCACTTCCACATGGAGTGAGAGGAGAACCTTTTTTTTCCACTCGATCTCAGCCATGGCATGTCGGCTCGGCTCTGCTGGCTAATTAGCTAGTCTCCATGCAATGTGAAAGGTAATGTAATCTACCATCATGTCGCATAACATTACTGATGCCTAGTGACCACAATACGACATATAACTTGTTTTTCAATATTTTTTTATTAATAGGCCATAGTCAACCACGAAACAGCGATCATTTATTAATTAATTATTTCCAAAACCACATTCGAAGCACCATATAGCAAGGTATTACTGTATTGGCCCAGGCTGTGAGATGGCTAACAGAAAAAATGTCCCTCCCATTACTTTAACCGCTGAGTTAATCAGAAGAAAAGTTTGTGTATTTAAATCTTTTTTGAGTCTTTTTGTTTATCTGAAGAGTTGAATCAGAGAAACTGATTTTCTTATGTTTAACCTCTCATCCAGGTCGAACGCAACTTGACTCAACTCCTCGGTTATACAATGTACTGAAAACCTTTACACACACGTTTTGTTGTCCTGGCACAGTGTTATTTTGCACTACCTCAAATTACAACTGGACTTTAATGTCTTTTCATTAAATATATAATATATAAAAAAAATAATATATATATATATATATATATATATATATATATAATATTTGACAAAATCTGACAATTTGGGTCGCCACTTGTTAAGTGGTGATGGCGGGAAAAGGTGGTAAACTTTCTGGGTTTTTGTAAGCTCACGTATGACAGGGCACTCCACATGTACTGTACATACCTGCCAACCTTGAAGACATTTTTTAAGTAAAAAAACTTTTACTAGAAATTTAAATACGCCACAGGGTCAAGAAAAAAATGAGCCAGTGGCCACAAAGTGGTCCCTTTTGGACGCTTCTTCTTGAGGGTGGAGTGTGTGACGTGAGCAACCACAACTCTCGTCGACTATTTAGCCTGTTAGCTTTCTCCGTAACGATGGAACAATGATAATTGAAGAGGGAAGGGGAGTGTTGTTGCAGCTGGAACTAATCGATGCCTGACAGTCAGTAGATCCAGAATTGGAGGAGAAGGCTGCCTGTCCTCTGAATGAGTTGTATACAGACAAGAAATAATGTACTAAAAGGTGACTAATGGCAACCGACAATTTGATTCTTTTGGTATCCACAAAGACTGAACTCCAAACTGAAACCGGCAAAAGGCACACAAGCATATTCAGAAAAAGCTAAAAACTATACATGGTAATCACCTAATTAATTGGCTGTTAAGACTTCTGTCAATCACGGGGAATTGATTGTTGATTAAAGGTCCCATGTCACACTATTTGATATATTTGGTCACAGAACATCCAGTCGAATACTGATCCAAAAAGTTCAAGTGGAATGCCGTTGCATGGCAGAAGCTGCTGCAGCACTGTGTTGCATCTGAAGTAAATAGCCAGCGACTAGTGAGGTGCTCTTTAAAAAACACACAGTGCCCCGCAGTCAGAGCCTGTTCTTCATCAGTCAGAAACGCAGAAATGAAAAATGCATCTAAGCGATGCTTTAGAAGGCAAAGTTCAGTAATTGGGAATGACAGACCCACACAAAGCATCCATCACTCTTGACCTTTCCATTTCTCTCTGTGCTTCTCTTTTTTTTTTCTCCTGCTTCCTTTCTCTCTCTCTCTCTGTGTAAGACAAGGACAACAAAATCATGGGAATAATTGAAAAGCGCATCCTTTAGACAACTTTATTTAATTTGGCCTTTGAAAGTAGTGTTGTGATTACATTAACCTGGTTCATTTAAAATGGTTTAAAACCAGCATGCGATCTCACTCCAAGTCTGGTTCTTTCTTGGTTTTCAACACAAACCTCCCATGTCTTGACATATATCTTGATTGTTTGCAACACAACATGAGCTGCCGTCCTGTTTTTATGGCGCTCTCTCCTCCAGCAGGTATCTGCAGCTGTGTGTCAGACTTCGGGCACATTAAGTCCCCACGCAATGTCCTTCACCACCTCCCGCTCAAGCTTGACACAGTCACCCGTAAACATGGCACGCACCTTGTAGCACAGACGAGGCGTCATTAAATATTTTTTTTGCCCAGGCAAAGACCCGTGATCCACCAGTTGAGAATGACTGCTCTAAGTGACGGTGATTCTTTGGATTTTACTTAACAAGCTGCATCACAAACAAGTGCTGCCGTTGTTTTGATTCTTTCTATTCATTCCCGTCAAGAAACTCCTCCTTCCAGGAGTACTGTGTCAGTAATTTTACTGGAATGACACACAAGTACCAGACTTGATTGCCGGAACAACAGGCTTTTATTGTAGGTCTGAATTATCTCACAAAAGGCACAATAATCCCTAATAAACACACAGGCTACTGTTGCAGCCGTAACCCAAGATAAAAGTCAACTTCTCAACCCCTGGCGTCACTCAGCTCCCCTAGCACCGGAACACACATATGTCCTAAATGGATCGTTTTCTCTCATTATGTTTCCTGTATTGGGTAACGGTGACTATAAGGTTGTTATTTCATGTTCAGAGGGCTCCTGTGATGTTAAAAACTGTATTTAAAAGGTTGTAAACACGGTTTTCTGTGCTAACTACAAAAATATTTGATTTATAAGTAAGGAATCCTACTTTGCGGAAATTGGGGTGGGGTCTGGAACCAAATAACGATAAAAGAGAGATTACTATAATATGTAAGCGGAAACTCGGTTAAGACATATTCTGGCTAGGGATTCATTTAATCATTTTATGTGTGTTTGTGGGTGAGCGGTTTATTTGTTAATAGAACGATGAACAACTGTGTATCTGTCTCCCTGATGCGGTGTTCAAGCCCTCTGCCTGTATAGAATTGTGATCTTCTTTCTAGCCATGCATTTGGATGCTTGTTAGCTTCATGAAAGCACAATAAAAAACACATTGAAAGAGTGTCACGGTTCAGGGAAAGTTGACAGTTTTTTCTTGAACGGTCAAACTTTTTACAAGCGCCACTTTCCCTAAATGGCCGTGCACAAGAAACATGCGTCCCCTCTCTAAAAACACAAATTCCACATCTGGACTTGTGTTTAATTTCACGTCAAAGTCCGGACAGGAAGCACCTGTCTAGATGAAATCCTGCACGAGAGCGAAACAAGGCAATGAGAGGGGAGGAAGAGACGGAAAGGAAAACTATGAATCCATCTGTTGTGGAAATGCGTGTCAGAGTCGTCGTATTAGCGCAAATGTCAATAAACAGTGCGAGAAAAAACAAATTGGTTTGGAAACGTCAAGTCATTGGGAATTAACTAAATTTCATCCCATCTAAATGCTGTTGCACCGGGACTGAATGCGGGTCATTCTTTTTCTCCGAAAGCACAGCGGGTAGGAGCAATTACGGAGTGGTAAAACTTCCAGATGTGGGATTATTCTTGCCCTCACATTAGAAGATTAAAAGATCACTGTCTGGATGGAGACATTCACCTCTTGTGACTTAAAATAAGTTGTTTTCTTATAGAAAAAGCCTCTTGGGTTATTTTTTCCATCATAAAGCATTACTTCATATTCATTTTATTTGAAATATATCCAGTATAAGACATAATCTACATCTGGGACAGGTTTGATCTGCGACGCAGTACATCAGTTGAACACGTTTTAATTTGAATGCAAATCCGAGCACAAGCAGTACATAGAGGGGCTTAACATGGGAAAATAGAAACGTGTCTCACTTGAGGCTTCGTGTGTTAATCCAACTGCATATAGCATCGAGCGAAAAATACAAATTAAAAAGTTGACTTTCCCGACTGGGAAAGAAAGAGGCCACCAAAGACTTTGCTCATCAAAAGACTTAAGTTGCATATAGACAAAAGCAAAAATGAAAGGTTGACATTTTTGCGGTAATCCAGATTGATCTGTAATAAAGTTAAGAGGGATTTTTCTTCCTTATTGGAAAGAAGAAGGCTGTTGAATATGTTTGTAAAAATAGTCACACAGTGTGTCTCGAATTGACAATATAATTCCTTTTGAGTGTAATTGCAGAATTGAGCATGCCTCACAGCCAAGCTTTCATCAAATGTATCCTAATTTAATGTGAAGATACGACAAGTTGGTAAGAAAACTGATGAAACAGTTGATCTTGTACCGTATCTCACAAAAAGTGAGTACAATCCTCATTTCAGTAACCATGCTATTACAGTATAATAAAACGTGCATATACTTTAGGGAAGTAGCGTGTAGCAGGAAATACAGTCGTCCTTCGCTATATCGTGTTTTTTCAGAAATTAATTAATAATCGCTTTTTGGTCTATTGTTAGTCAAAACATATTGAAATACAAGTGATACGTACAGTAGTATTCTGGTCACTAGGTGGCAGTAATGACACAAAACATTGACACATTACATCACGTCGTGTCCGACATGATAGAGTGACAAAAAGTTCTCCTCCCATTCCATGTGGAAGTGGTCCGTTTTGTGGCTTCTTAACTTTAGAAGAAATAAGTTTGTGGCTAAGTCACTAAATCCCGTCTCGAGTCCCTGCAGCATAAGAGTTGCGCAATGTGGTGTAAATAATGAATAGTAGGCATGTAAAGGTGACAAAGGGCGTGTTATTTCATGTCTGCATGGCTCTAATAATGTTAAAAGCCGTATTTAGAAAGTCAAACAGGTTTTCTATGCTCTAAGAAAATATTCCCTGAACACTGAATCCTATATCACGGAAATGTGTGTATTGTCTAATGATAAAGTTTCATTTAAAAACTGCACTGTGTGTTCAGTTGTGTTGTCATTGACTAATATTTAAACTTATTTGATGAACTGAAACATTTCAGTGTGACAAACATGCAAAAAAAGTAAGAAATCACACCACTGTATATATACATTTGTAGTGATGACAGGCCATGTTGGTCTACAAGCTGGTACGAGACACCAAAGTAGAGTCCTGAGTAAGTCTGTTATTTTATTTCACATGGAAAACTACTGCATTTGATGTTTCATCCTTGCTTCAGTGTGTTTAGATCTCTTCTGTGAACTTCTGGTATCTTCCTTTCCAAAGGCTTAGTTCAAAAGCTTTGACAAGCATTCATGTGTGCACAAGACATAAAAAAGGAAATTTCAAATTCAATCTGCGAGTGTAAACAAGGTTTGAAAGTGTGTGGAAGCCTTTGTTTTATCATGCATGTTTCCCGCAATCTTTGCTTTATGGCTTCATTTCCCATGCTGTCATTGGAATAATAGTTGATCCTCAGCCCAAATTTGTGAAACGACCGCTTTCCTGTTCCCCCAGAATGAGCTCTGAGACACAGAAGCTTTGTGACATCGGAAATTGCTAACATGTAGCTCCGGTAAAACTTCGGCAAAGTCCCACCCCCTCCCCGCCGTGCCGTGTTGTTACCTTTTACATCACATCTGAGCTCGGAGCTTGATTTTTATGAAGCGGTGTCAGAACAGATCTGTTAATTGATGTGGTCAGAAGTCAAGTCAGTGCTGCAGGTTATGTGGCATCTCGGGAACACATGCCAGCTGTGGGCCACATATAAAATCCCGTTCCACTCGGGTGTACAGCTGTAGACCGTAAAGCCAAGGTGTGCCAGAGAGCGTTAAGCTCACTACGTGCACTACAACTGACGTCTGACAGCTGCAACTTTGGCTCCAATGGCTCTGCTTGATTATTTTTAACAAGTAGAACCTCTTTATCACTTGCAGCACTATGCGATGACATTCATTTATGATTGATTTTAGCATGGGAGAAATCTAACTGTAAAATTGTTGACAAAGAGAGGTTTACCTTTTACTTTGAGATCCTAAATCAGGGGTGTCCAAATTTTTTCCACCAAGGAGCCACATAGTGAAAATTGAGAGGATGCAAGCCCCACCTTGATATTCCATAAAGCAACTGATGTAAATATGCTAAGAAATGATATATATTTCAAAAATAAAACTGTGTCTCAGCTTTATGATATCTGTGAAAAAGCCTGTTTTTAGTATCAACTTCGGGCTTTGCTTTTTTCCCCCCCATTTTTGTTTTTTTTATTTTGCAAATACAAAACTTTTTTGTTTAATAATCCCCATAAATTTTACTTTCATAATATTATGGCTTTATTCCTATACTCTTTTGACTTTATTCTCATAATAAAATGTTTATAATTTTTTCCTCTTCAACTTAATCTTTAAAAAAGATGGATAATGACGAAAATTAAATGAAATTATTTTCCAAAAATTACTAATATTTCAACTCTATGCCACTAAAATGTCATTTTTCCCTCATAATATTTTGAGTTTATTCTGAGTTAATAGCGACTTTTTTTCTTGTTAGAATCCAACTTTTTTTTCCTCATAATATTTTTTTTTAATTTTCTTTTCATAATTATGACTTTATTTCCATAATATTTTGATTTTATCCTCACAGCACATTTTCCCAACTTAATTTGCCAAAAACTTACAACAATTACAACTTTAGTTGTTTAGTTTGTTTAGTTTTAAGTTTTTTTTTGTTTTTTTTAACTTTAAGACAAGTTATATGTAGTTTTCTGTGTCACGCTTTGCTTGTCGCTCTGCTGTCGCCTGTCTGTCACTTGTCTGCAACGCACCCCAGCTGGTGAAGGCGGAGACACCGGAGCACACCTGCAGGCAATTACACCAGTGGACTCTTAAGCAAGGCAGCAGCAGCACTCCAGTGCCACATTGTACTCCTTGACTACCTGTTCCTTGCTACCGCTCAGTCCGGCTCCTTTACCCTTTGCCCTGCTTTCTGGCTCTGTGTGCTATTCAGTCTCTCATAAGCTCCTCGCTAAGGTTAGCTTCCTGTCTAGGTTTGCCTACAGTGTTTTTGTTTCCATTGTCTAGTTTTTTTCTGTCAGCCTTTTGCTGTCAGTGTTTTTTGTTAGTTCTACCCGTTGTGGATTTTTTGCGCTGTACGTTCCCCTCGTGGACACCTTTTGTTGTATTAAGTCTTTTGTTCCCCAGTTTTGCCTTCTTTTTCTGCGTTTGGATCCAGACCCTTCGCCGTGGCTCACGCCACTCTTGACAGAACAATCTGGCCACAAATGGATCCCGCAGAGATGGAACATTTCCGCACCGCTCTGTCACGCCAAGGACAATTAGTTGGGAGTCACGAAAAGTCCCTTCGGGAGATGATGGACGCCATTTCCGCCCTATCCACAAACCTGGAGTCGCTCGACCAGCAACTGGAGACGGCACGCTCTCACCCGTTGCAGGAGGGCAGAGCTTCTCTGGCTGGAATAGTCATTCAGAGAACCGCCCCCGTGTCCACACCGGCTACTCATCAGTATCGGGAGTCCAATATCCCACACCCTCCTCGCTTTTCGGGGGAGTCAGACTCATGTGACCAGTTTTTACACCAATGTTCCCTTGTATTCGACCAACAGCCCGCTACTTACTACTCAGACCAGTCAAAAGTAGCCTTTATCATGAGCTTACTCTCCGGGAGAGCTGCTGCATGGGCCATGGCTGTGAGCATGTCCGCTCCCGTACTTCGCACCTCCCGACCCACGTTTTTAGCGGAGATAAAAAAGGTTTTTCACCACCCCATTCGCGGGATGGAAGCGGCTAGCCGGCTGCTGGACATTAAGCAGAGAGAGCACTCGGTAGTGGACTTTGCAATAGACTCCCGTGTGCTCGCTGCCGAAAGCAGATATCCTGACACCGTCCTTCGCAACATCTTCCGCAAAGCGCTCAACACCTGCATGAAGGATGAACTTGTGGCTAAGGACGACATCTCCTCCCTTGACGGACTCATAGACCTAGCCATCCAACTTGCTAATCGCTTGAGGGAGAGAGCGAGAGAATACGCAGAGGAAGGACACTATGGCCGGACATCGATTCCTCAGCTGGTATCGACCCCGCCGCAGGAGAGACGCATCGCCGGACCGACACCCATGGACGAAGAAGCACCGTCCGAGGAGGTGCCAATGCAGCTGGGAGGGCGCCGCCGGGGTGGGAGCCGTGCTGTCCCAGCGATCCCCGGTCGACCAGAGACTCCACCCGTGCGCCTTCTTCTCGCGTCGCCTCACGTAAGCAGAGGGCAACTACGATGTGGGCAACAAGGAGCTGCTGGCCGTTTTTGCGCTGCGGGAGTGGCGGCATTGGCTGGAGGGCGCAGCCCTTGCCTTCATGGTCGTCACCGATCATACTGTAAAAACCTCTCCTACATCCGGACTGCTCAGAGACTCAATGCTCGACAGGCTCGCTGGTCACTGTTTCTCACACGCTTCAATTTCTCCATCACCTACAGACCCGGCTCACGCAACACCAAACCCGACGAATGGTCCAGAATATTCAGCCCCATGGAGGAGGGGACGGCTCCAGACACCTCATACCTGTGGCCTGGGTGTTGGGCGTCGTCCAGTGGGAGGTGGAGAAGAGGGTGCCAGAGGCAACAGAGGGGATGGAGCCGCCAGAGGGCTGCCCTCCAGGGAGGCTGTTTGTTCCGGAAGGTCGGAGACCCGAAGTGCTACAGTGGGGCCACTCCTCCAAGATGACTTGTCACCCGGGATCCAGACCGACACAGTTGGCGGTGGCGCAAAGGTTTTGGTGGCCCTCCATGGCGACGGACGTTGAGGAGTTCGGCGCGGCCTGCTCTGTCTGCGCCAGGAATAAGTCCTCCCACCGTCCTCCGGCTGGCCTACTACAACCCCTGCCCATCCCTTCCCGTCCCTGGTCACACATCTCCCTGGACTTCGTGACCGGACTACCTTCCTCCCGGGGGAACACGGTCATCCTCAACGTAGTAGACCGTTTCTCAAAGATGGCACACTTCATCGCCTTATCAAGATTACCCTCTTCACTGGAAACGGCACGGCTACTGGTGAGACACGTATTCCGCATTCATGGCATTCCTTGTGATATCGTCTCAGACAGAGGACCCCAGTTTGCTTCCAGGGTGTGGAAGGCCTTCTGTAAGATGCTCGGGGCGTCGGTCAGCCTGTCGTCCAGGGACCACCCACAGACTAACGGCCAGACAGAGCGGGCCAATCAGGACCTTGAAGCTGTGCTACGTTGCGTCTGCCACCGGCACCCATCCTTCTGGGTCCTTCACCTCTCCTGGGTGGAATACGCCCAAAACACCCTCGTCAGCTCGGCCACAGGTATGTCAGCTTTTAAGGTCGCTTACGGATACCAACCCCCGCTTTTTCCGTCACAGGAAGCGGAAGTATCAGTGTCGTCTGTGCAAGTTCACCTTCGCCGGGCCCGGAGGATATGGCGAGAGACTATAGCTGCTCTGATCCGCATGGCGGCGCGCAACCAATGTTTGGCAGACCGTCACAGGATCCCAGCACCCACCTACCACGTCGGCCAGGAAATATGGCTGTCCTCCAAAGACTTATCGTTGGCCGGAACGAGTAGGAAACTCGCGCCTAGATTTGTGGGCCCCTATCCCATTGACTCCATCATCAGACCCTGCTCCGTCAGACTAAAACTGCCACCATCACTCAGTACATCCAGTCTTCCATGTCTCCTGCCTCAAGTCGCCGCCTCCGCCGCGTATGATCGATGGTCAGCCAGCGTACACAGTGAAGGCCATTTTGCACTCCCGAAGGAGGGGCAGAGGGTTCCAGTACCTGGTCGACTAGGAGGGTTATGGTCCTGAGCAACGTTCTTGGGTCTCCCACTCCCTTATCCTCGATCCATCACTCACGCCCGAACAGGCAGGAAGGCAGTTCACTATGTGGATTGGTTTCCGCACCCTGAAGTGTTTGTTCCATAAAACAGCGGCATGAACGGAGTAAGCTGTTTGTTTCAATGGGTGGAGGCGGGGCCAGTAGCAGAGGAGTGTAACGTAGTAGACTTGATATTAGTAGATTGCAATGTACAGTCACCACTCACTATATTGCGTTTTTTCAAAAAATAATTCATAAATGATTGTTACTTCATGATTGACTGTGGCCTATTATTCGTCAACCAATATTGATAGTCAAGTTATATGTAGTATTCTGGTCACTATGCATCAGTAATGTTATGAGACATAATATAAGTAACTTGGAGAGGGTAACTAGTTAGCTCGGTAACTTGCTATGCTAGCAGCAGCCGTCTTTTGTCCCTGCAGTGATCCCGTAGCCTACGCAATGTAATGTAAACGAAGAATAATAGGAGTGTAAAAGTGACTATAAGGGTGTTATTTCAGGCTCACAGGGCTCTAATAATGTTAAAACTCGGATTTACAAAGTCATAAACAGGTTTTCTATGCTCCAACTATGAAAATATTCGGTTTATTTATTTTTTATTGACCCCTACTTTGCGGAAATTCACTTATCACGGCTGAGTCTAGGACCATTTAACCGCGATAAACAAGGGATTACTGCATTATATGTTTTTAATATTTTTTTAAATTGTAATTTCTACTTTGTTAAAAGTAGTGTTAAAATCTAGTCTCGTCTCATTTTTGCAGACTCAATCTGGTGTACCGTCTCGTGAACTGAGTGGCTTGTGACACCCCTAATGAATAGACCTGCCAACCTGAAACAAATGCATACATGTATAGTGCATACAGTAGTTTCGTCCACCTTGCTTCTCACGCCAGCCACACTATTTGAGAAGCACTGGTTCAACAGCATTATTATACATCATTATTATATTTTCATATCCTCCCATTGTAGAAAAGTGGTTCAAATTTCACTTTTTTAGTACTCTAATAAAGGCATTAGGATGCTGTGGGACATTTTGTTTTGAAATGCCATGCTGTGGAATGGATCTTTCCGTAATAATTTATGACACTTTGTAAAGTTTGGGCCTATGTATTCAACTTTTAGTTGTAGAAAAGCCTCAATAATGTTTGAGTATTACATTTGTTGGCAATTTTGATGTCAGAAATGTGTCATTATTGTAGACATAACACAAAACAGTTATAGCAATTATCTGGGAGCCAAATGGCTGCACAAATATAGACAACCCGCAGCGCAGAGACTCTTAGGAGGACACCATTAAGCCAGTAGTTCTAAGAGACAGAAGCCATCATGACCATGGTCATTTGCCTTTTCTTCCTTTTTTACGTCTTTTCTTTCATCTTTCAAGGTCAATCGTCAGAGTGCGCCTGCATGTCACTGCTTCTTTGTCTATTCAGATAAAATTGCTGTATTCATCGTTTGTCAGATAAACCTCAAATGTGGAGGGGGGGGAGGGGGGAGCGTAGTGAGAGAAAGAGACAGGAAAGAGGAAAGTGGGAGAAAAAGAAAAAAAAACAGTGCTATCACTGCGTCCTCCAGCCTGCCCCCTTGCCTGTTTTTATCTGGGCATGACAAATTCAAGCGTTCACGCTCTCCTTTTTACTCCACATTTTCTCTCGGCCTTATCTACTGTCTCAGCACTGCATCACTTGCCATTTTAGAATAATGTCCCGCCATGTCTGTAATGACATTGGGCTTTGTGCTTCAGATTACCTTGGGATTTCCACTCCTCACACCCTCCCCGACAACACACACTTAAAATAAAACTGGCTCATGCAAGAGTGCAAAACAAAATTAAGAGTCGACGGAAGCCCAATCGTGCATATCTGCTTATTGCTCTAGGTACGAAGTCATATCTCAGATCCCTGATGAGCTCCTAAAGTGTGACAGATCTTCCGCTTCCCCGGCTCTCTTAATCACATGATAATTAGCCTGTCATCAGCAACAGGGGGAACGTGCAGGACACATAATGAGGACATTAGACGGCGCAGTGAAAGGACCCCCTACCAGGTGGAGGATCAATGGTGCGGCCTGATGAAAGGTGGACTTATATACAGCTGATGGTTGGAGGCAAAGAGGCAGAGAGTGCTATTGATTTGTGCACACACATTATCTACTGTACCCTATTCTGCGGCTCGAGTCGCATAGACGTGAACAGGCATGAAACGTTCTGAGCGAGGTTAAATTTGGATGTAGAAATGGAAGCAATAGAGATGTAATGTCTCCCGACTGAAAACGGAAAAGCTCAATTTACTGCATATGGTAGGGCAATCTGATTTAGTTTATTTTTAGAGGTCTGATGTCAAGTTCAGGTGATTCGATTGATGTGAAGGGGTGGCGATACTGTCAGAATGCTCACTTTGGAGTGTTGGGCCACTATAAAGGAAGGTTACAGGATTTTTGGTAACTTGGAATGCAGTCACACGGCACTGATTTTGGACTTCAACGTTTTTACGTGTGCCATCTCGGCATGGGCCGGTATGAGGTTACTTGACGTGAGTAATATGTTGACCCGCAACGTTGGCAACAGCGCGGCCGTACGGGCGTAATGACGATACGTGTGTTTTCGAGTTCCGCTACTGCGCATGCGTATAACAAGGAAACCTGTTGTAACTGGAGTAAAACTTTGACTTCATAGATTATGATATTCATGTTTGCATGTCGAAAATGTATTTAAATAGTGTTGTACTTACACATTAGTTTGATAGCTGCAAAGCTAGATGAAATACTCACTAAAACCACACACTACAGGATGCAGAACTCTATGAGGGCACACCACTGATCTGTATAATATATCTGGATAGCTCATTGGTGATGACTTGTGAAGCCACACGGCCGCCATATTGCCACTCGCAAGAAACACTTTTCGACAAGCTTTTGCATTCGTGGTGAACTTATTTTATTCATTCGGATTGGACACAAATTTCGACTTAAGATGCCTGCATGTGCAGCTATTAACTGCACAAATCGCCAGTTCAAAGGCTGTGGACGAACATTTCATCTGTAAGTATGATTGAAATGTAGATTTATGATTGATAATTTAAGGGTTTTGCACTGTCGATCTGTCAGATATTTTCAATCGTGTAAAATTCCTCTGATTAAATGTATGTCCAGAATTGATACGTTTATATAGCTCTATAATAGCTAAGAGGAAATTTACGTACGTTTTTGTTATATCATGATATATGTATTTTTTTAGGGGACGAAGGTTGCGTTACTTGAAGGAATGGGAGAATCTCAGTGCTTCCATGATGCCTACCAGGCATTGTATACAGTGCAGTTAGCAAGCCAGTTTGCATACAATTGACCCGGCATGACCCTTCATTTGGATAAACAACAATTATTTTTTTTGCTGCTGAATGACATAAAATGATTCATTCATATGATATGTTCTGGAAAATAATATTACTGAACATGCATAGCGGTATGTTTGAGATTGCAAACAACGTATTGTCTTGCCCAAAGCATATGGTTTTGTTTCAGTGTTATTTTTTTCTGTGTGTATGTGGGTGTATGTGTTTATGGTTATTACACATTATGGTTATCACATATTATTCCTGTGGTTTTTGTTCAAATATACAAGTATTTCTATATCAGAAAAGAGGTTATTTCTATTTCATAACACAAACAAAAAAAATCAGAAAAATGTTAAATGATTTTAAAACTTGTCCAAAGTCACTCTTTTTGATGATTCATATTTTGTACAGACGAGAGCTTAGTGAATTGTATGAAAGTAAGAAAAAAAAAGTGAAGGATCATGACCATGGATTTTAGTGGAAAAAAGGGATGGGATATGCAGTTAAAATTAAAATCTCTTTCTAGAGGAGTAAAACTATGCATTGCTAGAGGGGAGTGCAAAGCCACGGTGCAGAGTAGAATTTTGTCCCAAAGGCAATGAGAATTGGAAGGGGAAAAGTACATTTATTATAGCCAAAGATAGAGAATAACGTATCAAATCGTTTTTAAGGGCTGAAGGTTGCGTTACTTAAAGGAATGGGAGAATGTCCCTGCTTTTTAATGTAAAATATAGATGTTCTGCGAGCCTCCTCATCTGCTTTGTACACTATGTACGCTGTGCGAATGCAGTCGAGATGTGAGTGGTAAGATGGCGTCTCTTTGGCTTCAGCGGCTTGCACGGGCGGGTGCGAAGTATGAGCTATCCAGATATATTATACAGATCAGTGAGGCACACGTCTCATCACACCGGCGCCACTTGATGCTAACGGGAAAGCTAATGGCTTTGCTATAGCCTTGACGGTATAGTTACCTGAATTTTGGCAACAGAGCACATCCAGTCCAGTTCCGACTGTGAGGAATAACACAGGACATGACAAAGTATTTTCACATAGTGGCCTCGCTGTACCTCCACACTCTCATACCGCAGGAACAGTATGGCGGATAGATTTTGTGGTTTTGAAACCGTGAAAGCTGTAACCGGCCCATGCCTAGTGCTATAATTTACTAAGACAATATCGTAACAAAACGGCTTTTACAGTCAGTTCTGTGAAGGGAACAAGCCACCGTTTTTTTGTCATCTTCTTGACCGGTCACGTTCGACTTGAAAAGGAAAAATGCGTGTTGCCGTGTGTGTGTGTCGGCACCAAGCTGAAGGGGGACGGAGGCGGTTACATGCACACAAGCAGGCTGGAAATGTGAGGAAAATGAGCAGCAGGAAACAATAGCTGAGCCACTTTGTGTTTCTGAATGCCAATCTTCACGAAAAACTAAAAAGCAAAAATTGTAAGCTAGATGATGCTTTATCTTTTAGTTTTGCACATTTTAATTTATACATGTTTATATGTTTTTAAAATGTTGTAATATTTTTTAAACATTTTAATAGATATTTTAATATATTTTTGGAAGAGTGCACGATTAATCCTATCCTGCCTATTAATCCTAAAATATGCAAATATCCCAAATTCACAATTTTCAAGTATAAAAATGGCTAAACAAAGTAAAATACGAAATATAAGCCATTCTGAAGACACATTGAAAGACATTGTGATGATATGTGGTATTCTCCACTCGTCACTAGGTGTCAGTAATGTTACTGTAATGTTTGGTGACACTTGCTACTGTTGGGGCTGTAAACCCACACCGAGCTAAAACCCAATTCTGAGCCTGTGACGTAACTTCCTGTCCATCCCCACACTCAGAGCAAAACACACATGCATAAGTCTTATTTATGTCTTATTAGTTCTACTGTATTGTATAGTACAAGTGTAAAGGTTACTGTAGGGGTGTTATTTCATGTCTACAGGGCTCTAATAATGTTAAAAACTGTATTTAGAAGGTTGTAAACAGGACTTCTGTGCTCTGACTGCAAAAATAGTTCATTTATAATTAAGGAATCCTACTTCGTTGAAATGTATGGTTGGGTCTGGGACCAATTAACGGCAATAAACGAGGGACTACTGTATTGGTGACATATGCTAGCCAGTAGTGGCGATCTTACATGTTTTGGTTTCTTAGAATGTAATTTGGGGCAGGTTGCCTAGTCCCTTTCCTGACAAATGATGAAGGTGGAAGGAATAATTTAGAATACGTGTATCAATCAGTCTGCAGCAACTAAAAGTCCATTTCAGAAAGTGTTATGAATGTTTTCTAGCGCATGCCGTAAATTGCCACAGACTTACAATTAACCAGAGTGCAATCAATGTGCAATCACAATGCGACACGACTGCAGCATGACACTTTAACACAACAGAACAGAATACATTTAAAGCAGTAACATGTTTATACGCCAGATACTACTAGACACTCTTTTCACTCAGATTTACAATTACACAGCGTGCTCATATAGTTTTATTCCAGCTATTTGGTGTGATTAGATAGAATCAGGGCCGTGTGCTGTGCAAGGACCAGTAATGAGATTGTCAGTGTGAGTGAATCATTCCCGGTCACAATGTCGCAACAATCCAGGCAAATGTGAATCAACCCCCACTATGCTTCACATCACGCAGGCTTCTGTGACAATTCACATGTGAAGGATGAACTCTCCTACCCGTACTTCCCTCGCCATTTGGTAATACTTGATGAATTTCACATATGTAGCTGTATCTGTATGGATTTCATTTAATTGTCAGCCACAGATGCGTGTTGTGGTCATAAATGCCGTGCTGCTGCTTTAAATCACGGATAAATCTATTCCTCTCCCCTTTGCTGCCTTCCACCATGTGATACGTAATAAAAAATAAAAAAAAAACTGAAGAGAAGACACCGCCACAGCCAATGACAGCTTTTGCCTTTATGTTTTTGCATTTTTCCTTTCCACCCTTTCCCCTCGTCGCAGTGACTGACTTTTAATCTAATAAACATTGCATGAGCCCGCTGACCAGAACAAAAGGGTAGAGGAGGGGGGGAAATGGCGTCTTTCTTAACATCAGATCACTCTTGTTAAAGGAAGAAGTGGAGGGGGGGGGGGCTTGGTATAAGAAAGGGGTAGGCTATATAAGGTTTCAGTGTAAAGATCATAAAATTACTGAGGAATAAAAGCCATCATTTCACATGACATCACCACCACCTTCTGAGGATATGAGCTTCATTGCCTTCAAAAAGGAGGACACAATGCTTCCCTGAATAGTACTTGGACATCAATTATGGCAAAATCAAGACTGAAGTTAGACATCTCGATCCCAAATTACAATAACTCGAGATGTTTAATGTTTGCTTTCTTTGCCAATATTGTCCAGTACTTCATTACAAGTGACAATATAGGTAGTGGCGCTTCCCTCAAACTACAGTAATGTCATGTCATTTACTGTGATTCCGATTCCGATTCCGATTCGTCGTTACGATTCCGGTTCCTAATGATTCTCGATTCTGATTATTTTCAGAGGTAGGGTCTTTAAAGTTTGCGTGGTGTAAAGGAGGGTGCTAAACCAATTTCTTGGATGAAATGTCTGAATGTCTCCATGTATATTTTAAAAAGATATCAACTTTTTATGAATTACTTTATTGTGAATTTGTCACAGAGCTATTATCAAGAAGTTTATAAATATCAAACTATTGAACTTGGAACATTTTCACATTTTTATTTGTGAAAACCTCATCAAAAAACAAATTACACATATGCTGTTGTTTATGTGTTGGAGTGTCTTCTGGTGCAGAATAGACAAAGTGTAACTGAACCATGTTGCTGAGTTCCTCCTAATCTGCGTGCAGAATATCAAACAAGTACGGCGAATGGAGTAACACTTAACGTGGGGGCTGGTCAACTTCCTGGCTAAAGCTAGCTTTAACATCAGGTTATTTGTCTATGAAAAAGTGCACAGCCTTACGTTAGCTGGGTATTTCAGTTGGCCACCTAATTCACTGTATAAAATATAATTTGTTTGCTGCTTTAATGTTGGCATAAGAGCGACGTAATTAATTATTTGACTTACCTGACTGGTTGGAAGAAGTCCGGCACTCTGCACACCATGAATCTGGAGGTGTTTAATCATGTTAGTGGTGCACCCTCCTTTGCATGATACGATGGCGTTGCAACTGTTGTTTGCAAATGCTGTTTCCGCACACTGGCCATGGCTGAAATGGATGACACAAACGCTTCCTGCCGCTTCTTCTTCGTTGGTGCTCGCCGGCTTCTTCTTTGTTGGTGTTAGGGGGCCACTTTTACCGGTCGACGGGCTGGTCGATCACCGAACCCAGGAAACAACATTTTTCCGGGAGAATCGGAATGTTAGTCCCGGTTCCCATCCATGCCCCACCCTACAAATGAGTGTGAAAATAAGACAAATGCTGCAATATGTCGTAGAAAAAGTTCCATTTTTATTTTGTCTCAGCAAAATAGTCATTGAAAAAATCATGACCAATATTCAGATAAAATAACCACCAAGCAAGACAGGTTGCTCTCAATACATTCATAAAAAGAATCCAATTACATAATGCAGCCAACGATACAGTTTGGAAACTTGCACATTTCTATGTGGCATAAACATCCGTATAAGAATAAAGTGCAAATTATTTTGCTGCAGGGAGGCCAGCTGTGACTGTGACTCTTCCTGAGGTGTGATATTAGATTTAGAAGTATTAAAGGAAGATGCTTTGCAGCTCTTGACAGTCTTTGCAAATTGCGTCTTCACAATCCAAAGGCATATTTACGTCATAACTGATATCACTGATATCATTTGGACAGAAAAATGGATATAAACCATTATATATTATATTATGTATTAGATATTAGTGGACATCCCTAATAATTCATCATGCCTTGCACTTAATTGGTTCCAGGCCTCTACTGTAATAAGTGAATTTTTGCAAAGTAGGATTACATTTTTCTAAATTGAAGGGCACAGAAACCCTGTTTAAGACCGTTTTGAACATTATTAGAGCCCTCAACCCACTATAGTAGACCTAAGACAAGACATAAGGCATAATACAGACTCACACATGCCGCGTATCATTTGATATGTTTACTACACGCTTACATAGTAATAATACAGATAATAATGATAATGGTGCTACGTGAGATACGTGAACGACCTTCTAAATACGTTTTCAAACATTCAAACATCAAACATTAGAGCCCTCTAGCCATGAAACAACATCCCCAAGTAGTCACCTGTACACTCGTGTTACCCAATATAGTAGACATAATAAGACAAAATTAGACTCGTGCTTGTGTGTGTTGCTGTGAATGTGTTCCAGTGCTAGGGGAGTAATTCAAAACCTGCAATAAAAGCCTGTTGTTCCGGCGATCAAGTCTGGTGCTTGTGTGTCATATTTTTTTCCACTTATAATAGGCAAAATGGCAATGATTTATTAATTAATATATTTTAGAAAATACGTATACTAGAGTGACGCACAAAGGGGAACCCAACCTCATAGTGCCCCTAGTGGTCAAGTGAAGAATTTACACGATTGCCCGTTAATCTTGCAAACTGGTATGGCCTCGCCTCACACAACTGCGACACACTTTCACTGAAATCCATTCCCTGTCATGCGTGTTATCGTCATTGCCGGCTAATTTACACTGGAGCGCCACGTTCCAACCATTATGTTTATTCACATTGTCACGCCAGTCACTCGCCACGCGTCCAAGTGTATGCTTGACACAAATGATACGGCACGGGAGTGTGCTCCCAGTTTACTAATGGCAGATGTGAATAGTTCTCAGGCACAGTGTCGCTGAAAACACCATCATTTCAGAACTGGCAGCAAAGCTACACCACACTCCTAAGTGTGACGTACAACCGCTAGAGGAAAATGCCCTGGCTAAAATCAAGTGTTAGGTAACTGTTACAAAATGCGACTTCAGGAGCATTTAAAGCCAAAACATACATAGACATTATAATTACAAAGCATAAAAGAATTATTTTATTTTTCAGGCTTTCATAGAGAAATGTGACACATCATCTGGCGCACTATTGCCCCGCCTGGGGTGAGGGCCCTGCACAGTAGATGGACCGTAGTAATTTCTCATCTATCAAATTATAGTTTATTGTTCAGCGCAGCTACCTCAGGCTACACACACAACCCTGTGCAGTGACAGTTATGAAACATTAGATTTCCACTGTCCTAGTCCAGGCCTGAGACGAAGCTGGAGAAAGCAAAAAGAATAAGTGTAATCTTGGCACTTATCTCAATATGATCTATGTTAAAAGGAGCATTGGAAATAAACCCTGTTGCTATTTTGAGGGGGTGGATAAGAACATTAAGTTACCCCAAATTGCCATTAGTAACTACTGTATAAGCTTGTTTATTATTGCCACGGTAATGATTTTTCAGGCAAATTCAATTTGTCAGCAGGAAATTGTGTTTAATGCCGCTCTAATGAGTCTGCTGTAAATTAGCTGGCATGCTAGCGTGGATGACTAAAAGGCCTTTAAGTAACCTTTGGTCTGTGTTGGGTGTAATCTGATAGTGCCACCGATGATTCACTGAGCAAGGCTAAAAGCTACAGGCTGGATTTTGAGAAGTCAAACAACTGTCACTGTTAAACTAGAAGAGAATGCGGGCATAATCAAACGGGATTTAAGGACTGGGAACAGGAGATGAGGGAACTGCTGGGCGTTTTGACCGTCAAAGTTGGGCAAGACTTGGAATGCATGAGTCAGTGTTCTTTATTGGCACGATGTAATAACACAAACACAACTTCGATGAATGGCGTTTGGTAGACTTAAAGGTCCCGTATTAGACTAAAACGTACAGCTCCCACGTCTGTAGCTGACGGATGGTTAAGTGGCACAGCCCGTGAGTTTATTTTAGTATGTGTAGCGAAGCCTGCTTTTTTCTGGGAAGCGTAGGGTATATCCAGTCGTCTCTTGCCGCTTTGCACTTAGATTTTCACTCTGACATGTTTTTTTGTATTAGTTAAAAAAAAACATTGCAGGTCATCGCTGTTTGACTATGAGCTATTGTTTTATATTTAAGCCATTTTACGTGTTTTTGGCCTAAATTTAGCATTTTTATTTATTTATTCATTCATTCATTTTATATGCTGCTTATCCTCCTAGGGTTGCAGGGGTATGCTGGAGCCTATCCCAGCTGACTGCGGGCGACAGGCGAGGTATACCCTGGACTGGTCACCAGCCAATCGCAGGGCACATATAGACAAACAACCATTCACACTCACATTCCTACCTGTGGACAATTTAGAGTCACCAATTAACCTAACCGCTGCACGGTGGCCTGGTGGTTAGCGTCTTGGCCACACAGTCAGGAGATCGGGAAGATCTGTGTTTGTATTTCTGTGAGGGCATCTCTGTGTGGAGTTATATTAGGTTAAATTCAGGATTTTCAAGCATAAAAGTGTCCTACAAATACAAGTACAAGTCATTCAGAAGACATACTGTACTCACACATTCACAGGCAAATGATACGCATATGTAACGTATCATCATCACTGAACAACAAACCGAAGGCTAGGTGTGTGTATGTCTATATTATGTCTTATATGTTATTACTCTTATTATGTCCACTTTATTGGGTAATACAAGTGCAAAGGTGACTATAGGGATGTTATTTCATGTCTAGAGGGCTATAATAATGTTAAAAATGTATTTAGAAGGATGTAAACAGGTTTTCTACGGAGTAACTATGTAAATATTCCATTTATAAATAAGGAATTCTACTTCATGGAAATTCACTTATCACCATCGGGTCTGGAACCGATTAACCACGATAAGTGAGGGACGACTGTACACAGGGTAGGCTCATCAAGCTAGGGGTGGGTCAAAGGTGGAATCATGAGGACGTTTTTTTCTTTCATGACGTTGTGCAAACCCAGAACTTTAAAACCGTCCATTTGAGCGCCTCTTCTCTCATAAGTGAAGCAAACAAGTGAGGGAATTAATTGATTTTTCTGTTGTTTGGGACACATATAACTGCAAAAACATCATTACAAAGTAATTTTTGCACAATGGGGGATCTTTATGATGCTTGGCAGACGTGACTATGCGATAATTAAGGAGAACAACATGAATCACAGTTCAACAAGACAACATTTAGCATAAGTTATGACACTGCTAGCGGTAAAATAATACTTAATTTTACCGCCAAGTCGAGGTCAGTGTTTTGTTAGATTTTTTTTAGACATTTTATCATTGGAATAGCAAGAAAATGTGTTTAAAGGCACTTTCACAATACAAAAACACATCATTTATCAAAGGGCACATTATTTTATTTATATTCATTTTAATTGCATGACCTTAATAGTAATACAGGTGGTCCTCGGATTACGTGTGGGTCACGTGCGTAGACTTTGTAAGTTGGGTTTTGGTGGAAGTCAGATCTTATACCCAAATTAACTCCTAAGTCATTCACACTGTACACAGAACACATGAAGGACGAAAATACAGTAGTAAAACACAAAAAAGAATGAAACAGTCAGGGAAAAAAAAAAAAAGCCAAAGCACTTGCAATCTTTCCATCTCAATCATAAACCACGGGACAGCTTAGTTATTTCTGTCGCTTTCATAGGTTCAACAACTGGGCGGTTCCTGACTGTGTGTGGCTGCGTGCAGGCAGCACGGCTTCGTTTGGTAATATTTTTAGACCTGCCACGATTAATCGATAATTGATCGGTATTCCATTAATCATCTGTGAAAGCAGGCTTGTTATCTTTGTGTTTTAGTCAAAACAAGATATCCACACGTCAGCTGTGACTTCGGAAAACAGCAACCAAATTTTTGCCTCTTTCTGATATGCTGTGGACCAAACCGCTAACTCTTTGTGTTTGGTTCATATTGATTTGGTCCGTCGAGGGCCTTATCGTTTACTCGATTAATTGAAACAAGCCTCAGATTAATCGACTAAGACAATAATCGTTAACTGCACCCCTAGTTGTTTGAGGTGGTTCGGACAACAGTAGCCCGTTTAGTTTTTGCAATGAATAGATTGTTGATTGACCACATCCTTGTCATTTGTACAACGTCTGGATAGATGGACAATTTTAAGCGATTGAGACAAGTGCGTCCAATAATTATCACATAGAAGTAATCGACGTAACACGGAACACCGTAAGCCAAGGACCTGTATGCCTCTGAGTGTCCAGGGTACTGAATTACGGCAACAATCGTTACGCAAGCATGTTTTGGTGTTACCAATTATGGTTCCTTGCCATATAAAGGGTGACATAAGTGAAGACTGATACGTATCTGCTTGTACATCGAGACAAAGAATAGGTGGCACGAGTCGACGGGGGTGCACATTCTGCTGAAGTCATCATGCTTTGTCACAGGCATGGCGGTGGTATGAACCCCTGAGAAGCAATAGGAGGGGTGTCTGAGGGGGCTCTGCTTTACATCTTGTGTCTTAATGATGTGAAGCTCCTCCTTTTAATGCAGGTGGCCCCTCAGTGTGTTTAGTGCCACCCCCCTACCGCGCCCCTTTCTAACCTCGCATTTCCATCAAATGTGTTTCACCAACCCACCCACGTTGACCCCTCCTCTCGTCAACACGTGCCCCCTCTTCGTGCCAACATCCCCTCCCAACCCGCCCTCCACTCCTCTCACTTTTTCCCACGCCCGCCTCTTTTTGTCGTCGCGCAGTGGGAGTGGTATCGCCGCACGTGCCGCTTTTTAGTGCCAACGAGATCCCCTGTGGCCCTGTTGCCCCCCTCGCCACCACCACCTTCTTGTACTTACTTCCTCCCCCCATCCCCGCATCATTCCTCCCCCTGTTTTCACAGTGTTCCCCCTCATTGCTATGGAAGTGGGGATGCCAGACTGCTTTGCATATGGCTGTTTAGTCCTTTGTGGCAGGCGGGGCGGCATGCGAATATGCAAAACGGTGATGGGAAACATTTTGTACTGTGATGAGGGGAGCGGAGAGGGCGGCACTGTGGGGGGGGAAAAAATGTTTCCGCGCTTCGTTTGTGGTTTCCGACAGATTCATCGCGGCGATGGTCGGAAGGGATGCCACCAGAACCAAGGTGGCGATGGAATAGCATCCTAGGCAGTCATTAATCCGACATGGAAGGATACTCATCGCCTTTGGCCTTCTATCCCATTTGAGGAACAATGCACTTTTTTTTTTTTTTTGCCTTCTTCATTTTCATCGTTACTGTAAATCCACGGCGGCGAGTCGACAAATCAGCGGCAAATTAAGAAGAAAAGGACAGGGAAGTACGTCTTGCTTCCCCCTCCTCTTCGCCCATATCCTTCTCTCCTACTTATCTGTGGCAGAGAGCCAATGGTTCATTGTAATTGGCCGTTGTCATCATGCAGATGACACGCAGTCAGCGCTCTGAATATCATTAGCGCCTTTGCATACCTCCGCTCTTTTGTCTTTTTCCTGCCCTGCCTTTCTTCCCGCTCCTTTTATATTCCGAGGCTCGTTTTGCGGTGCAATATTCCAAAAGGTAATTATCATCCATGAGGCAGCGCATCAATATGCGGGTAACGGCATAATGGGGAACGAAGGTGCATGTCTGATTGTCGTTTTTTTTTTTTTTTTTTTTACCTCCAGCATGAATGTAGAAGAATCTCCCATGGTGCCAGGAGGATAAGAACTGTATTTGTGCGATTGTACTTAACTCTCCTTACATTAGAGTCCATTGTATAGCTCAGCTTCCCTTGTTTGCATACATCCGCCTCTCCATGGACGGAATAATTGCTCTTAATTCTTCTCTGCAGCGTTTGCCGTCTGATCCTTCACAAAAAAAAAAAAGAAAAAAAAAAAACAGATGACCAATTTGCATACTCCGCATACTGATGAGGCGTGCGTTTCCGACTGCCTAATTACCTTCCGTCATTCTCTCTCTCCTCCTGGAGTGCTGTGCTTTTAACCCTCGCTCGCCCATTCGCTATGGCTTCAAAGCCTTGTCACATACGGCGTTAATTCATCCTGCGGGGTACAAAAAAAAAAAAAAAACACACACACATATCGCAATGACAGCCGCTTCGTTCATTCGCCTTCGTTTACTCCCTCGTCTGCGTTTATCGGCTAACGTGCGTCTCCTCTGGCTGGCGGCGCTCCTTAAGCAACCCGCTTTGTCTTTGGAATTTACAAAATTGTACAAGAAATCAATACTTAATTGATTATTCGCTTTTCCTGCAGCGTCAAACGACCGGCGAGTGTATGTGTGTGTCAAATCCAAATGTGTGTGTGAGAGTCTCTCTGAGGTAGATCCCGTGGTAGTCCCAGTGCTTTCGAGGAAGCGGGCGGATGAAGTGGCGGGGGAGAGAAACTGTGCAGCGTCTTGCGTTCAAGTGTGTGGGGCATGTGAGACATACCGGCGGTCCCTTCAACCACACCAAAGCAAAGGAAGTTCCAAGGTTTGGGGAAGATTGACTTCCCAAACAGCAATCCAAGCATCAACAACAACAGCAAGACTGTGGCAACAGGAAGTACTGCAGGCTCCAAGCCGGCTATGGAATGGAGTATATCCCTTTTTTCTGTTTTTTGTCCTGACTCAGAGAAGAGAGAGAGACGGAGAGTGCGGGGCAAGATGCCACCGGGTCCCCTTTGGAGGACTGTACGGCAAAGTGGGCGCGGAAAAAAGGGGCGTGAAGACGTGCCCTGCCTCTGTTATGCCGTAAGGATGGCAGGCACGTAATGATAGCAAATGTAGTGCAGATTGGCTTAGAGGAGGAGGAGGAGGAGGGGGGGGATGGGGAGCAGATGGCAAAGCTGGCCCGGTGCCAAGGATGCAAAAACATGACGATGCAGGGAAACCCCCCTACTCCCCTCCCCATCCTTAAAGACACACTTGTTGCTGCATGATGGAAATGCCTTCTACCATGCTTATTTTCACAGAGGGCCACATCGAGAAAAATGACAGGATGCAAGGGCCACTTTGATATTTTCTAAAGCAACACATAGATATGCGAAGAAGTTACATATATTTCAAGAAAAAACTGCGTCTCAGCTTTGTGATATAGTTGAAAAAGCCTATTATTAGTATCAATTTTGGTCTTTTTTTTCCTCCATTTGTTCTTTTTTTTAATTTCCCAAATATTTCATCATTCTCCATAAATGTTCTTACGTAATATTATGACTTTATTCCCATATTTTATTCACTTTTCCCCCAACTTTTGTCCAACTTTATTTTGTTTTGTTTCTCATAATATTAGGACTTTTAAAAAATAAAATATTTTTTCTTTAATATTTCCATTATTAAGGACTAAAATGATTATTTTTTTTCCTCATAATATTAAAAATGTATTCTTGTAAAATTGTGCCTTTTTTTTCATTAGAATACATTCAAGATTCAAGAGTTTTATTGTCATATGCACAGTAAAACAGGTAGTTCTGCTATGCAATGAAATTCTTGTTCTGTTCATTCTCCCAAAAAAAGAAAGAAAAACATAAGAAAATGAATAAGAACATTAGAAACATAAATACCAACAAACAAACACCAAATACGACTTTTTCTTGTAATATTTTGACTTTATTGTCATAAAATTGCAGCCCCTTTCTGCTTTTATTTTATTTTCCAAGTATTTAAACTTTCTTCTTGTAACTATGACTTTATTCACTTAATATTTTGACTTTATTCTCGTAACATTACTTTTTTCTGCAACCTAATTTTCTAACCTTTATTCATTGTAGTTTGTTTCTGATAACATTACAACTTTTTTCTTTAATATGTCAACTTTATGCTATTAAAATGAAGTTATTTTTCCTTCATAGTATTATTGTAATGGTAATGGTTTAATTTTATTTCAACATGCATACAAGTTACAATGGAATACATCACATAATTCAATTCACAGTCCCACATGTCCAAAAGGAGTCGGAAGAAGCAAAGCGTATTTAATCCTACGCCCCATCTGTTCCACATCTTATGCGGTACATTTATTCACTTCCTGTATTCCATACGTGATCTTTTTAATACATAGAAGAATGATAAGGTCATGTAAAAATATGGTGATGTAATTATTATTTTTTTCCGTTAGATTACAGGTTTTTTTTTCTGAATTTTGTGACTTTATTCTTGCAAAACTATTGCTGGTTTTGACTTTGACTTTGTTAAGTTATATTTTTATAATGTGCTGCGGGGCCAAAAAACAAAAAAAAGACCTGCGGCCCGCACTTTGGACACCCCCGCCTTATACTGATTAACTGGAGCCTTTTCTTTACAAAAAAGAATGCCAGTACAGGTGGTCCTCGGGGTTACGTACAGGTTCTGTTCCTAGACTGCTACTTGGATCTTACGCCTAAATTATAATTATCTCCTAAGTCACTCACACTGTACACAAAACACATGAAGGGCATAAAGTACATGAATAAAAAATAAAAGCCAAACCACTACCAACCACTGCAATGCTTGGTTATTGCTGTCGCTTTCAGAGGATCAGCGACCAGGCAGTTATATGTACTGCAGTGTCTGTGAACTTGACATGTGACCTGACTGTGTAGTATGGCTGCGTGCGGAGAGTACTGCTAAATATGCTGATGTTGTTCTGACTGGTTAGCAGCCTGTTCTAGTATCCTAGTTATCCTTACAATGTCCAGGTGGATGTTACAATATGATCTTTATCCTTAATGATGGTTGCATGAATGAAGCGTGGCCAACATTGAGCGCATGGCGTATTCTTCCGCGGGGCAACACGCTGTAACTAGTTGTCTCGCGTGTTTCGTGTTTAAGGACCTCGAAATGACGTAACACGGAACGCCGTCAACCGAGGACCACCTGCACAACTAAATGTAAAGCATGAGTGAGAGAGCATACAGTAAAACGAGTCCGGCCTCGATTGCAAAGCATCAGATATTGACTCTTGCATGCTAATGGTCATGGGTCGGGAAAAAAAAAAAAGCATTCAGTTTTAGTCGTGTTTATGGTCTGTGGATGAATAAAGATGCTGTTTTGTGTAGTGTACAAGGATGTTATACAGTAGTATATACTGTATTTATTAAAATATGCTGGAACCCAACAGATGCTTGAGGAATGTGTTTGGAGGTGTTTCTGTGACTTATCTCAGCCAAGCTGGAGTTTTTAATGGTATACATCATATACTCTATGGGGTGTCCTAATTTGTTTGTAGAAGCCAACTCTTCTACTCCTGAACGACTAAACAAAAAACGGTGAACATTTGTCAAAACGTGCACCCCTGCAGTATTATTTTTCAGACAAATATGACACACTGCGGCGCTGCTATTAAACCACAAAGCGCTACAAAACACCCGCTGTAACTTAAGGGTGTTTAGCCAAATCATCACAGAATTTGGTACACACCTTTAAGGAACTGACAAATACATGTGTGTAATATGTGGGTTGAAAAACACGGCCGCCATCAAGCAGAACACCTTAGCAACTGATTTTTGTAATCATTAACCAGTAGGTTAATGATTACAAAACTTTGAGGAAAGGGAGCGGCATGGCTCAGGTGGTATAGTGTCCGTCTCTCAAACTCGAGGTTGCTGGTTCGATCCTCTGTCGACCATGTCAGAGTATCCGTGGGAAAGGTACTGAACCCTCAGTTGCTCCTGATGCTGTGGTAGCATTTTGAGCACAAACGAGAGGGGGTGTCACTCATGTCACAATGTGAAAATGAGGACATCCCATGGACACTGAAGTATGTCTACCTATAGGCTACGTGACGGGGTTGTAGCATAAGTCATGTTATTCTACAAAATTGTTAAATTATTCATGTTTTGGCAGTAAGATTGTCCTAAGCTCTGTTGTGTGTAGATAAAGACAACTGGTTTTATCATATGGGTGCATTCTGGGGTATCGAATCATTTGAATAAGAGCAATCATAGCCCAAAAATTGAGAGACACAGGAATGCAAATAAGAGGAAAAAGAGAGGCGATTTGACTTGCGGATGAGGCTATGCATATCTGCATGCTAATTACATGGCGAAAGGGGGGGGGGAGTGGAGTGGAAAGCACCCCCCTCTCTATGCGCCAGACAGCGCGAGGGCGAGGGACGGAAGACATTGCAGACACGAGCGAGAAACAGGGGACGGGTGGCACAAACGACGGACAAACAAACGAAGGGATGGAAAGGGAGATGTAGACGAGACCGGCAATTAAGTTCCCATCAGCCTTTGTTCTACGCTACTCTCTGGAAGCAGACCATGGATGCGACAGAATGGAGCCGAGGATTGGAGTGCGACTGAAAGAGGGGGGCATCCCAAAATTAAAATTATTGATTGATCTTAAGGTGATGGCGGGGGGTTTGCGGATCGGAGGGCGCTTTTTTTTTGAGGATGTAATTAGTGCGGACTGGGACCACGGCTGGGATGATGATAATAGATGACGTTTGGGATTCACGATGGCGATTGGCCATTAATCTCCATCTCTGAGGAGGAGGATATTAAAAATTCTAATTGGAGGGACAACACTGATGCAGATTGCCGTGTGTGTATGTGCGATGGTGGGAGGCTGGTGGTGCAATAATTGCCACCATGGGGGAATGGTGTCAACGATTATCAACTGAATTTGCTCGCGGATTTGAATTATGAAGTGTTCGCCACTCATTTATGGTGTGTACGGAACAGGAAAAGCAGTTTGTGCTCTGTTATTGTGTCTTTTTGTTTCAATATGTGAATCTACTGTACTGTATGCTATATACGTATGTCTTTGTGTAATGTAACTCTTCTACTCCTGCACCGCTGCACACAAATCAGTGAAAATTTGTCAATATGTGCACCTCATGTGCTACCCGTGCTCATTATTTTTCTGACAAATACACCACATGGTGGTGCTGTTATTAAACACCCAAGTTTGACCCCATTAATCGGATTGACTTGACATTCCTCAACAAAACACCCATTGTTACTTTCGGGTGTTAAGTCGACTCGCCACCAAATTTGGTACACACCCTTTAGGGGACTGACAAGCACATGTTTGTGAAGTTTGAGCAAGATCGGTTGAAAAACATGGCCATCAACCTTAACATATTGGACTTAGAAACTAATTGCCATAAGTCATTGATCATTTGTCTGCCGAAGCATTTTGAGCAGAAATGTAATGTAATGTTTAATTCTATGTTGATCATATTGTCTGTATTCAACTAAAAACATATTTGTTCTAGTGTTTGTGTTCATTTATTTCAGTATAAGAATATCCCTGCTCCATCTGCAGTGCTGTCTGCAGCCCCGGTGGGTGCTGTGATGTCATCACAGGTGGCCTTGAATCTTCCGCTTGCACTAAGTCACATCAGCCCAGATTAAAACCAAGCATGACAGCCCAATACTGTGTTTATCAATAGCTACACAACCTTGCATGACTGTGCTGTGACACAGTCAATAGATTATGAAATCTTACTGTGTCACCTACTCAATATTACAAATTGCCTCTGTGTAGCCGCTGTTTGTGTCCACGTGCTTGTGTATGTGTAGGCATGACGTAAATATGTACGAAGTTAATGCATATGTTACTGTAATGTCTCCGTGTAGTCACTTTGCATGATTAGGAAGTGTCCTTGAATTAGTAAGATGAAACTGCAAACCCCCTCCCTGCATGCATGCAAGCACACATGCATCCCGACTCTCTCACACACACACACACACACACACACACACACACACACACACAGTGTGTTTCACCTCTGTTAATTCATACTTCATTATAGTGAGAAGAGAATGTCACTGCTAAGAGTTGCATGCTTTGTGTGTGTGTGGTGGCCAGTGTGATGTCATTAACTTAATGGTCTTGCGCTGGGGCTAGTCATTAAACGAGGATATTAAGGCAGAGGCCTGTTTTTATATGCATGGAAGAGTGATGTGCGAGGTCACAGTTGCTTGAAGTCATCACTCATGCGTGCAAACACACACACAGGGAAACGATCTCACATACAAATCAGCAGAATATGCAGAAAGGAGGGCAAAATCCTCTCTTTGCAACATGTATGTCTCCTTTCTTTGCTTAATGTCCACACAAACGCGTTCAATTTTACGTTTGCCTATTATTATTATTACCGCCATTATCATTTAAAGGCTTTAAGAGAGGGTGAGAACAAGGCAAGAAGAGCGACTATCATTGCCGCAATCATCAGATTGGTCTGATTGATGATTCATGCACACCGCCTGAGGTAACACACCTGAGGGGCCCACGCTGTAACGCCGATTGATTAATCAGGATTTGTCATATGCGTGTCAAATGTAGAGGAAAAGGAAAATGGGTGCTTATCAAGTGTCATAGTCCCTTTTACGCCAACAATTCCAAAAACCTTCATGACCAGGAGTTTATAATTTTTTGTATAACATCCATCTTCGTCCGCTTATCCGGGGTCGGGTCGCGGGGGAAGCAGCCTAAGCAGAGAAGCCCAGGCTTGCCTCTCCCCAGCTACTTTCAGCTTTTCCTGAAGGATTCCAAGCCGATCTCAGGCCAGTTGACAGACAAAGTTCCTCCAACATGTGTTGGGTCTTCCTCGAGGCCTCTTGCCAGTTGGACATGCCCTGAACACCTCATCCTGACCAGATGCTGGAGCCACCTCAACTGGCTTCTCTCAATTTTACTCCGAGCTGTTTCCAGATGACCAAGCTCGAAGGGAGAGCCCATCCACCCTACGGAAGAAACTCATTTTGGCCGCTTATAGCAGTGATCTTGTCCTTTCACCACCCAAAGCTCATGGCCATAGATGAGGGTAGATCAACTGGTAAATTGAGAGGTTTGCCTTTTGGCTCAGCTCCCTCTTCACCACACTGGACCAACGCAAAGTCCGCATCACTGTAGATGCCGCACCAATCCGTCTGTCGATCTTGTGATCCATCCTTCCCTCACTAATGAACAAGATCCCAAGTTACTCGAACAATTTACCAGGGAAAAAATCCTGACACTCTGTCTGGGAAAGGTATATATGTCATATTTATATGATTTCCCTTGAGTTCCCTGATTTACTGCCTACACTGCATCTTGGCACATACAGTATCCTCCTGCAACAAAGTCACTGAGGCTAGACCCACTATGACTGCTCATCACCTTCTTCTAATGTCAACTTTAACTTTGGTTTTGCCGTGTGTCCTACATTTAGCTCCATCAGCTTGTCGGCTAGTCTTCCGGCTAGTCGTTTTGAGTCGTTGACTCGTGATCCTGTGGAATATACAGCTTGGATGTCATTGTCGGTGCAATTCTCGTAGGTTATTTTCTTTTGCTCCATTTTCCGAATGATCAAAACGAAAATGAAATGAGCTGTGTAAAAATGAGATAAAGAACCGCCCGTTCCTCAAGAATTCAGGGTGACTTGAAAAGTCCTACTCAGATTTGAGGTATTTTTTAGGAAAATTTTGTGGGGTTGGGGAACCCCGAATAACTCAAAATCCCTGTTCAAAAGTTCCTGCTGTGGAAAAGGGGCTCATGTCTTGCACACTGAAAGCAAGAATGGGTAGATTAAGTGGCATTGACCCTGGATGGGTCCCCAGCCAATCACATGGCACATAGAGACAAACACTTATACATGCCTTTGGGTAAATTTGACTCTCCAATTGACCTGGCATGCATTTTTACCCTAAAGCAGCAGTTTTCAAAGCGTAATGCAGCTTAAGAAAAATAAAGAAAAACAGATTTTTTCAGTCTCTCAAACCCAGAACAACGTGGATATAAAGCAGACGTACTAACCACAAGTACCGCCAATAATCATCTCAAGGTTTCTGTAATCCATGTGAGATCCAGTGATGACAACTGAACATGCATTCAGACAATACAACCTACAGGCAGGATTTTGGGGGAGTATTATGCATTGCAGTCTGGGGAAACGGGCCTGTAGTCAGCCATGACCACATGACTGCAGACGCGATTACTGATTCTGCAAACAGCACTGGACTCTGAGGCGGAGATTATTATGAATTTGGTCATTGGCAATGAGGACACTACAGCGGAGGGGAAAACAAATATTAGGGCCCCCCTTCAGTGCCACGGCTAGCGTGAGCTATTTTCCATTTTAATGCATTATGTGCCTATATAAGCGAAAGACGAGATGAGTTTTTTTTTTTTCTTTCTGTCCTGCGTGTGTGTGTGTGTGCATGTGTGTGTGTGTTAGATTCAGCAAACTCAGATTTACATTTCCTTTGCACCGGCGGAGAAATATTTTCAGACGTGGGCAGCGTGACTGCAATGATGTATAAGGTTCGCTCTCTAGCACTCAGACCAACACACACGCACGAGAAAGTGGAAAAGAAAACATACCTTTCTTTGACTACGGCTGCAGGGGGTCGGGTTAGGGTTCGGGTTGTTCTCTTGTTTCTACCCCAGTCGCTAAACCCCTCTGTCCTAGTTTTTCTCTCTATCTACCCTCTGTCCCTCTTCCCTATCTCAACCAAACTGATTGACCACCCCCCCAGAGCGTGGGTTCTTTTCGAGGTTTCTTCCCTAGATGTAGTTTTTCCTTGCCTCTGTCACCAAGTGCTTGCTCGTGGCATTCTCTCTTATGTATGAGGAGCATTTCGAGACCTGCTCCATCCTGTAAAGTGCTTTGAGATGACTTCTGTGCATGAATTGGCGTTATATAAATAAAATTGGCATTGACTTGACCACATGGTAAGGTGAGGAGCTCGGCCATCCGGTAGGGGAGGTCACAGCAGAGTACTAGATTCTTCGCAAAGAGAGGAGCCAGGATTCTAGTCCAGATGCCTCCTGGACGGATCCCTGGCGAGGTGTTCCGTCCAGCCGGGAGGAGGCCCCGGGGCAGTCCTAGTGGTGGGATTATGTTTCAGAGCTGCTTATGAACGCCTCGGTGTCCCGCCTGTAGAGCTGGAAGCGGTGACCGGAGACCCGGAAGTCGGGGCTTCCTGACTGAGGCTGCTGCCCCTCTCGACCAGGACCTGCATAGACAATGGATGGATGATGGATGACCACATGGTCATTTATTGACTATATTGCAACAGAACCGGTAATACTGCAAAGGAGAAAGCTGCTCAGCCAGCATTAATACTGGTGATGAGTTTACTGCAAACACTACAACATGCAAGTGAATGCAGAGATAGATAAAAGTGATGGTAATACTTTAAATGCAGCTAACTACATCAGGAGATTGCCTACAGCCACAGAAGTCAATGCAAATGCTGTTTGACCCAGCGCTTATTGATTTCGCATTTTCATGTGATTTTGTTTACCAGAGGCGAAATGAATAGTATCGTTAATCGGATCATTTACAGTAATTTACCTTTTAATTGTCATCACTGTATATCAAGAGTATACATGCATTACAAGTCAAATCACAGCATGAATGGGGAGTTCATTTGTTTCCTTGTGCTGGCGTTCTTTTACGACGTCATTCGCAGTCATCCGGCACAACACCAACAAGGATTCCGCGCATGCATCTATACATTCAAAAGTAGCCCCCGGCTGGGGTGTGTGTGTGTGTGTGCAACACTTTGTCATTTTAAGTGAAACACAGCTATTGATTCCATAGGTTTGACTCCAAATGGAATGATGTCTTCCTCTGAGAGTTGATTAAACCCTTGGAAGCCTCTTGGTGCTCATGCATTTTGTTTGTGTGTGTGTGTGTGCGTGCTGACGATAGTATCACATTTCATATTAACGTTGAAATCACTCATTTTTTTCCCACAATTCTTTCACAATCAGCAAAATTGGTATTAAACCCCAGTTTCAAACAACCATACTACATTTGTTTAGGTATGAAAAATAGATGTATCAGTGGACCACATCATAACAGGCATAGCAGTTGTTGTATAAGGAATACATTTAAAGCAACACTGGAATTAAATTTTACTGCAACTATCCAGTCGATGAAAGCACAGACACCCACACAAACACACACATGAGCACATACATCTCGCCCAGGTCCCCAAAGCTAATTAAAGTGAAGGTAGGCAAGCCGAGATGTGATAACTCTGTGAATCATGTAGAATAGTTGTAATGGGTGACCTTTCTTTCTGTGCGCGTGCAGCGGGCAGAAATCTCATTTGAGAGTGAGCCAGTCCAATTTGCTGCAGTGAGGCAGGTGTCAAAGTCTCACGCAGGCAGAAAAACATCCCTCGGTGCATTCTTTTTTTTTTTTTTTTTTTGGTAGAGATCACATGGCGACGCCCTGTCAGAAAATGCAAAGGCAGCCTGCTCAGTTTGCATTGCATCTCTTCTTGACTTAAGTGTTTTCTGTCACTCTTTGGTAGGGTGGGAGACATGTTTTGGATGATAAAAACAGTACAGTAGATGGAGAAAAAGTTCATTTAAGCAGTTACAGTTTTAGTCATTAGGTGAAAGTCATGTGAAAACCTTTGATTTATCTCATGTTTGTGTACTTTCAGGTACGACAGGTGTGTACCCTACTGTCTCTTTAAGAGACTGCGTCTGTCCAGCACATGGCGGAAACTTGAGTCCCTGTACTGACTCGAGTACTTATGAGTCACTCACAGAAGTGAATCGGGTACTCAGAATGCGCAGAAACCCAAAAATGCGAACAAGTTGTGCCCATGAGTCAGTGAAAGTTGACTATTCACCAATCTGCCAGTCAGTGAAACTCCAGTCTTTGTCAATTCATGAGTCAGTGAAATTAGAGTCTTTGTCAGCCCGTAAGTCAGTAAAACTCTAGTCTTTGTTGGTCACCCGTGAGTCAGAGAAACTCATCTTTGTCAGCCCGTGAGTCAGTGAAACTGAAGTCTTCATTAAGGACCCGTGAGTTAGTGAAACTCATGTCTTCATCGAGGACTCGTAAGTCAGTGAAACTGGAGTCTTCGTCGAGGACCTGAGAGTTTGTGAACCTCGAGTCTTCATTGAGCACCCATGAGTCAGTGAAAATCGAGTCTTTGTCAGCCTGTGAGTCAGTGAAACTTTGAGTCTTCACAAGTGAGTGAAACTCGTCTTTGCCAGGCCGTGAGTGTCAACTCGAGTGTTCGCCATGAGTCAGTGAAACTTGAGTCCTTCGAGCACCTATGAGTCAGTGAAAATTTGAGTCTTTGTCAGCCTGTGACTCAGTGAAAGTTGAGTCTTCGTCGAGCACCTTGTGATTCAGTGAAACTCTAGTCTTTGTCAAGGCGTGCATCATTGAAACACGAGTCTTCATCGAGCACGCATGAGTCAGTCAAACCCGAGTCTTTGTTCAGCACCCGTGAGTCAGTGAAACTCGAGTTTTCATCAAGCACCCGGGAGTCAGTGAAACTTGAGTCTTCATCAGCCCATGATTTTGGTCAAACTTGAGTCTTCGTCAAGCACCCACGGTTCAGTGAAACTCTAATCTTCATCGAGCACCTGTGAGTCAATGAAACTCACGGGCTGAGCGAGTGAATCTTTTGTTTCGTCTGCGATGCGGCTCAGCAGGAAAGAGAATTGATTTGAGGCAAGAGCCAGATCTGTTGCTTTTTCCACGGGGCTATTACATTTATACAAACGCAGTTCGACTAACACTTGCACCATGATTGATATGTTGACCGGTTTCTGCAACTCGAGTAAAGCAAGACATTTTTGAGTCTCGTCACTTATAGTGGACAAAAGGGATTATGTTAGTGATGAGAGCAAACATGAGAATTATAAACACAGTCCATCTTCATTAGGCTGCAGGCCAGATATTACTGGGCTGGACAGGCTGGAATGTTTGGTCGTCCATTTAGCCAAAGGCAGGAGCAGAAGGGCTGCTGTGCAGGACTCCAACGCTCTTTGATCCTCTGCAAATGTGTGTGTGTGTGTGTGTGTGTCTGCAATGTAATTTCACAACCCAAATACACCAGCTGGTCCACGTTAAACTTCCAAGGTAACCATGGCGCCCTGCGGCTGGTGGAGTGTGTGTACATGTGCGAGTCAGAGAGTGTATATGTGCGTGATAACATGTGGTATACGTTTGGATGCGCGATGCACCCTTCACTCCCCTTTGGCTTTGACTTTTAAGGAGTCCCGACGCTGAGCTTTTGCCTCCATCAGGTAAACACGATATGGGTCAGTGATTAGACAACATATAAACACACACTTGCCCGTCACTGTGGGAGGATAAACGTATATTCTCCTGACCACTGGACACCTGGGGCAGGGACATCTAAAACACTTTCATGTGTTTCACTTTTGTGTGTCATTTTTGGTATCGTGTACTTTAGTGTAAATAGTCTGGCAAGAACAATCCATCGGGAAAACACTGATAAGCACGATATATACAAGACTGAAGTTAAGCACTCATAATATACACAAGAACAAGCTGCAGTAACATTAGTGCATGTCCAATATGGAAAAATATGCTTCTAAAGTTGCACAATACTTCATGGTTTGCATGTATGAGAATTAATTCTGCAGGTGGATGAGCTTTTACTTTAGCTTTTGGTAAGAACTCTGAGAAAAGAATCATATACATCATCATATTATCAATGGTACGATTTATTGTTTGCTCTGTTTTCAATACTAACAGCCCTGAACTTTTTACACACTGATATGCGGAAGACAAATCTCTGTTCAAAATGAATCAAGGGTTTTATTCCTGGTTTATTTTTACGTGTTCAGTATGCCAGTTAAGAATGTTACTTTAAATGTTACTTTAAAAATGTCTTATAAAGTTAAAGTTTTTATGATGGTGACTTTGGAATGGACTTCAATGTCCATTATTTCATGTGGGGGAAAAAATGCATCCAAATCCAGCCGGTAAAACAGATTGCCTTTTTATTTATTTTGTAATAAAAAAATATGTAAATACAAAATAAATAAATAAAATAATAGAATTCAACATGGTTAATTAACTGATTCAATATCAAAGACGTAGTTATACGTTTTTATAAACCCAAACGCCTGAGCCCAACGTACAGTATATATACACGTCTTACGTTATTTTGCGCGAGAGGCAAAGAGGGGACGATGCAACGCTAAACTAATGCATTTCACTTCAGAGCAATTTTAAGCTATAAAAACTGCCACACAGTGGCAGGAGTGCATTTGATAACAGCTCGGAAGGCATCATTTAGATGGAAAAACCACTCACAGGAAGGAGGAAACAAGAGAGTGTGGACGAGCACACTCTGCTTCCGTAGGGAACACATTTACAGCAACATACACAAGCATGAGTCTTATTTATGTCTTAAAAGGCTTATTTACTATTATTATATCTACCATATTGGGTAATAAGAGTGTAAAGGTGACTTTAGGCGTGTTATTTCATATTTAGAGTGCTCTAATGTTAAAAACCGCATTTAGAAGGTCTTAAACAGTTTTTCTACGCTCTAATTCTGAAAATATTACATTTTAAACTGAGGAATCCTACTTTGCTGAAATTCACTTATCACGGGTGGGTCTGGCACCAATTAATGGTGCTAAACAAGGAATTACTGTACTCAACAAAAGTAAAAACAAATAGCAATACAGTAAAACTGCACATTTAGGAGTGGTCTTTTATTGTGGCCAACCATTAGACAATATTTCCATAGAAATCCTTTTTCTTTAATTATTATATTTCTTAATGATACCATCTGGCCCTCACTGTGTCTGGCGGGAAGAATTCCGGCCCTTGGACAAACGTAATTGAGGACCCGTGATCTATAGCAACAACATTAGCCATACAGCTCATCTTGCCTCGCCTTGGATACAGAAAATGAATGTGTTGCTTTTATAAAGAAGAATTTCAGAGAAGGTCATATCATCTTCTACATGTGAGTGTGAGCGTGTGTGTGCCGTTAAGACGTCAACGGGGTCATCAAAACAATTGCCATGGTAACAATGTTGGACACAGGCACAAAGATTCACATTACCATCTAAGAAAACACCCACACATACAGTAGGTAGAGCACTGAAACCATCGGAAACCACAAAGCCTTATTTCTTTGACAATAGCTCACAATCAGGCAATAATGTTTGTATCCTACTGTATACATTGTGATTGCCGCCACTGTAAGGCGGCCATGATGATTCATTTGGGAGCAATTCAAAAAGATTGGATAGGACGAAGTAGCAAACAATTCTTAGGATTCCGCTTTGGGACGAGTGACAATCTCTTCTCGCTATCCCACACCATGACCACGAGTGAAAGTGTTGCATGAATTTGTGACTTTAATGCGACAAGAGAGATTTGCCTGCAGAGATAATTTTATTTGAATGTTTGATGCTGCACTGTTGACCTTGCGGGCGCCACCACAGGACACCCCATTGAAATCAAACTGTGCACCTGCATGCATGCACCCTCGATCCGTGCCTCACCATCGACTTTCTGCTTTAGGAGCTTCTGCCTCCCCGATGGTGACCGTGATGAGAGAGCTGTCAGGGGTTTGATGTTTTACATTTTAACTGCACATGTTGCACCTTCGCTGCTTCTTGACATCGATTTATTAATGAGAAGCCCAAGCGTCACGCTGAAAAATTCTAAAGTCTTAACAACACTCCTGGCTGACAGCCTTGAAGATGTTTAATCTTCTCCCGAGATGAAAAATCATCCTCCTATAAAGCTGTCCACTGCGGGACGGACAAAATCTAATGAAAATACAGCACTACATATTGATAATGATATTCCGTATCTTTCTCTGCGCACATAATCAGAGATGGAATACAGCGCAGAGTGTTTGCACTGTCCTGTCATGACAGGTACAATTCATCACAGCTTTAATTTAGACCCTTACCAGGGTGTCGATAGGACCCGCACTGCCCGTCGACCCGCCCACGCTCCAGCACTTGCAACGGCAAGTATGTCACATAAGTGAGTACATCCCCCACGAGTCAGTGTACAACTATACACTGAAAATGACTCAATACAACGTTATTATTGTTTAAGTAGCCGGTAACACAAGTGGGGATACTGTAATTGTGTCTTGATTAGGGAAGGGAATCAAAAACCCACTTCCCGGTGTTTCAACTCCTTTTCGATTCCAGCATCACCACAATCTGGCGCCCTAGCAGCACAAATGCTGAAAACTTTGGTTCTGTTTCACGAAAAAGGGTGACAACACGCCAACTTCAAATAAAGTTTCAGACGCGACCGTGCGAAGATTCCGTATTTATAAATGGAAAATTTTCATAGTTATTATTACATTATTAGAGCCCTCTAGACATGAAATAACAACCCTATAGTCATCTTTACACTCGTATTACCCAATATAGTAGACAAAACAGGAAAAAAAGCCATTTAAAACATCAATAAGACATGTGCTCATGTATGTTGTAAATGTGTCCCACCGCTAAAGGAGCTGAGTGGGGAGGGGGGCAGGTAGGAATTGACCCCGGGTGTTCAGAGTTGAGTTTTAGCTTAGCGTGGGTTACGACTGCAACTGTAGCCCGTGTTTTCATTAGGGATTATCGTGCAAGACCCTGCAAGGCCTCACGTGAGCAAAACAACAAATGGTAGAGTCATAATGGCTCGGATGTCGCCAGGGTCAACAAGGTCCATCAAGGTTAGGTGGTCAAACCTGCAATAAAAGCCTGTTGTTCCTGCAATCAAGTGTGGTGCTTGTGTGTCTCACATTAAGGTAACATTACTGACACCAAGTAACCAGTGTAGAATACTACATATCATCACGTCTTTGAATGCATCTTCTGAATACCTTATATTTTTATTTTAGTTCATTTAGCCATTTTTATGCTTGAAAATGCTTAATTTGCTTCAATGTGCATGTTTTTTTTAAATAATAACAGGCCGTAATCGACCACGAAACACCATGATTTATTCATGAACGAACGTATCCAATGGATGAGCCCTAGGCTGTGGGCCTCTTATCACCTCACTGTTGGGTTTGTAAAGTCATGTTACTTCTAAAGTAAACAAAGTTGATGCTAATGGACTTGTTTGTTCTCTTTTTTTTCCAAATCAGAATCGATAAACAACCGAATCGTCTTCCACATCTCTTGGGAAACTGGGCCCCATGACAGTTTTCCAACGTGATTATGAAGACAAACCTCCAAGGTGACAAGTGTTTTGCTGAGGAAGGTGAAGGTCATGGAGCGGCCAAGTACGTCTCCTTCACACCTGAACTCAACTTAGCAGCTGTGGGCCTTCCTCAAGTGGGGGGAAAGTGCAGGAGCACGAGGTGTCGAACATTCAGTGATGTCCTCGTGGAGCAGTGGAAGACGACTCCAGTAACAGCCTGTGAGGCTCTGGTGAGTGCCATGCCCAAGAGGATTAAGGCAGTGCTAGATAATAATGGTTCTCACTGACTAAGTTCCATTCCTTTGGTCTTGTTGTTGCTGTACAATAACTGGTGTACTCACTTCTGCGAGACACCACACTGTATACCGGATGCTGATGCACCATCTGATGCAAGAGAGCCATTTGTTGTGTCCTTCGGGTGGCGCCGCTCAAGGCCCTGCGCATCAGTCATTTGAAGCAATTAAGCACTTCTCAATGAGGAAGGCCTGTTCTTCCATGAGCAAGATGGAGAGGAGCGATTCACAAAGCCATTTTCTACCAAATCCTATTAAAGGTGGGAGAGTTGGGGGGGAAAAACGAGGTTGAAGACTTAAAATGGAGGGCTTTTATTTAAGGACTAGGAGGAATTACAGGCCAGATTACTCCTGGCTTATGTTCCTAGTCTGGGAAATTACATTCCCACTTTTTTTGCGGGTGCCCAGGCTTCGGAGTCAAAGATTAGAGTCACCTTAAGTCTCTCTTGTTTTTCCACTGGTGCAGTTCAATGGGCTGTTCTTGTGCTTGTTGTGCTGTTTTGCTACAAAGACTTCTGGGCTTTTTTCCTTTCCACTTTTATTGCTGCACGCTGAGCTTTTAGATACCGCTTGGAGTGTGTTTTAAGGCTTGGGTTTTTGTCAATTCAGTCCGGGTTCTTTTAAGGGAAATTACTTTTTCACTCCAAGATCTCGTCTTAATAATTGATGGCAAGGTAAAGAGTTTGGTGGGATGAAAGAGCTGTGCTTCAATCTCAATGGAGTTAAAAAAAAATCGTACACAGGATAAAAACAGATGTGAGTCATCACAAAGTCAAAATCAATCTTTGTGTTGATCACGCTTGTCTTCAAGACCATATTATATATATATATTTTCCCCCATACTGGATGTTACCTCTCCTCAATGCTACTTTGACTAAAATGAGTTCTGTTAACAAAGCCAAACATTCCATATTGTTAAATAGCCTGAGCATTATGTTACGGGCTGAAATGGCCTCCTAAACTAGTTAGTACACATCTGGAAAGGGGAGACTTGCTCACTTAAAAAACATCAATGGAGTCCATATTGGGGCAAACCATTAAGTCTGTTGGGGAATCACATGACATGGTTATTGAATACTTTGCGGAAAATGGGGATTTTTTTTTTAGCTTTTTTTTTTTTTTTTACAATAAACCACTTAACCGTACAAGGTTTATTTTTTTTCAATGCCTAAAGTGCATCACTTCTTAAATGACAGGATTGGAGAATCTGTTTACGGATGTTCTGAACTCCTGTTTTTATGGCAGTGCTGTATAGCTGTGAATAATGCCGCCAGTCATAGACTGCAAATTAGCTGAGAGTGAATGCGGTTGCATCCAAATGTTGTCTCAGTTGCTTCAAGAGACTGACAGTCGAGTAACAAAGTCTTTTGAATATGCTTTTCGGCGTTTTGTCCACACAGGCACGTTCTGGGATTTTTTTTCTTTTTGGCGGGTTGGAAAAAAAAACAGCACCTTCAAGTCTGAGTCCATGGTAGCCGCCCGTGCCATCTCCGGGTCGGGAATGGGATCCTGCCCCAAGTGGAGGAGTTTAAGTACCTCTGGGTCTTGTTCACGGGTGAGGGATGGATTTAATAGGTGGGGGATAGACAGGCGAATCGGTCCATTGTGGTGAAGAGGGAGCTGAGCCAAAAGGCAACGCTCTCAATTTACCGGTCGATCTACGTTCCTACCCTCGCCTATGGTCATGAGCTTTGGGTAGTGACCGAAAAGTCAAGATGGCGGGTAGAAGCGGCCGAAATGAGTTTTCTTCGTCGGGTGCCTGGGGTCTCCTTTAGAAATAAGGTGAGAAGCACTGTCATCCAGGAGAAACTTTGAGTTGAACCGCTGCTCCTTCACATTGAGAGGAGCCAGATGAGGTGGCTTGGGCATCTGGTTAGGATGCTTATCAGACGTCTCCCTGGGGAGATGTTCAGGGCATGCCCGACCGGCAGAAGGCCTCGGGGAAGACCCAGGAAACGTTGGAGAGACTGTGTCTCTCAACTGGCCTGGAAATGCCTTGGGATCTGCTGGGGAGAAGGAAGTCTGGGCTTCTTTGCTTGGGCTGCTGCCCCCGCGACCTGACCTCGGATAAGCAGTAGAAGATGGATGGATGGGATGGATGGATGGGTTGAAAATTTTTTTAAACATTTAAGTATAACAAACATGCAACAAATCACGAAAGGGGGCAAACACTTTTTCACACCACTGTGCAACAATGTGGGACAGGAGGACGCAAATGTTAGCAGCACTAGCATAGCTATGTGAGCTAAAAGCGCTAACATTAGAGTCACATTTTTAACATGCTTTCATGCTAAATTAGTTTATTCACTGAAGAAAATAAAAAAGAAAAAACTTCCAACTCCCACATTTGTACTTGACTAGCGGATAGTTGCCAGAGGTTCAGGGTTTCATTTAAAACGTGTAGCGAAGCCTGTTACAAGGTTGTGACTCCCAGCCTACTCTGCCTGTCTTCAATAGTATGTGTATATACTGTATATACTGTATGTGTATGTATTTTATGCAGTGGGCGTGCTTAATATTGAGCAAAATGTAAAAACAGGTTCGAGGTTTATTTTAGTTGCAAGAAAGCAAGGCGCAGCACGGCCGGGGCAGACATCTGCAAAGAATAGACCTACTCATTTGGCGTTAATCAAAACAGCCTGACTTTATTGGTGTAGCTGCAACGATCTGTAAGCCTCTGGCAAAGGCAAGAGAGAAAGACAAACACAGATGCGTGCGCGTTACACACACACACAGGCACACATTTGAATAAAAGGTCAAATAGCTTTATCAATAACTGTGGAAAATGTGTTTTGCGAGGAGAAGGAGCGGCTGATCTGACAGTGGCCGCTGCCCTGATGAATAACTGCTGGGGGAATCAATAGGAAAGAGGAGTTGAGGTGGAGTGCGGGAACGTTTTGTCATCCAGCGGTACACTCCAATATCTAAGCTCATCCATCAAAAGGCAGCAATGGCACTTTGTCCTCCGCTTTAATTGAAAGCACACTGAAACAAGTTATTTACATGACGGGATGGATTTGCGCGGCACGCGCGGCAACAGGAAGCATTTGCTGTTGTGTTTTTGCTAAATGTTTGTTTCACGATGCGGGTGCTTTAATGTGTCTGGGAAGCAGACGCAACCAAAAACAGATCACATAGTAAATAACGCGACTTAAAGTATTAATACGTGCTGTAAATGACTATCATCCTAAATCCTCCAAACGCTGTTCACAGTTTGACGTCATGTAAGAAAAAATGGGATATTTTTATTGCTTATTTTCTAAAGTGACTTAAGCTTTGGCAGCGGATCCTCATTGCATTACCATGGCTGTCTTTGGTCCTAAAACGTTGGAGTCTTATTAAGTTTCCGTACTTGGTAATATTGCTGTGACTTTGAAGTTTTTCTTTCATTGCAGTGTTCGGTTTTGAATAAATGAGCATTAACACGGGTCCTATACGTCAGGGGTGTCCAAACCTTTTCCAGCGAGGGCCACACACTGAAAAATGAAAGGAAGCAAGGGCCACTTGGATATGAACTAAGAAGTTAGAAGAAAAAACTGCATCTCAGCTTTGTCATATAAGTGAAAAAGCAATATTAGGATCAACTTAGCTCTTTGTTGTGTTTTTTAAATTTTCCAAATATCACAACTTTCTTCTTAAATAATCTTTGTAAATGTTGTTTTTGTAATATTATGACTTTACTCCCATAGTATAACTTTTTCCCCCAACCTAATTTTCCCAAAATTACAACTTTATTCTTTTTGTTTCTCATAACACTACGACCTCAAATTTCAACTCTATGCTATGAAAATAAAAAAAAAAATTCCTAATAATAGTACAAGTTTATTCTCCTAAAATTGTGACTTTATTCTTGTTAGCCACTTTTTTCCCATAATATTTTGACTTTATTCTGATAAAATTACAGCTGTTGTATTCCCAACTTTTAATGTTCTTCTTGTAAATTTTCTTCTCGTAATTCTGACTTTATTCCCATAATATTTTGACCTTACTCTCATAGCATTGTAACTTTTTCTGGAACCTAATTTTCCATTCATTTGTTTGTTTCCCATAATGTTACTTCTTAAAAATGTATTTTTTCATTTTCATTCAATTTCAACTTTTTCTTTATAATATTAAAAAGTTATCATATTAAAAGTACTACTTTTTGTTGTTAGATTACTACTTTTTTCTGTCAATATTTTGACTTTATTCTTGTAAAATTACTACTGATTTTTCAATTTTTGCTGGATTTTTTTTTAAATTATATCTTTAGAATGTGTCATGGGCCAATAAACAAAACAGCTGCAGGCTACACATTGGTCATGCCTGCTATACTATAAATACCATATACTAAAGTATATACTATATATACTGCTATATATATCATGTCCCCTGTTATGCAAACAATGACTTTTGAATTGATACTATAAAAGTAATAAGTATTCCTCCTTCCATGGACAAGTTTTAAGCCCACAGAGAAAAGCTTTGTTAAAAAGCAGGCTTCGCTACACATCTTATAATAAAGCCTGGAGCTCTGCCTACTGTCAGTCAGCTGTAAGTTTCATTTGTTTTTTCTTCAGCGAATACGCGATCGTAGCATGGTGTTGCTGTTAAAATGTGACGGTAATGTTAGCATTACGCTAGTGTGCGAGTTAAAATAGGACCGGAGGTCTATGCGCCGTTATTCTGGGTCTGCTCTGTATTGTATTGGCTCTGGATGAACTCCAGAGGACTACTGTGTGTCACCATGTTCCAAGCACAGCCAAGAAGGCCACGGGGGCCAGCAGCCAGCTAACATCTGCCGAGCATACTCGCAAGCGTAGCAGGCGTACAGAAAAGAACCCTTTGGACCACACTGGCTGCCCTATGCTAACAAAAATAATGAAACCTTGGAACCAAAACGGACCAATCATTCACACTCCCTTAAATGCAAAACACTTCTGCTTGAATCCCGGTGCCATGAATTTAATACTTGTGTTATAAGTCAAATTGACAACTTATTCTTAACATGCTAACATAGAACATGGAGTACTCTACTCTTATAAGAGGCAGCACATCATGACTTTGCAGTATTTATGACTTAAACACTGGCAATTTATATAAATTTTGCCGCAAAAAGAATGAAAAACTGCTTTCCTGTGTATATTTTCTGGCACTGGAAATGGGAACTTGCGCCCACCACAGACTTGCTACGCTGAGTCAGGGAGAGGCGATGATGCTTGCCCAACATGGGGTGTGCTACTTGGTTTGTGTTGGTTGTTTCCAGTCCCCACCGTGATAAGTGAATTCCTTCTTTATAAATGGAAAATTTTCATAGTTAGAGCATAGAAAACCTGTTTACGACCTTCAAAATATTTTAATAACACCCCTTTAGTCACCTTTAGACTTGTATTACCCTGTTTAGTAGACATCGTAACAGAAAATAAGACATATTAGACATAAATAAGACATAACATAGACTCACATGTTAGCTATTGGAGAGTTCTGGAAAGCGTACTTCCTGCGGAGGCTATTGTCTCCATCACTGTAACATTACTGACACCTAGTGACCAGTGTAGAATCCGACATCACATCAGAATGCGTCTTCTGAATGCCTTATATTTGTAATTTCAAGCATTTTTATGCTAGAAAATGCTCAATTTAGGCCAAGAGTATGTACAATTTGGTTAAATGGGCATAATTGTTCTACCAAGAATAGGTCATAGTCAACCATGAAGCAGCAATAATTTAGTGGCGAGGGAGAACTTTTAACAATTTATGGCAATGCAGCACGATTTTCTACCTTCAATGTACTCAAAGACACTTTGGCGCTGTTACAGTTCCGTACTGATGACACAGCATCAGGAGCAACCAGGGGTTCAGTATCTTGCCCAATTATACTTCAACGCAGTCACGGGAGGACAGAGGATCGAACCAGCAACCTTCAGGTTGGGAGACGACCACTCAACCACGGTACGGTAATCTTTGAGTATGGTTTGAGCATCCTGGTTTTGAGTTTTGAAAATAGTCACCCTCTGAACCACTGCACACAAACACTTGACAAAACATGCACCCCTGACATGTTATCTGTGCTATTATTTGACTGACAGATCAACCACATGGTGGCGCTGTTGTTAAACCCCAAAGTTTGACCATTGGCTGAAAATTCCGCACACAGATGAACAAAACACCCACTGTAACTAATAATCTAAATTTGAGCAAGATTGGTTGAAAAACATGGCTGCCACCAAGCAAAGCAGCGACATGGGCATTGGACAACTAGCATATTTTCCAGACCATAAGTTGCACTTTTTTCATGGTTTGGCTGGTCTTGCGACTTATACTTCGGAGCGACATGTTTTTTGGGTTTTTTTCACACCGACAGCCACGAGAGGGCGCTCTAGGCTTGTGTGCCAGCATCTGCTACTCCTATCACTGCTGTACCACTGAACATGTACAACGTAAACATCAACTTAAAAAGACAACTAAGAAAGACGGAACACAAATGCCCCCAAAAAGAAAATAATATTTTGCAGATTAGAAGCTAGTAAACTAGTTATGTTATGTTGTTTAGGCCAGTGGTCCCCAACCCCCGGGCCGTGGGTCATTTGGTACCGGGCCGCACAGAAAGAAAAAATAATGTCCATTATTTCTTTTTTTTATGTTTTATTTTGAAAAGTGGCCTGATTCTCTCTGTTTACATCCGTCTCACTTGATGCATGTCCAATTGTGCGTGTGCTAACTGTATCACATGCCGCACAGATAGACTACTACTGTATTTTTACCATTTTTCTTTCACCTCATATTTGGTCTCAAATGCTGATATTATGTGGGAATGCATAAAGGTAAGTTTGGAAGACTTATTGAGTGCTAATGTGCACATTTGTCTCAAGTTAATTGATAACTGCCTTTTACCACACACGTCAAACAGCGATGTAATAATCTCTCTGGAAAAACTTGGCTGGAACTTGAACTGGTGGATGGTGGGTCGGCATTCGTTTTGGGCTTTTAATTTGATGTATTTCATGTCTTAGTTTTACACAATACATAATAAATAAGATAGATCGCTATAATGTACGAAATCCCCCGCCCCCCCCCCCCCCCCCCCCCCCCCGGTCCGCGGGAGATTTGTGGGTGCAAAAAGGTTGGGGACCACTGGTTTAGGCCATAGCTTAGTTAGTTCTTAATAACTGTTAATATGTTACGTTAATATGTTAACATACCACCTATTCATGTTACGTTAACAGACGCCTGTTTAGCCTGTTGTTCTCCATTTTATTGTTACTACTATAACTTGCCTTTCAACATGAAATGTCTCTTCTTGGTCACTGATTTTATAAAATGAATTTCTCCCCAAAAATGCGACTTATATGTTGTTTTGTTCTTACTTGTGCATTTTTGACTGATGCGACTTATAGTCTGGAAAATACGGTAATTGCCCATAAGTCTTTAACCATTTGTCCAATGACTGTAAAACTTTGAGGATATCTGTATGTCATGTTTGGTAACATGCCTTCCAAAAGCCTTTTGAGCACAAGCCATAGGGGACGCCACAAATGTTATTTCCAGTCATACATGACCGTATGAACACACTTTGTCTGAGGTTACAGCACTCACTGCAGTCCTCACCAGCTCTTCTAAATATGTTTTTGCTGAAGTGCCTCGATACATTGTGTCTTTGGCCAAGCTCTGGCTCCATATACGTGTGAATGCTGAACATGCCTGAGGCTTTAAGCTGCACATTTGATACTACTGTTGACGTATGGAATATTCTGGCCAGATGGGTTTTGCCTCTGGAGTTCACCTTGTGAAATGTGCTATCCTGCCTGTATTGTCTGTTTAATAAGACTGCCATTGTCTGCATTTTGTCAAAGTGAGAATGTTTACTTCTAAAACATTAACAAAGGAATGAAAAAAGAGGAATGCCCTCTGAAATCATTCCACCTATAGCCGGAGGCGTTTTCAGGGGTAAATGAGCCGTGGCGATTATTTTCATAAAAAGCAATAAAGAGCAGTAATTATAAAAATGCCAATAAGAATTCATCTTTCAAAAATCTATAAAGCCATTACGTTTTTAATTAAAAAGATGAGCGGATAAGTCTTGGGAAAATTGCATTTCCCCGCACAGGCAACTGTGAAGCCTCTCTTCTCGTGTTTGTTTTGCAAATTCTTCAACAAAAACATTAACTCTGAAATATTAATCCAATCTATGGTATTGATAGGAATTCGCCCCTCCATTAAAAGACAGGGGCCTGTACTTCATTCGCACATGCTTCATTAGCCGCACCTCAGTTGCACAGCCACTAGGTCATTAAGCTGCTGCATTTGCAACCACACACACATTTCCATTAGCTCGAAGGAATTCATAATGATTCATATTTAGTTGTGTTTAACCTAACTACACAGCCAACCTAGCCTTAAAAAAACCCTTTAAATCAAATCTCCAGCCGAAGCCATGATACCATATACTTTCTGAATGTGCAAAGCAGCAATTTGCCGAATTTTTCCATCGAAAAAAGTCTGACAAAGTTATCCTGGCACTCACACACAGACACATCGCATTGCGCAGACTATGGGATCACTGCATGGCCATAACAGGCGGCCTCCGTTAGCATAGCAAGCTAGCGTGCTAACTAGTTAGACTCTCCAGTGTACTTATTCTAAACTTAAAGTGTTTCAAACAGAGTGGGGAAGAACGACACAGAAGCCCAAAACTTACCACTTCCACACAGAATGAAAGGAGAACCTTTTTTTCCCCCCACTCGTTCTCAGCCATGGCATGTCGGCTCTGCTCTGCTGGCTCAGTAGCCAGTCTCCATGCAGTGTGAAAGGTAATATCATCTAACGTCATGTCTCAGAACATTTCTGAAACCTACTGACCAGAACACTACTGTACATATAACTTGTCTTTCAATATTTTTGACTAATAATAGGCCATAGTCAACCACGAAACAGCCATCATTTATTCATTATTTTTTTGAAAAACTGCGATACAGTGACGGAGCGATATAGCGAGGCACAACTGTAATACGCTACCTTGAATGAATACAGTATCATAACAAGAATAACAACAATGTCATCTTTTTCTGCTTGTTTCTGGCGTTACGTGATGACAAGAACCAGATTTTTGTTTCAGTGTTTTCCAATAAAGCACAACGACCCATATTCAGAATTCCAGCATACAACAGTGCATGCCGGCAACAATAAACAGCATGTCATAACACATTAGGAACAAGACATTTTACAAGGCCAGATTTTAATTATGAATGTTTGATTCTCACTTGAGAAAGGCTCTCAAACCTAAAAGTCAACCCCCTTTTTTCCTTTCTTTGAGTGCTATACGGAGCATCTTTCTACGGTTTTTGAGTATATGGACATCTCACGCTTGTCCTAATGTTTTGATGTGGTGTATGTGTTCACATTGGACATTAGAGCATCTCTCAAAGCAGTAATGGGCTTTGATTCCCCAGGGCTGCAGTGAGATGGCCACTTCTTACATTAGCCAGTCAGGTATGACAGTGCCACGGCTTGCCTTCCCCTTGGTCAGGCCCGGATTAATAATAAATGAAAGTGGTATTTCAGTCCTCCAAATCATCCACAGGGTCAAGCCTCTCTTCTCGCAATGAACTTTGTAAGATGCGCCGAAGCGCAGCGAGACGCTAAAGGTTAGCGTCTCGGACAAGACAATGGTGCATTCGGCCTGCAAGCACAAGTAGTTGATAAACACCCTCTACAACATCTCCACCCCCTCCTCGGTCGTTGGTGAGAAGCCACCCTCCTCCCGAGACACGCAGTGAGGAAAAGTTAGCATTCCCACAGAGCATACGTCTGCTGCTAAGCTGGCATTTTGTATTGATTTTTTCCCCAAGCCTGTAATTTTCAAAGCTTGTAACAGACGATGAGGTAAATATCATTTTATTTGCTGAAATGGCTTCAGTTTAGATTGAAAATTGCATGCAGCAATTTCACTTAATTGTCATGTGGCTGGTGCCAGAATATATGAGTCGTCGGTGTTCCAAAAGGTGCAAGTATCAATTCTTTTCACTGTAATGCAATTGGACGTATCATTTTCTGTATAGCTTGTCTAACATCAAAGTATGAGGGATACAAACACTCCAGTGCCTTGTCAATACAACTGAACAGCAAACACACCACAGTACACTGTGTACTGGGGTGTATTCCCAATCACGTTTTTCAGCACAGAACATTCGGTACAGTGCAGAGGCGTACGTGATAACTCGCGCTGTTCAAACTGTTACTGTTGCGCTTGTCGCCATTGTTGCATTTTCCTAAAAAGAATCCATTTTCATTTTTTTCAGTGAGCCTTTTATTGATGGGAGTCATGCCTGACAGTATTTTTTTTGTTTCATTTTAATAAGATTAATGCCGTTGAAACAAAAGCTAAACAGTTTTGCATTTTGTTTCCTTACTGTACCGAAAACAAACCGAATTGTGACATTAAAACGGAGGTATGTACCGAATCGTGATGATGGCGTACCATTACAGCGATGACGTGCAGTGGGATTCATGGCTGGTGAGGCACTGACTCACTTGTTTTTTGTTTGTTTTTTTATGTCAATACAGGTTGCACATTAAGATAAGGGAAAAAAATATTTTACTTTTATTAAATAGTTGTTTTCAAAAATGTTTTTATTATTTTGTATTATTTATTATTATTTTTATTTTATGTATTTTAATTATTATTCACAATTAATTGTTTTATTTATTTTAATTATTTACTTTGTATTTATTTTGCGTTTATTTTTTTTTTTTTTTAACCATCTGTGGTCTTACCTTTATTTGTATATGAAGTACATGTGCCCTATTCAATAATTTATTATTTGTATTTTATTTTTTTTATTTAGGTTTTAAATCCTTTTCTTTTTTCTTTTCTTTTTTTATGATGATTTTATTTGAATATTTTGATTCATTGTTTTTAGCTGACTTTTTTTTACTTCCATTTATTTATTTTTTTTAAATATTTGTGGTGTTACGTTTTTTTTTATGAAGTACATGTGCCTTGTTGAATTATTTTTTTTCTTTATTTTTATTTGTTAAATTTTGCTTTTAAATACGTTTTTTTGTTTTGATTTATTTATTGTGATTTTATTTGAAATTAGTATTCATAATTTTTTATTGACTTTTTAATTATTTTCTATTTGTTTATTTTTTAACCATTTGTGGTCTTAGGTTTATTTTGACATGAAGTACATGCACCCTATCCTTCGATAGGAAAAGCTCTGCTAGTTTGTCGTAAAATTCTGTTCTGTCTGAAAATCCAGTTTTTGAGCTTGCACATATCAATTGCGTTTGTATTTTATTGTCCGATGAGCAAGAATAATGCAGACATGAAATGTCCCCCCCTTGACGTGGGTTACGTGTTAGGGGTTTTTTGTGCCTGTTGTGAGATCATTCAAACCTGCAGAAATGTCCCCCCCACTAATGCAAACATTACAGACATGACACAGGCTGTATGACGTCATGGGGGATAGGCATTTCTGCAAACATTATATTGGCATCCGACTCAGTTGTTTGTTTTTTTCACCCCGTTCCTCCCCTGCTGTGCACCCACTGCATAAAAACATCCTCCTAATACTCCAAATTTCCTATTGATTTGCGTCCGTAAAAGTCACTTGAAAGCAGCAACCTTTTCTGAATCTTCACGTGCGCGATCAAGTTGAGTTAATAACTACTGTTTATAGCCCCATCCCAGACAGCCATTCCGCTTCATTCTTCTATTTACCCTGCAAGGTGAAGTTAACCTTCTTCAGCTCATTGTAGCCAGAGGAGAATGGCACAGATTAGTGTATTGGTCATGGTGATGTGACTGTGCATAAGGTACACATTGAAAGCACGGAGGAAAATATTCCTTGCAAGACTGCTCCTGGTATCCTTAGGTAGCTGTGATTGTTTTTTTTTTTTTTTAGTGTTACAGCAAAGTCGAACAGATTGAGCAAGGAGTAATGTACAAATTTGAGCCATTTTAAGAAGTGTTTACAAGGTACGTGGAAGAAGAGGCTCATATAATTTAGCCTAAATTCCATGAATTTATCATCATTTAATAACTTGCTGCTTAGTATGCGTTGCATTTATTTAAACGTTATACAGTTATCCCTTGTTTATCGCGGTTCATTGGTTCCAGACCGGACCGTGAGAAGGGAATTTCTGTAAAACTAGGATTCCTTGTTTATACATGTTTTTTTTCTGTAGTTGGAGCATAGAAAACTTGTTTACAACCATCTAAATACGGTTTTAACATTTTTAGAGCCCTCTAGACATGAAATAACACCCCTATAGTCACCCTTATACTCACATTACCCAATATAGTACACATAAGAGAAAATAAGACATAAACAAGACTGTAAATGCAGGGTTTCCGCTACATGACGCACATATTGACCACGATTAGTTTGAAAATGATTTAAAATAACAGAAAAATGTTTCACTGTGCTTTATTTTGATAAGCATGCACCGGAATTTCCTGTCTACATTGCTGGCACTTGCGCAGGACTCGATACGCGACACGTCTTGTTTTGGCTTTCGCCTTGTTTTGTTATTATTGGGAGAATGAACAATACCCCGTAAAATGTGTGCAGTCAATTAACGACATGCCAGCGCGTGCGATCTCTCTCGTTTCAGTCTCATTCCACTTTCTGGCATTTTTGTTTACATGCCTGGTTGGCGGCATCTGGCTAGCTTGCGTTTGTCTCACGGGCGAGCTGCGAGCTGCGACCATCATCACAACTTACTTTTTGAAGATGTCACTTAACAACCTTGCTCTCTTGTTGTCATTATAATACTTACGGCTTGTCTTCAAAACACCAATGGTGTGTCAAAGCTGTGCAACGGAAACACGGAGTCCATCTTTAGACGCTATCACAGGGGTCTTCAGTAGGTAGCGCACGAGCTGATGTTGAGTAGTTCAACAAAGAATATTTGCTTCACCTCTTAGTGTTCTATTCAAACGTGACAAATGAGCACCCTGACTTTGCCATGTTCCAAAAAAGTTAAATAAATAAGTTAATACATAAATAAGTCATAAAAAAATTCCTACTTGTCATAAGAAAAATAAAACTGCAGACGCAGCAGCGGCACGACACAGCGGCGGCAGTCTGCCCCCCCATGCAGCCCACCACTCAAAAAATCCTAGAGGAAACCCTGAAATGTGTTGCGGTGCTCGGGGACTTGAGTAGGGGGGGGCGGACAGGAAGTGACGTCAGGGGTTCAGAGGTGAGCTTTAGCTTGACGTGGGTTACGTGTTAGGGGTTTTTTGTACCTGTTGTGAGATCATTCAAACCTGCAGTAAAAGCCTTTTGTGTTGGTGACTAGGTCTGGTGCTTGTGTGTCTCACTGAACATTACAGGAACATTACTGACACCTTGTGACCAGTTTACAACACTGCATATCATCGCAACATCTTTGAAAGGGTCTTCTGAATGCCTTGTATTTCTATTTTGGTTCATTTAGCCATTTTTATGCTTGAAAATCCTTAATTTAGGGGGGGAAAAAATCTTAAATATGCATTTTTGAGAAACCATGATAGAGTGAAGCTGTGAAATTTGAAGCGCAAAGTGGTGATGGACTACTGTGTAAGGTTTTGCTGAATATAGCAATTAGAGTCACTTTAGCCTTTTGTTGTGTTTTGGCACTTTGCTGTCGATCAATCAAGTGTTCTTCTTAAGGCAGAATCTCATCAGAACAAAGCAATCAGCCTTTTGTGTCCATGCTCCTCTTTTCATTAAAGGCCATACAAACCACAGCACATGCGTGTGTGTGTGTGTGTGTGTGTGTGTGTGTGTGTGTGTGTGTGCGCGCAGGGGGAGTGCTTATTAGCCAAGGTCAACTAATTATTTGGCCAGACTAATGAAGGTCAGCGCTTGTGTGTGCCCATGCTGATGACCTGTACCTGATTGAGATAAACGCTCCTCTTCAATGCTCCTGTCAAGTTGATTAAGAGAGCCAAACCACCATGAATACTTCTTTAACCCTTTCCGGCACTGATATCTCTCATTTAGGTTTGTTAGACATCGTCATCATGATAAGACTTGCTCCTTGAACAGATACAAGCGAATAGAAATGCTTACAAAAGCCCCACTGTGTGTTTAATTGTCTGTAATAGAAAGGAAAGACTCGATATAAAGCCTCGTCACATTTGAATACAGTATGTGTGGCGCCATTATCATGATGGATGGGCCACAGCAAATGAGGTAGATTTGATTATAAGAGTTAAATTACATATCCACTTACCTGGATGCTTAATGAAGTGAAAGCGACAAAGTCTATTATTCTTGTATCATGCATGATTAGCACTCTGTAGGGATATGTCCAGGCTTTCTCGCCTGTCGCCTACTGGACGCCTCATGCCGGATTCAGCCATTGTATTCGGTGCGCACGCAGCCGAAAAACGGGTATTGAAAAAGTTAGATTCCGAAATTAGATAAATGTCGTTGTCTGGTGGAAACCATGGACAGTGCAACTTTGACTAGCGTCTAAGGTCAGAAACAGAAAAATAATGGAAAATAATGGAAATCCAATTCATCTGTTCCAAAAAGCCAAAAACAAAACAAATTTTTATCATTTTAAAGTACATGCAGAAAAAATCTATATGCATATACATTATGGCTGAAAAGGACAAATTTGACGTCACTTTTACCTTGACTGTTGACAAAGACGGAGGTGTAGCAGCAAGAGCCACTCGGACACCACCTTCATGTTTTGCCATGAGTTATTTCTTAAATTTAGTAGTGTTTCTCACCTTCTTTGTCAAACCGTGCAACTTTCTTTGGCTCCATTTTTGCAGCCGTGATCAAAAGAAAAGCAGATACTTGTGGCGTAAGTTAGTAAGAACTACCGCTGATGATGACGTAGACGGCTGACGTTGCCGACTCCCAGTTCCGGATTCCATGTATTAGCAAGCTAATAGGCTGCTAACGGGGACGATTTGTAATAAAACTACGTTAACTCATTCAATCCCAGCCATGTTTCAAAATTCAACCCTTTCATTTACAGGCCATTTTAGACAATTTTGACTGATTTTTCAAGGCACACAGAATATGTAAACATGGAATCTACCAAAAGAAAGATTATCTCATCTCAGTCTCATCTTTCATCAGAGAAAAACAAAGTTTGTTTCTACATTTTTCCGTTCTTTACTAATCAGCAGTAGAACCTAGGGAAGTTTCAGGAAAATATCAGTTCCCGACAAAAACTGCTTTTTCTGAAAAGATGCATTTCAAGCATAACTTTCACTTTGACACATTTTTTTTGCTTTTGTGACAGCTCAAATATCTAAACAACTACACCACAACATAAACACTACAAAAACGTTTTTTTTTTTTACATGAAAATAAGACTTTATTTGCAAATATAGCACCATCAACTAGTTACAATTTTAACATTTGAACGAAACTGTGTGCGTGTGCATGCGTTGAAATTTCCCGACAATGAGTAACCTTCTGCATGCTACACCCCTCCACGCTCTTCCACGTCCTCCTTCCTGTTGAGTGTGCAAATACATGCAAAAGATCCATCCTGAGCTCTATCAAATTCACTTCTGCCACCTTGTGGCCGTTTTTATGGCTTACAACTGCTTGAAAAGTGACCTTTTTTTTATTGTGCACTTGCGTCTTCAGCGCTCTTTGCCTCAAAAAGACATATAAATACGTCTTTGGGAGCGAGCGTTGGGGTTTAAAAAACATGTATAAATACGTCTTTGGTACTGAATGAGTTAAGAACTTAGTGGGTCTCATGCGGTGTATTAATAACACGACAAGATACTGTATAGTACGTGCTATGTCGTACGCTAACCTGAAAATGTACGCAAATTGAGGCAAATTTCTGACGTTTACCGAAAAACTAACCGAGCTAACCGAGCTTCCACTGTATTTCCAGGAGGAATGCGTGTCATAAAAATACACCGTAAAAGGCTGCTATTAGACAGTTTCAGGACAACAAACATAGATGTATGTTTTTATGGCCATCCTTCTGTTCGCAAGTACGGGTTTTGACGGACAGACTGAATGGAGAAACTTGTTCTAAACAGTGTTGAGCAAATTATTTTAAAAAGTAGTTATTTATAGGTACTACTGTTGGATGTTATATTATACATTTCCATTCTAATAACAGTCTGCTCATAGAAGGCCTTCTTGACACACACTCACACAGCACAATCAGAGTTGTGCAACACTTACATATGACAGAAGGAAAAATACTGGGGCAACAGGCAGACATTTGTAATTACAAATATTTAAAAAAATATATTTTGCTTTTTGATCTTCTTGGGATGTGCATCATCATCAGACAGATATGATTTTCATGGTAGTGTGGTGATTCTATTAATATATATATGTGGATTATTTTGTGTTTTTCGTTAAAGAGCTGTCTTCCTCTTAAAAAAAACCCAACAAGCTGTTAGCTGCGACTCCTGATTTAGAGTAACGCTTCCAAAAATTCTCCACTCTGGGTCCAAAAATACCTCTCCGTCAGCCTTCGTCCCTTCCCCGGCTCGGCTCTGCAAGCCTCAGCACCTCTAACAAGCAGCGGATACAGCGTTGGATTACTGTAGGCGTTAAATCAATAGCTGCTGGTCTCCGAGGCACGACTATAGATTATGAATCAGTGTTGGTGAGCAGAGTGCCATAGTGGCGAAAGAGAGTGAGAGGACATGGGGAGACGGGAAATAAGTGAGGAGGAGGTGGTGGGAATACGGATTGGCTCCATTAACATGATGCAAGGAGTCAGTTCAATTAAAAATGAGATTATGGGACACTGTTATAAGATAATATGTATTGCTTTTTTGTAATTTCTCTAATACAAGCATAAATAATGGTAATGATAGTATTGTGCCTGGTAATACATTTTAAACATTTACCACTGCAAAAAAAAAAAAAATGTCATGCATTACATTTAAAATTCTACCAAATTCAGGCGAGCCTTTGCTGATGATGTGAGCTTTCCAACAGACTCCTTTCATGCACAACTGATTTATCGTGGGGGGGGGAGGGGGGAATAAAAGCCCATTAACCTGTATTGAACCTTTTGTAATCTCTGCAGTGAGCTTGCCTCTTTTCCAGCTCGCCGTTTAATTCAAGGCCCTCTGAGTCCTGTTTACAGATGCTATCTAAGTAGCTTGATTCAACTGCCAATGAATATTGGCATGTGTCTGCACCCCGTAGACCCCGCTATTAGGGGCGGAGACCACAGGGTTAGCCAAACACAAAGTGAACATGACATATCCCCCGCCTTTGCAAGACTGAGATGCACATAACATGTTTAAAATGATACATGGGCAAAAAATACAGTATATACACAAATAAATGGAAATATAGATGCTGTTTAAGCAGCCCAAAAAGTAATCATACAAAAATAAACATACGCACACAAAGCAACCTTGCTAAAGGGTGGGTTGCTAGACCCATACTGCCCCCTGGCTCGCCTCTCATCTCTCTGTTTGCAGAGCAGCACACAAGACGCCTGAGGAAGAAACTCGTCTCCCACCACAGATTCAGGGTCAGATTACCCTGGACCGACTCCCTAACCTTAACCATTAGAAGGATAAGAAAATATCTGTTCTAGGATCAGGGGCTGGGGGGCTCCAGATGATATTGAGGAGCTGTCAGAGGTGACTAAGTTCAGGGTCAGGCCCTCGGGAGCAGTGAGGTGGGAATAGTCCGCCTGGCTACCGTACAGCAAAGTGTAAAAGGGAGCTCTCTGTGTGCTATTTAAATGAAAGGAAGCTTGCTGGGAGTTCAGTACATCGTGTTTTAGTTGCTTGTTTATACGGAGCGTGCTCAGCGCAGTTAGGAAGAAGCAGAGCTTATTTGATGCGACCTCTTTAATTACTGATCATGTCTTCACTTTCTGTGTTTTAACATGTACAGTTGAGCCGGCTGGCCCATTCAGCAATGTGGGGTGCCAAAAAATCTGGAAAAAAAAATCACCTTTAATGCAATTACTGTCTCTTAAAAATTGGGTTACCAGACGATTTAAAAAATTTATGAAATTAATCCCACTTTTCAAATGAACTCATTCAATCCCTGCCATTTTTCAAAAGACAACCCCTTCAGTACCATTTTAGACGATTATGACTGATTTTTTAAGGCACAAAGAATATTGTGTTCTATGGCTATATAAACACGAAACCTACCAAAAGAAAGATTAGACTCTCGTCTTTCATCAGGAAAAAAAGTTTGTTTCTACCTTTGTCCGTTCTTTAGTAATCAGCAGTAGAACATAAGTAAGTTTCAGGAAAATATCAGTTCCCAACTAGAAAAGGGAGAAAACCAGCTCTTTGTGAAGATACATTTCAAGCATAACTTTCACTTTCACACAATTTTTTTGCTTTTGTGACAGCTCAAATATCTAAACAACTATACCACAGTATAAACAATACAAAAAAGTGTCGGTTCACATCAAAATAACAATTTCTTTCCAAATATAACACCAAGAACTACAGCCATGGAAAAAATGATTAGACCACCCTTGTTTCTTCAGTTTATTGATCCATTTTAATGCCTGGTACAACTAAAGATACATTTGTTTGGACAAATATAATGATGATAACAAATATAGCTTATAAGAGTTGAATTTAAGAGCTGATATCTAGCAACTTTCATTTTTTTTTTTATAATAACCAAAATCACTGAAGTTCTTACATGTATAGCTATAGCATTGTACTGCCAAAAATCTAACTCTTTTGAACTATTTTTGTTGTCATTGTTATATTTGTTCAAACAAAGGTACCTTTAGTTGTATCGGGCATTACAATGAACAAGAAACTGAAGAAACAAGGGGGTCTAATCCTTATTTCCATGACTGTATTTACAGTTTTCACATTTGGAGCTAAACTCTGTGTGTGCATGTGTGTGTGTGTGCATGTGTTACAATTTCCCGACAATGCGTAACCTTGTGCACGCTACACTCCTGCATGCTCTTCCCCTTCTTTCTTGCTGTCGAGTGTGTTTTTATATGCAAGTGATCCATACCGAGCGCTCGTCAAATGCACTTCTGCCACCTTGTGGCCGTTTTTATGGCTTAAAACTGCACTTAAAGTGACATCTATTAGTGTGCAGTTGCGTCATCACCTCTTTTCGCCTCTCGCGCAAAAGAACATAGAAGACGGATAAATATATCTTTGTGATCGGGCATTCGGGCTTATAAAACATATAAATACGTCTTTGGTATTGATTGAGTTAATCAATCGTGATTAATCACCATTTGCCGCTATGTGCGAAATATGCAATTTAAATCACGCTAACAGATTGCGCACTTGCGTGTTTGCCTAACGCGAGCCTCTTCAATTGTAGCAGAACATTTGAATCACACTTTTACTGCGTTATTATGAGCCATGAAGGGTTGCGTTCAAAGAATGCCACGTTACTTAAGTAGAATTCACATGTTTTCAGTGCCGATGTGTTTTCTGGGATTTCCGAGCATACTGAATTGCAGCAAATTGTACTTCCGCAGTAAGAGTTAAGCTAGTGAGGGATAAGAACATTCACTTACTGTTTATCTTTGTCTTTCTGTTGATTTAGACCACACATAATAAAGACATTGTGTCAGTGAATGCACCTCACAGTCATCTAGTGCCAATGAGAAAGTGTCGTTCCCAAGGCGTGGGTTGTGAGTTGGCGGTACATACAGGACATGGTGTTGGAATTGCACTGCTGTTGATGCGTTCAGGTCAGAATAAAGTTATTAAAGAGCGCTAGACCTGGTGTGATGCTATTGTGGCTCCATGTGCCGTCATCATAGAGAGATGTGGCTTGTCATGATGTGTGTGTGTTAATGACACTACAGATTTTAACTTATTAATTCATTACTGTGAACTCTTAAAATGTAATGTAAATGTAAAACAAATTTTACAAAATGGTAGCAACCCATAATTTTTGTACATAATTTAGGTATTTTCTATAGCTTTTGTATTATACTATACTCATTGTATAAATGTAGCTTATATATAGCGGATTTTAATTGTTTGATTTAGATAATTTATTAGTTTTTTTTACTTTTTTACAGGATTTTTATGTCGGGGTAAGATTTTCTTGTATTCGTACATTGTGAGTGACACAGTTTGGATTAAATTTTGTGATCCACTCTATTTATTTTGAAAGCGGATGCAAATTGCCGATGGCAGGGTGGGTGCCATGTAAAATCTCGCCTGGGTTGCCACTTTAGGAAGGGCCGGATATACAATACCAGTTTACTGGTTTTCTAATCATAAAACACAAGCCATATGTAAGACTGATAGCTATTATCGCATATATATAGTATTACTCTATGGTATCATTAGAAAACAACTTATCACATTATTATTTTTATCTTTATCCTGAATCGGTAGCTTACAAATGACCTATTATTGTTGGTATCTGACAAATGAAAGACAATGGCATTCCATTTCTTTTGTAAGCGTATAGAAATTGCCATTCTCACCTAGGGTCCCATGACAAGCCATATGTAAGACTGACAGCTGTTATTGCTTATATATATATATATATTATTAACCTGTGGTGTTATTGGAAAACCCCTAATTGTTTTAATATTTTATTATTTCCTGAATGGGTAATTACACAGCAAGATAGAAGTTAATTAAAAGAAGGCTAAAAATATGGAGGCTTCTCACTATGGATAATTGCAGAGCAGACAGTGTTAAGTGTTAGTAGTCGCCACCAGCCTGCCAGCTGTGTCTGAATGACTGACTCTCAGAAGTGGCTGCTGCTGCTGCCCTACTATGGAGCTGTCAAGGTCAGCGGGGACGCACGCACGCACGCACACACACACACTCCATCACCGGAATCCACGAAACAAACACACACACACACATGCACACATTGCACCGGCATGATTAATCTGTCAATCAATGCCCCCCATTTCCTGCGGTGGCCCCTCCCTTTTGCACAGTTGCTGCGAATTGAAACAAGAGCCTGCAAGATTGCGTGTTACTTTTTCGGCGGCGGATTTGTGCAATCAGGCTATTCATAACATTTTGCACACAGCGCAGCTGCATGTACAGCATAATACACGGTAGCCCCCGATCCTATACCTTCCTTTGACCGCATGCCGGACTGGTGGTGACAGCTGGAAGCATTGGACATCAATGAAAGGTCCATAAAGACGCCTACAACACAAATAAGGATGAAAAGATGTATGCTTTCTTGTTAAAATGTCAATATGAAAAGCTGTGTAACGGAGCAATGGTAATGCAAGTCAACTATAGTAGGCATTATAGCTGCAACAGTTCATCAATGATTAATCAGTCATCCAATTAATCAAAAACTATTTTGGTATTCGTCATTCATCTATGAAAGCAGACCTTTGGAAACATTTTTGCCTCTTTTCTGATATGTTTCCAACCAAACCACTAACACGATATGGTTCATATTGATTTAGTTCATCTAGGGTCTAACCGGTTAATCGAAACAACAAGCTTCAGATTAATCGGCTGAGAAAATAATCGTTAGTTGAAAGCCTAGTAGGGTTTGTTTTGCATACATTTAAATTGTACAGATAAATGTGCACAAATTAAAAAAAAACTTGATTCATGCTAAACACACTAAAAAGTTCCAATGAGTTTTTTTTTACAAAGCGTTGAGCTCGGACTTACTGTGTCAAATTTGGGGGTTCAATAACCGCACCACCGTATAGTGTATTTGTCAGAAAAATAACAGCACAGGCAACACAGGAGGTGGAAACGTTTTGGCAAATTTTCACCCGTTTGTGTGCAGCAATTTAGGAGTAGAAGGGTTGGCTTAAGCAAACCGTCACAACTAACTTACTGTGTAATCGTATTACCTTTACAATGGCATGATAACATATGCAAAAACAGCAAATACTGTGATGTTGTCCGAGTAATTAATCAGCTACATCCTACTGATGAAACATTCAACGGTGTCCTCACGGCTCTTCTCATTCCGATGCAAATGGACTGACGAAGTCAGCTTGTGATGTTGTTTACCGTATGCGTAACGTCTAATTATGACATTCCATAAAATTAGATTGCACACTTCCTTCTCCTTTATGGGCCGTGCTTGGTGTGATAATGAACTATCAGCTATCTCATTTTCCACTTTAGATTGTCATTAAATCAGCATAATAATATTCTAAATCAACATCATTATACGTGTAGCGCTCAGATTTAATGACGACGGCGTGTATTAAGTTTAGCGATGCGTTTGAATGTGTTTTCATTTTCCCTCATTTTCTCTTGCAAATGGATGTTTGGACCGCATGTGCTGACATTTCACAACAGTCTATTTCTGTCTGCACGGCATTATATAAATTAGAAGGTACGGCACATTACTAATACAAAAAGCATCACTGGTTTCAAGCTAAGTCTCTCCTAGCATTATTTCTTCCAACATATGTTCAATTTAACCCATCCTGTTTGATTGAACGCTTTCCAAAAGGTATTGCAGGAACTCGTCGTGACTGCGTGGTCAAGTTTTTCCCACATCTCCAACTAATCGCCTCGTCCCTTGCCGCATCATGCTCCCCCATTTACTCCTCGGCTCCCTGTCGCTTTAGCCCCGTGATAGCCCACCGTCTTACCGGCGCTAATTGCGTACAAGCAGTTCAGATGGAAAAGTTGGAAAGTCATAGACAAGACCATTAGTGCTTTATTGGTGGGAGGGAGTGCTGAAAGAGTTAGCCCTATCCCACTAGATCCAATGGGCATCAATCACATTGGTAAAATTGGATTCCTGAATAAGGAAATCCCTGGAGAGAGGTTACGCTGTCCATCTGGATCAGGAGAGAAGCTGCTGCTTCTTCTTCTTCCCTTTTTCACCCATTGAAGCACTGTGCACAGCAAGGTTCTGTTCTCACTTTAGTGAACCAATACCGCCATAATAAGTATTGATTAAGCTATTAGCCAGCATTACCCAGGCACTGGTAGATACCTCGATTGGAATCAGCACCTTAGGACTCAGTCACTGTGTATCAGACACACACACACACACACACAAACAGACAAGCGTGCGCTCCCATTCCCACTCTTTTAAAGAAGCTGATTGGGAGCAGGTTAGTTAGTGAAGTCAGTCAAGTACTATTCTCTCATCCATTTCCCTCCTTCGTCTTCTAGCACTCTATCTAGCCCTGTAACTAAAGTCCAATCAAGTGAGGACACAGCTCGGAATACATGGTGTTCCAATAAGATGTGTGGCAAACACACACAAACACACACACACACACACACACACACACACACAGAGAAAGCGAGGGATCAGATAAAAGAGGCTTGATTGCAAAGGACAAGTTCATAGTGAAGAGTGACACTGGTTGGAGCCAAGCTATCAGGGTTCGGCATCGCACAACAGCAACACAGATACACATATTCAGTGATTGTGAGTCAGGGAGCCAAGTTTGGTTCCAGTCACAAAGCTAATGTATCAATGTGGGACTGTGGCTGTATGTATTTGTTTGTGTAAGCTTCTACTCTTGAACCGCCGCACTCAAAAGGGTGAAAATTCAGCAAAAGGTGCACCCTTACTGCATACAGAAAGTCGTCGTAAAGTACCCATGAGTCAGTGAAACTGGAGTCTTTGTCTAGCATCCGTGACTGAGTAAAACACGAGTCTTTTTTGAGTACCCATGATTCAGTGAAACATGAGTCTTCGTCAAGCACCTGTGAGTCAGTGAAACTCGAGTCTTTGTCAAGTATATGAGCGTCAGTGAAACCGGAGTCTTTTTCTAGCGTCCGTGACTGAGTAAAAAACGAGTTTTCTTTGAGTACCCGTGAGCGGTGAAACACGAGTCTTCGTCGTGTACCCCTGAGTCAGTGAAACCAGAGTCTTTGCCAAGCATCTGTGAGTCAGTGAAACTCGCGTCGTCAACAAGTTCCCACAAGTCAGTGGAACTGGTGTCTTTGACACGCAACTGTGAGTTAATGAAACTGGAGTCTTTGTCGAGCATCTGTGAGTCAGTGACACTCAAGTCTTGATCAAGCATCTGTGGGTCAGTGAAAGTTGGGCCTTTGTCAAGCACCTGTTAGTCAGTGAAACTGGAGTCTCTGACAAGCAACTGTGAGTCAGTGAAACTCCAGTCTTCATCGAGCATCTGCCAGTTCGTGAAACTCCAGTCTTCGTAGATAGAGTCGGCCAAATTCAAGACTTTGTTGAGTAGCCGTGAGTCAGTGAAGCTGGAGTTCTTGACAAGCAACGATGAGTTAGTGAAACTCCAGTCTTTGTCAAGCATCCTAGAGTCAGCGAAACTTGAGTCTTTGTCAAGCATATGTGAGTCAGTGAAACTCCAGTCTTCGTAGGGTACCCATGAGTCAGTGAAACTGAAGTCTTTGTTGGATACCCATGAGTCACAGAAACTGGAGTCTTCGTCAAATACCCTTGAGTCAGTGAAACAGGAGTCTGTAACACACAAAACAACCCTTCTTCGCTATCCACCAACTGCGAGCAGGGTGCATTCACAAACACTGGAATTCTGAACATCAACATTACAACACAGCACGTCGCCAGAATGGTGTATCAATTACCAATTTCTCCTTGATCTCCTACAATGTGGAATTGTTAGCACATTCTCTATATTCTGTATTGATGCTGATTTTTCTGTGAAAACAGTTTGTGTTGGATTTTTTTGTACCTTTTTTTGTACCATTTCCATTTTTTCAGTTTAGGCACGGTTTAAGTACTGGACCCATTCCAAAAGTACCGATTTGGCATCAAATGATAAGTAAACGATACTCAACCCCATGCGTTTGAATGTCTTCAAATGTCTCAACCCGGTTTAAAAAAACACCACTGTAACTTTAGAGTATTTTGGCAAATCACCACAAAATTTGGTACATAAACTTTATGGGACTGACAAGCATATTTCTGTTAAATATGGGCAACATTGGTTGAAAATCATGGCCGCCCCCAAGCAAAATGTTTTGGACTTTGCAACCAGTGCCCATAAGTTATTGACCATTGAAAAAAATAGGACACTCCATGTGTCTTTTGTCTGTATTGTCAAAAGCATAAAAAATTGGCCTGGGAATAACTGATCTCTACCAATTTTTAGCACCCTTACATGGGCATGGGGTACGTAAAATGTGGTGCGACACTGAATACAGCAGGTGGATTGGTTGAAAGATTGCAACAGTACATCTGTGTAGCTGTTCAGTCATCCTGGTCAATCCTGGTGAAGTTGAATTGATCGCAAGGGGACCACTGGACCAACAACCTGCAACCATTCCGTCTACAGACAAATCGGAGGAAAGCCACATCAAGGTTTACCGCTGTATACTGAACTGAAGTCTCCACCTTGACTGCACACCACATGTTTTGAATATCTTTGGCGAGAAGTCATCTGATTTAGCTGTCTCCAATACAGTGTCAGGACAAATTACCTCCACTTAATAAGATCCTCGGCGGAAGCAGAGGACAGCGCAGAAGGGAGAGAGGAAATGACAAGTATTAATTTGGGATTTTTCACAAACTGACACTCCGGTCTCCATCCTCAGGCCCTGAGGCTGCGTGACTTCTCATTGATGTACACACAAACACACACATTCGGTCTCTCTATATCGCCCCTCCCTCCCTCGCACAGATCATGGAGGAAAATTCTGCAGCGTGGCAGTTACCCAAGTCTTTTATCAGTCATTTCAAAGGAGGAAAATTAGAGCAATTGTGTCAGGATGGTCATATGGGCAGAAATTGCACACTTATTGGGTGCACTTATGCCTGTGACTCCACTGCCTGGCCTGATGGCGCCCATTGTTAGCGGACGGTGCCTTGGAGGCTGCTGATTGGGGCTAAAAGCAGACGAAACACCCCTCCCAAAAATCTGCACCCTCTCCTTCTTCCTTAGTCTCACTCTTGCCCAATCCCCAAACCCGGCAAAGCTTTCCAAAGCTAAGCCTTAAGCGTGACAAGTTTACAGATCAAACCATTTGATAATTTCATCATCAGTTGATTATATGATTCAACTTATCTACATCTATATAAGATCTTTCAAAGTAAAAGTTCTAACATCCGTCCCATGTTTCCCCTACTGTTATATTACGGGGGTGGTCGTGATATTTATATGACACGTCCTTAGGTGAGCGAGTGTGCCATTGGTTTTGACTTTGTGTATTATTTTGGAGTCTTTCAATAGATTCGTTATCATTATGGGTGTAACGGTACGTGTATTTGATTTTTGGATTTTTCAGTACAGACCATAACGAGGCGTCCTGAGGTCTGACAATAAGTGAGGGACAGGAAGTGAAGGGCTTGTGATGTTGCGTAAACAGATCCAGTGCATCCCAGCCTTGGGCTAGCAGGTGTCATGACCAGCGTTAATGCCGAGTAGAGTTCAATTATGATTATGATGTACCGCTAGACTACAAAGTTATGATATATAATTTTTGAGGAACTACCAGATGCTATGACTCGCCATTTCTGTGGTGTGGTTGTGGTGTGGTGGTCTTCCGCTCTTCTAATTGAATCAAGTTAAATACCAATACCCAAAAATATATTTCACTCTTATACTGCCCCAGTAACTGCGATGTGGCGGCTACGGAATTAATTTGTCAACCTAGTTCTGTTAGGAATAACGTCTGATTTAATGTTGGTGAAATGTACCTTTAAACCTAAACATGACCCTCTCAGAGGATGATAGGCCACCGCGGTGCTGTCGAGTGAAGCCTCCATCTCCGAGAAACACTGTCTGCACACGGGGATCTTTCCTTAAACGCTAACAAGATTCAGGCAGTGAATTCTAGCAGTAAATGCTAAGTCTATGGCTTAATCGTCGACTAGAGCCCCTTCACACCGCAGGGAGCTGCCAGGCCTCTCTATTCCCACTCCACTGGCCACACATCTCCACCCAATCTGTCTTAGCATATTGATTTCCCAGCTGTCTCATTGGTTCCTAACATAATTATGGCTGGCTAGGCTAGGGGCACAAGCATGGGGGCTAATACATTTACACCAAGCCCCATCAGCGCGGGCTTATATTCATGTCATTGAAAGAGGCAGGAGATTGGATGCCCCTAAGAGGTAGCTCTACTAAGAGAATTCAGGGGGCTTTGCAGTAATGAAAAAGGGAATTAGCTGGCTCGACCTCCACCGCATCGAGAGATCAATAGCAAACGTCCATGAAAATATGCACTGGGAAATAAAATGAAGAGAGGTAAAATGACACATCTGTTAATCAAGCCGTGGATTAATCTAGTAAGGCTTTTTTTTGTATTCACACAGGTTAAGAAAGCAGAAAAAAAACCTTAAGGTAGAAGGGAGAGAAAATAAGGTCACAGTCCATCTATTTCATTGTGCCTAATAGTTGTCAGAAGCTGACCTAAAACGCCAAGACAGTATTTTTCAAAGTCAAGGATGAGGTAGACGGAGGGTGGGCAATTCATCACGCCATCTCCTCGCCTCACCACACACACACACACACACACACACACACACACACACCGTACATGACCATCGAAGGTCTGCTTGTTATTTAACCACATGGATCAGGCCCTTAATCGCAAACTCCAGCCACATAGATGAGGCATGCACTCGATTAGGAAGCAAGCCCAGGTAAGATACTTGAGGTCATGCAGGCTTTACAATGAGGAACATTAGAGAATAGCTGAGGAAAAGAAATGAAGAAATCAAAGGAAGTAAATTGTATGTAATGTACATTTAGTATAAACAATCTCATACTTGCAATTTCGCAAGTAAAACGGCACCGTGTCATGTAGTGCACCTTTGACTAGTGTTTTTGCAAAAGATTCTTGAAAACAAAGCAAAACGGCCCAATCACAGAGAGCTTAGGTTCCCAAAGTGGGGTACTGCTATTGTCATTGGGGTATATGTGAATCAAAACAAGATGATGCAATTTCAGTCAGAATTGCACATGAATGCTGAAGCTTAACTGAAATGCAGAAATATCCTAGAAATGTGATGGAACGTATTCATCGACCGAGGATTGAACAAGAACGCGTCGGTTGGGAGACGACCACTCTCCGACCGTCCTGATAGCCTACATGATCTGAAGGAGCTGAACATTTTGACTGCTTCTCGGCATTGACACTGTTAAAACAGCGTGTATCGGAGTAACTGACAGCAAGGTCGGGGATTGAACCAGCAACCATCTGGTTGAGAAACAACAACGCCACCTCCTGAGCCATGTCACCCTGTAGAATAAGCAGAATGTTACACGAATGGAAAATGGTTTTCCATCACTAGGGGGTGCCAAATAAATCGCCCATTTATTGTCAATGGAAAAATTGTAACAGTAAAGGTAGGAGTTTAAAAAATATATATTTTGATAGCTAATGTGTCCTGAATTAGCAGGATATTTTTTTGTCATTTTCAGTGCTTTCAGTGCTCAGCATTCACACAATTCAAAACAGCGTGACTCCATTGTTGTCTGAAAGCCTAACACGGAGTCACACAATGCACGTGAACGCCTACGTGATAATTCATCAAGTTATGATTAGTTATGAGTATTTTGGCATTTCGGTAGGGCAAAAATGTTAAGATATGACAGAGCCTTGCATTGGGTAATAGAGAAGGAAGATGTCGGGCACCTCCGGTCCTTATCGTTCTGAAATTATGACCCCAAGAACAGTTTAGTTGAATAGTCCGTGAACAAAACAAACTAGAAGACGCACTAATTTGGGATTTCTTTGATTTCTTTCTTAGTTTAACACTGATTTAAGATCTGTGCATGCCTGAATTAACACGGACGCCAACCTCAGAGGAAATAACATTTCAGCAGCCTCTGAACGCCAAAATTTCATTCATTTATTAATTTATTATGTCAAGCTTTCATTTTTCCGTGGCATTTTGGACAGTCCCCAGCAGTTGCTGACAGTTATTTTGGCTCCTGGCGGCGCAGACATTGACTGTCAACGGGACGTCTCCTTTCTTTTATTCATTTCTTCTTTGCTGAGAGATGCTGAATGCAAGTCAGCCTTTTTCTCCCCCCCCTTGGGGGGGGGGGGGGGGGTGATGGTGGCAGGACAGGAGTGGGGGCGGTTATTGTGGAAAAGGTCCGTGAGGAAGGGGAGGGGTGATAAGGCATGTCGGGAGGGTGTTGTGTGGTGGACTGTCTCTCAATCTCCTTTAGTGTGTGTGTGTGTGTGTGTGTGTGTGTGTGTGTGTGTGTGTCAAGGGTTATTCAGAAGGACAGTCTACTGACCATCAGATCAGCCTCAGGTCTGACATTCCTGCACCTGCACAAGCACAAGGTCAAAGGACAGGTGCACCTGCTCGCTTCTACACACAAAATACAATTAAAAAGAAAAGGGTCATCAGTGTGAGAGAGAGCACGCCTCTGAATGCGATGGCTGTTCTGACTTGATGAAGGCCTCAAAAGCAGAGGTCCATTGTCTGTTTTGATAAAGACAGTGTCAGTGTGTGAACCCTGCATTGATGCTGGGATAAAACACAGGATCAATAAAATAAACACAACATCACCTCTATTAGTGACACAGCGCCAGGATGGAGGGCTATAAGAGGAAATGGAAAACCTTTGTTGCTGTTTAGACGGAATGAGATGCCGGGGTGCATGTCGGCACTGCATGAACATCATACTGTATATTAGAGGCTAGCTGGAAAACATACAGGCCAGCAAGAAATGCTCCATATTTGTGCATGGCGTTTTCTTTTATTTTCACAATGTCTGATTTACTTACATACTGTAAATGGCTTTATTGGATTGAGGGGTTTACATTTGGCACTCAGCAGCATATTACTGCATCTGAATGAAACTTCCTTTTGTGTGTATTTTTATGTCTACATAAATATATATTTCAAATATAGGTACATGTATTTTATAAATACATTTTAATAATTAATACAAATAAAATAAATGCAACTGGAATTATATTACAATGATAAATTAATAAGTAAAATATAAAAATATAGTAACATTATTTTGCATATTATCATTTTATAATTCTAATTTTAGAATATGAATATACAATTTTATATTTGTTATATATTATAATGATACATGTTTAATTTATACTTTATACATTATTTTTATTACTATTATTTTATTACTATATTTTTAAATATAGAACTATAATACCACTATCTATTTATAAAATATAAAAAATACAGTAGTATAATAGTAATTCAAAATAATTTCAAAAATATAAAATTATCAATTAAATAGATATGAATATTAGATATAATTATTAAATAATACATTATAAAATCATATAACTTGCAATATATATCTTACTACTTTATTTTAAAATTAATTTATTTTATAAATTACACTATATTTGAAAATGTAAAAGTATAGCATTGAAATATAGAAATAATAAAACATTATTTCAAAAGTATAAAATCATAAATATATATATTATTCCAATATATAATTATTAAATAAGAAAATACAAAATTATATTATAACTTAAAATGCATATTATTATAATATATCATTATAATTGTAAAATAATAAGATGTCAAATAATTGAAAACATAAACATTTTGTCAAATTTTCACGATGTACTGTATTTTATTTATACTAGTGCGGCCCGGGGCCCAATTGCGGCCCACGACTCGTTTATTACAGGCCTACGGCACGTTGCAGAAATAAAACACTAAAAAAAACAGCAAAAATGAGCAAAAAACTTGAAAAGTGTTTGTTTTTTTTAGACTTTTACCAAATTTGAAAAACATATGTAAAAATATCAAAGTGGACCATAGAGGGATCAGTGAACTACAATAACTACCATTGTTGATAAAGATTTGCACCCAAATAAAATGTGAAAAATATATGATTTTTAAAACACTGACAAATAATCGAAAATGAATGCTTTCATTTTATAAACCAAAAAGTGAATTTTCACCCACAGACCAAGAGTGATCACTTTTAACAAGGTGTGCATCTTAATTTACAACAAACTCACCCATCCAAGGCTAAAACTGCTTCTGCCAATTTTTTTTTTCTTTCCCTGAAAACAGCAGAGATGAAGTAATGACAGCGATTAGATTACTATTCTTAAGAATCCATTAGTCAAAAATGACACCCAGGAAATCACACAATGCATTCTCCCCTAATGCAATAAGGTGCCAATTATAACACTTATGCGGAATAAGTGGGCTCCTGTGGAATAGGCTCGGCTGGATGAAGAGAACACAAATCATCATTACCCTGTATTTCTTAACGCTATCTGCACTTAGAGGCAATAAGAAGACACTAATAAGTTTAGCCTTTGCAAACAGAGTGCAAACGTGTGCTCCACTTTCTCACTCATTTTCCTTCCTTGGCTCATTAGTCATTTGGACCTGTGTGCCGAGCGTGTGTAACGGCCTTTTCCAGCATGGCTCTCCTACTGGCAGCACTGGCAATTGTCTTAATGGTGCTCTGGTCTGTCCATCATCACTTTTTTTTTTTTTTATAAAGATGAATTAAATAAAGCTTACCTGCTGGTGTTATTATCATTGTTGACTTACTGCCCACTGAGCGACTTGGACAACTGGACAATCCCTTCACTCATTCTTAGTTTGTATGATGGAAATTCCATGGTTGTTACATTTGTTACATTGTTACATTATCAAATCTTGGATAACGTTTGGCCTTTTCTTGATCGAAGATTTTATCCTGGATATTGACAAAAAAAGAAACCTCATAAAAACGAGCTATCGTGAGGATCATGGTTTTATGAGTGGGCTCTGTTTTTGTACTGTAATTGCACCCTATAAAATAATTTGCAGGGTAAATCATTATTGATGTTATGTGCAAAATACACACACCATTTCTGCTACAGAGATAATGTAGGTGAAGTACAGGAACTTTGGAATTCCAATATCAAATGTTATCGTTTGTGTCCTCCGCCATCACGCGCGTTAGTGTATGAAGTGCCTTGAATGCTGTCTGTTTTGCTTCTAATACACATCAGCTGCAAAGAAAGGCGGGATTGGGCCAAATTACTCCATGTGAAAAAAAAATTAACTTAATTAGGTATTGATGTCTAAAAATCATGTGGTGTCCCATCATCACAACTGTTATCACTGGCATGGATGTTTCGTGAGTGCAAGGTTTTATTTGACACGAGTTCTCATGAACTTGACATTGTACAGTTATCTTTTTACACCTTTTTAAGATGTTTTTTTATGATGATAAGAGTGCTCTGCTGTTTTTAAGGACCTACTACAAAAACAATAAGATCCTGTGTACAGCAAGATCTCAGTTCTCCTTTTAAGAACTTACTGCAGAAACTAGTCAAAGAATGGTCTGACAAGAATGGTCTGCTGTTTTTAAACATGTTTTTTGGGCAAAACACTAAGGACTCCCTATTATAATTGGACAGCGCTGCTGTTTTTAGGACTCGAGGACCTCCATTCATTGGGCAGATTTGGCCTAAGGGCCACCAGTTGAATGGTTCTGCTTTAGAAGTCTTGTGTTGATTGCGTTCGTCTTTAAAGGTTCTACTGTTGTTGATTATTTAATGTCAACCCAAAAGAAACATACTCCAAACAAGTTCAAACCATCAGCAATAAACAAACACAATTCAAGCTAACTGCTGGTAGCCTGCTTGCTTGGAGGGCAACAGCTGCTTTCAAAAAAAGATCCCGTCGGGCTACAGGCAACTTTTTTCCCCCCAAAACTTCCTCTCATTGGATGAAAAGACAAAAAGAAGGAAAGAGAATTTGATGGCAGTAAGGCAAAGCCGTGGGGAACGGCAGCCGATGATGAAAGCAAACTAGGGAAGAACCACAAAACAGCACACACCCCCTCCATTACATCAAGGGGCAAGCAAAGGGAATTATAATAACGCTGCCTTTTCTTTTTTAATTAATGAAGACTGTTATTTGGTAGGAGGCAGGGCAGGCTGTAAGGGATCTCGGATGATTGGCAAACATCAAACACAATGTCTGCGCTGTAGAGTATATATGAGGTGTGTTGTTGCCCTGAGTAAATACTGTAAGTCCATCGGTGGCACGTGGACTTTTGTCTTTTGTTGTGTGCATGAGTGACGTTTAGGCTCAATAGCGGAGGGGAAATGAGGAGAGAAAAACATTATTCATACAACACATTATACAAGTTATTGAGACTTTCAGAACTTCCCTCGTTTTCCACTGAAGGTGGTTTTAATAAGGTTCCATGGGAGTTGATGCTTCGGGGTGTTGACTAACGGTGTGTGTGTATGTGTGTGTGTGTAAGTCTCATGTCTGAATTTTCCGTTGGTGGGGTGGCACGTGGTGTGTATTACACATGAAAGAAAGGTCACGCTCAAACACAGAGCGAGGCGAAAGGTTAGAGCAGAGCTGTAGATAGAACAAAGAGAGGGATGGGGCTTATCAAAGCTATCACTTGGAGGGAGACTGCTAGAGGTCACCAAACCCTTGACATGACGTACACATCTAATGTCTCAGCCAAGGATCAATACAACTACACTCAGACAAACCAGATAGGCTTAAAACCTGTGTAGCCCCACCAGCCGCTGAAAGCAAGCACTCACTCAACTCCAATGACGGGTGGAACAAGGTGCAGAAAGACAGAACGGAGGAACAGGCAAATAATCAATTAAACAAGAGTGAGGGTGGAGGGGGATGAATAAAATAGAAGTGTCTTTGGATGCAAATGAGCACCGGGGAAAGAATTTTGAAAATTTGATTGTGATTTTCCTGGGTATTCACAGCATCAGATGGAATAATGCAATGAACGACGCAAATGAGAGGTGTTGGGAGATCATTCTTCTTCTTCTTCTTCTACTACTTTCGGATTGTCCCATTCGGGGTCACTACAGCGGATCACATGTTTGGCATGTCTGCCATACACAGTCCAGGTCTTGCTGGCATACACGGTGGTTAGACGTCGTCATGTTGTTGACTTCTACGTCGATGTTCACCATTGTTGAAAGTGTGCTGTCCAGATAGAGGAAGTTGTCCGTGGCGTGTAGGTTTTGTTCCCCTTGACTATAATGTGTGGTTCCTGGTCGGTCATCCTCGGTTGCCTCTTTGCAGTGCTTACAGAGGAGATGGTCAGTCCACAAGTCGGACTGACTGACAGTACCTTATGTCACCCGAGTCCCTCTCATCTCCTGGCTGTCTTTATTCCTGGTAATGACGTAATCAATCAAATGCCAATGCTTGGAGCATGGATGCTTCCATTGTGACTTGTTGCGGGTGGGGAGGCGGAACTGTGTGTTGGTGATGACGAGGTCATGCGTGGCACACAACTTGAACAGCAGACGCCCATTACTGTTGCATTTGCTAGTGGCATGTCTGCCAAAGATCCCTTCCCGGGTCTGGTGATCTTTCCCGACTCTGGCCTTTAAGTCCTCGGAAATAATAAGCTTCTCTGACTGTGGGACTGCTGCAATGAGGTTGTCAAGTTCTTCCTATAGCTCATCCTAGATGTCGTCTGGGTTGGTCATGGTTGGGGCGTATGCACTGACTTTTTGTTTCCGAGTTTAAGCTGAAGTGTCATCAGGTCATTGTTGATGCTTGGCAAGATTGTGGGAGAGATGGGTTCTGGTGGAAAATGTAACACTCCACCACTACTCCAGAAGGAGGTGTACCTCCAGTTTTGCTGAGTGCTGCTAGGTCCACATCGTAGCCAGCTAGTTTCTTTGTGACCGATGCACTTCGCCTTCCTGGTATTTCTGCCTTGATGGTATCCAGCAGAGTTTGCACATTCCACATTGCAGGATTGAGTACCTTTACTATGTTTTGGAAGCAGGCTATGTTTCCTCCATCAACAGAGTAGTTCAGTTTGTTTCAGGTTTGTGACGACATCTTCCGATGTATCCAGACCTGCTGCTTCATCACTCGCCCATTGCCACAGAATTTGAGGTTACACTGTAGGGTTTGAAGTTATAACTTGTACTTGACTTGGATTATAGCGAGGAAGAGTTCTGCAAATCGTCAGCATCACTCTCTCGTCCCAGCGTCCTGGATTTAGTAGCAAGAACGCAACCAAGACGGTTGAAAATAGGTTAGGAGTTCGGATAGTCACGCTCCACGACCCCTTGCTGGGTCCGCTTTTTGAACCAGTCAGGTGGTTTCTTAGGTGCAGTTTACCGGTTCCAGCGTCCAACTCTTCTGAGCCTCGCCTTTTGATGAATCTTGATTTTGTTTCCGTCAGGGTGTCAAGTCACCCACCCTCACTGGCGTTTAGTCGCCGGTAATCAGGTTACTATCTAACGACCTGACCTAATAGAAATAATAGTGAAGGGACAAATCCAGATCTTAGTTTTCCTAGAACAGTTTAGTTGAATCACCCTGCTCCAGCCTGTGCTTCCAGAAAGTGACAGGGCCCAGTGTGTTTTCTTTTGCTTACTCATCAATATTTTACAGAACCACACAAGGGACGCTCCAGTGACTTGGAGTATAGGGCCTCTTTCTCCCTTACTGATAAGACATCAAATAATGGGCAGTGAAAGTGCTGGAACACTAGGTACAAAGTATAAAAATAAGTTAACCTCTGTAAAAGAAAACTGAACTAATTACAACCAAAATAAAGTCTAACTACTCATCCTACGAATATGCTTGGCCACGGAAAGGTGTTTGCATGGTTAAGCTAAGCATTAGTCATGGAGGATCTGTATTTCGTGCATTTACACAATACATGGGAGGATTGGTTTGCATATAATTCTAATATGTGAATAGTATAATCAGCATGTGTTGTATTTGTGAAGTACTTTTTAAATTCCAGTATCAAGGCTGGACTACTGTGGAACCTATGAGTCTTATTTCAAATTGTTGAAAAATAGTATCATAATGGGACCTTGAAGCAAGCATGTGTGTGCGTCACCGATCTGGGACAAAAGGACCCCAAAGTGTCGGAGAATAATGGACGTGCTCCCGTCCACACTCTCCCTCCCGTTGTGATCATCCCCAGAAATTAATTAGAAATAACGAATAGAAAGCCGTCTCTCATTTATTACAATGGTAATTGCTCTTCCCTCATTGTAGGTTACGTCTTTAAACAGTGTCTTACATCAGGACATGCTCATCCACCGCCATCTATAATTCATGATATACTTTGCACCAAGCAAAGCTGTTAAATATTTAGTGAGTCATTGCCTTAAACTTAATCACTCTCTGATAAATGCATGTGTTTTTCTCGCCCCCTCTTCTTCACCCCCCCGCGCCTGTTTTTCTTTCAGCTCTCCAGTCAAGAGGATACGCACTTGAACAAGTTGTATAATCTATTTTTAATTTCTCATTTGGCAAATTAACATAATACCCACTTAGCGCCGTGTATTAATTGCGGCACATTGTTAAGTGCTACATTATGTCTGTGTGAAACAAGCTATTATCATTGTACTTCATAAAGTATTAAATGTAATCCATTTTTAAAGAATGCTTTTTAAACATTCATTTGCTACACTTGCTGCTAATGTCTTTTCTCATCAAACTAATTCCCTCCACTGCCGCTAACTAGAGCAAACGGAGGACTGGTTTAAACTGACTTTCTGTTTAGGCTGGGAGCATTTTATGTCATGTTTGCATCAAATGTTATGCAGAATGTTTCTATGACGTCTCTGCTCAAGTTCCCCTTTCATTCCCAGCGCTATTATGAACTTTATCCACTCTTTACATATAGTATATACAGTAACTCTAACTACATGCCACATATCATATAATGTAACATTAAGAAGCTACAGTGATGCTAAAGTGCTACCATTACAGTCAGCACCATCATACTAGAACATTTCACGTGGAAATTTGGATGGGCATGCCACCTGTTGTTTGCTAGCATGCTGACAACCTGCATGGACACATTGGGGTATCATGGAAACATCGCTTGTATCGCATCGTATATAGCATCAATCAAGATAGTACCAAAAGTGATTTTGCATCATGCCATGTAAATTTAATATAAATATATTTGCTAAAATGTTAACATGCTAACAACAGGCTAAAAACCTGTGTGGCTACATTGTGATACCATGGGAACATCTCTTGCTTCGATAGATGCAAAATGCTATAGCTAGCACCAAGCAAGATAGCGTTAAGTACCAAAGGTGATTTTGCATTATGACATGTACATTTATACAATTTAATATTAAGATATTGGCTAAAATGCTAACATGCTAACAGCAGGCTAAAAACCCGTGTGGTTACATTGTATCATGGCAACATGGGAACATCTCTTGCTTCGATAGATGTAAAATCTCAATGTGATATGGAAAATGCTAAAGCTGCATCAAGCGAAATAGCACCAAGTACCAAAAGTGTTTTTGCATCATGCCATGTAAATGTGGGAAATTTAATATAAAGATATTGGCTAAAATGCTAACAGCATGATAGCACTAAGTAGCAAAAGTGCCAAGCCTGGATTTTCATTGCCGTATTAGCTTGGGTGTATTTTATAATATCAACAGCTCCTACTTCCTGTTTTCCATTGCTGTTCCGTGCTGTCTATCATTGGTTGGAGATGATAGGCGAGCACTATAAACAATCATTGACGTTACCATAAAATTGCACATGTAAATATGCACAAGGTCTTTCAAGGCAAAACTCCTTTCCCTGAAAAGACAAAAAGTACATCTTTAGAGAGTCTAAAGACACCATTTGAATGCACATCCCTCTCTTGTTGTGCCTCTCTCTCCCATCGCATCTCCCTTGCTCTCACTGAGGCACTCCATCTCCCTGATGTTTAATTCATCGTGCCTTTCCATCATCCTTCCACCTATCTCCGCGGCTGTGTCAGGTAACAAACAATGAGTTTTTGATGTGAATAATTTAATGCGTGTACGGCAAATGCCGGCGCTCCGCATCGCCCGGGCTGTCATTAAGACACCTGATTTCCCCCAAGATTCCTCTCAGCCGCCTGCTAGATGAAAAGGTAACACGCATGTCGAAATGTTCTCCCCCTTTTACATCCTTGGGAGGAGGGCTATATTTTTAGACAAGCTAAATGAGACAATGACAGTGGTAGGCAGCAAAGAGAGAACGGGAGACGGATGGATAGAAAGCGGAGAAAGGGAGGGGTGGATGAAGGAGAGAGACTGTTTGGTCGTACATGTTTTCCTTTTCTCTCCATCTCACCTGATTTCGCAGCATCAAACGCTAACCCTTGCTTTTCAAAAGCAGGCGGAAGCATTGATTCAATGTTTTCTCCCGTCTCGTGCTGCTGTGATCCTGAAACTGCTCTCTGGCTAGATGTTGACGCACGGAGAGAAAATGACGGTGGCGACATCAAACACAAACGTGCTGTGGATAATAACAGGCTCATCCCTTTTCTCTCCTCTCAACCTCAAACCTAAGATGGTAATGGTAATGGTTTTATTTGTTGTGGACATTGAGGAATATCACATGTTTACATTTGCATAATTCACCTACAGTAGGTATCTATACGCTTATGTTTATACAGTGGAACCCGGTTCGAATCAAGTTTTTTCATCGGAAATAATGTCAGTCCAATTAATCAGATACCGACACATAAAACACAACACTTTTACTATACAGTGGAATCTCGGTTAGCATGTTTTTCAGTTTACGTTGAAGAATTACGCCAAAATGTTGCCTCGGTTCACATACAATAAGTGCTTTGTCATGTCATTAATACACCGCGTGAGCCCAACTGTGTTCCGAACAAATTTTCATCACGAAAAGTACTTGTTAGCGGCCTTTTAGCATGATAACAAACTGGAAACGGGAACAGGAAGTCATTGTCCCTCAGCGCCATGGCCCTACAGTGGCTGACTTTGTTGTCAGCCACTGTAGCTTGGATTAGATAACGGCTTCAAAATAACCCACAATGGCGTAGAGTTGCAACAATTAATTGATTAATCAGTGATTAATCAATTATCCAATTAATCAACAACTATTTTGGTGTTCGACTAGTTGTTTTTTGGTTTAAAAATGTATATAACCTCTGATTTCAGCCTCTCAAACGTGAATATTGTTTCATTTCCTGAGTCATCCATCTGTGTATTTTAGGCAAAACAAGATATTCACGCACATCATGACTTTGGAAAATGGTAATCGACATTTTTGTGTTACTAAGTGCCACAAGATTTGATGCTGGGTGTGTGATCCAAGACTGCTGAATAAACCAGCAATGCTTGAGATCAGTGCGTCCACATCTAACAGTTTGTTATGCACAATATTGAACAATAACCCGGATAGTGCACGAGAACCCAAGCAAAATTTTGGTAAAAATGTCGAAAAATCGGGGTTTTCGAAAACCGAGGTTCCAGTGCATCTATATATATATATAGCTATATGTATATAGCCTCTAGAAAAGAAGTGGTGGCAGCAGCCAGGCTCATGTATCCTATTCAAGCCGTTCTGCAGACACACAATCATCGCATGCGACCGGCGAATGAGATCACCTCCACTGGCGGCAGGGTCTTCTGTTTCATTAAAAAGGATTAAAAACGATGCAGGTGGGGGTGAGAAGAGTAGGGAAGCGAAGGAGATGTGCATGTACGTATGAGGGGGTGGGTTGACAGTGACAGAGATTTGGGCAGCTAAAAGCAAAGGGCAGTGGGTTTTAGAAAATATGAAAGCTGGAGAAAGGAATCCGGCTTCTGGTCTGATATGAAGACCGACTGAAGCAGGAAGAAAGGAAAGAAATAAAGCGTGCAATGCAGAGAAGATGGGTATGGTTTTAATGAGCCATTGTGGTGATAATTGAGGCAGGGGGGCGGCTCTGAAAGCCTTTTTAAAAACCAACTCCCCCCTTTAAATCTTTGATTCACTTTCATCACCTCCGGTGTGGCTACGTTGATTGTGTGAAATCGGCAGGAGGGCCTTCAATTATTGCAGGCGAACATGCACGGAAACACACTTACTAATAATGGCAGGCGTACACGCCAGAAACATGCATTCTCTTACAATGGGGAGTGTATGTTCACATATACACAAATTATGATGTTCCCTTGATTTCATCCAAATGACTGGGGAGAAGGGGAGCCGGTACACAATAGGCAGGCAGAAGAAAGCAGCAGAGATGGAGCAGACTGTTGATTATTCTCTTTGTCTATTTTGTTATTAGCAGATGGTAGCTCGATAATGAAGTGGGTACTTAAATGGCTGTCACACACAATGGGAAAATGAGGGAGAATGCTGTACATAATGGCTTTGTGAATAGATTGGCTATGTTACACATACCTGTATGTGAAGCACTGGGTGAACGCTAAACACACTCAGCAACGATCAGAACTGGCATGGAAGACAGTGAGTTACATCCTCAAATAGTGGCTTTCGTACTTATATTCTTATATTCAATTAATGTACTGTATTAACAATTATGTTGCACAACACAGCAGCAGCACAACCATTGCTGTAATAGCAGTAAGGCCAACATTATTACAAGGCAAGTGTAGCATGCATGAGTTTCACACCAACAGCTAAGTAACCCCACCAACATTTTAAATCGCATGCAGAGGTACAGTATGTAAAACTCGTGATACTTCAAATGCAACCACGGCCATCTTGTGTAGTTATTAAAAATGACATCAGAAGAAGCCACAGATGTTCATGCCATTTTTTTTGGACCCAGTGCTAATTAGAGACCTTGGCTGCTTATGTAGAACACACCCCAGGCGACAATAGCAGACTCTGCAGTTAACAGAACAGTTAACTGATGTTAGCATTTAGTGTAGCATTTAGATGCACATCGTCATGGTCTTACAGCAATGCAGCAAGTGCAAACTTGAAGAATGCTTTTCGACCAGGTGGTTATTTGCTTTTACAAGACCATGCACCCGTCGACTGTAGGAGACTCGGACGTGAACTTAATAGAGGCGTTAACTGTATCGTTGATACCCACATTGGCATGGTCTTACAGCTGTGCAGCAAGTGCAAACGAGAAGAATGCTTTTCGACCCGATGGTTATTTGCTTTTACAGACCACACGTCCGGCAACTATAGGAGACTCGGAAGTTAACTTGATAGATGCGTTAACTGTAGTATTTAGATTCACATTGGCATGGTCTTACAGCCATGCAGCAAGTGCAACCATTAGCATTGTTTTTTGACTCAGTGTTTTTTTGTTTTGCTTTTACTGACCATACACCCGGCAATTATAAGTTAACTTAGAGGCGTTAATTGTAGCATTTAGATTCACATCAGCTTTGTCTCACAACCGTGCAGCAAGTGCAAATTTGAACAATGTTTTCAAATTTGCTTTTACAGACCGCACACGCCCGGCGACTACAGGAGCTTTGGCGGTCAATCGAATGCATTTACATGCACATCCGCATGGTCTTAGAGCCGTGCCGCAAGTGCGAATTTGAACAGATGTGACTTCGGCCACATTCGTCAAAAGGCAGGGTATTCTCAGCTAATGGGGCACGTCCCAAATTGGGTCGGAGACCTATGTCGGGTGGGTCGCACATAAAAAATCTCATTCAGTAAAATAGCCTATCAATCAAAATCCATGCACAAGTACAAATAAAGGCCTTACTTCAAATAAACACCTGGTACTAACGTATATGTAGTTGAGTAAATAAACAGCCTGAGCCACTATGTTGCTTTAACGTCTGCGTGTGTGTGTAGAAGCATACAGTATGTTGAGTGTGTGAATATTAAGTGACGGATTGAAGACTTTATGGCGTTGTAGCCTATGAGCATTACATCAGTGCCTGTTTGTGTCTCCATTTCTTTCTCTGACGCCTCGGCCTCTCATCCTTTTGCTTACGATCAAATAAATTTGTCATGAAAGACGCAGAATGCATCATTCATGCATCCACACACACACACACACACACATATATATATATACAGCTTTCAGTGACTATAGACTCATACATGGATATGGACGGCTCTAAGTCCTCTTTAAACCAAGCCTTTATTTCCCCTGTCGCTCCCTGTGTGTTGGTTAACGTGTGCTGGTGTAAGCACGAGATTGTGTGTACGAACGGGACGACGTGTTATTTGTGTGTGCCTTCGTTGGGTCGTCAGTGTGTCTCTTTCCTTGTCTTACTTAAAAGTGAGTGGCACTCAAGCAGCCACTGGGAATATGTTTAATTACTTCCCACCTCTTGCGTTGCGTTCGCTGTTCTTTATGTGATTACTGACAGCGAGCAGAGATTAAGTGGCGGTGGGGTTGTGTTTGCAGCTACTGTTTGTCAAAGTTGACAGAAATGACGACTGTTGTAAAACATGCGCGACTGTATGTGTGTTTGGCATGAATTTGCTTGTGTCTGTTCTTTCTGTTTACGAGGCTCTTCTATTCTCTATACATTTTGAAATGATTAGTCGAAGATTAAATGGAAGTTCCATGGTTTTAATTGGCACATTATTGAGGTCCAGGAGAAAAAAAAAGGACATAAAAACCTGACTCGAATATCGTCCAGTAAGATGATTTGCAGTGGAAGTCATTACTGATATTTGTAAAATACGCACACAATTTCGTCTACGTACATAATCTTGACGAAGTACAGGAACAATTGTTACCTTTTGGTTTCCACGACCATCACGCGCGTAAATTACCATGGGAAGCGCCTTGAATGCATTTTGTTGTGCTTCTAACACACACCAGCTGTAAGAAAGAAGCTCAGCTACAGTTGTGGGGCCAAATATGCTTCACGCAAATGAAAACATTATTAATTGAATTACGTGTTGATATTTAAACATCTTTTGGTGACCAATCATCACTGTTATCACTGTCATATTTTGGTGTTTTCATGAACTTAACAAATTAATACAGTGTTGACTCCCTTTCCAGGTTTTCAGTCAGTAGATTCAGAGAAGGTATCATATACGTGTCACACCGGCTTATCATGGACATGCATACACGCTACATACATCTATTGCATGCCTCCACTACAAATCACCCCATTTATTTTTAATATGCACCGCAGAGCCTTGCCTCCAGTGATTTAGTGAGCTACATATTAAAAAAAATGCGGCCATTCATTAATATGTAAACTAGTTTGCTGTTATTAATATGTGGTTGGAGTTGAGGGAGCAGAGCGCAAGGGGGGAGCGAAGAGTCAAGGCTGCCGAGCAAAGGGTTGATTGAGTTCAGCAGCTCCGTTTGATAAGTGTCTTGTGTGCATGTATGCATGGCTAAGTATTTTGGTGTTTCCTCTAGGTTCACAGCTTTGGGGCGCCGCTCCTTGACAGTTGAAATGGTAAACACGTGACCATGTCGAGACTGAAATGACATGCTGTTGTGTAACTAAGATAAGTAAGATAAAATTGAACAAAAAAATGTAATCACTTATTAATTCGACGTTGGCCTTCCCTAGTATAATGGTAGAGGAAATACTCTTCCTTATGTTGCTGTGGTGACTTAAAATAATTCCAAAATCCACATGTGTGCATGCATGCAGTATGAAGTCTTGTTGACTGATATTGTGTTTAATGTATAGATGCGCATGCATGCGCAAATGTGTGTGTGGTCTCCAGGTCCCCGGGGTGATTAAAGAGAATAAATATGCTTGATTACAAATGTCCTACCTCCCCATCAACTCCCCTTAATGTATGCAGTTTAATTGAGCGTCACAAGCAAAGTATGAGTTATGGAATGAGCAGACAGGCCAATATCTCATAGAGGCTGTGTTGGGGGAGTGGGGGGCGGGGGGATTATTTGTCAAACATTGCAACCAGAAGAATGGGAGCAATATCAAATAGGTTGTGAAATAAGTGAGCATGCGAAACCCTAATTAAAACACATTAGATGCTCAAACCTAAGCATAATATTGGAAATGTTGCATCTGAGGTAACGGAATGCACTTCAGCATGGCCTTACAGCCGTGCAACAAGCGCAAAGGGATTGGCATAGTAATTGAATCTGTACTTTTTAAATAATCATGTCTTGAAGCAAAAGGAAGTGCAGTGTTGAGCTGGAACCAGCAGAGGCGCTGTTGAATCTCAAGTACTTTGCTGTCTAAAGACGACCAACACTATGGCAAATTGAGCAACAGTAATTTATCGTGGTTAATTGGTGCAATACCTGACAGTTATAAGTGAATTACCACTTCGTAGTTGGAGCATAGAAAACCTGTTTAGGACCTTATAAATATTGTTTGTGCCATGATTAGAGCCCTATAGACATGAAATAACACCCCTATAGTCACCTTTACACTCCTATTACCCAATATAGTAGACATAATAAGAGAAAATAAGACATAAATAAGACTCGTGCTTGTGTGTTGCTGTAAATGTGTTCTGCTGGAAGGGTAGCCGAGTGGGGGGTAGACATGAAGTGATGTCAGGGGTTTAGAGTTGAGTTTTCGCTTGGTGCGGCAACAGGATTATTCGGGATTATTGTGCCTATTGCTAGATCTTTCAAACCTGCAACAAAAGGCTGTGTTGTTCCGGCAATCAAGTCTGGTGCTTGTGTGTCTCGTCGAACATTACAGTAACATTACTGACACCTAGTGACCAGTGTAGAATACTACATTTCATCACAGCGTCTTTGAATGCATATTCTGAATGCCTTATACAGTAGGTGTATTTTAGTTCATTTAGCCATATGTATGCTTGAATATGCTTAATTTAGGCAAAAAAAAAAATGTAATTTGAAACGTGAGGTACCTCTGGCAGTTGCGACATATCATCACACGTTGCAGGGTAAAGAAACATCTCTCTGGTCACATGCATACCTTGACATTGACACAAAAGGTCAAGAGCTTTACAAAGCTCTTCTTACTCCTGACAAGTTCCAGTAATAGTTGGCCATAAGTCAACATTGTTAGCCACCTGTTCAGAACCAGTACATTTGTCACATGTCACTGTTTGACCACAAGCTCGTGCGTAAAGTTGTCTGGTACATTTCCCCCAATATTGTGTCCATATTGCCACTCTATCAAATAGAATGTGCTATAATGCATTCTCTGCAGTAACGCCCACTTGAGTACACTATCAATACAACCCAATTAATTTAGCAGTGACCCAATCCAAATCATTGGTATATTCAGCATCTTGGTGTATACTACCATTGCGCTGTAACATAACTTGAGATTTCTGCCCTTTTGAAAAGAGTTAATGTATGCAAGGTTTCCATTCTACATCTGCCAAGAGGTGAGCGCAAATGCAAGAACCTTTCATAGACTCAAGAGTGAAATCACAATTGCAGTGGGGCGGCAAGGGAGCCCAGCCACGTGGAAATTTACTTATATGACATTTTCACAAATTATTACCTAAAAATCATCTTTATCCACATTCTGAGCAGCAAGAAATATATTTCGAGGGAATGTGAAACACCATTCCTGTGTCTGTCTCACCTCTAACCTACGCACTTACACGGAGCACATACACATTCCCGGTCCTCGGATGGGTTTCTTCTAATTGGCTTATTGTCTTGAGGAGCCAGTGACAGAGGCATACTTTCATGCTCGGCTATAGAGAGAGATAGCTAATTTCCCCACGTTTCCCTGTCCGGGCCTCAGTGCTGCACACGGCAAGTCCTCTCTGGAGGGATCATTAAGAGTCTAGCATTCTGTCTTGCTCTCTCCTCACGCCCATACATCCCAAACCCACACACACACACACACACACACCTACACACACACACTGCTGGTCAACAACCAAACACGCACAGCTAACCTTTAGAGAAAAGTGAAACAAGGATGTTATGGGCCAGCCAGGAAGACAAGGCCATGGTCAGAAAGAACTGCATGTGCTCATCAACCTATACCTTCACACGTGCACGCAACTATAACGTACATGTTTAATCTGAACAGTTTAAAAACTGCTGCACTTTGACATGCTATATATATATCTATACACATATATATATATATATATATATATATATGTGTGTGTGTGTGTATGTACACGCACATATATATATATATATATATATATGTGTGTGTGTGTGTGTGTGTGTGTGTGTGTGTAATTATACTTGCATTTAGGACCCTTGGGAAGTGCCGTGAACATCCTATTAAGAAATATAAAGTTTTTGTTCATTTTGGAAATACTTATTTACATTTCATGCCATTTTTGTCATAATTCTGCTCTGATTTAGCAAGAAACGTAAAACATAAACATAAAATATTAAATATGCAACGTAGAGCGGAATTTATTAGAGTCCTACATATGTAAATAAAGTGGAACAACATTGATTTTATGATTATTTTTTAAGCAGTACTATATTACGTTAAAACTCAAACTTAGGACACACTTTTTTGAGGGAATTTTTTTACACTTTCAAAACTTTAATATTTTACTGAACTTGTATTTAATGTATTTGATAATATAGTAAATATAATTAAAATAATAAATTTTATATTATAATATTATAGATTTATTTTACTTAGTTAATCAGAATGATAAAGTATTTATTCCTTTTAAAAATGTATATTTTTTTGCATTTTCTTAATAATAAATGTAAATTTTACTTTTTATGCCATTTACACACAAAATACTAATTATGAAATGAAAAGTGGATTAGTATGATGTATATCCAACTGCAACATCTATTTTATTTATTATTATTAGGATTATTATTGTTATTGTTTTTATTACATATTATTCATCCATCTATCAATTTTCTATCCCGCTAATACTCACTAGGGTTGCGGGGGTATGCTGGAGCCTATCCCAGCTGACTTCAGGCGAAAGGCAGGCATACATACTGTATTATTATTATTATTAATATTAGGATTATTATTTGAGCAGGACTACTTTTATATTAAAAACTCACACATAGTACACACTTGGGACCTAAATCTAAATGATTTTTTTTTACACTTTCAAAGTTGTTTTTTTTAAAATGCTGTTTTTGTAATTTTTTGTCATGATTTTTTGTAATAGGGCATACAGGGGACGCAATTGCAGGTAATGGTGGACATATCAAAATAGCCTCCCATCCACCAACATTTCCAGGAACTTTTATGACCAGGAATCTACTTACCTGGGTAAAAGAATTCCTGCTAATATCTTAACAGGGACAATTCAGGGTCTGGTAAAGTTTTTTTTACCTGGGTGAGGTCGGTGGAAATACGCAGTTTTTTCAAATCCTGGGTTTCTGAGAAAAGATGGGACCCGCTTGCACCTTGGCGTGCGATTTTTGCAATACACATGTCATATTTAAACACAAGCAAAAATACCGTCTACTAACTCCCAATAACTCCAAAAGACTCTGTGGTCCTCTGAGGGTGTCAAGAAAAAAAATCTGCTGCTGGTTCAGAAATAGATGAGAGACGAGACAAGCTCTCTGAGAATAATGAGAGGAACAATTTAATAAAACTTGCATGCAAGGAGAGAAATCAATACAACCTGAACAGACAGCTTCCAGAGAAAATGCCTTGACTATTGCTGAAATGTCAGCTAATATAGGACGCAACATATATGAGGGGAGGGGTGATCTCCTCCTCCTGTGAGGGACGGAAGGGCAGACTCACATGCCTAGACACCCAAGGTTGTTTGAATGAGGTGATAAGCATGTGGAGGACTTGTTTTGTCTCGCCTTGAGCAGAGATTCACTGCAAGTCAGTGTGACATTAATGTGTATCTTAGCAGAAATACTGTACATATGTATGATAATAATTATAACTAATGTTAGGAAAATGAAATGAATCATGGGCATCAAAACATTTTCAATGCAATAACAAACATATTTTCCTGACATAGGGTTAATATCTAAAAAAAAAAAAAAAAAAACAACCTACAGTAAGTTAGATTTGTAATTCAGAGGGATTGTATAGTTAGGACAGTTGCACAGCCAGGCAGTCAACCGCGAGTGAAGGGCAAGGGTGGTGACTTCACGGGGCCATAAAAAGCCGACACCCCCTTCCCTTGGGATTCAGAAGTAGGCCTATGCCCCGGGAGAAGAGGGCTCCTACTAATTTACGAGCCCCTCTGCTCCTTGGTCAACAAAAATAAAACAGCTGTGGTAATTACTTATTCATTATTAACAGGGAGCATTATTTATGAGAAGAGAGAAGAGGTGCTACACGCCCGTGGTGTCTTTGGTATCCCCTACCGGACTGATGCTGGGATGATGCGGTGAAGACCCCGCCTGAGGCACTCTTACCGCCTCTCCTACCCCGGCCTGTGTAGCGTCCCCTGGGCAGAGAGTAAAGGACCAAGGGGCGGATGTCAAGAGATGGAGAATGTAGACCACAGGAATACTAGTTTCAGCTACTTATGGTGAACTCTATGCGTGATGTGAGCCTGCATGCATGCATTCATAAATCCAAAAGGCAACACATCTAAAGGCAAGCAAGCAGTATGCATATATCACCCTAGTGATGGCTACGGGCTTTAGCGGAATAAGATATCTGGCATTAGTCAATAACCAAATGTCCCATGATGGCACATTTCCCAATGCTCAATCCATACAGCAGTTTTTTCTTAAACACAGCAGCATAATGTCAAGTTCTACAGGGAAAAAAATGAAAACTCAACAGAAGAAATTCTAATCGCTCTCAATATAATGAGAATACTGGTATTTTTAGGCATTTGATCCATCCTGAGGTTTATGGATTTAAAAGGTTTTGTGTTATGACCGTGAAATGATACATTTGCAGGCCTGCTTAAAACTCAATTTAACCATAGCTGCAGCATTGCCATAATGGCCACCCTCTATTTCCAGAGCTCTCCCAATCAATAACAAATTGCTGAAAGCACAAATGATTCCATTTTCTGCTAGTGGGAAACGTGAATGATGAGAAAATAGGTGAAATTGATATGTGAGGGAATATTCTCCATGCTCTAAATGTCAGCAGGATGAGGTACTATGACCTTTCGGGGCAGAGAGTGAGCGGCGGAGGGAGAGGGGGGGTAAAGCACACAAAGATAAACCCCAAAATGCAGACAAACAATCAGTCTAATGCAACAAATGTGAATCTTGTTAGGGATTATACTTCTTCAGAAATGGATGACCAGCAAATGTGATTGCTCTCGAGGAAGAATTTGTTTGTTTTCTGTACTTTTTGGTTGTCTGACCATCAGACTATTTATATGCAATAAACGTATACATACTCCTGACCAAAATTAGAAGACCACTTGAACTGTTGAACTACACTGTTGGATCATAAGGAGGTTCTAAAACCTAGGTCACAACTGGACGTATGATTTTTTGTGGCCATGCGATTTTTGGCCTTACCCAATTCGCTGCGTTTTTTTTGTGTTTTTTTTTGTGGAGAAAGTAGTTGTGGTGACCATGAAGGAGTAAGGTCTCGACAAGCATGGAGGACGTCTAAAATATCTGAAAGTCCATTGTGCGCACTAATTACGTATGCGGGTGCACGTGTGGCGCATAACAGATACGGAGTCCACAGACAAAAAAATGTACATTTTGCCCAAACCTGACACCAGCAAATCGTACGAAAGACACACGTTGGCCGTACGGACGACGCTCGAAGGCGTACAAAGTGCATGAGTTGGTCCTGCAACCTGAAAAAAACGTAAGCACTCGTAGAGAGTTTGTTTGACTTGGCAAAGAACCTCTCCTGCCTCCGCCCTTTGTGCGTTTCTTGGGTGTTTTTGCACGTAGGCCAGCCATGTGACTGGTTGAGACCTAGGCTTAGGTAGAGCTTCAAAATGAAAAAAGAAGAAATGTAAGACAACATTTTTTTTGAGTAAGCTAATTTATTGCAAATGAGCATTCAACTGAAATAGGGCGAGCATCAGCTGATCAAAAGATTAAGACCACAGCCTTTAAAAGACAAAATCTTGGCAAAAATGTGTCATTTTTTGTCATGATTCACACTGTCATGATCTCTTGATGGCAAATGCAAAAAACCTTTCTCTCTTTGAACATCGCTGCTGAGGTTGGACACAGTAAGACAGTCATTTGAAACTTCTTCAAGGAACCAAAAATCAAGTGGTATGCCCAAAAAAATGTCACCAGAGGATCCAATTGGCTGACCATCACGACACAGGACAATCCTCGCCCCAAATGAAAGTTGTTACCGGTGCCGAGTCCAGTCCAATAACCATCAGATGCCATCTGCCAGAAGTTTTGAAATGTCTTCAAAGAAAAACTATCTCCTTCAACGCCACAAAATTGCCCTTTTACTCGAGAGCACCAAACATGGGGTGTTGAAAGGTGGAACAAAGTTTTATTCTCTGATGGAACCTTTACGGTCCCACCTGAGATATTTTCAAAACAACACAGTGGAGGGAGGCGCCATCATGATCTGGGGTGCTTTTTCCTTTAATGAAACAGTGGAGCTTCAGTTTGTGCAGGGGCGTCAAACGGCAGCTGGCTATGTGGAGATGTTGCAGGGGGCGTCCCTTATGACTGAAGGCCCTCGTCTGTGTGGTCATGACTGGCTTTTTCAACAGGACAAGGCTGCAGTTCACAATGCCCGCCTGGCAAAGGACTTCTTCCAGAGGAATAAGCTCACTCTTTTGGACCATCCTGTGTGTTCCCCTGAGCTAAATCCAGTTGTGAACATTTGGGGATGGATGGCAAGGGAAGTTTACAAAAATTGCCATAAGTTCCAGACAGTTGCTGCCCTCCGTGAAGCCATCTTCACCACTTGGAGCAACATTCCCACTCGACACTCAATTGGCATCAAGCATGCCCAAACTATTTTTGAGGTGATTAACAAGAATGGCGCAGCTCTTCAATACTGACTCCTTTTTAGAGCATTTTATTTCTATTTTAGGGCATTTCAGGGTTTTTTTTTTCAGCTGATGAACAATCTATTTTACTTTAATGCTTGTACATTTCTAACTCAAAAATGTGTTTGTCTCACTCCCGTTAGTTCTCTTCGCATTTTTTGAAGCGCTACTTAGAACCTCCTTAACACCCAACAATACAAAATGGAAATTCTTGCAATTTTTCAACGAGTCTTAAAATTTTGATCAGGAATATATTTCTTAAATAATCCAAACATTCAGCAACTGAAGCAGCATTGATGGAATCTCAGTAAAAATGCTTCAATATGCCCCTAGAAGCCTGTTCTCTTCCAAGAAATATAAATAATACAGCACACGAAAGAGCACAAACTTAGCACTACAATGTTTGTACACATGCAGAAACATGAAGGAATCACACAAACAAGCATACAGGTATAGTCAAACGTTTACATACACACATAGGAATAAATGCCAGAAGAATTTGGGGCCCTTAATTCATAAATTTTACTTATTTCAACCATTATTTTTCTTTTGTAGTCTTTTTGGCCTTTTCTTCCTGTTCCTGTTCCTGTTGTCCGATAAGTAGTCAGTGATCACACAACTTAAAAGGTATTCAAATTCTATTAACAAATAAGAACAATATATTAACAATTATTCATTAAAAAAAATATTTAAATTGACTAATTTAGACCAAACCCGTATGAAAATTGATGCAATTTTGGCGAATATTTTCTCTTCTAATTTTATTTTGGTGAATTTTTGCCTAAAAAAAACATAGAACATTTGTGTCCAAAGGTGAATCATTTTAAAAATACGACATTCGGAAACTGAAGTTTGGTGGTAAATTTGTTAAAGTAAATGTTTGAAGTGACTAATATGGACGAAAATTGTGCCAATATACAAAACTAAAGGCAATGTAGGCAAATATTTTCTGTTTTAACTTAGTTTTGCTGAATTTACACCTAAATTTGGCCTCTCTTTTTGAACATTTTGGTCAAAAACTGAATCATACGAAAAATAGGGCATTCGAAAACTCAAGTTTGACGGTGCATTTGTTGAAGTAAATGTTTAAACTGACTAATTTGCATGAAAACCGTGCCAATGTATGCAACTTGAGGCAAAACTTTCACCAAAATGTTCCCATTTTTTAGAGTTTTGACTGTACATTAGTTCAAATAAACGTTTAAGGGCCCACAATGAATATGGCATTCAAGCCAATGATGAGTAAACTTGCCAAAGTACAGTACAGATAAACAGCCCAGTTTTTCTATAGACTAGAACATGAAAATGTATGTTCCGCACATTTCACAAAGTCATATAGTGTACAGGGCTGCATATATGCTTCACGTAAACATGCTTAAGCCCTCTAACCTTTTGACGGAACACATATTGTGTGGCCAAGTGTATGTCCGTGCGTGTTTGAAGGGTAAGAAGGCTACACAAGCCTGTTAATATCTCGCTTGAGGGCCATGCATACAGTTGATATTGTGTGTGGCGGCTTTTTTTTATTGTTATGTGCAAGGGCACGTATATCTGAGGAGACGCACTTCAATTCACAGCCTGCATGTTTGTTTGGAGCAGTAAACACTATTGTGAAAGTATAAAGTCTGAAATGGATAGAAGGTAAATAAATGTAACCTAACCCTGCCCTCACGCTCACTTCTTAGCATTATTTTCTGTTGGTTATGTCTGAATTGCGGATTTGGACGCCCTGTAATCCTGAGCATTGCCGGACAATCTACTTTGTTGCAGAAAGTGAAATATTTTTCTGCGCAGTGTCATTCACGTTGCTTTGCTCACGACGAACCACAATGTACTAATTTCTCATAAGCAATAAAGTGGAGAGTATTGTCTTTATCATGGCCGGTGCTCGGTAAAATCAATGACAGGGCACATAAAGCTCAGCCAAGGCCCTCTGAAACCTCGTTAGTTTAAATGCCTGCAGGAGATATGTGCTAATAAATGAAAACACAATTAACAGCGCTCACTCCGGCTCCACTGGACCCTGATCTGACCATTGCAAGGACATACCCTGCAGTCCTTTAAAACAATGCTGGTTAATTATATTTTCTAAAGTACAACATCAACTCCATGTTTTTGCCTTCCTATCCATCCTCCTTTGCCCTTTGGGTGACAAAAAGTCACGCACTCTTTAAACTTCACCAGAAAGGATGATAATGATTGGAAGGAGGTGTATCGTGGAGTTAATTAATGAGGGATTAAATCGATTGCATAAAAAATATATTATGGACACAGCCAATTTGTTGGAGTGTTACCAAGTTTCACTTTAATTTTAATTGGCTTTGGTCAAAAACAGCCTGGTTCGATTTTATTGTTGCTTTTTCTGCCAACCACGAGAGACTAGAGTCAGACCAACAGAATTACTGGGTAACGCATAATCAGCTCAGCTTGAGAATGCATGTGGCACATATGTAAAACCTTGATTTGTTGGTCCTCCCAGGAGGAAAATAAATGACCGGTCACTCTAGACTGTCGCCGGCTCTGAATATTGCCTCGAAGAGTCGAGAGTGGACGTTTGGAAGCGAAATTAGGGGGCTTCTCAGCCACCAAATCAGTATAGAAATGTAGTTGGACAGTCTATACTCACCATGTCTTCTTCTTGAAGTTAAATCTACTTCACTAGATAGCTCCCTTTTTATTGTCTTACCCAGCCTCTGTTTTCATTTCCTATTACTTCACAACTGGAGACAAGTAGCTTGCCAAATTATTTTGAGTAGCCCACCAAATCAACTTCGTATTTTTATAACTGTTTACCGTGTTTTCCGGAGTACAAGGCGCATCGGTCAAAAAAATGTGTCATGAAGAGGAAAAGAAAAACATAAAAGTCACACTTGGATTAGAAGTCGCATTTGTTGTGAAATTTATTTCACAAAATTCAAGACCAAGGACATACCTGGGAGGCAGAATAGGCTGAATGAGCATCAGCCAGCGAGTCCAACAAGCAAGTGAGACTTAGAGATTTTAGAGGGCAAATAGTTCCTAAGATTATCAGTTACATTCTAAAACTGGGCGCCATTCCTTCCTGTGTCATTCTGCTTTTGGAATTATTGAATTATTATTGAAATTATGAGGCATCTTTGAGTAAACTTGGAGCAACATTTGAATATTTCTGGTTTTCAGTAATCAAAATATTGTCACCCTAAGTAAGACAATGAACACACTGAGTGGAGATCTGCTTCGTAAATGAAAGCACAATTTAAATCTTGCACAGTCACATAAATAATAAATAGCTCACCTCTCCTTTCTTTTTGTCAAAGTAGCTCCAATAATAGATGAAAGTTGGGAGACTCCTGCCTTGTAAAATGTGATTGCATATATGAGGAATTTTTCACTACGTTAACAGTACCAGACAGGTGTGAATATGTGCTTGTATGTGTGTGTATGTGGGCCTGGCAAGTGTGTGTTGACCATGGAGGTGTACCATAGGCCATTTGCAGCGGCCCAGTGCGCTTACGAAATTGCCTCTGGGTGTGAGGGTGCTCACAATGTTCTGGACCATTAGCTCAAATAAGTCACAGCCAAAACTCTTAGTATCTGTCTCAGTGGCCAAATGACAAACGGCATTCTCCCCAAATCCCAAACCGGTAGGATGAGACACGGGAAAAGGGAGGAGGAAGTAAGATGGAGGCCAAGTACTGCCACTTTACAGTAGCTACAATGTCGTTATTTCCGGATGCAATATCAATAGGGAATCAGTATTTCAGTAGACTTACTATCCACTGAAAATGAGTCGAGACAGCCATTATTGTCTAATAAACTGGCAACACAAGTGAGAGGCAAGATAAGTGTGCCTTAAGCTAGTGTCATAACATGGGGCTGCATGAGTGCTGCCAGCAGCTTGACTACTCAGTTATATATATATTTCTACAAAGCTTTACCACAAAAAAGATGTGTTTGTGTGTGTGTGTGTTTTTTTTTTTCTCCCCAGACAAAAGCACTAATATTCCAATGGACACACACTAATAGAATTGGTCTATATCATAAACCAGAGACACAAGTGCCCATGAGTAAACATCCATATGGACAGCCATGTACAGTAGCCAGACGACTATCTGGAGCCACTGATCTCATTGTTTATGCTGCCTTTTCTCCCTTTCTTCTTTAATTCATTTTTCATCTGCTCATGGTAGACTGGGGAAGAGCAGGCAAGCATTGTGCTACATGTGGATATTCTACTATATTCTACTATACCTTCACTCCTCACTTCCATTTTGCATGTGTGCACTCTTGATCTATTTATAAGACTTTTCCCTCATGCACAGAATCACATCAAGCCAACACAACTGAACAAAATACGTATTAAAGTGCTCATGACACCAAAACATGTTAATTTTGTTCGTTTTGCCATGCAATATACAGAGGTGGGAGAAAATCAGCATTTTGCAAGTCTTGAGTAAGTCTCAAGTCTTTCATCTCGAGTCTCAAGCAAAGGCAGGCAAGGCCAAGTCAAGTCTCAAGCAAAAGCGGCCAATTTTAAGTCAAGCCTCAAGCAAAGGCTGGCAGGTCCGAGTCAATCTCAAGCACAGGCGGGAAAGTCCAAGTGAAGTCTTGAGTCAAGACAAGGCAAGTCAAGAGAAGTCCGAAGTCTTAGGCTTGAAATTTTCAAAAAGCACTGTCTTGCAAATAAGATGCCATTTAACAATGGAACAATTTATTACATTTGACACATTCAATGAATCCATTTGATTTTTGTAAAAAACAAAATAAGACCAATGTGACAAATGACACACCTCCATCAAATTTTTGAAAACATTAGCCCCTGCCACCAGTTTCACAGATCATCACGACATTTTGGGCAGACATCAATCAGGACAGGATGCACAAAAAAGTCTCAAGAACTCATGTTCCAAAATAAACAGGAAGTTGTCCATTTTGGTTTCTGGCTGTGATTTTAGGGCAAAAACAAGGGGTTGTATTTCGACAAACTAGTCCTATGCACTTTTACCAAATGAGCCCAAAAGAAAATCATGGATACTAGAGAGACGGGCGATGTTATATCCCAAAGGCTTTTCCGTAACATGTGGGCGGGGCATGGCAACAAACGTTGATGGTCAATCAGGCAATTTGCCGCTCAGCTGTAAGCATTAATAACTCAGTTCCACAAGGTCAGATATTCATCATTATTGGTGCATATGATGAAGACAACACCTTGACGTGATACATACATAGGTCACTTCCTGAATTTGTCTCAGCGCCACCCAGTGGCAACAGGAAATGGAATGCGCACACCCTCTGACGTACGTGAACCCTGAGTTGCATGGGGGTGCGAGGGCCCGTTCAGCTTTCATTTCGCTTGTGTTTTATAGTTGTTTACGGATGACAGCCCAACATATTTGCTTGATGATTTTGCTACATACCTGAACACGTTGTTGTTACCAATTTTCCGTCTAACGTTCCTAATTTTTTTCCCCTTAGCATCACATTTCAGATTTGTGTTTGTTGTGCTGTTAAAAGTGACTTTTAACAAAAATAAACACTCCTTTTGGAAAGGCAAAACAGTGGCAATTTTACGTGCTACCCGCTGTGACTCTATAATTTAGCTGCCATAAAAAAAATAAGCGTTTACAGGTACGACCCCAATATAACAAGCTCGGAGGGAACATAAAAGAAGTTCCGTTTTAAGATGCTTCACAGCCTGACAGTTGCATCTGTGTGGGAGAGATAGCGTCTGTGACTAACCTCTGCCAGTGTGTAAATGACAAGTACACAACATTGGCCTTGACCAAAGCTTGCATTTAAAAAACAAAAATAACAATTTACAGCTAGCACGGAGATACAATTTCATGTCCCTGTGTTCTCAGACCGATGCTGTTTTATGCTTCAGTCTTGGTATTCAGGACATGTGTAGGACAAAAATGAACAAAAAACACAAAATAGAGGGTGTATAATTGGAGCGGTAACACCACATGGATGGTCTTAAAACTCAATTAAAGTCTGGAATAGACCGTGAAGAGATTAAGATATCTGAGATGAGCCTGTCCTGTGTATGCAGTACATCCAAAACAGCAGGCTTTACTACACATCTTAAAATGAAGCTCTGCAATTGAAAATGCATGTAAATGATGAATGAAAGGGATAAATGTTACATTTAATGTCACTTTTACCTTGACTGAAGATGTGATTGTTGACAAAGACGGTGAGTTGGAGCATAGAAAACCTTTTTACGACCTTCTAAATCATTTTTTTAAACATTATTAGAGCTCTCCACACAAATGCCGCCCCATAGTAACCTTGACACTCGTAATACCCAATATATTAGACGTAATAACAAGAAATAAGACGCATTGGACATAAATACGATTTTTCTGGACAGCAAACTTCCTGCGGTGGCGATTGCCTCCTCAATGTAACATTACTGACACCTAGTGACCGACCAATGTAAAATACTCCATATTGCGTCTTTGAATGCGTCTGCTGAATGCCTTATATTTATATTTTCATTCATTTAGCCATTTTTATGCTTGAAAATGCTTAATTTAAGCCAAGAATACATAATTTGCTTAAAATATGCATTTTTTAGGCTATAGTCAGCCATTAAACAGTGAAATTCGAACCGCAAAGTGGCGAGGGACGACTGTGTATGATATATGGTGTTTATTATGTTGGACAAGTGCAGCGTTACAGCGTATATAAAAAGTGGACGAAACGTCAAACACATCTTCTTGGCATTAAAGCTACAGACACACAAAACAGCGTGTTCTGAGTCGGGCTTTAAACTATCTAAACTATTGTGAGACCTTTATTTAATATGGTTAAAAAATAGGGGACCCTTAAGAGATGGCAATGTGAAAGAGTTACAATGCCAGTTATTGGTAATGTCGCGGTTCACATCGCCGACTTTTCACAGTCAATTGCAATGTGGTTAACTGCCGATTTATCCGACGTGTAGCCTGCCTTTCGCTCCTGTCCTTGAACAAGATAAGTGGTATAGAAAATGGATGAATAGATGGAAAGATGGAAGGAGTTACAACGCCTGATGTTTACAGCTACAGGAAACTGAATGCATATAAAAGAAAAAACAACCTTCCGTGAAAATCCCTGGAAGAACAAAAAGAGAAATTGGAACCATGTACTGAAAGTGACTCAAAATGAATGAACCCCTGTTAGCGTCATTAAGTGCGATTCAAGAAAGAACTCAGATGGGAAAGCCTTGGGAGGCCATCACATTAAGCCTGAGTTTTACCAGTTCAGACCCCCAACCTGGAAAAAAAAAAAAAAAAAAACAGCTTTGAATTGGTAGCGTGTGTAAAACCGAACGTCAAACTCCTAACCTAACCACCTCATTTGTCTTCGTCTTGCCGCTGACGGAACAATGGCTTTTGTTTAACCTCATTTGATTTCCCTTTTAGAGTCGATCCCTTGACGAAAGGAAGGCGCATTATCGGAGAGGCATGTTTCACTAACGAACGATTGCTAATGAAAGCTTTGATGTAGGATTAATTACACTCCAAATTGAATGTCTAATTGCTGATATTCCCTCTCCATGAAATATGCGCCGGCTGCCACTTCAATGCCATCTGCTGTAATTAGAAAAAGACAGACGAAGGCCGGGGTGTGGGGGTGTACATTGAGGAGGGTCTCGGTCGTAGACGAGCTTTTTCAGTTTAGCCTTTTGTCTTGTTCACAGATTATGTCTACAAATGTCTTCCTTTCCTTTCCATGATGAACTTTTCGATCGCCCCCTTGATAATTGCACTCACTGATGACTTTAGGCAATTCATTAGCTAATTACATCAGCGCTGGTGTGATTGATCATGCGTCTATGATACCGGATCATTGCACCGTTTGGTGGTTATCCATCTAAATGTCTATGTAAACACACAGAGGGAGGAAAAGGGCACAACATGATGGATGTTGCTATTTAGGAATCTTTTAGATGTTATTGACATCAGTACTTTGTTTTCTACCCCTTTTTTTGTGTCTTTCACTCACTTTGCTGTGGTTTGTCTTATTTGTCATCGAGTCATTCATCTTTGCAGAGGCGATAACCACTGTTTCTGTCGTCCGGCTCTTTGGCCTGTGCAAATACACTACAGCGGATCTCACGTATTCACCATTCAGCATTCACAACCCTACATATTCCCAGATTTTTCTCGTTAGTTGAGCCTCTCGATTTTGTGCTTATAATCTTCGTAATTACAAGACACAATGTAACAGCACCACATGGACAATGTGGGTATTGAAATAGATGCTTACACACGATACACATGCAAAACAATGCTTTTATTTTTCCTACATTGGGCTTTTCACTTCCTCCATCCTGTCACGTGTGATTTTTCCGTTCACATGATGTACAGTATGCTGAGCTCTAATCAAATGCCTTTCTGCCACCTTGTGGCGTTTTTTATGGCTTAAAATTGCTCTGAAGTGAAATGCATTAGTGGAGAGTTGTGTCATCACCTCTTTTTGCCTCTCGTGCCAAAAAACATAAAAGACGTATAAATACATTGTTGGGATTGAGCGTTTGGGTTTATAAGAAGTATAACTACATCTCTGGTATTGATTGAGTTCATAGGTTTTTCACTTACACCTGGTTTTTCACCATAGCAGGTGGTCCCGGCACATAACACCTTAGAAAAGGATCTATAATGTCATTTTTAAAAATTTTATTAGATTTTCGGAATATGCCGAGGGCCAACATTAGATGAGATGCGGGCCTAAAATGTCCCCCACGCTGCACTTTGGACACCCATGGTGTAAGCGGTTATTTCGACACCCGCATAGTCCGTGTGGTGCCGTTACATTGTGTTCCACATGTGTGACTTGGTTGCACCGTGGGTGAGGGAGGCGTTTGGTTTGTCAAAATAGGTATTTTTATGGGCGTCTCAATTATTCGTGGCTCGTCTGATAAATGATGCTGCACACTGACTCTAAATTATATGCAAGCTGCATTTATATAGTATTAACCCTTGAGAAGTAGTAAAAATCCAATGACTTGCAATACATAGTATGTAAAAATGATCTGTTAGCACTGTAGCACCCCACAACAAACAACACATCTGGCATATACAATCATCACGGCGATACAGTAGCACGTGTGCCAGGCCAATAGGTGCACCAGAAGGCTATTATATTCCATAATAGTATTATGGTCTTGAGCACACATTAGCATGTGAGTGAATGGGACGTGTGGCAGGTGTGCCCAGTAGAGGCACACTGCCTGTGTCCGATAAGACAATGACACACTTTGACAAGAAACAACGCCGATTGTCAGCAATTGTCCTCGCAGAAAAGATGACACAGTATTCAATAGCCATGCTCTGTGTGTGTGTGGTGTGTGCGTGTTAGACGGACTCCCCGAGGAGCAAATGGCTTTAAGCAACACAAGCGTCTGATCAATACATCAATATTCAGCTTAGAAGGTCTGACGACACACTCTTTCACACACACACACACACACACACACACACACACTTGGAAACACTCAGCGATGCGAGCACACAACCTCACACGCACGCACGCACACACACACGCACGCACGCACGCGCTTCAGGCTCTGCATCGTGTAACCCCTAGCAAATCAATTCTACGCCACATGATAGTGACGCCACGCGCCGCCATCATTGGAGCTGTGTCATTACACTTACACTTACACACACACACACACACACACACACTTTTAAAGACTTCAGTCCACAAAGACAGCTTTGATTAACATCTTGTCCATTCTTTGCAAGAGACAAATCCTCCAACGCGTGTCTTACAAACGCACATGCACTTGTATCCCCTGACCTCCCGCCTGCAGCTATAGCATATTGGATGGATGTCAGCTTATGGTGGCATCTGTATTGTGTTGTATTGTTATTCTAATGAGCGGCTGAAACAACGGTATGGAAACCACAGGAGATAAAGCGTATGTGTTTTGGGATAATCCCGCTGTCCACGCTCGACACACACCGATTGGTCACACTTTCAGATCTGGCTCGTCAGATAGAAGATACGCTTTGCGACGACTGTAAGCAGGCTGACCTCACAATCACGATGAAACACGGGGCGAATTGTGTGTTTTCTTATGTGATTCTGTGAAAGTTTGCAAACCCGCGGACATAATATGAAAATTGTTGCAACACCAGGCTTGCTTTTGACAAAGCGCTAAAAATTACAACTGCTTAATGGACCTGCAATTTCCCCAATTTTGGTTTTGATTCATTCGTCAGTTAGCTGGATGCTGAACTTCCTCTGCTTTCTCTCCACTCCCACTCCCCGGGATGCACAAACACACACGCTGCAGTCTGTACACAAGCCCATTCAATGAAGTATGCATAATTCGATTGAATATCAAGATGATGTGATTCAATTACACAGAGGCATTTAAACCAATCACTCCCGTGGTCATGATTCATATCAGTGACATCATTTCACCATTTGTGGCACCACTTAGGCTCTAACGAACCAAATGAAAATGGAGAGAGTCACAATACACCATGGAGAGTTAAAAAGTTAAACGGGCGAGGCTCTGCTTACGTTGCTTGATTTAACCGGCTTGTACATCACTGGAAAACATTAGTGGTTCATCAAATGTGTGCCTCCCATAGCTTTACAGGATTGGGGGTGTGGGCATTGGTTTTCATGACCAAAGCCAACACAAATTTGGGGAGGCCTTTTATTGTGGCCAGCCTAAGGCACACCTGCACAATGATTATGCTGTTGAATCAGCATCTTGATATGCCACCCATGTGAGGTGGATGAATTATGAATTGTGAATCAGATTAGAAAACAAAATTTGAGAGTCATAGGCCTTTTGTGTACATAGGTTTAGGTCCTTCAGTTCAGCTCATGAAAAATGCGAGCAAAAACAAATGTGCTGTGAATTTTTGTTCTTCTGGTCCTTCCCCTGTTTTACTGTTTTTGCCGCCGGGAAAACCTTGAAAACGTCATGAGGTGATACCGAAGCATCCAACTATGCTAATAATCCTAATAGACTAATCCACTCATTCCCGTAAGGGGAGAGGGCGCCTGGAACGGCTGAAAAGTAATGAAAATAATTCTTTCAAGGTTTAACCCTTTTTATAGGGTTTAACCTTTCAGAGGTCACCAGACATGAGCGTTATTCCTGAGAGAGCTGCTGGATGTTTTATTCACGGTGTGAGATGAATAACAATCTAACTGCCTTCCAATGCATTCAGCATGTACGGGACGTTTACTGGACCAAAATTCGCCAAGAAACAGTGGTACCTTAACTTGCGAGCGCCTCAACTGACGGGTTTATTTGAGTTGGGAGCTAAAATTTGGGTTACGAGCCAGCTTCAGATATCTCCCACACCGCCGGTCAGCAAATGCCACCTTGACTACTCGGAATCCGGTGTCTCATGTTGTTTTTCGTTTTTGGGAACATAAGTGCGAAGGACAGTGCTGACAAGAAGGATGATATGAAGAAAACTAATTATACTGATGCTAATACGGTGGTCAACTCAAATATCTAGCTAAAATTGGGGAAAAAATAGCCCTGTGAGAAATTCATAGTGAAGTTCATAAATGTAAATGTTCATCGAATTAAAAAATCGTGGAGAAGTTTAGACATTTTATCAAAAAAGAGCTCTGGTGAGTGCCCTCATTTAAACCATTTAAACCATAAAAACTTGAAATCAAAATCAAGAATTGTTAGGAACCAGAGGCACATTTTTCTCATTTTCTTATAGAAAAAAAAGCATGTTTTTTTGTGGGGCCTGAAACGGATTTCAATTAACCTCAGTGTGGAAAATTGACGTGACATACAAGCAATCTGAGTTACAAGCTTGGATGAGCAAAGGCACCACTGTACTGATCAAGCATAGAAAACCTGTTTACGACTTTCTAAATATGTTTTTTTGCATCATTAGTGCCCTGTGGACATGAAATAACACGCTTATAGTGAAATTTACACTCATATTACCCGATATAGTAGACATTATAAGAGCAAATAAAATAAACCATTTGAGACATAAGTAAGACATAACAACATAGAATCACATGTTGGCATTGGGAGAGTTCCATGTTGTTTTTGAAAGTGATGGCTATTGTCTCATCCATGTTACATAACTGACACCTAGTGACCAGTGTAGAATTACATCTCACGTCTGTGAATGCATCTTCTGAATGCCTTATATTTGTATTTTCATTCATTTAGCCATTTTTATGCTTGAGAACGTTGAACTTAGGCCAAGAATGTGTAAAATTAGCTTAATATGCATATTTTTTTTACTAAGCTTTTTTAATGTAGTCACCCATGAAAGAGCGATAATTTATGAATTCATTTTGAAAAACCGTGATACAGTGGAGCCGCGAAATTTGAACCGCGAAGTGGTGAGGGACGACGGTGCATTGAAAGTTGCTGAATGCCTTCACTTTCAAAGTTTCATCAAAAGACTTTCTTTGATATATTCTGATGTATGGGTCAGCCGGTATCAGGCCTGTCAAGGCGGAGAAGAGAATTACAGGTTTTCCAACACATACACATCACAAGCTGCTCTACCATTTCTTCACTTTGACTATAAACTTCTAAGACAAGACAACAATTGCATCGGGGGTTTTTTTTCTTCTACAAGATTACAACCAGATGGATTCCAGCAGCAAGAGTACCGCTGAGTAGGCAGCAGATATTTTGACACAAATGTCCAAGCTTTCACATTCAAGTTGAGGCCGTTAAAAGATATCACACACAGATGAATCGCTTGAAGAGTCACTAAGGTGGAAAGGAGAATGATAAAACAAATGACACGGTGGTGATGAAAGCCTCTGACAGAAGGCCATTAGTCCAACGAGTTGTGCAAAGAGAGATCCAACACATCGATGCAGAAGAGAAGAATACGAACGGTGGAAGACTGTGATATCACTAAATGAAATATTGTGGACTAAATAATCAATAAGAGGAGCGTGGAATCTGTTGTTTTCGGCATTAACTGGTGAGCTGCTAGAAGTTGAAAGCGCATTCTGTCTATTATCTGAGGTGTACATGTTTCCACTACGCAGAAAAAGTCATAATAACATAATAACAAACATCATAATAACAGAAGTGAACAAAAACACAATGCTGTGAATGATTAGTTTCTCTTTTGGTCTGTGGATTTTTACTTTGCCTCATAAGGCTTTCATATCATGGTTGCCACAGTTACAAGTCTTACAAAGCAGATGTTGTGAATGTTCTCATTGTAGCAGGCGTTCCGTTCCATCTTTCACAAAGCACATACGACTGAAAATGTGAGCGGTGGAAAATATAGATCTCAGTGTCCATAATGTGTCCCCCGCCCCCCTTATGTGTATTAATTAACTGTATTGACAACACATGACACTCAGTGTTTGTTTACCATCATGTCGACTTGTTGAGCAGCCCACCTCCATCTGCATTTAAACAATGAAACCATCAGCTAGGTAACAAGAGAGGGGACAGCAGCTCAATACCTCTATGAGAGGTCTCCGATAATCAGCCGTGTTGGAGGCAAGCTGGACGCAGCCGAATACAAGCAAGCAGTATTGACAAGGCGCCGGTTGCCTTCAATCAGCTTGTATCTACTGGCAGGGAAATCACCCTCGCTCCGCATGGGCCCGCAGTGATCCCTGATGGAGACGTCAACTCGAGAAACCGAGCTTAGGCAACGACAAGGAACGTATGAAGAAGGGAGTATGGGGCACTTACAAGACAAAAATAATATACTTGCTGAATATTGGTATCCGTTCGGAATGGAATACTGTCCACTCTGTTCTGGATTGGTACTGTAACATGGTCCTGTTTCCAGTCATCTGGGCTGAAGCCAGATCAGATCAATACACCAACACACAGTTAACAGGACACTCCCTAATCATTGGGACCACCTCCTTAGAGGGCTTATGAGGAAGACTTTAGAGACTGCTTGGACCTCACTCGACCATACCTGGGTGGAGGAAGTTTCTCCCCAGTGCTGGCATTACAAGTGACGGATACACGCTAAATAGATTAAATTGGTAAACTTACTTCAGATAGGTATTTCACAGTTGAAAGAATTAAAGAACCCGGGTGGTTCCTGCCCTGCTTCGGCCGGGCCGAACATATTCCACCAAAAACACTTAAACTTTTACACCTTTTATTTCCCTTTTTGACATGGACGATTTAAAAGACAAACTAACTGAAAAACGATTAAGAAGACGCAGGAAACACTTCAAATCCTATGAGTCACAAACTTTTTAGATATTGTAATGTATTGGTTCTCTCCTGGAAAAGGGTGTAGTGCCACCTCCGGGTTGTGGATGAGATCCTGCCCCAAGTGCAGGAGTTCAAGTACCTTGGAGTCTTGTTCACTTGTGAGAGCAGGATGGATGGCGAGATCAACATGCCGATTGGTGCGTCGTTGGCAGTGATGCGGACTCTGCATGGGTAAAGAGGGAGCTGAGCCGAAAGGCAAAGCTGTCAGTTTACCAGTCGAGCTACGTTCCTATCCTCACCTATCGTCATGAGCTTTGGGTGGTGACCGAAAGGACAAGATCACTGGTACACACAGTTGAAATGAGCTTCCCCCGTAGGGAGGCTGGACTCCTGCTTAGAGATAGGGTGAGAAGAACTGTCATCCGGGAGAAATTCTTCCACATTGAGAGGAGCCAGATGGGGTGGCTCGAGCATCTGGTCAGGATGCCCCAACTGGCCTGGGAATGCCTTGGGATCTGCCGGGACGAGCTGGACGAAGCAGCTGGGGAGTTTAAAGCCTGGGCTTCTCTGCTTAGGCTGATGCTGACCCAACCTCAGATAAGCGGAAGAAGATGGATGGATTTTTGGGTGTCTGGAACAGATGAATTGGTTTTACATTTTTTTCCAATGAGAAATATTGCCTTGGTTTTGGTCATTTTCAGTTACCGTCGAACCTTTTGACACCATATTTTATAGGTTTTGGGTTTGCGTTAGAGTTAGTGAAGCTACTACTATCTTGTGGAGTTGGAAAAAAATAAATATCAGGAGGTTTTATGACCTTGTGCTAATTACAGGCCCACAGTGCACCTGACTACCGAAGGAGACTTGGAAGTAAATTGATTAGAAGCGTTAATTGGTTAGCATGTTGGCCACACAGTCTGAAGTTTGTGAAGATCAGGTTCGAACCTCACGTTGGGCGTCTGTTTGTGGAGTTTGCATGCAGTTTCCCCGTTTATGAGTGGGCTTTCACCGGCCTCTTCCCACATTCCAAAAACATGCATGTTAGGTTAGCTGACGACTCCAAATTGTTCATATGTTTGAATGACAGGAATGACCATAGAACAAACTGGTTCCAGTCAGAATCTTAGCGGTTACCTATCGGTATTGGCAGTTAACTAAACTAAACCTACCATTTTTGGCTTATTTCAATGTTCCAAATAAAACTGTGACCTGTGTTCCTCACACAAATATGCAGTTGTAGGCTAAAGTGAAGGAACTGTGCTGTTAATCGCTGCCAATATGGGGACTGAAGGCCGGAGGGGCCCACTTTCGGTTCACGTAAGATGGGCTCAATTGAAGCGTGACACAGCTACACACACACACACTCGCACACACGCACACACACCAACCCTTCAAACCCCCGGTGGTACTGAAGCTGCCAACACATAATTTACATAATCACTTCTTGTTAGATCTTGGGCTTCCATGTTTTGGTAAAATATGCTGAACCTCTTCACACATAAGCCACACACGCACACACACACACCTACACACACACACACACACGTACACACAATAAAAGTCAGACGCAAAGTGCTTAGGTCATATTAGGGTCACAAGGAAATTGGCTGAGGGCAGCAGGCCTCACAGCTCCTAGTTTAGAAGGCAAATTAATTAGCAGGCCATGCGACACACTGAAGGAAACACATTAGCGATGCAGTGGAGATCACACAAAATATTACCAAATATAAAACAGCCACTTACTTTTTCAGCCTGGAAGCTCGGGTCAGCCTGTTGAGAACACAACACAAGTCAAAAAGTCCACAATGATGGAAACAAGTAAAGCAGGGCATTCATGCAGTACTAAGCATGGCGTTATTATTTCTTCTTACATCTTCCCAGGGCACCAAGTACATGATGTACAGTGGAACCTCAGTTAGCGTATGCCCCGGTTAGCACGTTTCTTGGTTAACGTCCAAAATTGACTGCAGAATTTTGCTTTGTTACGCGTTAACGCACAATATGGCCTGCGTCTTGTCATTAATACACTGTGTGAATCCAACTGTGATGTCAACATATATTTATCACAAAACGTCCTTGCTAGCGTCCTATTAGCTTGCTACTACAGTGGAACCTCGGTTCGTGTACGCCCTGGTTAGCGGGTTTTTTTATTAACAAAATTTATTGCTAAGTTTTTCCTCAGTTAGCATTAGCGCACAATATGGCACGCATCTTGTCATGTTTTTAATACACTGTGTGAATCCAACTGTTTTCTCAACATATTTTAATCACAAAACGTCCTTGTTAGCGTCCTATTAGCTTGCTACTACAGTGGAACCTCGGTTAGCAAATGCCGCTGTTAGTGTGTCTGTCGATGTGTTTGTTAGCATCTTGTTGTTATTAATACAGTGCGTGAGTCCAAATATTCTTGTTAGCATCCTATTAGCTTGCTACTACAGTGGACCCTCTGTTAGTGTACACCCCGGTTAGCTTTTTTTCGATTAACATCTGGGGCTGCATGAATGCTGCCGGCACTGGGGAACTACGGTTCATTAACAGGAATATGCATTTTAACATTGAATTTTTATGAAAAATGGCCCAAAAGGCAATCATAGATGGGAGGTTATATAGAAAGTTGCACACAAATGCCGTCTATCAGCGCACATTCACAGAAAAAGCACACTTTGTCCACTCAGTGCTGAATCATCAACAGCAGAGAAACTCCTGACGCAGCCGCTGTCATTCAGGCACTGACGTAGGGCGGGGGGGTGACAGTTGGCAGCTCAGGGGCCTCGGGCTAACCCCCGACCATATGGCAGACGCTGTAGCGCGGCTGTGTCAAGACTCTGGCATGTTTTAACAACCAATTAGGCTCATTAGGCCTTGATTAGAGATGGTGAAGCCTGGGGGAGCCATGGAGGGAGAGGTGGGGGCGGTAACAGGGATGACTTAGAGAGGATGGTGGGGAATATGAATGAGTAATGTTTCTCATAATATTACAACTTTTTTAATTTAAAAAAAAAGTATTTTTCTTTCATATTTCAACTCTATGAAAATGTTGTAATTATGACGTTATTCCCAGAGCATTAGAACTTTTAGCCCCACCTAATTTTCCAATATTTGCAACTTTATTTTGTTTTGGTTGTTTCTCATAATATTACGTGTTTTTTCTTTAATATTTAAACTCTGTGGTACTAAAATGACGTTTTTTTTTTCTCATTCTTGTAAAATTGCAACTTTTTTTCTCAATGAAATAGGACTTTTTTCTCTTAATATTTTTGACATTTTTCTCTTAAAATTACAGTTACAATTACTGTTGTTCTTTTCCCATAATATTTTGACTTTATTCTCGTTATAACATTATAACTTTTTCCGCAACCAAATTTTCCGAAAGTTACAACTTCATTGGTTGTTTTGTTTGATTCTGCTAATATTATGGCTTAAATTATAATTATAATTTCAACTTTATGCTACTAAAACGCTGTTATTTTTCCTCATAATATTGTGACGTTTTTCTCATAAAATTAAGATTTTCTTTCTCTTAATATTTTGACTTTATTCTTGGAAAATTACTGTTGATTTTTCCAGTTTTGCTCTTATTGTATTGTTTTTTTTAGTTTTCTAGTTAAATTCTACTTTTAGAATGAGCCACGGACCATTAAAAAAGAAAGAAACAGCCACGGGCCGCACTTTGGACACCCGTGGTGCGCATGTTTTGCTCATAACTCCAGTGTTTATCGCATTGTTTTGATGTTTTGCACCACCACCACTGGTTGGGCGTGGATGTGTTTTGACTGAAGAAGTTACTAACTGCCAATCATTTCCAGGCATTTAGCAGAGGAGGCTGCATGTGTGTGTGTGTGTGATGTTCAAGGGATTAGAGCTCTAATGATAATTCTACATATGGCGGCTGGATAAACCTGCCTTTGCGCCGAGATCATAAATCCAATCTGAGAATCATAATCCTTTTGCCAGATGAGGAAATAATTCCAAATATTATGCAGTGGTGGTGGTGATGGTGATGCACGAGCGTGTTTACCACCATTTTGTACATATTTGCACATCTACAGTATCCTTTTATCCATTACAGCAAAGTGCAAATTTGCTTTAGCTGAATATATCATATAGAGTATAATGATGGTTCTGTATTCCAGCAGCCTAGATAGTTTGCATTCCTTTTTTCACCCCCACTTTTTGTTGTTATTAGTGTGTGAAGTCACCCTGCACTAATCCGACAGTGTTGTTATTGAGCTCAGGGCCATGGAAATGGACAGTGTGTAAGACATGCAGAGTGCATCTAAGCCAGATTAGCACTGAAACACCCCCACAAACACTGGGGCCATATTCAAATTCATATTCATATCTGTGTTCTGCTCAATAGGCTGTTTTGCTGCTGTGTGCTAATAGTGTAAAAGCAAATGCACAGCTGGGTAAATGGACAAAAGGGAAGCGGTGTCGGGGAGGGGATGGAAAATAGTAGACTACATGGGGGGGGAGATGAATTGAACTTTATAGGTGCTCATGGAAAAGTACAGAGTAGGTTGGGAAGGAGAGAAAGTAGATCCAGTGGTTGACATTTCACCTTGCTCAGTTGATAAGGGGTGTCACCCACGGGTCCTCGGGGCTTTGACTGCTGTCTGCAGCCACCAGCCCCCCCCTGCACAGGAAACTATTGATCAACAACACGCGGCTGCCTTAACTTGTGTGGATGTAGGGGGGGAAATGTTGGCCATATCTGCCTGTTTGTGTCTCACAGCTACGTTTCAGCCAGTCCATTAGGTACACCTGCACGGTGTAATATGCAGGGGTGTTCAAGGTGCGGGCTAGGGGCCATGTGCGGCCCGCGGCACGTTCTAAAAATATAATGACCTCCGCCAAGCGCAGCACAAAATGCTGTTTGTTTGTGTTCAAAATAACTGCAAAAGTTCTGAATGGATTTGGATGATATTTGTCAGATATGGGGTATGGAAGAACTGATTAAATTTTGGGAGTGATCTGGATCACCGTCTGGATCCAGGAATGTTTTAAAGGATTCTTTGGATACACTGGATACATAGTTTAAGTGGCCCAGAGTGGATGAGTAGCAAGAACAGCCATGAGAAAGGTTTAGTAGTTGCTATGACTTACTACTTAGAGTCAACACAGTGTGTTGCGAAGTTGAAACACAGCTTTTTTTTCCCCTCCACAAACACAGCCAAGCATCTTCAAAATAAGTCCTTGTGTGCTTTGAACAAGTGAACAAGTGAAGTGTATTTGGGCACAATAGGACGTTTTTGTGGGTGGCGGTGTGTAGCAGCGTCTGCCTGAAGTACAGATGTGGCTATCATATGTGCAACCAGGAAAGCATGATCGTAGACAATCCAATTCTACTTTTTTATTTGTAAATAGGTGGAAAATGTTAGATATTTATAGACAATTATTATTATCAACATTTTCAGCATTTTCTTATTGCATTATGCCCTTTACGATTTTTTTTCTACCCATTGTTGGGGTTTTTTTGGTTAATTTTATTTCTACAATGTGCGACGAGCCAATGAAAAATCAGGGTCAGGGTTGAACGTGTGACTTGTTCCTTTCCTTTGCCGCGAGCGAACAATGGTAATTAAAGAGAGAAGCGGAGTGTTATCACAGCTGGAACTAGTGGATGTGTTACACCAGTCATCTTTATTATTATTTTAAGAAAAATCTCCACAGAAAATGAGAACTTGTACTATCGACACATTTCACACGCAATTTCTTCTCTGCTTACTCCAGCTGCAGGACATTTCTCACTGGCCGAATTACGAGTACACAAACACCTGTGAAAATACGGCAATATGCATTTTTGTTACTAATAATCGGCCGTGAAACAGTGAATAACTGCGATATAATTTTTTTGATAAACATATTCGAAAAAGCATGATAGAGTGAAGCCGCGCTAGTCGAAGCACAAAGTTGCAGGTGCCTGAGTCTGCATTCCTTGAGCACCAAACCGATTCAAACCATCCCAAAATCAAAATATTCAGTTCAATCAGGACATCTGGGCTAAAATGTCTTCCTTTTTGAAAATCTCCATAGAAATTGACAATTTGTACTATATCCACATTTCTCCCATGCAATTTCTTCGGCAGGGCTTTACTCTGAGTGAGCGCCAACGGTGTTGCTGAGGCCTCCTCCTGTTTCACAAAGCAGACATTCAGCAGCCATTAAGGCTGAATTATGAGCGTGCATGAACACCTGTGAAAATACTGCAATGACGATGATGATGCTATGTAGATACGCTTTGTACATAAGTACGGTACGTCTTCTGAATGTCTTAATATTTCTTTTTGTTGTTCATTTTGCCATTTGTTGCTTGAAATTGCTTAATTTAGGCCAAACACATGTAAAATTTGCTTAAATATACACATTTTTGACTAATTATCAGCCATAGCGAGCTGCGAAACAGCGAGGAGCCGTGATATGATTTTATTTTAATGAACATATTGGAAAAGCTGTGACAGAGTGAAGCCACGCTAGTCGGAGCACAAAGTGGTGTGGGACGACGGTGTCACCTTGACCCACTTGTTGCAGGTGGCTGAGTGTACATTCATTTAGCAACAAAACCAGGCGACAATTCCCAGTCCGGTTACGACTGTTTATGTCGACACTGCTGCTTTTACAATACCGAGCTTCGGGAAACATATCCAGTCTCAATCGATTCAAACCATTCCGATGTCGGCACTGTTGCCTTTAGGTTACCAAGTTCTGGTACGCATACCCAGTTGATACCATTCCAATGTCAAAATGATCAGTTCAGGCGTCATATCTGGGCTAAAATGTCTTCCTTCTTCGAAATCTCCATAGAAATTGAGAATTTGTACTATCGGCACAATTCTCAGCATTCACACGCAATTTCTTCTCTACTTACTTCAGCTGCTTTACTCTCACATTTCTTAAATTTCCTCGTTGTGGGATAAATGAAGTCCAATTTAATTTCATTCCTCAGCATTCACAGGCAGTTTCTCCTGGAGTGCTTTCCCAACAGTGTTGCTTGCAGCTTGCTCAGTGATGATGTTGATGCTTCGTAGATACGCGTCCCCGCGTCTTTGAATGAGTGAGTACAGTATGTCTTCTGAATGTACTTCATTTTATATATTTTTTTCAGTCCTGTTGCAACAGTTTATGTGGTAACCTTTCGGAGACCACGTTTCGGTGTGCATACACAGCTGATTCAAACCATTCCAACGTCAAAATGTTCAGTTCAGTCACGATATCTGGGCTAAAGTGTCTTCCTTTTTCAAAATCTCCACAGAAATTGAGAATTTCTCCGCATTCACACACAATTCCTTCTGTACTTACTTCAACTGCTTCACTCTCAATGAGCGCCAACAGTATTGCTCAAGTCTCCTCCTGAATCACACAGAGGACACTTAATAGTCACAAAGGTTGAATTATGGGTATACAAACAGCCATACTGGGGGGGAAATAAACGATGCACCTGCACGAGTAGGGTGCAAGCGAGGGCCGCGTGCTGCAATCTGCATGCATCGTGTGGCTCGGGGACAGGGGAGAGGCTGAATAAAATGCGGGCAAGCACAGATTCATGTTAAAAATGACACAATTAGTTCAACTCTGAAGTGTGTGTTAGTCACGCATGGCTTCCCTTCTTAGACTCACATGAGGTGATCAGACAGGCAAATACTCCCAGGGCCTGGATGGTCAAATGAAACACACACACACACACACACACACACACACACGCGCACGCACAAACACGAAAAGGCATGAACACGGCAAATACAACACGGCATACTAAAAAGCAATCACACTTCCTGCCATGCTCCTCATGTGGATGGCGTACACAGGACTAAAAGCTTCACACTGTAATTTGTGATAGCTATTTTTTAAAGCAAGAAAAAAAAAATCCCTGCACACTAAACACCCAATGAAAATGATTCAGGAACGTCAGTAAATCACTCTGCTTCTGAGGAAAAAAACACTCTAATTCTTAAGCTTCTTGCGCTGAAATATTGATCTTTATTTTGGGGGCAATGCACTTTGAAACAAAAGGGAAAAGAAACTTAATATGCAGGAAATGAAGAAAATGAAAAGTACAGTGCACAGAGCAGTTTGAGTTTGCACTTTCAAAGCCAGGCAGAAACGAGCGTTTGAATTTACCACCCCTCCAGAGATGGCGGAGGGAAAGGCAGGGCCCTGATTTTATTAATTTCATCTGTAGTTATGTTTCTCCTGAATAAAACATGAATACTCCCAGGAATAAGGGAATAACAGAGAGTGAAAGAAAGACAGCTGCTTCTCTTTTAATTAGCAAGCGCAACCCACTGTGGTGCTCTCCAGCCGTCCCGGCAAGCCGGCTTTGTATCGCCCTTCAAGTGTTTCTCTGTCAATCACGGCATCTTTCCCCCCTTGTCTGGAAGCAAAGTCAACTCTAAAGTTGTAGTCCATAAACAGCGCTAAAGAGAATATGAAATGCCCTTTTTCTGGTCGCGTTGCAACTAATGCGCAATTATTCTGGCCGCTTCCTAATCTCTGAAAAAGCAAAGCTGGGTGCGGACTTGCATCATTGCATGTGTAATTCTTTTTTTTACATTAGCGCCAAATTGTTCCCACTCGACACTCGCTTCCACACACGTGTGCAGGCTGCTCAGGTGAAAGCCAAAGTGAGCTCAAGTCAATTTGAAAAGCGGCGGAAGGAACCATGAGGTAGTGTTGCATTAAGATGACCGTGCAGGGGATTAGCCAGGATGCAAAGAGCACCGTCAAGTAAGACCAGTACAGCATGTAAGAGTTATAGTGGAGCTCAAACTTGCATATGTTACTATACAGGAACCAGCTTGGTAGAGTCATGTGATTTCTCCGAGCCAATCGGTGAAGCCTGGTAAGGTACTACTGAGAAAGTTTGTATACTGTCCTGGTACAGTGGATCCCCGCACATTTGTGGATTTTGTGTAAGAATTTTTTTACATTTTCTCCAAAAATAGGCAGTTTTATTCACATCTGCTTCACCATACGTCGCTAATTATTTATAAATATGTGATAATACAGGTACAATGTACAGCAGGGGTTTTTCCTTGTGAGAGCTACTTTTACAAAATGAAAATGGCCAAGAGCTACTCATTTTTGTGACATTTATTTTCAGAGCTTTTTTTAAACCCAAACAAAGCGAATGTGCTTGTTTTACCAGAACATTAACAAAATGCTGGTGTCCACAACTCACATTTTGTATTTCAGAATGCATTTCTTTCTACTGTTCTTTCATTATTAACTGAAAACCTGAATGAAAAGCAGGCTTGCGGGCGCCTCACGTGGTCGTGGGGGGCTACCTGGTGCCCGCGGGCACCACGTTGGTGACCCCTGATGTACAGCATACATGTATCAATGTTAAAATAAGCCCGAAATTTTTACATATTTATGCAATGCATCACTGATCATGTTTTTTCATCAAGCGCCGAGAGTTCGCACTTTGTTTGGCGGTGCTTGAATGCACCATAGTTGCAGCTTCAACAGTCATTCCAGACCTAATCACTCATTAGTGGTGAGTACCTCCACAGTTATACTGAAAATGCGTTTTAATAAGCGCTTAAGCCTTCGTTGCATCGCAAGGGAACAATGGCAATTGAAGAGAGAAGTGGAGGGTTCTGGAGCTGAATGTGATGACAGTAACTTTTATTGCCAAAGTTGATCCAAAATCGTAGGAGAGTGTCAACCTTTGTAGGGGGCGGCGTGAGCCGTGTGTCAGAAATAGGCATTTTTATGGGCATATCAATTAGCCTTATTATTATGAATATGATTGCTTTGAATTTGAGTACATAAAAATAAAAATGCTCGTTTTGTATTCAAGTAGTTTTCTGGGTTTAAATTATGTATTTAGTGCATTTGAATACCTCCTCTGCAATGATATTGATATATTTTATTCCACAGTTTGGTCAAATCTTTACAAATCCGTTTTGTCATTTTTGCAATTAAGGACACACAAACACTTGACTTTTTCTTGACTCCTAATAGGAGAGCTGCAAAAATGAATCGATGATTAATCGATTATCCAATTAATCGACAACTATTTGGGTATTTGATTAAAACAAATGTAAATATCCTCTGATTTCAGCCTCTGACGTGTGAATATTTTCAAATTCCCTTCGTCATCCAAGAAAGCAGACCTATTATCTTTTTGTTTGGTCCGTTTAGGGTCTAACCAATTACTCAATCGATTAATCGAAACAACAAGCTTCAGAATAATCGACAAAGAAACTAATCGTTAGCTGCACCCCTGCCGAATAAAAGGCTCCTTTAAATGCATGATTCTTGTATTGAATGTACTTTTTAATATTGAATAACTTTTTAACCATAATAATGGTACACTAGTTAAATGCTTTTCTAATGCATTTAATTCCAGCCTTTTTATTAATCCATTCTTCACAGGTTGGCTAAGAGAAATCACATGATTCTACTGTTGTTCCTTGGCCTGTTCGTTACTAACAGACTGTTAAAGTACTCCACTATTTGAAAATGGATGCAAAACTGCACTATACCACTTCACACTGTTTTTGTTCTTTTCTGCATCATTCAAAGTACAATGTGAGTCATGGCATGAGAAGAGAAAGTGATAAATAAATCAAACGTGAGCTCAAAATGTAAGAACTGTATGTTCCGCCGCTGTCTAGGTGCTAATATTGATATGTGCTGTCGTCCACACCTCTGCAGATATGATAGTGATGGTTAGTATGTCACCTCAGGAGGCCTCGGGACAACGTATGGATAATAAACAAACGTTTTGAAGCAAATGCCTAATAAACCCATAAGTTCTATCTTGGCAAAGCAATCTTGTGGATGGTACTATTGAGCTACGGATCTTAAGAGCACTTTTCAAGGGTGGTTGTACCATCTTCACACACACACACACACACACACAGTCTCCCCTGCCTTGCCCCAGGGTGCAGCCAGTCTGAGATCACACTGGCAGGTTCACTTGTAAAGCTGCAGCTTTAGGCTCCCAGACAGAGAAAAGTAGAAAAGTACAGACGCTTGCTGCTGCAGGTAGAAGCACCGACTTTCTTTCCAAAGCAGGATGTGCCCCGTTTGAAGCCGCGTGACAAAGTGATTGCTGGCATGAAAGTGAAACTCATATACTGTATATATATATTTATATATATATATATATATATATATATATATATATATATATATATATATATATTTGTGTGTGTGTGTGTGTGTGTCATTAGCTTTCCTCGGCCCTTTTAGACACCTGGAACATGTAAACACAAATATTTACTGTGTGTTTTGTGTGCCGCTCACACTTTAAACGACACCTTCTATCATATTTGTGACTGAAAACACAAGTCGGCGTTGGTATTTTGGCTTTTGAAGCATTAAGTTGAGGGGGGAAAGTGATTTTGTTGGTTTGAGGCCTTGCTGGGGTGCGCTGGAGAGATACTGCGGAAGAGGAGGGGAAAAATGGATGGGAGTGCGGGGCGCAACGAGGGGTGAGAAAGTCCCACCAAGAGTGAAGGGCCTCTGTAATGATTGAGAGGGATTACCGGAAAAGTCAGTGGACTGGGGAAGGAGGAAAGAGAATAAAAGTGGGAGAGAAAGTAACTGTATGAAGGTCAGGAGGAGGAGGAAGCGGCGGATGCTCCTGCTGTGTGTGTGTGTGTGTGTGTGTGTGTGTGTGTGTGTGTGTGTGTGTGTGTGTGTGAGGGTTATTTTGACAACAATCCTAAAACAAAGGTGTCCAGTGTGCAGCCTTGGAGCCATTGGCTGTTGGCCTGCTCTATATTCTAAAAATAAAAGGAAAAATAAAAGGAATCCAAAAAGAATGCTGCAAAAAAGGCATCATTTTCAGAGAAACTTTAAATGCAACAATTCATCACCTATAATACAAGGCTGTTTTTGCTTTGTATATATTTGATCGCTTAGCATATCTAGATTTTGCATGTATATCCTTGGATTTTTCCTATTTGGGTGGAGAAAGGATGGAATCCCCTGCCTTAAAACAACAATCACTATATTGGACACTAAAAAGTATCCTTAAAAAGGCAACATCCTTCTCCTGCTGCCATAAACTAACCAAATCCACCGATACATTAACATGAAAAATGCATTTATTACAAAATATGAAATGAATTATATTTAAATACATTTATTTTATATTGTACTGCATTTTTTTATTTTATTATTATTATTTAGTAATTAATTAATTTTCAATAAATTCAAATATGATTCAAAACTAATATTACAGTACATCTTCTTCAGCTAATGTATTGTCAGGTTTACCAGTCACTCCATTTTTTAGTAATCATTTGATCCCCTTTATTAAATATGTAACCATCGAGTGATGGATTAATTCCAAAGACAAGCACTGTAATTATTAGCAAGAAATGAGCATATAATCTAAATTATTGTACATGTCAGGCATGTTTTTTCTTCTGCCTGCTTTGTGCGACATCAAAATAAAATAAGTGGGATGTGCATCATCCCCCCCCCAACCCAAGCCACTGTAGCTGCGGTCTGTGCGGTTCTACGGTCTACCTATGCCTCCTATTGGTCTGATGGCTGCAGTCCACAGCAATTTTTCATGAGGGACGCAAGGGAAGGGAGGGCTGAAAAGACAGATGAGGGACGGGGAAAAAGAGAGAAGGAAGGAATGACGGTGAGTGACAAAGAGGGAGAAAATCGGGGGAAAGGGAAGAAAGGCTTGGGGGTTTTGTGTGTGTGTGTGTGTGTGTGTGTGTGTGGAAGTGGGGGTGGGCGGATGTGCAATAGGAGGAAATGGGATGGGAGGAGGCGGGGGCGGGCAGGCTCGGAGGGAGGAGGGAGATCTTATGAATGTTGACCACTGTCCTTCTACATAAATCTGCACATTAACTGCATCAAATGAGGCTCCCCATGTTTTCTCATCTTCTCCCCCAGCATCCATGCAGCAACGCACACACCGCACAGCACCACCGCTGGTCGCCATCTTGCATCCGATTGGGCCGATGTCATCTATGTCTGTCTACATCAGGGGGACATGGTGGGGACCTCGCTCCTAACAACACTTCCCCCTGTCATGCCCCCCATGCCTGATGGCTAGAAACGAAGCCAGCGCTTCGCCCGCCGTGCCGTGCCGCCGCAGTGTCACACAAAGCTAATATCTGCTGTGAATAATGACACACTATTACAACTGTTCTGCTTCCAACACAAATATTCGGGAATTGAAAAATGCAGAGGCGATGTTAATCTTATTTTATTTTTAAATGCAGTGTGAAAAGGGGAAGAAAAGAGAGGGGAGATGTTTGTGTTCTCACATCCTGGGAAAATGCACTCAGGTGTGAGCTGAATTTATGAGCAAAAATGGAAGAATCAAATATAAAATGTCCGTTTGGTAGGGAACGATATCATTTTGCAAAATAAATGCATACAAAATAAAGAATCTTTGAGTGGATTTTAACAAATGTAAATTCAATTCAATTCAAGCTCATAGATGAATTAAAAAGAAAGCAAATATTGTTATAATGTTTATCCTTGGGTTGAATAAATATAGCTGAAGTTAATTTTTAAAGCATTTTAGATTTGTCAGCTCTCTATTTATCTTAATATAACGAATGCAATGATTTGCTAATATTTCAATTTGGACAATTACATTTTGTATTTTTATTTTTTCACGTGTCCACAAGATGGCGCTATGTTTCCCATTGAAAGCATGCAGCAAAATTACTTAGAATACATTTTTGCGTGTAAACAAAAGGCAAGAGAAATATCCTTGACTTTTTCTGTTTCTGTGGAAAAATGTGGGGATCCCCTGCCTGAATGCGAAATGAAACACAATGGAAGCTAATAAGAACAGCAAGATCCTTATTCTACTGCCCAAAACCAACCAAATACATCAATATCGTAACATGAAAATACATTTATTACAAAATATGAAATTAACATTCACTAAGAAGAATAAAAGCAATTGGAATTAGTTAGAGGTTATGCATATTTGGCCAGCATAAAAGCTGTACATTAATTCAAAAGAAGAACACATATTATTACAGTCACCCATTTGAATGAATATAGCCAAAATTCATTTTTAGAACATTTTCATTTCAACATTTTTAGAACACTCAAATGTCCTTTTTTTTTTATCCCACATTTATAAGATTTCAATTTGGACAACTGGCCTTCAATTTGTTTGATTTTTTTAGATTTGTCCACGAGGTGGCACTGCTTTTTCCCATTCAAAGCATGCAGCGAAATTGCTTTATATATATTTAACAGCTTACCATTATCAAGATTTGGCATGTATATCCTTGAACTTTTCTGTTTAGGTGGAAAAAGTATGGAATCCCCTGCCTGAAAACAACATTTAATATAATGGACGCTAAAAAGTATGCTTAAAACAGCAAAATCCTTCCCCTACTGCCAAAAAGGAACCTCTTACTTAAATTAGCCTAAAAGTGACACGTTTGAGCCTCATGTTGAAAACATCCCAAAAAAGGTTGGAAATTACATTTATCTTAACCAAAACTAACACAGTAATTGACATTAAGATTTCAATTTGGACGACTGGCCTTTCCACCAGATGGCACTACTTTTTCCCATTCAAAGCATGCAGCGAAATTGATTTGAACATATTATATTTAACAGCTGAGCATATCTAGATTTTGCAACCCGCATATTTTTATTATGTTCATCCTCTGAGACATTTTGTCTGTGTTGAATAAATATAGCCAAAATCCGTTTTTAAAACACTTTAGAATTGTCATCTCTCTTCATTAAATTTCAAAGCAACACATTTGTTCCTCGTGTCTAAAAATGTCCCAAAAAATGTTGAAGATGACATTTATATTAACAAAAACTAGCACAATAATTGATATTTAGATTTCAATGTGGACTACTGGCCTTCAATTTTTTACCTTTTTTTAGATTTTGCCAGCAGATGGTTCTACTTTTTCCCATTCAAAGCATGCAGCGAAACTGCTTTGAGTGTATTTAACAGCTGAGCTTATCTAGATCTTGCGACCCACATATTTGCATTGTGTTCATCCTGGAGACATTTTGGCTATATTGAATAAATAAAGCCAAAATCCATTTTTAAAACACTTTAGAATTCTCATCTCTCTTCATTAAATTTGAAAGCTACACAAAAAGAGACACATTTGTTCATGTAAAAAAATGTCCCAAAAATGTTGGAAATTTCTTCGCAAAAACTAGCAATAACGTAAGTTAATATTTCAATTTGGACGACAGGCCGTCACTTTTTTTTTTCATTTTTAGATTTCTCCACCAGATGGCGCTACTTTTTCCCATTGAAAGCATGCAGCCAAATTGCTCACTTTGTACGGTTCTGCTCCTGTGTGTCGCTATTGGTGTTTGGAATGGTGTCTGTTAATTTCAACGGCAATCCCTTTTAGTCGCCACAATAAAAGAAAAAGAAGAAAAAGGCCCCCAACAAAAAGCAAATGGCCTTCCTGGATTTCTGAGCACACAAAAAAGGTGGCAGCCAGCCATTTGCATTCTGAGTGTTCAGTGTGTAACGACTGTGTTGTTTGTCCCTCTCCCATCCTGGTCAATAATTACTAGCCTCACAAGAAGGGAGTCTATTCTCGGACGGAAACCCCCGGGTTCAAAAAGCTCTGCATAAACACACCGATTTCCTTTGACTCGCTCTCTTTTCTGTGCGGTAATCCCACTTTTGCTGCTCGTGGCAAGAGAAAGAGGGTGGATTCACGTCAACCAGAAGATCAAGTGGGTCATCTCGGTGCGCTTGACTGAGCGTCGTCCACCTCGGAAAGCCGCGTGTCATCCATGTGGTCGTACGTAAGCATGGCGGATGGAGCGGAAACAGTTGGACGCTCATGTTTGCCGTCCAAAGGCCCATCAAGGAAATGAGAGAGCAGGTTTGGGTATTGTGCACCCTGCGCACAATGGAGGGGGGATTTAGAGGCCCTGGCGGTGGACCGCAGGGGACAGACAAAATGAATGAAGTGAAGCAGTGTCGGGGACTCTTCACATGGCGGGATAGGGAACTGAGGAGGGAGGGAGGGAGTGCCTAACGCAGCCCCTCCATAACCGCCGAGCCATCCCGTCATCACGGGACAGCCCATATATAACGTAGACACGTTTGGTCTCGGCGAAAGGTCATAAAAGGGTAAAACTTAAGAGGAAAGATGAGCGCGCCGCTGTCATAAAAAGGAGTGTGCGGGCGGGAATAAGTGGCTGTTCCTCGTAAGCCGGGCCGAAAATATTTCACATCCAGGCACGCAGCGACCTCAACACCTAGGGGTTGTGGATTTACGGCCGGGGTCAAAACTCAGCGCCGATCAATAGTCAATCAGAGTTATCAAACAGCAATTACATGATGACAGTGTCCAGACATATGTGCACTGATACAGTGTGCTGTCTGCTCTCAAGCATTGATACCATGTATTCATTTCACGAGTTATTGCTTAGTCTACAGCCTGCATTTATTCATACATTATATCTCTTTATTTATGTTCATTTGCATTTCTTTATGGATTTTTTTTCCCATTTTTTAAAATTCATTTATTTCAACTTAACTTAAATGTTCTCTCCTATTAGAAAGTGATATTATTACTCCTGTTGGCCTGCTGAATTGTGCAAACGTAAACATGTGATTAAAGCTGCAACAGTTAATCAGTGATTAATCAATTATACAATTAATCGACAACTGATTTGGTATCCAAATTATCAGGGTTTTTTTTGTGTTTAGAAATGTAAATATCCTCTGATTGCAGCCTCTCAAATGTAAATATTTTTAATTTCCTTAGTCATCCATGAAAGCAGACCTACTATATTTGTATTTTAGGCAAAACAAGCTAGTCGCACACATCAGCTCTGACTTTGGAAAACAGTGATGGACATTTTTCTGCCTCTTTTCTGATATGTTGCAGACTAAACCACTGGCTGTGTTTGGTTCATATTGGTTTGGTCTGTCTAGGGTCTAAGCGATTACTCGATTAATCAAGCTCCAGATTAATTGACGAAGAAAATAATCATTAGTTGCAGCCCTAGTAGGCTTCTTTTTTTGCATAATTTGTACACCTAAATGTGCACCAATTTGGAAAAATACATGATTCATGTGCTCAATAAAAACCCAAAATAATCAAAATGCTTTGAAAGACATGTTCCCATACATGTAATATAGTGGTACCTCCGTTTTTGTTATTAATTCATTTCAAAAGGTTTGACGAAAACAGGAAATAATGTAACTCCGATGACACCCCAACTACTAACAAAAAATACATTTGATCATGCATTGAGTATGTGGCCTAGCCGATGACTCGATTAATGGAAACAACAAGCTTCAGATTAACCAACAAAGAAAATTTACAAAAAAAAATAAAAAAATGCATACATTTTTATTGTACAGCTAAATGTGCAAAAAAATACATGATTCATAGGCTCAATAAAAACCTCAAAATGATCAAAATGCTTTGAAAGACATGTTCCCATACATGTGATACAGCGGTTGGAAATAATGTAAATCCAATCCAATCTAGGCACCCCAAAAATATTAACAAAAACTACATTTTATAATGTATTGATGTGTATTGATTCGGGCCTAACCGATTAACTCGATTAATCGAAACAACAAGCTTCAGATTAATCGAATAAAAAAATAATTGTGCATTCATACGTGTGATGAAGGGTGCACCATTACCAAGTATTAATACAGTTTAATAATAAAAATGTTAGAATGTGTCTTCATGTATTGATTCACTCATTCATTAAAGACTGATTTTGTAGTTTATAAAAATGTGTGCCTAATATTTTATTACATAACAACTGCATGTGTGTATGTATTTAAAAAAAAAAAGAGATTTTTCCTGAACCTAAGTGCATCTTGATCAAACAATGACAAATAAATATATATTTACTTGGGGGTGTCTGCGTTGAAATGGAAGCACTTAATAGACATGAGAGCTTTGGACTTGAAAGCTCCATCATCCTTCTTAATGCATATCCATTCTCTTTATTGCAATCGGTCTTCATTCAAAAAAAATAGTTGTAAGGGCAAGAAAATATGAAAAACAATAATTATGCTGATGGTTTAAAAAAAAAAATTAAGATTATTTATCAGAGGCAAGTGCACTGCAATCCCCTTGAGTGCTTCTTTTATCATGTGGTAAAAACAAAAGCTCTCTTTTATTTTTCCAGTTTTATTCAGCGGCTGTCGTCTTCATTACGTCACGGGAAAAAGAGGCTAATTGCACCTGAAAAGTCGACACGGGAGCAAAAGGCGAACACCCTCGACACCAAATCTCTTTGAGATTGAATTTGGATTTTCCTCTCTCATGTTTTATTACGTTCTCTTTTAAATTTCAAGGGCATTTTGGCGGCGTGTCGCTGTTGGCAGCAAGGCTCTTTCTTGTTCCTTTCTGCTCAGCGCGGCTTACGGTCCAGATATGCATCGCCTGACCTGTATGTTCAATTCATACATTCACTGGTGACATCAGCAATGCCTGGACAACAGAAAGGAAAGGAGGAACAAAACAGGATGTGTGTGTGTGTGTGTGTGTGTGTGTGTTGAGGGGGTGGGAGTGTGTCATGGGGGGGTGGGGTGGTTCATGGGGCGATTTTTCTGCCCCTGTAACCATGACAACCATCATCTCTAGAGTGTTGGAAAGGAGTACACTCAGGATGTCTGAGGTACTCCCTGATTCAACCCCCCCCCCCCTTTTTTTTTTTTGCATTTACATGAACTAAAAAAATATAAAATATTACAAGTATTGACAGGAAAGCTATTAACTAATTAAATGAAACAATTTCATTCAAAATTTTGTGAGTGCTGAAATGCAGAAATCGTAGAAATGCGTTGAAATCTTTTCACTGACTGAGAATCGAACCAGCAAGCATCAGGTTGGGAGATGACCTCTCTCCGACCTGAGCCATGTCACCATAGATAAGCGGAATGTTACATGTAATGTTAAATGTAAAATGAATTTCCACCAACTGGGGGCAGCTTTGAAATTGTCCATTCATTTCTAATGGGGGAAGGTGTCACAGAAAATATTGAATTATGGAAAATCTTTTAAGTCCCGATAGCCTACATGTCCTGAATGAGCTGACTAAAACATCGGAATCTAACATATTAGAATGTAAGAATGCAGACAATGTATAAATAGGTTGATTGATTACAGCGGGATTGAGGATTGAACCAGCAACCATTGGGTTGGGAATTACAATAAGCAGAATCCTACCGTTATGGAAAATTTAAAATTATTTTCCACCAGTAGGGGGCACCAAATAAATTAGCAATTCATTTTCAATGTGAAAGTGTCACAGAAAATATTGGAATATGGGATTTTTTTTAGAAAAGTCCTGACAGGTGGCCTACATGTCCTGAATGAGCTGACTAAGAACGGCGGAATTTGAAATGTTGTAAAGAAAACATGCAGACTTGAACTAAGTTGAATGATTGAAGATCGAACCAGCAAACATCAGGTTGGGGAAACAACCACGCTACCTTTTGAGCCATGTCGCGGATGAGCAGAATGTTACAGTGATGGAAAAAAGGAAATTATTTTCCACCACTAGGGGAAACCAAACCGTTCATTTTCATTTTCTGTGGGAAATTTGTCACAGAAAATATTGAATTGAGGAAAATGTGGGAATTTATAAAATATTCCTGATAATTAGCCTACATGTCCTGGAATGGAAAGTAAAAATGCGCACTGAATGTCTAAATAAGTTGAATGATCACAGTGGGTTTGAGGATTGAACCAGCAACCATAAGGTTTGGAAAAAATTGCCCTTTCTTTTTTAACGGGAACATTGTCATCACAGAACATATTGAATTATGGAAAATGTGTGAAATTTTACATTTAAATACCCTACATGTCCTGAATGAGCTGACTAAAATGGTGGGGTTTTAAATGTTTGATAGTAAAAATGCAAACGAAACATGTATATAAATGATTACAGCGGGATTGAGGATCGAACCAGCAACCATCAAACTGGGAAACAGCCACTCTACCTCCTGTTATGGAAATGGAAAATGCCAGATGATGTTCCACCAGAAGGGGGCGCCAAATAAATTGCCCATTCATTTTGCTTCTCAGCATTCGCGCAATAAGCGCTGCTTCATACGACTCCTTTTTGGACATGTTGAACTTTGTTTAGCATGTTCCAAATAAACCAACTGTGTCATCCCATTGGCCCGTAATATTTAACATATTCAAATTGCATCTGAGGGATGTTTATGGCTGCAGATGCAATTCCATACGAGCGCCCTGCATTCTCATTCAAGGCAGTGGTTGGTACATCAGCAGGACTACAGATAGTGGAATATGAATGTCAGAGGGAACATTTTAATCATTTGGCAGGGTAGGAAGCCCAATCTCCAAACATCCACATTTTGACACACAATCTCCCTCCCTGTTGCCCAGCCCCCCACCCCCCCACTCTCTTCTCTATCCTCTGGTTTCATCATCTCATCTCACACCCTTCGTGTCTCAGGGACCTATTAAATCCTCCCCCCTCACTCCCCGGTACACCTCTCTCTCTCCCCGACTCTTTCAAATGTCACCTTCATTTTTTTCTGCTCATACTTCGGGCCCGGAGATCCCCCCCGTAGATGGTTTAATTTCTGTGGCCCTCGCTGTGTGGTCTCCCCCTCCGACGCACGAGGCCTGTGTTTATGCGGGCCTGCGTGTACGCGTATAACGAGATACTGTTATGACTGATATTGTTTCTCGTCTGTGCTTAAACCCTTTTTGATGCGGGGGTTGTCCGAGCACAGGAATTGTACTTTATTTTAATCCTTTCAACTATAAACAAACTGACAGAACAATTGCTAACCCTATATGTCCCCATCTGGATCCCCATCCTCCCTAACTACAATCTCATGTTGTAATGGATTAACTGTTCATAAAAAAACAACATAGCTACAAATGGTTTGTGTTAGTGTCTCTACATGCAGAACTTTGGCCAGAGATGGTTCTTTGTCTGCCAGGCCTTCATGGACTTCATCAAACACTTCTTAACTTTTGGACGTTTGCAACACAGAAAAAAATCGGCACTGCAAAGATTTTTATCAGGTGCTTTTTGTTCTTGTTTGTTGGCGTTTAAGTTTTCCGATGTTTTATCAAACTCGGTGTGAGGCAGGCGGTAGAGGTCAGGGGCAGGCGTAGCAGCTTGAAAAAAAATAAGGAAAAATTATTATTGTGGTTATTTAGTTCCTACAGTAGGAGCCTGGGCTGTATGACGCACAATTTTCAATTTTTATTTATATGTCGCTTATTTGCATATGCTTTTTTTTTTTATTTTGTAAAAAGGCTAAGAGAGGGCCGCATGGTGGATGAGTGGTTACCATGTTGGCCACACGGTCAGGAGATCGGGAAGTCCTGGGTTGGAATCTTCATGGGGCATCTTTGTGTGGAGTTTGCATGTTCTCCCCGTGCGTGTGTGGGGGTTTCTTCGGCTTCTCCGGTTTCCTCCCACATTCCAAAAACATGCACGTTAGGTTAATCGACGACTCTAAATTGTCCATAGGTATGAATGTGAGTGTGAATGGTTGCTTGTCTATATGTGCCCTGTGATTGGCTGGCGACCAGTCCAGGGTGTACCCCGCCTCTCGCCCAAAGTCAGCTGGGATAGGCTCCAACATACCCCCGTGACCCTAATGAGAAGAAGTAGCATAGAAAATGGATGGATGGATAGTTACAAGTAACTATCAGTATTAACATTTCAGCTTTTTCTCATTACATTATGCCTTTGCTGTATTTTTCCCATTTCTTGTGGGAGTTTTTTTGTTTATTTTATTTATACAATGTGCTGCAGTCCAATGTAAATGGCCCCCGGGCCACACTTGGAACACCGCTGCTTGTATAGCTTGTATAGCTCTGTCAGTGTTGAGTGTGTGACGTGACGTAAAGTCCCTGAGCAACCACAACTCTTTTTTTTAGGGGCGGGATGGCGCCCAACCTAAAGGTTGCTGGTTTGATCCTCCGTCTTCCTGTGACCGTGTTGAAGTATGCGTTGGCTACTGAACCCCCAGTTGCTCCTGCGTCATCAAAGGAGAAGGCAGAAAAGCGCTATACAAGTCAAAGTCCATTTACCATTTAGCTTGTTACCTTCCCGTCACAAGTGAACAATGGTAATTAAAGAGAGAAGGGGAGTGTTATTGAAGTTGGAACTAACTGATGCGTAACAACAGTCAAAAATTGTTCCCGGAGGTGGGACGTCCGTTCTCTAAATGAGTTGTATACACACAGGAAATAATGCCGACCAATCACAGCCTTTGAGGTCAGTGTCGCCGCAGCTGGAGGACTTTTTTGGAGGTGCACATTCAACCTATGCACAGAAATAGAACAAGGAAACTGAAACCAGCAAATGCAACAAAATGCGGACCTGTAGAGCAGGGAAGTGCACACGCGTATTCAAGGGTCAAAATGCGCGCCGGGTACGAAGAATGCATACATCCGGACAAGTGTGTGGTTGTTGTTGAAGGATTCAGAGATAGCAAAGTGCTAAATTTGCTAAGCTGAGCTCACATTCCCTCAGTAGGGTAGTAATTGAGGGATCTCTGAATGTTCTGAACTCCTATTTGAATGTAAATGCAATGTAATGTTTTTTTTTTCACCTCCATCTACATAATAAACATGTACGGCATACAGTGTATAGGAGTTGAAATAGGGTCGTGATTTTCATGTAATGTCTTTTACTTATTTGTATATTTCTTTAACATATGTATTTTTTCTGGGACTGTCAAATGATAAAAATATGTAATCAGATTAATCACAGTTTTTAAATGAATTAATCATGATTTAAGTTTTTTATTGTGCCTTTAATAATACCTCTTTGATATGTTTCAGTGGAACAAATGAAAATTGAAAAGGAAATGTATGGTCCAGTGAAATGAAAACGGTTTAATCACTCTCTAAAAAAACAAAAAAACAACAGGACGGTCAGGACAGGGCATGAAAACAGCACATGTCTTGGGGAAACAGGACTTTTGGTCACCCGACCATAAGACAGATGTGAGTGCATGAACAGCGCCTCTGCTGGCTGCAAGTAGTAGTGCACATTTTGCCTCAATTGCTTCAACACATGAGTTCCTTGCAGCTCGCACGAACACTAGTTATGATTGTAGTCAGCTATTTATACCGTTTAACAAAGTTTAGCTGCTCACATGTGTTATCATTGGACTGCATAGCCTACAACAACATGACTTCAAATTCGCCTCTCCCTTTTGTGTGTGTGTGTGTGTGTGTGTGTGTGTGTGTATGTGTGTGGATGCCCTATGGAAAGACAGTGATGAGTGGCCAATCAGTTTTCTGCCAATTTTTATGAAGTTCAATTCGTTATTGTGAAAAACATTGACATTTTTGTATACAATCTGTTTGAAAACACTGTTGCTGGTCGCTGTGTTCTTATATTTTCAGGGGTGAAAAAAATACCACTGGCTGCAATCAGTTGATCAATTTATGGATTTTAATTATTTGTCACAAGCGAACTCGTGTTTTACTGTTTTCCTAGCACACAACGTGAGAAGGTTTGGGTCAGAGCAGTTCAGTCGACAGCTCGGCAGATATTTTTAGCGTGACTTGCTGGATGCAGAAGCGTAATTTCCAGCCGGAGAACATATCAGCGTGGAGAATCCGTGATACTCTGCGCCTCTCGACGCCCCTTGATCATGTCACTTTGGCGCAATAGAGCACTGTTGCTTACCTTTTACTCTTCTCCCACCTCTCCCGCTGTCCCGCTCGCGCACAACGCACAAACACACACATATGCTCACACACACTGCAGGCTTTGCAGTCTCCAGCTGCTGCCAAGCGCTGCATGAGGGCATAAATTGTTAGGTGTTGGCCAGTAATTCTAAAATGCAATCTTCTCTGCTCCTTCCCCGTTATCGCTTTCCCTCTCTCTCTCTCAATCTTGTTCTCTCCATCTATTCTCGCTCAATGTCCGTCCTACTTTGTTTGTCTCTTTACCTGACCTTTCTCCCCGCATCTTACGTCGTACGCTTCTTTGGGTTTGTCTCGCAATACGTCCGTCCTTACCTCGCCCCCGCCCTGTCTGTCCGTCTCCCCACCTCTCTCTGTATTAATGATGAGCAGGGAAAGGTCACATGATAAATGAGTGGCAAACAAATCAGAGCGCGTTAGACTATATCTACGTTATCGCTTGGCAAAGGAGAGCGTGTCGCTTTTTTTTTTTTTGAGTTCCATTCATGCATTCAAGTGAGGACATGAAGAAAGACAGTTGTGTGAGATATGAAGGGCAAAGAGTGTCCAGAGAGGGTAAGACAGTGAGAAATAGGTCTGTGTAATTAAAGCAAGAGGAAAAAACAAGCAAGAAAAAAGAGGTGGGACAAGAGGAAAAAAGAAGCCCCCCCCGCCCTTACCTTCAGCCCCCTGAGGAGATGAAGTCAGGGAGTATATGAAAGAGAGAATAAGAATGAGACAGTCAGATAGCAGGCGGAGGGAGAGACTATTTGTCTCCTCTCTTGACACAGCAGGATGATAATGCATTTTAATGACAAGTCCACAGACTGGTTTTATGAGAGTACGGACACACATACACACACACACACACACACACACACACACCAAGGGCACAGGAGCGATCACACAGAGCTCCGCCAAGGCAGGAAGCATCTCACCAGGCTAGACATCATTCTCCGTGTGACAGTACGGAATCAGCAGGGAAACTATGGGAGAAGGCAATTTAGAAGCAATCAGAGGGAAATTTGAGGTGGATTAGGCAGAAGGGCTTATAGGAGCGAGGACCCGACGCCGGATCCATCTGTCTATGAGAGGCCTTCATCAGCAGCCATCTCCTGGCCGGCCCAATCAATCTGTCCTCCTTATTCCTCACTGCCCGCTCCCCGCCATTTCACACTCAGATTTAATTCGGACCAGGCAGCGAGGAAGAGGAAGTGACTGTGGTGTAGCTCATAAGCACCTCACGGGGTGATGAGGAAGTGTCACCACTCTGATTCCTCTGTCCTTAGTGCGTCTTATGTCGCTGTGCGTGCACATACCTGCCCAAACTGATGTGAGATTTAATAGCAAATCTGCAGGGAAGGAACAGACTTTACCTTTCGGTAGATTCAGTCTCCAGGCTCTATTCGCAGCAATTTCCTGTATTATCTTCTCTCTATCATTTAACATACATCAGTTATCATTGAGCCTCATTTATGAGGTCTATTTCAGCTTTAGACTATCCTCAGATGATAGAAAAGTGATCTATTCTGCTCCGGTATTACTTTTGGCTGTGGACTGATTTCAGAGCGAGGACAGTTGGAATTGCTTTAATATTGGTTCATTTTGGACCAGCTGTTGGCTTCGGAGTTTGTATTACAAAGGTAGAGTCAAAGTGAAATGTTTAAGATGAATAAAGTGGACCGCATGACCTCGCTCTGAATCCTTCAGGTCAAAAATTGAGCTTCTATGAATCATAAAGGCCCCCTATTTTACAAAATTGACTTTTTAATAGTGTTATAACAGCAATATGTGGCCCAAGACCCAGTTTATGAACACCAAACGTGAGGAAAATCTATCATCGGCCTCGCTTGTGAGAGAAGAGGCGCACAAACGGTCGCTTTTGAAGTTCTGAAGGACTCGTGGACAAGATAGCGCCTCTGAACCATCCCTAGCTAGATGATGAAACTAGATGAGATGTCAAAAAAATACAATTACATTTTTAAAAAATCAGGCTTCACTACACATCTTAAAATAAAACCCGGAGCTTTTTGCCAACTATCGTCTGGCTACGCTGTACGTTTCAGCGCTAGGCTAACATAGCCTGATGCTTCTGTTAAAATGTGACTGTAATGTAAGCACTGTGGCTCACTTGCTATGCTAGTGTTTTTGTTATTCTTAATTAGGGTTGACCAAACATCTAAACTAGCTGTCCTCGAAAGTGATGCAAATGTCCTGGTTTTCATTGTTTGGCATTGACCGGCATTAGGGCACTCTCCTGCACATGACATAATCACTGAGGGGCTGCCGCTGCGTGTGGGCGGCTTTTTCAATTATTGTTGCCAAAAACCTAAAGAAAAAGCAAAACATATGCACTTTGTTAATCCTCTGACGCTCCAGTTCAAACTCCCAAGTTATTGCGACTTTAGAGGGCGGCATGGCTCAGGTGGTAGAGCGGTCGTCTCCCAACCTGAAGGTTGCCGCTTCAATCCTCCGTCCTCCCGTGAACGCGTCGAAGTGTCCTTGGCAAGATGCTGAACCCCCAGTTGCTCCTGATGCTGTGTCATCAGCAGGTAAATGTGCTAGCAGTGTCAAAGCGCTTTGAGTGCCTTGGAGGTGGAAAAGCGCTATACAAGTGAAAGACCGTTTACCTTTTTACCACATTCTTTCTGAAAATATTGGTAAAATTACAAAACTTAACAAGTTCCTATGTGAACACAGCTCATTGACGTTAAAGCTATAGACACATACAACTATGTAGAGCTTAATAAAATCACTTTCAAACTATAAATTCCATCATCAAAGCTAGATTTAGGCCACCACACGTCACATACACTATAGTGGGACTCTGAGAATCATTTCAAACTGTTAAAGCATAATATGGGACCGTTAAAAGACTAATACTAACAATGTGTATCTTTGTCCATAAAACAAGAAGACTCTTGACAGATATAAAAACCAACAGTAAAGTACCACTGCGGCTGTTGGTTAGACGGTAATGAGAGTACACATGCGATACAATCTGTGTGATGATTTGAGCTAAAGGCTGTTGTCATTAACAGATGCCGGCTCATTGCTGGGAGGCAACGGTGATGCTTAGCAGTTAGCGTCAGGCTGCTAACGAAGCACATGTTAAGCCATGCATACGTGACATTTATTACATGAAACAACAACACACGGGTGCTGCTTACAGCAAGACACTGATCCCCGGGATAATGCTTAATTACCCAAGACATTGTTAAAGTGGCACACACACACAACACAAACTGCCAACAGTGTCGCATGGACGAGCAGTACCTTCACCAGAAGTGAATTGGGCATTTAAATGTATTTATTGATCTACCATGGGGAAAATGAACAATCACAATATTTGTTTCATATTATTTTTACATTAGGGTTAGGATTAGGTAACCCTAACCCTAGGGTTTTAGGATTAGGATTGGGGTTCCCTCAACCGTCAGACCCTAAGACTATTGTCGATTTAGGTCTCTATTTAGGGTCACCCTGATCCTGATCCTAACCCTAACCTATACCCTAAGACACCAACCTACACCCATTTTACCCCAATCCTAACCCTAGCCCTAAGGCAATTCTGGACATTTGTAACTCTTCCATCTAAAATTAATCTAAAATAATTAGGATTTGGCTAACCCTAACCCTAGCTTCTTAGTATTAGGGTTAGGGGTAGGATTGGGGTAACCCTAAATCCAGTCCAAATCCAAAATTATCATGGGGTCTGAGAGTCAGGGTTATGGTTGGGGTAACCCTAACCCTAGGAATAGTATTCGGGTTTTGGGTTTTGGTTTACCCAAATCCTATTCCTTAAACCCTAAGACCAGGGTTAGGGTTACTCCAATTCTAACCCTAAAACAATTTTGGATTAAGGGTTAGGATTTAGGGTTAGACAAGAATTTTAAGCTTCCAATGATGTGTCATTTCCAGTCAGGAAACACTGACTGAGCAAAATAGTTGATGAGTTGATTAATTAATCAAATTAGGGTTAGGCTTACCCCAATCCTAACAGTACTCTAAATCCAAAATAGTCTTAGGTTTGGGTCTTGTACCCTTGTCTTGTACCCTTTTTAACCCTGCTGAGGACCATCTGCTACAGTAAAGCAGCACTGTGGATGCTACTAGCCATGTATTGAAGGGGGCAAATAATCATATCATCATGGGATTTTTTTTGCTTAATTTGTGAAGAATGGTTTTGGAATGTTTTTGTTACGATTGGCCTAAACTGGCACAAATCACTCTTATATTCCAGCCTAGAATGTGGCATCCATTGTGATTTCACCATTGTTGCTTCTTATGGCTCTTTCTGCAAGACGGCCAATCGAGGTTATTCATACAGAGGCCTTTATCAGATTAAAAACAGGACTTTTGTTGTTCTGCGAATCATGCAAAGCTACTCTACAGCAGGAAATGCGCTTAATCGCACTCCCCATTTTTCAGATGTCGATAGATTTGCATGTTATCAAAAAGATCCGAAGCGGTCATGCGAAGAGTTTGAGATAACCCTATTTTCTTTGTATGCCTTCAGGCAGCAGTGATAGTGATCTCCTGCTGGGATAGAATTAGCCATAAACTCATTTGCGGTGCCATGACCCGGATTATGGAAAAGGTGGGTCAAGGCAGATATGACATTGTCCTTATTAATATTCAATAAAACAAAAGGAGGATGATACTGTGGAAAATCAAAGGCTCAGCAGGTGGGGACTCATCTAAGTTCTGTTGTCAGAAGGGGACAGATAAAAGATTATTGGCCTGATTACAGCGTACACTTCACAATGCACATGCCGTGCATTTAAGAAAACTATCACAATTGAAGCAGCATGTGCAAAACAGCAAATCATATACGATCAGAGTAAAGGAGAAGGACATTTACATGTGGCATCTCTTGAATGAAACAGCTTAAATGACTCTGAAGTGCAGATTGCTTCCAGTCAAGTCCCGCCGACAATATATTTGAAATGCTGCATTTTCATTACCAAAGAATCCCCGCATGGAGAAGCGGGGCAAAAAAATAAAAATAGAGGTATAGATAGCATAGCATGTGGAGGCCATTATTTTTGGCGCGCTCCAAGGCTGGGAGAATTAGAAAATATCATTCTGTCAGGGTGATTTGATAGTGCGATGAAAAATGTCAGAAGTGGAGATGACAAATCATGGTGCTGAGGAGAGGGGACTGGGAGACAGGGGATGTCATTTGTCATGAGTGCCATTTGACTGCACCCCAGCACCTCCTCCTCCTCTTCCTCCACCCCATCTGCCTCCTCTTCCACACCCACCCCTACTCACTCCTCAACTTCCTCGTCTTCCGCCTCCCTTCCTCTATCCCCTCTTCTTTCGCTCGTAATGATCTATTTGAACACATTGTACCATCTCTCATCTTTCTTCCTCCTACCTCTCATGCAGCTTTAGTGTGCTTATCTCCTCCAAACTGTCTTCCAGCACCTCGCATCAACAGCATTATACTACAGGTGGTCCTTGGGTTACGAACAAGTTCATTTTAGTGTAAGTCGGGAATCACACCTAAATGAACAGAGAACACACGAAGGACGTAAAATGCAGTCATAAAAACACAAAATAATTAAATGAGACAAGAATTTTAAAAAAAAGACGCTGCTTAGTTATTACTTTCTCTTTCATAGGATCAGATCATTTCACATGGCAGTTAGAGCGTGTGTAGGGTTAATAGCCTGACTGCAGGGTTGTCACGATACAAACTGTGAATTTCCACAGTTCCCGATACTTACTCGATACTGTGATTAAAAATAACAAAACATGAATCATTTATTTTTAAATTCACTACTTTATTGAAAACTGTTTCAAACTGTATTTATAATCACTGCCAGGAGATAACTATACATTCAAGAAAGAACAGCAGTGGCCAGTATATAAAAACAAACAACACTGTGCTTATACAGGAAGAAACAACAGTCAACTATTTTACATGAAAAAAAGAACAGTATACAGTAATCCCTCGTTTATCGTGGTCAATTGGCTCCAGACCAGGCCGCGATAAGTGAATTTCCGCAACATAGGTTTCAATATTAAAAATCGGAATATTTTCATAGTTTATTACTTTCTAGGTTTTCTCCCTTTTCTACTGCTGATTACGAAGGAACGGGCAAAGGTAGAAACAAACTTTTTTTCTCTGATGAATCTAATCTTTCTTTTGGTAGGTTCCATGTTTATATAGCCTTAGAACACAGTGTGCCTTGAAAGACCAGTCAAAATCGTCTAAAATGGCCGCTACTGAAGGGGTTGTCTTTTGAAAAATGGCTGGGATTGAATGAGTTAATAACATTTTTCGGGGTTGACCACCGTAAAATAGATTGACGAATGACGTAGATTACACATGCAGTCCAAATCGGCTTGCCTAACATGTGACAGTCGAAAAATAGGCCGACCGGACGTAGACACGTTCTGCACATGCGTAGAACCGATCGCGTAGTGACAAGGAACAGAAATCCTCCAGCCTCCTTTTATACTGTAGGCAGTCTGGGTGTCTCAGGTAGTCCAGGTACTACGTCAGGTCTGTTTGTTGGTGGACACACAAGCAAGAGCACACGACAGTGTTTTTATTGTCATGTGTGGGGGTCTTTCACATGTAGAAAATCCTGGTTTAAGAAATGCCTGTCTTCAGGATTACATAGCAAGTGCAGAGCCACACGCTTCATATAAATGCATACATACGCAGACATGCGCGGTCAAAATGTCAAGCCTGGTGACATTTAAGTCTTTCATCCTCTCTACTGTCTGCTTGTGATCTCAAAACAAAAAGGTTAGAGCAGACATTCCCATTGCCTATTGCTCCCTTTGGAAGGTATTGTTATGGGAACGCCACATGAAATCGGGGAAATTAAAAGGCAAGTGATGGCGACTTGCGGCAGATTGGTGATTATTAGAAAGGGCGTTTGACAATTCACTCGCGCACCTTTTTTTCCTCATGCTGATTGTCTCGGCCTCCCTCGTTTGCCCTCGATTCACCCCTTCTCTCCTGCCTCATCTTCTCCTCCACCACTTCTCACCTCATTTTCTTTCTTGGCCCATGAAATCCCTCCTTGTATCAGCATAAACCGTATTATATTGTTATGTTATTTTGTTTTTTGGAAAAAGATCTTTTAAGCCATTATTCATTGATTCGTTAATTATTCATTGATCACCATTATCTTAAAATTAGCATTACTCCTCTTCTGCTGTATTCTACACTTGTAGTGCAGAGCTTAAATAACAGAAATATACTGCATTTTGGTGCAGTGGTGTTATGAAACTCAAATACAGAAGATCCCTGCTTTTTGTTGTCACAAAGTTCTACGCTTAACGGCGCATAGCGAAAATCCGCCCATAAAATTTTTTTACACATGGCTCACTCCTCCCCCTCCGATCCCTCCTGATAGCTAGATGTTGACATTCTCTTCTGATTTCATTTGCAATAAACGTTATTACTTATTAGGTTAGATTCAGCCCAGATCCCACCTTTTCTCTCTTCAATTGTCGTTGTTCACCGGCAATGGAAGCTAACAAGCTCAGTGCTCAATGCACAATGAGAGTATAAGTTGTAAATATGCCTTTTTAAATGATAAAATGTATCGCTACATTTCAATCATGAATGGTAATGATGATAGAATGGATGTGTCAGAACTATGGTGCTTTCAAGGACCACAAAACAAAATGTGAAAAAACATCGATGGCCTTTTATTAACAGTGGTACATGTATGCTGTACATTTTACCGGTATGATCACCCATCCATCCATCCATTTTCTATACCGCTTCTCCTCTTTAGGGTCGCGGGGGCATGCTGGAGCCTATCCCAGCTGACTTTGGGCGACAGGCGGGGTACACCCTGGACCGGTCGCCAGCCAATTGCAGATCACGTATTTCTAAATTATTATTTTCAGGGAAAAAAATACATTTTTCATCACTATTCCACAAATTTGCGTGGCCGTTGGGTTGAACAGGCTGCTTGTTTTTATATTCTGCTATTTACTCCAGCTCAGATTTCATGGACTGCAACTAAAATATCATTTTAAAGCGCGCTAACATGTATAAACGTTTTCTAGGGAAGATAGCTTACATTTAGGTCTGTATGCACATTGTGTCCCATTCCTGTGTGTATGTAGAGCTACCAGGGGCGGGGGGTTCAGGGCTATTGGGGTGGGTGCAGGGGACATTCTCAGCGTGGTGTGCGGCGCCGTCCCCTGACTTAATGCCGGGGTAATTAAGGAACGGCTTCAAGGTTGCATGGACACAAGACAATCCAGGCCTAATGAAGTATCGATCGGCCGCGTCAGGGCCCATGCTTGGACTAAGGCAAGATGACATTCATTTAGAGCAGGGCCACTGCGGGGAGAGCAAACACACACATGCAGCCCAGACACATCACAAAGGCACACTGATGACAATATAAGAGACTCTGGGTTTTAATCACAAGGGAAACAATGAAGAGCCTCGTTTAATGCCACGGGGGTTATCTGTGTGTGCATATATGTGTGTGTGTGTGTGTGTGTGTGTGTGTGTCCCCATCTTCCCATCACCCTCCGAGCAACCAATCGGAGGTTCAAAGCAATCTCCCACTGAAAACAGTAGTGATGATTATATGAACGGTGATTACGGTGATAATGATGTTCCTGCTGTCAGCCCGGTCATTACTGTCTGCTGCATATGAAGAAAATGTGTCACACCGCACAATCAATGTCATCACCATTTTATTTCAACAGGAGAATAATAGGCCATTTCACACTATCGCCGCAGTGGATTAGATTTACATACTAATTCGCTCACGTTCAAAATAAAAGTCTGACAAACTCAATTTATGCTGCAGCAGATGTTTTTTTACATCAAATATACATTCGATAATAGCTAATTCTGTGCGGAGAAAAAAAATGAGTTCACTTTTTCTTTTTTTCTTTTTTTTGCCATTTTCAACATTAAGGCAACAAGCTGAGCCGGCAGGTACAATTTGCGCCATGAAAGGACGAGCGCTGGGACAAGCTGACCTCACACATGTCAGCTGCTGGTACAGTGACCAAAATAAGAACGAAAAATCACCGGTGACTTCTATCTTTCTTTGTTACCTCGTGAAATATCCTCAGTTTTGGGTCCGCCATTTCCAAACAATGACATCTGAAATTTGGCCCATCAAATCCTAACATGAGCAGAAGCGTCCAGTAGGGATGAGCCGTTGACTGCATTTTCTAAATAGAACATGGCGAAAATGTGGTCATTGTTATTTTTAAATGATTCTTAAGCTAAATCTCTTCATTTATAACGATTGCATGGTTCTTTGTGAACCACAAACTAGTACAGAGTGAAACGTAGCGCAATATTTGATGCAATGTTTCAGCACATTGAGCCATTACAAACACAAACAAAGTGCACCGAGCTAATTAAATCACACTAATATAAGCATTAATACACACCTATCTGAATAAATAATAATATAATGAAAGTACGCCATTCCTGCCTAATAATTAAGCATTGATAGCAACTTGTTAGCCTTGTTTACCTGCGAAACCCGGAACAGAAACCGGAAGTATACTTTCTTGCTAATATATTTTTAATAAAAACGTAAATAAACAATTAATCTTTTGTCTAAACAACTTGTAATCCCTTTTAAGTATTGTTAGCATCTTTTACTTCAACCCGTGTACTCATTTTTTGAGAAAACACCTTAAGGGCAAGAGTATCAAAAAAACTAAGCCTGTCTGTTCCAGTTAGAAGGGGTCATTCAGAAATCTAAAAACAACAGACCTGTGGCTCTTCATATGTGCATTCAAGTAGTAAGTTAAACAAGGAAAAGGTGCTGTTTTTCAGTGGATTGACAGGTGACAGGGTCAGTAATGTTATTCAACTTGGAGTTTCTAAATTCCGGATGTCGGTCAAGACACCTTAGGCACCAAAATGCTGTCTTTTCAAATGAAGAAGTCGGTTTGCCCTACAACAAGAACAACAACAACAAAGCACTCTACATGTTGCTGACTCACTGTCAGTGCAATTTTGATGGATTGTGATGGCAAAATAACCCACCATGGGGCCAAAGGAAGCTTTGGCCCCATGGTGGGTTATTTTGTGAGTGCCAGCATTTTGTTGAAGAAGGTGAGAAAATATGAGTATTCTCTATAAAACGTATTGTTTTGTTAATATTTCGGGGTGTCTGGACGGGCCTAGGCCGCACGGTGGTCTAGTGGTTAGCACGTTGGCCAACACAGTAACAGCCTGGAGATCGGGAAGACCTGGGTTCAATTCTCCGTTGGGCATTTCTGTGTGGAGTTTGCATGTTCTCCACGTGCGTGCGTGGGTTTTCTCCGGGTATTCCGGCTTCCTCCCACATTCCAAAAACATGCAGGTGAGGTTAATTGGTGACTCTAAATTGTCCATATGTATGAATGTGAGAGTGAATGGTTGTTTGTCTATATGTGCCGTGCGATTGGCTGGCGACCAGTCCAGGGTGTACCCCGAAGTCAGATGGGATAGCCTCCAGCATTCCCCCGCGACCCTAGTGAGGATAAGCGGTATAGAAAATGGATGGATGGACGGGCCTAATTGGATTTGCATTATTTCCTATGGGAAAAGTTTTGGTATCCGTTGGACCTTAATTGCAAAAAGCAAGACACCACTGTACTGAGTACATTTTTTAATGTATAAGAACTCTGTTTTCCTCAATATAGGTGTATTCTTGCATTGCATTCTTTAATATGTATGCAAGGTGTGAAGCTCTTTATTATGCAACCTTGTCGCTGCAGCTACGTGCTCAGTTTTGTTTTGGCCGGGATTTGTTTGTTAGCTTCACACATTTTGGAGCAAATCCTTTAAGATAAAACATTTCACTCTCTTCAAGTTATCCCTCTCTCAACAGGATTACACAAGTGTCCCTTAAGTGAGAGGCAAACAATAGACAATCCCAATGTTTCCCATACATTTATTTATTTGTGGAGGCCCGCCACTAATGACTTTTTTTATGGGCCTGTGGCAATAAAATAGACAAAATAAATGGAAAAGTACAGCAAAAAAATGTTGATACTCATAATTACTAATTAGGGCTGTCAAATATAGTACCTACGTTAGCGGCAGTAACTAATTTATTTAATTAATTACATTCAAAGTTTTTGCATAATTAATGCACGTGCACTGTGTCAAGCCACCCCCTCTCTGTCATGATGACAGGCGAGAGCGCAGTAGTGTCCCCACAGAATCTGATGCACTTTCATAACTTTATTCTGACCGGAACACATCAACAGCAGTGGAATTCCAACACCTTGTATGTATCTCCAACTCACAAACACATCTCTAGTCTTCCTGGCAACGACACGTCCTCATTGTCTCTAGACTACAGCAAGGTGCATTCAGGACACTCTCCGCATTAGTGGATATTGTTATCAGTCACTAGCGTAACTCCTACTGCGGAAGTACAAGTTGCTGCATTTAAGTATGCTCGGAAATCCCAGAAAATACAATCTACACTTAAAGCTTACTCACAAATTTAACCCAAAAACAGTTATGTACAATTCCGCTTTAAACGTAACCCCTCATGGCTCGTAAAAGGTCGGTTAAAGTGTGATTCAAGTGTTAGTGTTGCTACACTACCAAACATGTACTTTTCATAAACCTGAACGCCCCATCCCAACAATGTATTTATACCTTGCTTAGGTTTTTTTGTGCGAGAGGCAAAAAGAGGTGATAACACAACTCAACACTAATGGATTTAACTTCAGAACAATTTGAAGCCATAAAAACGGCCACAAGTGCATTTGATAAGACGTTGGCAGAGATCATGTGGACGGAAAAAACATTCATGACAGGAAGGAGGAAGCGAGAGAGCGTGGAAGAGTGTAGCGAGCAGAAGGTCATACACGGTAGGGAAATTTGAACGCATGCACACATGCTCACACGCGTGCACACACGGTTCAGTTCCAAATGTGAACATTTTAAAAAGTTTGTGGTGTCATATTTGTAAATAAATTGTTATTTTGATATAAAACAACCTCTTTTTGTGTTGTTTATGTTGGCGTAGTTGTTTAGATACTTAAGCTGACACAAAAGCAAAAATTATTTTATTATTTGTGTCAAAGTGAAAGTTATGCTTGAAATGTATCTTTTCAGAAAAAGCTGCTTTTCTCCCTTTTCTAGTTGGGAACTGATATTTTCCTGAAACTTACCAATGTTCTACTGCTGATTACTAAAGAACGGAAAAAGGTAGAAACAAACTTTTTTTTAGTCTTTCTTGTGGTAGTTTCCATGTTTATATATATACAGTATATGTTTATACATGTTTATATAGCCACAGAACACAATATTCTGTGTACCTTGAAAGACCAGTCAAAATAATCTAAGGGTTGTCTTTTGAAAAATGGCTGGGATTGAATGAGTTAAAGAGACTATAGTGTTAGGAAAATAGAATTTCAGATATGTGTGGTTTCATTTAGCATGATTAAAATTGTCACTTCATTTGGAGCTGTTGATGGATACAAATATATCAAATTGCGTTTGTTCATAAAATACAGTAAAAAAAAGGGCATATTTCACACATAGTTGCAAATGTGATTAATCATGATGAATTAATTTGAAAACTGATTAATTTGTTTAAAATATTTTATCATTTGACAGACCTACTGATATGTGTATTTTTTAAATTAAAAAATGGTATGCGCATGCGTAATAGATACAGTAATTATTCCACAATGACATCATCTAAACCCCCATCCCTGCAACCCACCACCACAAACAGATTGCAGTCCTGCGTAAAACGCTGACTCTATTGGGTTGAGCGATGGAATAGTATCATCCAGTGTTCTTAATCTCTCGGGAAATAGCATAAAATAGGCATATTTCATTCTTCCAAATGTATCCAGAGAATTAGCTCAAGTAGAGGTCTAAATTCGTGAAGTATTTTCAGGTGATATTTCATAATAATAGTGGAAATAGTGGAAAAACAATTTTAACCACTGTATGTCCTTAAGAGGGGTCATGTTAGGATACAGCTTGTGGCCCAGACTGCACTCTATTTCCGTGCGTGTGCACACATGCGTCTGAATGTGTATGTGTGTGTGTGTGTGTGTGTGTGTGTGTCCAGGGAGTCCACTGTGACAGTTCCCACCTCAACCAGGAGCTTGGTGATTATGTCTGTGATTGACATATGCTTACATTCACATCTACTGGCCTACTTTTCCGCACTGACTGAAGACACAACTTCTCAGCCTCAGACAGCTTCACCAAAGGCCTTAATGGTCAGACAATCAGAGTGACAGAATGAACCGAGCGAGAGACAAAGAAGAAAAGATGAGCGAGCTCGATTGTGGCGGCTGTGAGTTACAGTTGAGGCGAAAAACTGCCAGCTGAAACCCTTCATAATTGCATAAAACGCCGCTGTTAGCACTTTTTTTTTTTTAACTCCCACGCCAACAGTAGTACGCGTGTAGCGAGCGTATTACTTGTATTCAAATGTATTTAAATGAGAAATGTTTAGACCCGCTGTGTTAGAGCAAAAGCCCGCTAATGGCGGCGCCACTGTGAGGGTGTAACCTCACTCTGCAGATGCAAGCAACTTTCCAACCTGCAGTTAAAGCGCTGACTTCATATTACTATATCAGGCCTCCACCCGTGATCTGACGGCGCGCTGTGAATTTTTGAGCGGTGCCGAAAATGCTCTCATTTGAACCGATCGCTCCAATGACATGCAAATGTGGCAGCCAGGTGGGGGATGTTTCCCGCTTGGTAATTGGCGGCTTTCTCGTGGAGACTCTGGGTGTCAGTTGGAGGTATGTTTTAAGCCTTAATGGGTTCTGACGGGTCAGATCAGAAAGCGCCTGGCGTGCAACTGCGTATGAATTTGTGTGCAAAACCTGATGCATTTTTAAACAGCGCCAATTACCCCACATAGTGAGCTTTGCTGAAACATTTTTATTGTGTAATACCTGTCACGTATAGAGACATCAGCATTCATTAAGCTCACGGTGGTATCCGAGGGAAGGGGAGAGCAGCTCAAAGTGGATGCTAAACGCAGCTGACTTGCAAGGGTCAAATATGAGCTTTCATATGATATTCACATGCGCTCGTGCTCAACGCGTTAAACTCATTTCAGATGTCTTGTGAAAATACAAAAAAAGAACTTATATTGGATCCGATTGTTGTGACAGAGGAGTAGTTTTATGGTTTGTAATGAAAGAAAGTACGATATTGTTAGATATTATTATTGTTTTTACACTTTTACATTCACATACTGAAGAGCCACTTTGGAAAGCAACACGTAGATATACTACAACGTTATATATATTTTAAGAAAAAACTGCCTCTCAGCTTTGACATAGGTGAAGAAAACCTATTACGAGTATGAACTTCGGCCTTTGCTGTTCTTTTCACATTTTTGCTGGTGTTTTATTTAAATTTATTTCTTAAAATATAAAATGTCAACTTTCTTCTCAAATAATCTTTGTCAATTTTCCTCCCATAATATTATGACTTTACTCCCATAATATTTGAACTTTTTCCCCAACTTAATTTGCCAAAAATGTTGTTTTTTGTAATAGTACGACTGTATTTATTCTTTAATATTTCAGCTTTCTGCTACTAAAATGACATAATTTTTCCTTATAATATTACAAGTTTATACTTGTAAATTTGCTACTTTTTTCTGATTAGAATGACTTTTTTTCTCTTAATATTTATTTATTTATTATATATTTATCAAATTTATTCTTATTAAATTAATACATTTCTGCTGTTAATTATGTTCATTTTTTAACTATTTCAACTTTCTTCTTGTACATTTTCTCCTCATAATTAATACTTTATTGCCATGATATTTTGACGTTATTCCCATAATATTATAAGTTATTCTCCAGCCTCATTTTCCAAAAACGACCACTTTATTCATGGTTTTCTTTGTTTCTGATAATATTACAACTTTGAAAAAATGATGGATTTCTTAAATATTTTTGACTTTATGCTGCTTATTTTTCCTCACATTATGTTATTCTCGGAAAATTGTGACTTTTTGTCTTTAAATTACAACTTTTCTCTTTTAATATTTTGAATTTATTCTTGTAAAAATTAGTGTTTTTATTTCATTTTATTTTGTTCCGAATTCTTGCTAAATTATATTTTTAGAATGGGTCGGGGGCACACTTTGGACACCCCTGGTCTAATAACTTCTCATGTGCACTCACATAGCACAGTCAGAGTTGCGCAACACGTATATACAGTATGACTGATGGAAAACTACTCACACAATACACACAATATATGCATTGTTCTCAGTCACACATACTTACACATTCCAGGCACACAAGCTTAAGTTTCACTTTCTATCACTTTTTTCACTTTCTATTGGGGTCTGGCAACAATATATTGCCCTTATTTTTTTATACAGTCGGAAAACCTTCCAAATTTGGTGATCATTGAGTCCAAAGGACCAGGAAGAAAGGCTAAAGAAAGGAAACAGCCATGAGAATATGCATAAATGTACTTCATTCTGACACAAGGGTCAGTGGCAAAAGTTAAACATCCGTGCCCTTATGATTAGATTACTTTGCCACATAATATTTAGCAATTAATCATTTCTCATCAGGACCGTGCAGAAGGTCTACGCATTACTATGCATGTGTCACTGTCCCCGCAATTTAAAAAGCAACTTATCATTTGACTCGACAATGAAGGTGCGGCAGAGGCACCAGATAGCGTTGACACCCCAAGTGGTTTTAGATTTATTGTGCATAATAAACACATGAGCAGGTTTTGAATGAAATCATCCGATGCATCTACATCTAGTTTTACTTTATCTGCGGCCGGCGCATTTATAAAGCAACGGCCGAGCAGACAGAGGTGCTTTGGCATGCTGATAGATCATAAATCATGTGAATTATAAATCACAGTTTGTTTGGACGCACAGGAGGCAGCGGAGGAGTCAAAGCGCCGTCCAGTTTATATATATATATTAAAAAAAGTTTGCATTAATAAGGGAGAGGCCCTCCTGGGTGGTCGTAAACAGAAACATGAGGTGGACGTCTGACGAATGCGGAGAGATTGGCTGCTAAAGTTTCTTCTTCACTTGGTGGGAAACATTCCTCTCACGGATTCCAAAGTATGAAGAGCCCTTTCAGACCATCAACACTTCTAGGACACGGCAGGAAGGTAACTTAGTGAACTGTTAGAGTGTTTCCCTTTAAAAGTCCTATTAGTAATGCGCTTTATAGCGATGCTTCTTAGGGCGTCACACTACCTTGCTTGACACTGACTTTGTGGATTATTTCCAGTCTTATTTCAAGTGGTTTTATTTATTTTGTGCAAGATGGCTGTTGTTTTTTAACTCCAAGTGAAATCTATTACACTCAGCTGGAGCCGACAGGCCCATTAGCTGATACAGGCAGGTGCTAAGGGTGCCGTGGCCTCCAGGGGGTGCCAACAAATCTGGAAAATCAATTCAGTAGTTATTACACTTGTTATTACTATGAACTCTTAAAATGGAAAAGTTCAACTGATTCAAATGTCAAGCAATAGCAATGTAAAATGTAAAGTCATAGTTTTATTGTATATACAGTATTTATTAGGAAAATCGGGTTGTACAAAAACCGGACATATTTTTGGCAAATGCTTTTTGTCAAAAGCCGGGGTGTACAAAAACCAACGTATTTTTGGCAATAAATACAAACACCATGGACTACGAAAACCGAGACATATTGTTGGCAATCATTTTTGACGAAAACCAAGTCCTACAAAACCAGCCTGTACCAAAAGCGAGACATTTTTGGCAATAAATCCAAACACAGAGGCGTACGAAAACTGAGGCATATTTTTCACTAATTGTTGTTGAAAACTGGGCCATAAAAAAAACAAAACATTATTTTCACAATGGCGTACAAAAACTGACATATTTTTTGCAGTAATTTTGGTCAAAAATTGAATCCTACGAAAGCCGGGGTGTACGAAAACTAAGACGTATTTTTGGCAATAATTCTGTTGAAAACAGGGCCATACAAAAAACAAAACATTATTTCTGCAAACATTTTTGTCAAAACTCAAATCTTACAAAACCCAGGGCATACAAAAACTGACAAATATTTTTAGCAATAATTTTTGTCAAAAATCGAATCCTACAAAAACCAGGATGTGCAAAAACCAACCATTTTTTTCTATGCCGCTTATCCTCATTAGGGTCGCTGGGGTATGCTGGAGCCTATCCCGGCTGACTTTGAGGCGGGGTACACCCTGGACTGGTAAAAACCAAGACATATTTTTGCCAATAATTTTTCTCGAAACCCTATGAAAATTGTGCTGTACAAAAACCAAAACATTTTTGTCAAAAACCAAATCCTACAAAAACTGGCGCGTACATAATCTGAGACTTATTTTTGGCAATAGTTTGTGTCGAAAACCAAATCCTACGAAAATTGGGCTGTACAAAAACAGAAACATATTTTTGGCAATAATTTTTGTGGAAAATTGAATCCTACAAAAAACGGGACGGACAAAAACCAAGACATATTTTTGGCAATAATTTTAGTTGAAAACCTGACCATACGAAAATCGTGCTGTACGAAAACCAAAACATTAGTTGGCAATAATTTTTGTCAAAAACTAAATACTACGAAAACTGAGGCGTACAAAAACCGAGACATAATTTTGGCAATATCCATCCATCCATTATCTTATCCGAAGTCGGGTCGCGGGGGCAGCAGCCAAAGTAGGGAGGCCCAGCGTTCCCTCTCCCCGGCCACTCCGTCTAGCTCCTCCCAGCGGAACCCAGGCATTCTCAGGCCAGTTGAGAAACACAGTCTCTCCAACGTGCCCTGGGTCTTCCCCGAGTCCTCCTACCGGTCAGACGTGCCCGGAACACCTCCCCAGGGAGGCATCTGGGAGGCCTCCTGACCATGGCTCCTCTCAATGCGGAGGAGCAGCGGTTCTACTCCGATGACAGTCCTTCTCACCTTATCTCTAAGCAAGAGTCCAGCCACCCTACGGAGAAAACTCATTTCGGGCGCTTTTTATCCGCATCTCACTACGATTTTGGCAATAATTTTCATCAAAAAAACGAATCCTAAGAAAAACCTGGCCCTATTAAAACCTACACATATTTTTGGCAACAATTTTTAATCAAAAACCAAATCCTATGGAAACTGAGGTAACACTGTAACATAACATAACAAGAAGGCCCTGAATTTAATTCCACTTTAATGGCACTGCAACAATTTTCAATTTATTTCAAATAATGGCTTTGCTGAAATAGCAGCGCTGAAGACTTGAAGAGCTTCACCGTGACATAGTTGTCATGGCTTGAATAGTGACTGTGAATTAATAAAGATTATCCGGGAAAGTTGCAGAGGAATGCAAATATCAAAATGTGCCGCCAGCAGCAATCAAGGCTCCCTGCGCAGTTTAAAAGAATGTACTTGGCTAAACAACTTTGATAAACAACGACAAAAAAAAAGTCCATGAGAATTTATGCCCATTTGGGTAAAAGTAGGACAGCGTAATCCTGCAGCACAAACCCAATCTGGGAGATCTGAAGAGTACCTGATTAATTCTTTGGTATTAATCATGTAATTCTTTCACATAAAACAAAGCTTAAGCCTTATTTGCTAAGATATTTGACCTTGACGGAGAGTTAAGACATTACAGCTTGGATTTAAAATGCATCTAAAGATTAAAAATGATGCTTGACTATTATGGAGGATTATAGAGCCAAGGAAAATTGCTTTTCTATTTTGAAACAAAACTGATTTTAAAAAGGAGAGCTACAGGGTCAAGTGGTATATGAGGTGACAAATTGAACAGAGAGGGATCCGATACTTGTTTTTCCCCCGTAGAAGTGTTGTTTTCTTACTTATTTCTCATAATTTCCCCGCCTCTGCCTTCTTTTACCCAAGCATAGAAATTAAATTAATACGCTTGTGAGAGAAACAAGATTCGTACTAAATTTATGCTTCACCGTTTGAGGCTACAGGGCACCTCAGACACACACGGTTTATTTGATCTCTGCTCGTTGAGGGGAATAAATCCTTTATGACGATCAAATGTGTCTCACTCTTTCACCGTGAATCTTGTTTACCGGCGCTGCCGTGTGTTTATCTGTGAATGAAAATGACTCTGGAGACGCCGTGCACTCTTTTGCCCCGACAACAACACATTCTTTCTTTTCATTCCACGCTCTTTATACAGAGAGCAGCCAAAAAAAGTAAAAGTGAATGTACAAGGTCGTTTTCAAAGATATCGGGTTTTGTGATACAGGGTCGAGTTGGATGCACGTTGGGGGGGGAGGGGGGGAGGGGGTCTCAAATGCAGCCTTCAGTTAGTACAATGTCACCAAAACGGTAAATTAAATTAGCATAGCATGACAACTTTGTAGCAGGTCGTGTAACTGTCATTATGGGCATGCCCATCCTAGTTTACCTCATACTTATTATATACTTTTTTCCGCAAATAATGCGGGACAAGCTGTGCAACGATCCTGATATGTCATATCACCGGAAACGTTTTGATGGGGAGAAGAGCCCAATTTATTTTGGTTGCATTCTGTGTTGACCATGGCAAAGTGATTGACAATCAGTTGAAAACGGGCCACTTTAAGAGGAGCCCCTATTCAGACCACAGTTTGCTATTTATAGTCTTTAACAGTCTTGTAATTGATGAACAAAGCTGCAAACGGGCCACTTTGTTAGGAACTTACCATTTAGGCCATTGCAACCTGCACGTATACAATGCCAGACCAGAGGGGAAGTAACAGGCAGGCCCATTTCACCCCCATTCAGCCCATACTGTGCGACGACCCCAACACATATTATATCACTGGATAGGTATCAATCAGGGGAAGTGTGCTATTTATAGTTTGTAACAGTCTGTGTAACTGTGGCGATGTAATTGATGAACACATTTACATATATATAACAACCTGTCAGGATACAAAGTCAGGCCAGAGTGTAAGTAACAGGCAAGCCCATTAAAACCCATTAAACCCCATTCCACTCATATTTGTGCAAAGAACCCCAACACATATTATATCACTGGATAGGTATCAATCAGGGGAAGTGTGCTATTTATAGTTTGTAACAGTCTGTGTAACTGTGGCGAAAATGGGCCACTTTATTAGGAACCTACCATTCAGGCCAACCGTGCCTATAACATGCTAACAAACTGCAAGGATACAATGCCAGGGAAGAGGGTAAGTAACAGGAAGGTCCATTAAACCCCCATTCAGTCCATACTGTGCGCAGAACCCCAACACATTTTACATGACTGAATAGAACATGTTAACAACTTGCAAGGGTACAACGCCGGTCCAAAGGTAATGAACAGGCAGGCCCATTAAACATTTCCACTGAATTTTTTGTAGTTTATTTTGTTGCTCTTCAGTGCCCATACACACAGTCATTCTGATGGGCATGGGCACACAAACATACACGTACTCCATATCAGCAACATATTCACTGAAGGTTTAATAAAACAACACTTCCTAGCAGTTGCTTCCAATGAGAATGCGGTGGAAAAGTGACATTTCGACCAAAATGTGGGGAATAGCATCACTATATCTGGTCAGGTGTTTTGCGTATTGTTCCAACTATAGACAGAGTAGCCTGCAGCAATTATAGATCACAAAGGATTCATCATAAAGTAACACGTGAGGGGTGTTTTGATGTCACGCCAGCAGATGTGAGCTTCCTCCCCGTTGCCCCGTGCACCTATGCGTAATTATGTGCGATGCCAGATTAGATCAGTCAGCCACCCGACTACAACTCAGTCCATGCTGCGTTTGTAGCAGACAGCAGAGACTCTATTTGACAAGATCATACATACCCTTCTTGCCCACCTCCTGACAGAGCCCAAGCTCAGGCTGCTTGACATTTATGACTGTGGGCTTTAATGTGCCTTCAGCCGAGCAGATGCTCCCTCGTCGGCATCAAAAGACTCGAATTGCGCCTTCTTTCAGCAGTGAGGACCTTCCTGTCCGCATTCTGGCTACCTTCTGAGGGTGTGTTGGCTACTGTATGAAGGAAACGCGATACCAAGCCATACATTGCATCCGCTACATCCGTGGGGTCCAACCTTATAGAGCTCATAGACCGGAGGATGACCAACATATAAAACATGGAAAAGGAAAATATCACTTTATAAAATATGCAAAATGAATGCTGGCTCGCCGACTGCCCGAGCCTGGAGTTTATTTGATTGTGCATGAGTGACAAGCACAGCGTGTTTATAGGGTCTTAGGGTCTTGCCTCAGTAGGGGTCAACGCTGACCCTGAAGTGACGTCAGAGTACAATACAGTATATTGATTGTATATACTGTAGTTATTAAATAAAATAAACGTTATTCAAAGTTATTCAAACAAGCTGCAGCCCTCTTACTGTTCTGACCAACAGTAATCGACATGCAGGCAACAAAAGAATATTATGTTGGAAAAGCGTCTGATTTCACTCAGGAGTATAGCAACCAACATAGCGTCCGTTTTAAAATCCTTTTGTTCTTGAAGATCTGTTTTTCGAGTATTTGCCTGAACGCCAGTCGCCTTATTCAACCCGAAAGGTAAAGTTAAGCTTTTAATTATGACAAATACAGACATTTATTTGTTAAATATTTGTTCGATAAATGTTTGTTTTCGGACATGTGGAATTGTGTATTGTAGCAGGAAACATTCAATGTAAACTGTATGCATGTGCGAAATAAATGAAACCATAACCAAATCTGTTCCTTTAAAGCACTATTAGTAACATATATTAACCATTGCTGGTGTTCTTGTAGTTTTTTAATTGAAAAAAAGACCATTTTGAGCCGCTGACATACAGCGGCTTTAATTATGGGCCTGCAGCCCATCATATTGTTCCTCATACTTGTTATTTATCGTTATATCTTGTTCTTCCGCAACTGTCCGTCCATCCATCTTCTATGCCGCTTATCCTTATTAGTGTCACGAGGGTATGCTGGAGCCTATCCCAGCTGACTTCAGGCGAGAGGCGGGGGAAACCCATTCAACCATACAACCATTCTCACTCACATTCATACCTATGGACAATTTAGAGTCGCCAATTAACCTAACATGCATGTTTTTGGAATGTGGGAGGAAACCGGGGTACCCGGAGAAAACCCACGCATGCACGGGGAGAACATGCAAACTCCACACAGAGATGCCCAAGCGAAGATTTGAACCGAGGTCTTCCCGATCTCCCGACTGTGTGGCCAACATGCTAACAACTCGGCCACTGTGCGGCCTATCTGCCGCAACTAATGCAGGAAAAAATGTGCAACGAATCCCCACACGGTATATCGGTGGAAACATATTGATGAGGGGAAGAGCCCTATTTATATTTGGTAACATTCTGTGTAACCATGGCGACGTCACTGACGGCCACTTGATTAGGAATCCACCTATGGTGCTAGCAACATGCTAGGACACAACACCAGGCCAAAGTTAAGCAACGGACAGGCCCAATGTTACATGGATGAGATACCCATCTTTATTACATTACCCTACCTTGCACTCAATGTAGTCAGCCATGTAGTCAGCCATGGAGTCAAAAAGGCTCGTCTCTCATTCAGTGTGGAAGTGGTAAGTTTGTGGCTTCTTACTTTGTCCCTTTTGCCCACTCTGTTTGAAACCCTTCCTTAAGTTCAGAAGAAATAAATTTGAGGCTAACTAGCTCGCTAGCAGCCGTCTAGAGTCCCTGTAGCATAATAGTTGTGCAATCTGGTGTAAACAATGAATAATAGGAGTGTAATGGTGACGATAGGGGTGTTATTTCATGTCTACAGGGTTCTAATAATGTTAAAAAAAAGCGTATTTAGAAAGTTATAAACAGGTTTTCTATTCTCTAACTACAAAAATATTCCATTTATTAACATTGAGTCTTATATTGCAGAAATTCATGTATCGTGGTTCGATCTGGAACCAATTAACCGCGATCAACAGGGGATGACTGTACATTTAATACATTTAAAAAAAAACACATAAAATTATTTCAATTTTTAAAAAAAGATTAAAAAAATGAAGAATAAAAAGATGTATCTATTGAATGTTTTGATGGGGTACCCCTTGATGTGCCCAAAGATTTGACATGTGCATCCTCCTTGCAGGTTCTACCTGTACGCTCCTCTAAGGCAATAACGCCAATCCTAAAATGAAACGTGATCATCAAACTACAAAAAACAGGTAACGATTACAGAGTTATGCTATCAACTTTCATTGAAATAATTTACCCAATCAATACCGGTACAATGTTAGCAGAGGTAAACCATGGACAGTTTTCAAGCTTTACTTCTCAGATTCCTATTAAAACAGCCTTTTGTCAGCTAATTTTTGCCAGCAGCTCTCCAAACCGTCATCCTCTCAGGTGTGCGGGGTTCACTTTGAAGGATAGCAACGTTTGCGGAGAGAAAAAGCAGGTGGTGGCCTCTGAAGCAGCTGAGCCCAGGGGACCGCTCGACACGACACTCACAAACAACTTGTGTTGACCTTGGGGCTCTGGGCAAAAGGCCTTCAAGGTGTATGCAAAAGCAACGCAGACAGGCTCAAAAAGAAAGGTCTGTGTTTGAAGTGGAGCATGTGTGTGTGTGTGTGTGTGTGTGTGTGTGTGTGTGTTTCTTGGCGGGAGGGGGCTGCGCGCATCCTTTCAAAAGCAGCCAAGGATACCCATAGGCCTGAATACTATGAAGCTCTTTGATATGGGTGTCTCACAGTGTTTATAATTACAAACAAACCCGATCATGATTAAAACATTGCTGGAGCACAGAGGCGGTCAGGGAAACCGGACCTGGTGTGTGTGCTTGTGCGTGAGCAACAAGGGTGGCCTGGAATCTCAGGTTGACATCATCAACTGGAATTACACACGATCACACCTGGAGGGCTGACAGCAGACATGGCTCATGTCTCCCAGCATGTATATTATGTGTACTGTATGTATACGTGTGTGTGTGTGTGTGTGTGAATGCCCCGGTCATGTTTCAAACCGAGCGTGTTTCAAAGGGAAGGCTAATCCTCAGAAATGAGGCATGAGATCAATATTCCCATGTTTAATTGGATGCCAACTGATTTGCTGCAGAAATAGTCAGCACGACATCCCTCTGTCACGGCAATGCGGGGGCAACATGTCTGCCAATTTAGAGGAGGGGGGAGAAAAAAAGGCGGGGGGTGGGGGGCGAGGGAGGGAGGCAGGCAGACTTGCAGACAGACAGAGGGAAAGTAAAAAGAGAGGAATTGGGAGCAGACTTCAAAGTGTGAGGACGTTATGATTGCTCTTGCCATTTAAGGGGTGGTTGGGGAAAGAGAAAAGCCCTCAGGGGGTCGTCCCATCATCATATGCCCCACTTGCCACTGTGATTTGGTGATTTTTTGTCCGGAAGCCATGTTTTGAGAGGAACAGGAGGGAGTTTGGGGAGGGTGGGGAGTGAGGAAACGAACATGGGAGGGTTTGGATGTAGTGTCCGGGACCACTGTCAAACGGTTGAGGTGTTACCATGGCGACAGTCATGAAGGGTCTCAGGACACCCCGGGGGGATAGAGAAGGAGGGTGGAGGAGGGGCCTGGGCGAGGGGCGGAGGAGAGAGTGATGGTGAAGAGGACGGGGAAGAAAATTGTAAGCTGTAGAGGGAGGAAATATAAGAGAGCTGCAGGGTTTGTTTTTTTATATACAGTATCATATTTTTTTCTACACGCTCAGGCAAACAAACTACATTGACACACATTTACACTGCGGAAATGCGCTCCTTGATATGCTGTAACATTCATACATAATTCTTTCTCATGCATGGTTGTCACACATTTGCAAAATGGTATTAATAGACTCATTAAAGGTGAGGAAATGCTGCACATATTTTTGGAAACTACACATATAAGTATAAGACACCGACACAAAATTGCAGCATTGCATCCTAAAGCAGTCAGCTCCAATACCTACACTTTTAATTATGCATGCAAGCCATCTATTGGTGTCTTGAACTATGGCTTCAGTGTTAAATGGGGCATGGTCCCACATGCCAAAGGTTAGTAATGTGTTTTAATGAGCATGCTTTGCACGCTGCTGGACTAAACTTCTAATTTTGGTGTAGGCTAAATGACAGACGGTGGCCTTGAGTAGTCTCTAGCACAAAAACATCATTTCATCGATTTGGCGCTACCTGTTTGCCCTTATAAACACATTATAATGGGATGTTGGTGAATGTAGTCGTTCCAACGTTGTAGATGCTTGTTAACACACCTCATACACACCTGGTCTACCGCAAAATAAGAAGACGCAGCACAAGGGATTAGCGTTGCCAGTGTAATGGCAGTTTTGCATCTTACCATTATTCCATTTGATTGTACTAAGATGCTTCTGAGAGCTTTCCCCATTGGTGTTTTTATGCCGACGGGCTCAGAGAAAGCCTATACACCAGAAGCAATGATTTAAAAAAAAAAAAGACGCTTTTTAAAAATAGTCTTGTCAGTAGCTACATCAAATGTTATGTAAATGCATATCAATTTAGGAAGCAAGGATTATTATTTCATTGGAAAAATAATATACTGCTCGAAGGGCGGCAGTTTGTGAATGTTGATGTTGTTTTGTTGCATTGTTTTTCTCCAAGCTTTCATTCCCACTGCATTCGGCGTCCTTGAACGCGCCACAGTTGTGTGTGCAGAGTGAAAGTTGCGAAGAGCTTTCTCCGATGCTGCCACCATCTTCTTTCACCTCACCGCTGTTTCTAAACGTCGATGCTGTGTGTGACTGCATAAAGGTGAGGTTTGTTAATTCATTCAATTCATGCTAGTGTAACCCACATGAAAAACATGGGTTGCTTACTAAAGCAATAGATGTGATTTAGATGCATTCTGCAAAACCGCCAATAGGTGGCAGGTATCTCTAGTGTAACAGTTCAGATTGATAGTCATTGCATCATTTATGAATGAGACTTACCTGAAAAAGGACACCGGTATGAAATACGACATAAAAGTTATTAGAAATATGATTAATCCACTCATAGTACTGTCTAATGAGTGTTGTTTACTTGTTTGGATTAAGAAGTATACAGAAGGAGCCATTTCATCGACTGTGCCTTGTGTAAACTCAGGTAAGCATAGCTTATTGTTAAGAGGCTAAGACCCCATGCTATCTTGTAATATGTTTGCTATACTCTACGTTTCTGGATATTTTCTTAAAACCAACCAGAGTATGGACGGTGTTGTCGTATGTTATACACCACTGTGATATTTTTGTACTATGTCATACTGTGTTAAAGTGTGCAAAGGGAATGCTAAGGGGCGATTAGCACAACGCTAATGCTAATCTCGGGTGGCTATTCATTGTGCTAGCACAAATGTTACACGTGTTACAGGCTTACTGTGAGCACATTGTAGGTGCTAATGGAAGCTAGTTAAGCTAAGTTGCCATTCCTGTTTATTTTAATTACTTATTCCATCTTGGGTATGAAAACACTAATGTGACTTGATATAAGAGTGTGTATAGTTATGACTGCCAGCCATGTTCAAAGCAGAGAGCTCCATACTGCCAGACTTTTTGGGCATTTTTGCTGAACTTTCAAGACCCACGGAATATTGAGTTTCAGGACTACATCAACATTGAAAATGTCTAAAGAAACTTTAGACTCTCTTCTTTCATCAAAAAAAAAGTTTGTTTCTAGCCTTTTTGGTCTTTAGATATTGGCAGTAGAACATAGTTTCAGAAAAAAACACCTGATTTTGACCAAAAAAACGGAGAAAACGAGCTTTTTCTGCAGAGAAGCAAATTCAAGCAGAGTGACGGTGGGGTTTGCTGGATGTGGGGATGAATCCCTGCTGCTGACCGATCCAAACGGCAGCCACTCGTCGGAAGAATCAGGATCGGGTTCTGAGTCACCTGACTCTGAACTGCTTCCGCTGTCAGGCTCCGGTGTCGCGCCACATGGCTCAGCAACGCTAACCCCTAGCTTGTTGCTTCGGCTGCCATTGTCAACTGCACGTCACCTCTTCTTTCGCGATTGCATCACTGCTAAAGGCAGATCCACCGCAAGACAAGCTCTGTGACAGTGTTAGCGATCTGTATTTTTCGTCTCCGTTAGATTTTTGCATGTGTTTCGCCATTTTCCTCTCTCAATCCGCAATCCGTCTTCTTCATAGACAATCTGTCACTGGCAGTTGGAGGAAAAGAGAACTGTTGCCCCCTATTGGGACAGAAATGCATTGCCTACAAGTCAGAAATTCACACACAATGTGAGTAAGTAAGACTTTGATCTGTAGCTCCCGTGAAAAAAGCGAAAGATGTCAATAGACGTATTTGGCAGTCAGCGTTACTTTTTAAAAAAAAAAAGTGAAAGACTTAAAAAAGGACAAATATAGATTTAAAAGCTTTTAAAAATATAAATAGTTTATTGTGACGGTTATTCTTTTCGTTATATTGAAATACAGATTGTGAAATGTAACTCTATGATGAATCGTTATTACACTTGAAAATATATTTTCATTAATAGGAGTAATTTGATTCCAAGTCACACGGTGAACAAATTACAATGTTGATTATTTTTTCTCTGCTGTGTTAGCAGATTGTTTTTCCTTGGGGATTGTGAACTTGAATCTGAACTGTGAGGTTTCAGTGGCGAGCCAAACGCCAGGAACAGACAAGTGGACAGGACGGGATCAGCGCCCGCCCTGAGGACATCGGACTACACATTCATTCCACGTGTGATTCAGATAAGACACACGAAAAGAACAACCTCTCTTTTCCCCATTTGTTTTAGGAGCTCTGCATTTTTATTGTATTAATTTTGTGTCCGACTCTTTTAGTGAGTCATTCAAATGAACAAGGGTATCCAGCTCTCCGACCCGAGCATGAATGTACAGGTAAGTGTCACTGGCTTTATGGCTATTGAGTAACACTAAGGGCTACACTAGCACACTGCCTGGCACCTGACGATGTGAAATTCTTCTCTCTCTCTGTTGGTTGGTCTTGAGTGCGCCTCTTTCATGTTCAGGTTTCACATCATCAGCGGCCATCTTCATAAGCACTCAATCTGGGTTGTTGGAGTCAGTGGACCAATCCGTGGACTAACAAAAAGGTTTGGGAACGCTGCTATACATGACTTGTGTTTTCCTTACTGATACAATTTGGATAACTATGCTTCTGTAACGCCCTTTTTTCTGGCCTTATTGGTCACTTTTGGAGACTCTACCATGAAAGCAGGGATCGCTCTTGTCAACGAGCAGCAGGTCTTGCTAGAACCCCCCTCCTTTACAAGTGTCATCTTTCTTGTGACATAAAAAAACACAAAAAGAAATGACAGAAAAAGTTCATGTGCATTTTAAAACATACAGTAATCCCTCGCCACTTTGCGCTTTGAACCTATCACGGTTTTCACAAATCATGCTGTTTTGTGGTTGAATACGGCCCACTATTAATGAAAAAATATGCATATTTAAGCAAATTTAACTTTTTTTTCCTAGATGAAGCATTTTCAACCATAAAAATGAAATAAAATACAAATATAAGGCAGTCAGAAGACGCATTCAGTCATCGCAGTATTCTAGACTGGTCACTGGGTGTCGGTTATGTTACTGTAATGTTCGGTGAGACACAGACGCACCAGACTTGATCGCCAACAATAGGCTTTTATTGTGGATTTGAATTATCTCACAGCAGGCACAATAATGCCTAATAAAAACACGGTGTTGTGGCCATAACCCACGACAAGCTAAAACTCAACTTTGACACCCCCGACATCATTTCCTGTCAGCTCCCCCACTCTGCTCATATAGAACAACACATTTCATCTTATGTATATCTCATTTATGTCTTAATTTCTTTTATTATGTCAACTATATTGGGTAATATGCGTGTAAAGGTGACTATAGGGGGTTATTTCATGTATAGAGGGCTCTAATAATGTTGAAAACCGTATTTAGAAGCTCATAAACAGGTTTTCGATGAGCTAACTACAAAAATATTCCATTTATGAATAAGTAGTCCTGCTTTAAAGAAATTGACTTATCACGACCGGGTCTGGAACCAGTTAACCGCGATAAATGAGGGATTACTATATTTGTTGTGCTTTAATGTTTTAGCTCACTTTTTGTCTCTCCCACTAATTCTGCCAGTTTTACGATGACGTCATGTGCCCTGACCACAGGGGTGTTAGCCACAGAAACACAATTCCTATTGAGATGAAAGCACAAGTTTAGATTTGTATTTCCTACCTTTAAGTGCCACAAACTATTGATCCACAGGCCAGTAGATGACTATTAGAGCCCCCAACCTCCAACAAAGTTACATCTTATCATCAGCAATATATGAAAGTATATCCATCCAGAGGATAAATCTACTTTACATGCTTTAAACACTGCATTCCTCTTGGCTCGAGACACAAACTTGGAATAATAGCCCGTTTTAATTGATCCACTATAACCAGATGGGCATTTAATGGTACCTGTAAAGCTGTCAGAGAGCCAATAATCTTGCCCCGGAGGTGATCTTTAGCTGAACTTGAGCTTATCTTACAGTGAAAGTCTAGCCTGATCCGCTATAGCCCCTCTGGAGTCGGAGATCCCTCATTGCGCATCGATAAAGTGATCAATACTCGGACGTGTGCGTATTGACTTGTGTAATGATGATCGCTTCCGCAGTCTCACACAAATATGGAAATACAGTAAGTACACACGCAGCGGCGAAGTGTTCATGCAGATTCACATACAATCAACATGTGTGTTAAAGTGCAACTTGGGAGTGCCGTGCGTGTGTGTGCGTGGGAGTCACTGTGTGTGTGTATGTGTGTGTGTGTGTGCGCCATTATGAGGGTCATAACAAATAAACTGCCCTCTTCTTGTCGATGGTTATTATAGACTTTTCAAGGCTTTATTTGCTTTCTAGTGACCTTGACATGGCAGTGAGTGGCATTCATCGACTTAGCTGACCTAGACTGACTTGCAGTATTTGACTGTTTCCGTCACGTCTCTCCTGATTCAGTGTATTTGTAATGCATACATGTGTTGGCAAATTTGGACCAACAAATACGAGTCACTCTACTACTACTGCACCAGAGCGTACAAAAGGGTGAACATTTGTCAAAACATGCACTCGTACTGTGTTGTATGTGATATTATTTTTCTGAAAATACACCACAAGGTGGGGCTATTATACTAAACCCCCCCAAGCCAGATTGGTCTGAAATGACTGACGCAGATCATTACGCTCTACATAACACCCAGTGTAACTTTGGGGTGTGTCGCCCGATCACTCTGAAATTTGGTACACACCTGTAAGGGACTGACAAGCACATGTCTGTAAAATGTGTTTAAAACCATGGCTGCCATCAACCAAAACAGCTTGGACTTAACTAATTGTCCATAAGTCGTTGACCATTTGTCTAGAGGTGCTCAATATTTGCTTTCTTACTAATCATCACACGTATGTTTTGCCTCAATTAAGCATTTTCAAGCATAAAATTGGCTAAATGATCTCAAATACAAATTTTAGGCATTCAGACACATTCAAAGATGCTGTGATGATACAGTATGGAGTATTCTACACTGGTCGCTGGGTGTCAATAAAGTTACATTGATATACAATCAATAGTAACTGTGGGAAGTACTGTGCCCAACAGGAAGTAAACTCTCCCAATGCTAACATGTGTGAGTCTATATTCTGTCTTATGTTGTATATTCTCTTATTATGTCTAGTATATTAATAATATGAGCGTAAAGGTGACTATAGGGGTGTTATTGCATGTCTAGGGGCTCTAATAATGTTAAAAACTGCATTTAGAAGGTCATACACAGGTTTTTTATGCTCTAACCACAAAACTTCAATTTATAAATAATCCTACTTTGCAGAAATTCACTTATTCTTATATATACCAATTAACCACAATAAATGAGTGATTACTGTACTGCAATAAGCAATACAAGTTATTAAAAAAAGTGCTAAAAAGCTGCGTGTGACTCTGAGTCTTCCTGAGGTATGATACTAGAAGTATCAAGTAAGTATTGAAGGAAGGCGTCTTACTCCCCGCCTCGCATAACTGCCACTTTATGTTTAAGTACATTTTTTTTAATATTTTGAATAAAGCTGTCAATGAAACATATTTGTAAATTATACACATGCCAGAATGTGTAAATAAAGTCCGACGCCCTCAAAGCTTGGAGAGAGGCAACTTAATTCATTAAAATAATCTCAGCTCGTCTTGATGTTGGCTTGAACCGTGACACACATCAAGGCATTGTTCAGGGAGCCCCAATAAAAGCAACACTGACTTAACAGGCAATTGTGTCTGTCTTGCTGCGAGTGCACTCTTAGTCACGGACAGTGAGTTTATTGGGCGGATCAGTGTCAAGAGCACATGCGTGGACGCGCACACACACACACACACACACACACACACACACACTCAGCCTTTAATAAGCCCGCACTTTAATTTAGGCCTCGTCACTACAATGAGGCTTCCGACGTCAGACAGCAAATTGTTCTTGTTCAATGAAAAAAAAAATCCTGTCTTCTTGTCTGGATGGAAAGACGGCAAGCAAAACAAAAGGAGGGAGGGTGGGGTTGGAGGTGGGGGGCAACAATGTGTGTGCAGCCATGTGTGTGTGTGTTCCAGAATTCAGATATATCAGGGGTGTCCAAAGTGCGACCCTGGGGGCCATTTGTGGCCCCCGGGGTCGCACTTTGAGGTAACATTGGAGGAACATTTGGGTGAACAATATAATTTTACAAGAATAAAGTCACAATTTTCTGAGGAAAAAACATGTTATTTTTAGAAGCATGAAGTTGAAATATTAAGAATGAAGTTGCAAATTTTTTAAAATTAGGTTGGGGAAAAAGTAATCATATTAGGAGAATAAAGTCATTATAGTACCAACAAAGTGTTCAAAAACAGGTGCACCGTACCTCGATGTTGGGGCCAGGCGGTGGTAGGGACCAGCAAGCATGTAGCTGAGGAGATCCACCGGGGCCGCCCAGCTGTTGTCTCTGTTGTCCCTCCGATATACTGTATACACTATGTAGCAAGGAGGACTTTTCCCCAGGCTGGACAGGCAAGCGTATGCACGCACACAGTTGTCATCTTCCGGGAAAAAAATGTTGTAATTTATGAGAATAAAATTATAATTTTCTGAGGAAAAACATGTAATTTTTAGAAGTGTAAATTTGAAATATTAAAGAAAAAAAGATGACTAGTCACAGGAATGTCAGCATCTGCTACATTTGGGTCTGGGGAACCTTTGTTTTTGAGGGCAGTTATTTTTTAGAGTCATAATATTATGACAGAAACAACAAAAAGAATGATGTTGCAAATTTTGGAAAATTAGGTTGTGAAAAAGTTATAATATTCCGAGAATAAAGTCAAAATATTATGGGAATAAAGTCACAGTGTTGCAAGAAAAAGAAAATATAAATTAAAGTAATTAAAGTATGTGGGGTGGGGGGACAGAAATGCAATAATCAGCAAAGATGATGCGACCGAGATAGACGTGTCTTCGACACCTGCTGTTACGACACAGTTATGTTTGTGTTTCCACCTAGCAGGCAGGTGCAAGAGTACTCCAAAAGGGAGGGTGTGTGGGGGCGGGTGTTCAATGTCTCTACCACCTCTTGAGCATGTTGGGTTAAATAAGCCGATTGTTCTTGAAAAGCTTAATCAAACCTTCATTAGCATAGCTGTAATTGCGCTCGCCTGGTGGCTGCGGCCCATTGACATGAATTCCCATGTTAATTATTCTAATTGCCTCGCTAATGCGATGAATACTTCAAAGTTATGCAAATACTGATGATGCGTAATCCACTAAGTGTTTCAAATGGCCGTCATTATACGCGTGTGAACACACACACACACGTCAAGCTGATTGTGAATTGCTGCTTCTGACGGTAGCGCTCAAAATGCAGATAAAGATACACACATTAGCAAAGCCTCTGCCACCCACCCACCCACACACACACACACACACACACACACAATCAAACTCTCAGATCAAAGTGTTAAATCATGAAGATGAGAAGCTCTCCAAAGAGTCTAACAGGGTGGTGGTTGTATTAGTACAAAGAATTAATGAGAGCACGCAAAAACACCCACCCTCGCTCCAACACTGGCAGAGCTGCAGCACGTTGGGACTATTCTATGGTGTAATTACCCTTAGTTCATTTTACACACACACACACACACACACACACACACACACACACATCAATGAAGGCCTGTTGACTGCTGTAATCCCATGCTAATACTCCATGGAGTCAAATCAATGTGACCCCACCGTCTTTGTGCATAATGCCGCACTATAATGAGGTTGGTGTCGGAACACACTCACACACACACACACACACACACACACACACACACACACACAGGCGGCAAAACACTTGTTTTTGTATAAAGGCTGATCTCTCACAAAGTGAAGATTAATGAGATACTAAATGAAGGGTCTATTTCAGACAGAACGGCACAACGCTGGCAAATGGCAACAAATATTAACATTCATGATGTTGTTAGAGACAAATGTTATCATATCGTACTGTTATAATGACTAAAGTGGCGCCCCCTAGCTGCCATCCTGAAAGATTTATCATCGTTAGACAAATGATCAATGACTTACAGGCAATCGGTTGTGTTTTGGTTGATGGCGGCCATATTTTTAAACCATTTTTGCTCATATTTCACACACGTGGGTGTCAGTCCACTAAAGGTGTATACCAGCTGTTGTGGCGATTGGGCAAAACACACTAAAGTTACAGTGGGTGTTTTGTAGCGTGCATTCAGCTGTGTGAGAAATGTATGGGGACAAAGTTAAGGGTTTAATAACAGCGCAACCGTGTGGTGTCGTTTTTAGAAAACTAGTAGCACAGGCCGCACAGTAGGGGTGCATGTTTTGACAAATTTTCACCCTTCGGTTCAGGAGTAAAAGAGTTGAAAGAAAGAACATAAAAGACTTCTGCGTTGCACTGTCAGGTGATACCATCTTCAAAATCTATAAAAAAGTAAAATATGCCTTGGCGACCAGTCCATAGGCTCCAGCTCACCTATAACCCCAATGAGATCAACCGGTTGTTAATTTGTTCCAAAGGGTTGGACGAAAACCGAATCGTCCGAAAACCAAATACATTTTTCACAGTACACATAATGTAAATGTAATTCATCCATTCCAGACTTGTAACTACAGTAGTGATGACCGATCCGATACTGATTAAAACTGGTCTCGGCGATACCAGTCTGATACTTTCAGTAAATTCACCTAATGTATCTAGAAAATGTTCAGTAGTATTGTATTTCATATAACATCCACCCACTTTCAATGCCGCTTATCCTAATTAGGGTTGTAGGGGTATGCTGGAGCCTATCCCAGCCGACTTCCGATAAGAGGCGGGTTAGACCCTGGACTGGTCACCAGCCAATCGCAGGGCATATCATAACATAAAGAATACACTACATTTAATCAAAGGATTGCATGCGCCTCGTGGCCGTAGAGGGTTCCCTGGTGCCCGCGGGCACCACGTTGGTGACCACTGCACTATATGATATCAAAAGGGAACCATAAAGTTTAGACAAAAACATATTTGCCTTGCTTTTTCAAAATCAGCGGTGAAACTTAGAGGATCAGGCGCCTTCTTTAAGGAGACTTTGGATGCAAGAGCATCTAGCAGGACCCCAGGCAGTCGGCAAACCCGGTGTCCTCCACCGCTGCCGATGTCCGGCCATCCAGGACGACAAATTCAACCACTGTTATCACGGGTGTGTGTCCCGCGTTTTGGCTCATTAGCTGCCGGCCGACCGAACCGCAAAAACTCACCACAACCTGCCAAGTGCTCGCCCTCCAAATGCAGCAGCTAACTAAAGCTGTTTAAGGCGTGTTTTGCAGGGTGCAAAACTTATGTCACTCTCACGACAGGAAGTCCCACACGCAGACATGCTTGTCTTGGCTTTGTGAAGGGAAAGTGGGCGGGAAATGGTCGCTATAGGCTGGCTGCTGCAATGAGTGCGAAGCTGGGATTGGCGATTAAAAGCAGGTATCGTCATATGCCGATCCCGTGCTTTTTCACGGAAATCGTCCGATACTGATCGACAACCAATCTACTTGAAATATGTCCAGTTTGGGAAATGGGACGTCGCGGGGAGAGCTTTTCGCCAGTCCAGATGTGCACGCATGCACAAAATGTATTGAAAAACCGTGGATTGTCCCATGCAGGCCGGACCGAACAGTACACAGTTTTCCAGTTGTACCTTCTCACAGCCAAACCAGTTGAGAATGAAATTATTCCCTGGACGGAATCTGTCTATAGTCTCCCAATTCTAAAAGAACCGCTATGCATTTTTCACAGAGACTGAGTCACCGACACTTGGGTGTTTTGTTTGGGCACTGTTTGGCCATACTATAGCAGAGACAGCATACCAAAACCAAGGCGTATTTTTGGCAATCATTTTCATTGAGAACCGAAGCCTACAAAAACCGGGACGTACGATATACACAATCATACGTTCATGGACCCATGCAATGTGCTCACACTCACTCACACACAAGTGGTGACAGTCCACACAGAAAGCTCCCAGGAGAGTGCCATTACAACTTCCACCACTTTATTATTGGTCAATTTGGAGGCTTCTTTCACAGGGGTGACATGGCTTAGGAGATGTCACAGCCCAACCAATCAATAGCACTCTGAAAGCTCATGCATGTGTGTGTGCGTGCGTGTGTGTGACTCACTGAGGGCCACAGCAGCTGGACTCTACCCTTCTGACCTGTTTACCGGACAATAATTACATGGGAAGAGACGTCCGTCCAGCTCCTGCTGACCAGCTCGGTTAATGAATTAAAGCAGATAAGTCAGGGAAACTGGACAGACGGACAGCAACATAAATATACTCCCCGACTTATGTTGCTTGAGTGCATTGTCTTGCCGTTGCCTTTGGCGGGATCGGTCCTGACTCGTGGATGAACAAGCCTCGCAGCGTGTAAGCAATCCCAAGCGTGAGTTTCCCTGACAAACCTATTGATTCTATGGATTTCCACACAAAGTTGTGATAATGATACATCATGGGCAGATTTTCCGGGACACACTGCTGGGGGAAGAGGTGGCAAAGCAATTTGCACCAAAAGGGGGGGGGCTCTGATTGCTAATACCCCCGATGAAACAAAGAGCAAAGGAAAGAAATACATCCTTCCATCTCTTTTGTCCATCCCAGTCTCCTTAGGAGTCTTGTTTCCCCGGTGCGTCGATATGGATGTATGAATTTGTTACAGATGGATCCGGCACAATGGATCGGCTGTGCTGCTTTGTTGAGGATGGGGTGGTGCAGGCGTGGTGGACTTTGCTGTGTGTAGCAGCAAGAATGAAGCTCAAAAAAGAAACCTGTTTTTTTTCTCTTATCTTTGCAGCTGAATGTAATATTAAAACACGGGGGCCCAAAGGGCAACCCGAGTTGTTTTTTTTTATTGGCCCACAACACATTCTAAAAATGTAATTTAAGAGGAAGACAAAAGAAAAAACAACCACAGCAAGCACGGGAAAATCAGCAGAAATTTTCCAAGAATAGTCAAAAAGCTGAGCAAATGTAAATGAGCAAAAGTAGTGATTTTACGAGAAACGTAAATTTAGTAGCATAACGTTGAACTATTAAAGAAATAAAATACTTTTGCAAGTTGTAATATTATCAGAAACAAACCAAACAAAATATAAAGTTGTAATTTTTGGAAAATGAGGTTGTGGAGAAAGTTATGTTACATGAATAGTCATAATTACGACAAGAACATTTTCAACAAGAAAATTGAAATAGTTAAAATGAAGTTAAAATTAAACAAACAAACAACCGGAGAAATGGAAAAAAAAACTGCTGTAATTTTATGGTAATAAAGTCAAAATATTAAGAGAAAAAAGTTGTGTTCTAAAGAGGAAAAAGGGTATAATTTTAGGTGAATACACTTGTGATGTTATGAGGGGAAATAATGTAATTTAAGTTGCATAAAGTTGAAATAATAAAGAAATAAATGTGTTTTTTAAAGTTGCAATATAATAAGAAACAAAATGACAAATAAAGTTGTCATTTTTGGAAAATTGGGTTGCGTAAAAAGTTGTAATGTTACAAAAATGAAATAAAAATATTATGGGAATATGTCATAATGACGAGAAGAACATTTACAAGAAGAAAGCTGAAATAGTTGAGGGGGGAAAAAAAAGCAAAAATGGGAAAAAAAAAAAAAAACAGCTGTGATTTTATGAGTATTATGTCAAAATATGAAGAGAAAAAAGTCATATGTTAACGACCAAAAAGTCACAATTTTACCAGAATAAACTTGTGATGATGTGAGGGAAAAATAATGTAATTTTAGTAGCATAGAGTAAAGAAAAAAGATTTTTTGTTTTTTTTTTAAGTCATCATATTATGAGAGGCAAACAAAACAACAAATAAAATTGTAATTTTGGGGGGAATTAGGTTACCGAAATACTTGTAATGTTACTAAAAAGTCATAATGTTACAAAAAGAAAATTTACAAAGATTATTAAAGAAAAACGTTGAACTATTTGAAAATTAAAAAAAAAAAATCAGCAATAAGTTCATACCCTTTTCAGTGCTTTTTCACCTAAACCACAAAGCTGAGATACATTTTTAACTTGAAGCATATCTTATATCTTATATACAGTAGATATCTTAGCATATCTACATACGTTGCTTTACAAAATATCAAAGTGGTCCTTGCGTTCTTTTCTGTTTGAGTATGTGGCCCTCGCTGTATTAAAACTATCTTTGACTCCATGGCTGAAAGGTACCGTATTTTAAATAAATGTATGAGTTGGTCTTTTCAGCTGCAAGCTTTAAAAGACGATTTGGGCTTGTAGATTGACTGATGCAACGCACCGAGAGGTACTGCTTGAGGATATTTAGATGAGGGTTTCCAGGTATTACACAATGTCAGCTGCAAGCTGTGTATTACGTATTTTGCCTTGACTGGCTGACGTGTTTTAGACGCACACGGCTGTGCTACATTTTATTTGGAGAAAAATCTTACCGGTATGACAAATAATCCCCCAAACCGGTTCCGGCACAAAAATAACTATCTTCTAAGCCTCTTAAAATTGCTGAAAAATTAGATTTGTGATGCGCCTGTGCATAAACACAAGTTTGCATGAAAGGCAATAATTTACGGCCCCATATTTCACTCTGATTAAAAACCCAAGCAGCGATTATTGTGACTACTCAGCAATCTTCTCTGACATTAAGGCATGTTTTTTCCCTCGTTCTAATCCACTACATTATAATTATTCAGGCATTTCATTTTCATGGGGGGGAAATAATCATCTTTTGGTAATGCAAATGATTGGGACAGTGAAAGGACACTCCTTGGCAGATGGCCGCCATTTAAAATGTGGGTTATGTGGTCATTTGAGGTCTCTCTGTCATGAGACACGTCTTTGATTTAATGAAGTGCGAGGCTTATGGGTTGCATTCTGAAGAGGAATATACAATCGCTCCATAAATACTAGCTTTAATTAGAGTGAGTATATTGTCACTGTGTGTTTTATTGAGGCAGGAATTCATGCCATGTTGTACGTGTCAACACTCAGGCGCTGCACATAAATATCTTTAATCGCATCCTGTTGCTGATCTGATTGCAATTATTGATGTTAGATGTTGGTCATTCATCTTTTACAGTGTCACTGAAAAGTAGATACAATGGAATATGTATTTACTTATTAACTTTCTACAATGCACGAAAAATGACTACGGTGTTTTTAGTATCTGTCGAAAAGGGTATCCAAAGTGCAGCCCGGCGGCTGTTTTTTTATCGGCCCACGGCACATTCTATAAAAGACAATTATTCAAGAAAACAACAAAAATAGGGGAAAAAAAATGTAATTTTACGAGAATAAACTTGAGAGGTTAGCAGAATAAAGATTTAACCCTTACAGCGCCAAAGCCGCAAAATTGCGACGAGCTACATTGCTGAATTTAACAAGCCATTTCTGCAAATATGGTGCCTCATGTAGTTAATACTTTACACCAGGAGATGGCAGACATACTGTATGAGCAACATTTGTGACGTTTCTATGCAAAGTTTATAAGTTTATGGACTTTGAAGCCCCTTGTGTATGTGGCAGCGTGTCTGCTTGCCATGACAGTCCACACGCAGCCTACTAGAGCCGATGCTTCGCTAAACCATGTTCGGGGGGCAGGAGGGACGTGGTGGGTTGTCAAAACACCGCTAATAGGGGGATAGCGGGAATGTAAAAAAAAAAAAGAACGGAAATAGCGGCATACGCGGTACCATCTGCGGGAGACTTCCCAGCAAAAAATACACTGCTAATAGATAGATATGACCTGAGAATACAATGACTTGGGTGAATGACAATATTCACAGGCATAATAGATACTGTATATAGGTACTTATTATCTATCAGTGGAATAATTGCAGTAATAATAGCCGTTGAGGCAGCAGTGGTGTTCAAGATCCTGCTGTAAATGACGATGATGATTGCTGGGTTTGCTTGAGAGATGAGGAAAAGTATCACAAGTGGATCAGACATTTTGATGAGCCGGTATCGTGGAGACAGGGATCTGACAAATTCTGAGCCTGGTGATGTCATAATATGCACATTAGATGAGTAAATTTACTCCCATCACAGACTTTGGGTCATACTGATGATTTTTCTACTTTACAGTATCTAACCATTTTCAAGCTACAGCCTTTTGAAATAGTAATGTCAAAACTGAAAAAAAACTGTTAAAACTGCCTAAAGGGTTAATATTATGAGAAAAATACAGTCGTCCTATGGGGGGAAAACTCAATTTTATGAGATTATTATTTGTAGAACATCTAACTTTTAGAAGCATCAACTTGAAATATTCAACAGAAACATGTTGTTTTTTTTAAAGTGGTAACATGAGAAACAAAAGAGTGAAGTTGTAAATTTGGGAAAATTTGGTTGTGAAAAAGGTATTTTACAAGAATAAAGTCATAATGTTACAGGGGAAAATTGACATCTTGCGGGATTTTTTTTTTTTAATAATCCTAATTTTACAAGAATAAAGTGGTAATATTTTCAGCAAAAAAGTGCTTTTTTTTTTTTTTACACAAAGTTCAAATATTCCAGAAAAAATATTTAGTTATATTAAGTCATAATATTATGAGGAGTAACAGAAAGAATGAAGTTACAAATTCGAGAAAATTTGGTTGGGAAAAAGTTATATTACCAAAATGAAGTGAAAATATTACAAATAAAGTTGTCATTTTATGAGAATAAAGTCTTAATATTCTGAGGAAAAAGAAGCATAAATTGAAATATTAAAGAAAAAATATATTTTTGGAAATATTATGAGAACAAAGAATGACGTTGCTGATTTGGAAAATTAGGCTCCGTAAAAGTTATGGTATTAACAGAATAAAGTCATTATGTAAAAAAAGTTGTCATTTTATGAGAAAGTCGTAATATTCTGAGGAAAAAATATTATGTACATGTCATAATATTATGAGAGACCAGACAAAAAACAATGTTGCAAATTTTTAACATTTTTAGCTGGGAAAAAGTTTTAATATTTTGAGATTAAAGTCAAAATATTATAAAATAAAGTCATAACATTACAAGAAAATGAAAATATAAATGTTGAAATACATGAAAAAAATAAAATAAATGGAAAAACAAGCAAAGAAACTGTCATTTAAGGAGAAAAGGTTTATACTAATTTTTTCTCCTTTTCTTAGCGTATCTACATGGGTTGGTTTGCAAAATGTAAAATAATAAAGTGTCCCGTCCAGCCATTGATTTTTCAGTATGCAGCCCTCGATGGAAAAAGTTTGGACACCCCTTGTCGTAAGTCATCAGAGGACAAACACAATCCCCCGCCCCCCTTTGTCTTTAAAGGAGAGTGTGGAGCTGCCAGTTGGCCGTCCAATTCCCGGCCGTTACAGGCAAATCAGGATAATAACACCTCCCTTTAAACAAAATGACCGCAGCGTGGGACTGCCAGCTAAAATTAATTCCACCTCTGACCAGAGGCAAGAACACCCCACTGCTTAACCCTCCCTTTCCAAACACACATACACACACACACACACCAACAGGCGCGCACAGGCTGATGCATGCATGCACACATTCTGCTGAATATGGAGTAGTCCTTATTTGCTCTCCCTGCTCAATATTCAGTCCTGATCAGAAATCAAGCTGCAGCATTTGGCATTATATATCACTTTTGGTATGACTTATACAAATTAGCAACCAGATTTACTAGGGATGTTTGATAATATTGGCATCGGATCATATCGGTATCGGGTTTTCTGCCTATAATGATACCAGGTTGCAAGTGATGATGCGTTCCACAGCAACAGCTTGCTAGCTCTTTATTTAGCATCTTTGCTGTAATGTTTTTTTCAAAAATATATTTAGTATATTAGAATAATAGTATATATAACTTTTAGCGATGACCCAGCGATGACCTAGTTTTTTTTTTTTTTTTTTTACCTTACTGCCTACATCATCTCCCTCTACTTTCCAGGCACAACTTTACTCATGATTGGGCGTGGGACACAGGCTCAGGCTTGATCACCCTGTAGGTGGTCGCCTTTGATGAGGATGTCTAGTGTTGAAAGGTCGAGGTGTCCCAAAATGTACATCCTTCCCATGGCTGAGATACAGTTCCCACGCCACTCTCAGCATCCACACCTCATGTGATTGCCATCTATTGGCACAAAGGACATTTTCCATCAAGTCTTGTGTATTTATGAACTATGCATTTATTGTGCATTTTTAAAAAATATTATTTTAGATTTTTGTTATTTAGCATTTTTTTTGCCTAAATTAAGCATTTTCAAGCATAAAAATGACTAAATGAACTAAAATACAAATACAGGGTAAGGCAAAATGATCTGACACATTTGTAGGTTAAATAAAAGGCAAATAAAGTAAAGAAACAAGATACATTTCGTGTATCCATATGTGGAGATAAATTATGGAACAGACTGAGTAAAGAACTCACAGTGTACCAATATGAGCCACTTTAAGAAATAGTACAAGCATATAATGTTTAAAAATTATACGGAAGGAGAAGGCTACGTTCAATATCATGTATTTATTTATTTAGATATTTGTATTTATTTTATTTGTTTTATTTTTGGATTATGTATTTATTATTTATATATTTATATTTATTATGTTGATCATTTGGATTGTGATGTATCTTTTATTTCTGCAAATGCAAACTTGATGTTTCTCAATGTAACATTTGCACAAATCCAACCATTAGCATTAGCATGGCGCAATGTATGTTTTTTATGACTATATCACAAACTTCAAAATTAGCCTTGTATGCGGTCTGCACTGCATAAACCACCAGTGAGTCACAACATTGCGCCAGGCAGTACGCTGCTGCTCAGCCCACAGGCCGTCAGAATGTGTAACATTTTGATACCACAGCATTAGCTCCCCACTCCAGCTATATTGATTCCCTACATCGATACAGCCTGGTTCCCTCTTAACTCGTTTGGACTGTAAAAACAGCAATATGTCACAGCTACTTGACTGTAATTCTTCCGAGTAAACACTAACTCCAAAACAAAACCACACAGCATGATGACTGTCTTTTAATACGCTCGGGATTGGTTTTTTTGTACAAGCTTGTTGTTGAGTGACCTTTTGCAAAATCGTATTTAAGCGACGGTCTCAAGTGGCACTTTATCTTTGTGACTATTCAAATGACTGCATTCATGTGTGCATTTATTTTTAGATTTGGCGCACACCTAAGTGTGTTTATCCAATTAGAATAAGCGGCAGAGAAAATGGGTGGATGGATGGATGGATAAATAATGCGTCATGGCCAAGTATGCAACTTACATGATGACATCAATCATCACTTGCAACCCCACACCACAAATAGCTTGCAGTCCTGTGAAAAACACAGCAGACTGATTTGTAAAAATCTTACCATTCACTGTTGTTCATTTGTGAATTACCTGCAAATGTAAATTGGTCATAACAATCAGCGTTCTAAGGTTGTTTTATGTGGACAGACATGGCTGCTAATTGCATTTGTGTCGCCCCCTGTGGGTTGTGGTCAAAATTCTTTGGAAGACATGCTACCATACATATAATTTAGATGCAGTAATCCCTTGGTTATTAAGTATTTGGAACCAGACCCCCTCGTCAAAAATGAATTTCTGCCAAGTGGGATTCCGTATTCATAAATGGGAAATTTTTTTAGTTAGAGCGTTGAAAACCTGTTTACATCCTTTTTAAATATGGTTTTTAACATTATTAGAGCCCTGTAGGTGTAAAGTAACACCCCTATAGTCACCTTTACACTTGTATTACACAATTTAGGAGACATAATAAGAAAAAATAAGACATAACTATAAAGATTCATGCTTTTGGTGTTGTTGTAAATATGTTCTGGTGCTAGGAGACAAGAAGTGGCGTCGGGGGTTCAGAGTTGAGTTTTATCTTGGCGTGGGTTATGGCCATAAGAGTAGCCCGTGTTCGGGATTATTGAGCCTGTTGTGTGTCTCACCGAACACTACAGTAACATTACTGACATCTAGTGACCAGTGTATGTCATCATATCGATTTGATTTTGCTCAAATTGTGCACACAAGTGCTTGGTGGTCCTCTAAATATGTGTACCAAATTTTGTGGTGATTGTGCAAAATATTCTGAAGTTACAGTTGCAGTTACAGTTACAGTAAATATGTGTACCAAATTTTGTGGTGATTCTGCAAAATATCATGAAGTTACAGTTGCCTTTTTGCTAAGCTGTGACTTATAGGGTTGAATAATGTGTTGCATTTGTCAGAAATAAAATAGCACAGGCAACACAGTCATGTTTTGGCTAAGTTCAGTTTTACTCTTTTGTGTGCAGCGGTTTGAGACTAGAAGAGTTGGATCACACAAACAAATCTGTGGAATTAACCGAGGCTTCATCTCAGGTCATCTGTGTGCGAGGACATGGCTGTGTGTGTGTGCGTGTGTGTGTGTGTGTGTGTCCCCCTCTGCAAGTGCGTTGTTTCTAGGGCAAGTCTAAACTCTGTCATGTTGATTAGCTGGAGGTGTTAACACACTCGATACTGCCTCAACTCATTCTCTCCCTGACTGATCAATGTCACTCTGCGTCTCATAGTGCTGCTTTTCCTCGCCCCCACCCACTCTCTTTGTCTCCTGAATATATTCCGCTGTTTTCAAATATATCATCAGTCCCGCTGGCCGCGATTGTTACATAAACTGCAAGTAAACGGATTGTTAAATAGGATTGCCGCTAATTGCAGCGGGTGGCAACAGATTGGCTGCCAGCCGCCCCACCAACTGCCTTTGTGCCTCTGCCACTTGACATCTTCATTCGCCGTGTTTGATGGTGTAAATAATTACACTCAATTAGCACTTCATTAACTGCGCTGAAACAAAAAGGACACGTCCCTGGGCGCTGCTCGTCTTCCCGCGCGCCGGATCCTCTCGACACACATCAGGGGAAACAAAACATGTCAGCTTTTGACAATGTGCCATCTGTCCTCGGGCCAACAGATAGGCTTAGACACATGCACGGATGCAGCCCCTCAGCACCCATAAGACATGCAGCAACACTAATTGGGTCCTTAGGCTGACATAATTACAGCTTGCTATGTTAATTACCTAACAATTAAGAGTTGTCGTCTCAAAAGGGGCAATCAATGAATTAGTGTCCCATTCACATTCTCCAGCATACTGAGCTGTGCACAGAGAACATGAATTACCAATTATTACGGTATGCCCTAAAACTGTTTTAGAAAAGAGTGTAGTTACGAATTACATTTTTTCTGTCGTGCCTCGGGGCAGCAGTTTGAAACGACGCAAAATAAGCTGAGGGGGGAGAAAATATTTTAAAAAAACAATCACGCTGGAGGAAATTGAACAAATTGGGTGTCTTGTAGCGCTCTTTGTCTTTGTAATTCCCGCGTGTTATTGAATGAATAATGATAATCTTCGCCTGCTGTGATGCAAAATATAAATCTTTATGCCAATTTTGATTGGAAACAAATTGGTGAAGCAGGTGCACTGCTGAGACTAATGATCAATATATATATAAAAAAAAATCTCATATTTCATCATTTTCAGGAGGACCCCCACCCCAAACACCCCTCCACCCACCACACACACACACATACCCTCTAAAAAAGCTACCAGAATGAATGAGAAATGTGCACCCTTTAGCTGAGAAATCATCCATCACGGCTCCTATTGAATTTCCCATATTAAAACTCCAATATGGAAGTCATACAGAGTCTGATAACACAATCAGATTGAAAAGTGAGAAAAATTCACCTCCTGCCGATAAATGTATATCACGGATTAATGCACTTGGTTGCTTGCTTCCTCTGGGGTGGGGGGAAGAAATGCATTTTTTACCTCCTGGAAGGAACCTTGTAGTTTCTCCTGTTGCCTCCTGTTGCTTTGAAGCTGTGCCAGATAGTAAACACACAGGATTTCAGGTGTAGCACTGAGCTTAAAGACATGTGGATGCCTCTGATTAGTATAATTGAGACAATGCTGAAGAGCGTACCAACATTTTATATATTGGTATATATTATTTATTGTGTGTATTCTATTTTTTATTTTTATTTTGTATTATTATTAATATTATTATTTCTAATATTTATATATGGGCTAACAACTTTTCACATATCCAAAAGTCCGTAATTTTCCATAACACAAATTATTTTTTAACATGACAATTTTTATTTCGACATTTGTAAACCAACTGAAAACATTCCAACGTAAAAATGTTTAGCTCATTGAGGACACCTGAGCTATCTAGTGGCATATTCCAACAAGTGACTCACAATTCTACATTTTTTGTGAAAAAAAAAACATTGAAAAAGTTACACATTTCTTACATTTCTCAACTTATTAGAACATCTAAACATTTACCTCATTCAGGACATTCAGACTAACAATTTTTCACACCCAAAGCCCAATTTTTTCCATTTTCCATAACACAAACTCGCTTTGAAGTGAAAATGACTTACTACTACTACTACTACTACTACTACTACTGACGTACTACTTCCACATTTCTGATTTCTGATTCAAATCATTCCAATGTCAAAATATCCATCTCATTCAGACCATACCAAATTTTAAAAAATCCCAAATTTTTCTTACACCATTTTGCAAAGTAAGGTTACAATCCCCCAGCATCCCCATCACTGACCACGGCATCCAGGCAAGTCCTGACCCACAGACAGCGCCCTAATAGGCCTGACTGTCTCCTTCTTAATTAGCTGAAATTGCAAAATCAATAGGTGTAGTCGCAGCCACCCGCTCCCTGTTTTAGTGGGAAAAGATAAAGTCTATGGGAAGGCAATCTTCACTTTCAATTTGCTCCCTGCTCAGTACTGAGGCTGCAGCGCTTATCACTCTACTTAAAGAGGCTGTATGGCTCTCTCACAGTGTATATGTAGTCTAGTCTCTCAGTCTATATCCAGCATTTTTTATACATTACAACGTTTTTTCTGTCATATTTATTCGTTATGTATTCATTTATCATGTGTCATGTCTAACACAGGAAGTAAACAAACAAGAACTGCTGAGACATGAAGAATGAGTAAGGATTAAATAAAGTCTGCTTCTTCCTACTCTTTTTCGTGTAGATTAAACATGTGATGTTCCTCACTCTCCAAAACAAATGAAACCAGTACCGGTAACATTACCATAGTGGGCACTCACTACACTCCATTCCACCTGCTATGGAAAACAAATAGCATAACTGCCAACCATCCCGTTTTGCCTGGAAAACTCTCGTATTTTGCCCTTTCCCTTATTTTTCCAAATTTTCCCCTTGCTTTCTGCAAAGTTGTCTTTTAATAGAAAGAAATAGCCAGCTTTTAGGTACAGTGGAACCTCAGTTAGCATATTTTTTGGTTTACGTCGAAAATGTACGCTAACATTTTGCCTCAGTGGACGTACATTTCCCAGTTAGTGTCCAATATGGCACGCGTCTTGTTGTATTATCAATACACTGCATGAGTTTAACTGTGTTGTTAATGTTTTATGTTTATGTTAGCATGCATCTGAATCAGAAGTCCTTGTCCCCTTGCAGAATTGCTTTCTGGATATAAAATTACAAATGTGAAACTATTTTAAAAAAGTGGATTTTGTTAACATTTTTTGGTGTCCAGAATGTATTAATTGGATTCGCATATTTCCTATGGGATAAAATGATTTGGTTTGAGTATGTTTCCGTTTCGGACCTTCCGGAACTGATTGACTCCAACCAAGGTGCCGCTGCACATTAATCCCTTGTTCAGTGAATTCCTGATTTATAAATTGAGTATTTTCATAGTTATGGCATAGAAAACCTGTTTGCAACCTTCTAAACACCTTATTAGAGCACTCTAGATATGAAATAACACCCCTATAGTCACATTTACACTCCTATTACCCAATATAGTAGACAAAATAAATGAAAATAAAATGCATAAGACATTATATAGATTATTTTTTACTTGCGGTTTCTGTACTTCCGGTGGTGCCTATTGTCTCATCAATGTAACATGACTGACACCAAGTGACCAGTGTAGAATACTACATATCACAGCATCTTTCAATGCGTCTTCTGAATGCCGTATATTTTACTTCATTTCGCCCAGGGGTGTCCAAACTTTTTCCACAGAGGGCTGCATAGTGAAAATGAAAGGATGCAAGGGTCACTTTTACATTTTTGAACCCAACTCCTGTAAATATGATGAAATGTTTTTATATCTAAAGAAAAAAACGGTCTTTTCAATCATTATCGTAACATATAACTTTTAACGAACCAAATTTTCTTGAAATTGCAACTTTTTATATTTTTGTTTTCATAATATTGCGACTGTTTTAAAACTTTATGCTGTTTTTTCTATTAATATTACAACTTTATTGTCTAAATATTTTTTTCTCATAAAATTACTTTTATTTATTTGTTTATTGTGCTCTTTTTTTCATTTTAGCAGGTTTTTTTTTTGTTTTCTTGTTTAATTAGATTTTTAGAATGTGCCAAAGGTCAATAAAAAAAACTATTAAAAAAGCACTGTGGACACCTGATTTTTCCATTTTTATGCTTGAAAATGTTTAATTCAGGCAAGAAATAGTTCAAATTTGCTTAAGTAAACATATTTTTGGGATAATAATCGTCAAAATTTTACATTTGAAGCACAAAGTGGCGGGGGATTACTGGTCAGCTGTTTTTCTTCAGTTCCTTACCTAAAAAATTCTACAGCGGGTTGTTAACTTTCGACAAAAACAGCTTGTGCGACTTAAACACCTGTACTGTCGCTTCTCAGGACTCACCAGGATTATGTGACAGCATCTGGGCTAAATCCTTTACTGTAGTATCCGTATGCCGCTTCACGTCGCTAAAGTTTCCCTCAAGAGCGCAAATTCGAGGCCACATCAGCAGCACATCTGGGCTATTTTTGGATTTGTTTTGATGCATGACTTTGAGGGTATGGCTCGCTGCTTTCATACATGCGAGTTTGCAAATCGGAGTACGTTGTGTGTGCATGTGTGTGTGTTTGGAAATGTGTGTGCTAAGCTGCTCTTGTCAGTAGGATCTTTTGTCTCAGGGAGCCTGTTCGTCCTTTCCTAATCTCCCCTTGATGCTGCCTTTACCCATAATCCTTTCTTTCATTAACTGCCCTCCTCGTACAGCGCCACCTTTATTGCAGTCTTTCACTTTCTAATTGCACAGAGACGAGAGCCAGGGGAGGTATATGTGTGTGTGTGTGTTTGTGGGCGGACGAGAGAGTGAGGCCGACAGGGTGGCGCGGTTGTTGCTTTGAATACATCTGCATATGTTGTGATTGTGGAGGCCAGACCCACGATCGCAAGCAAAAGGGGTCGGCTTTGTGCTTGATTGCACAAATAATTTCACATGTTGAAAATGGCTTAAAGAAATTTTAATCTGGATATTAAGAACATTATGTGGCAGAGTTAAAGGGGTCATCGCTGTGGAAATCCACAGAAATTGGAAACAGGGTGTTTTTGATGATGAGGTGGAGAATTTTCTGATGAATTTGTGACTTCAAAACATTTTCTTTAATGTTATAATACAATAATCAGATTTGCATTGGAAGAGCGTGTGCGGGGAAGGCATTAGTAATGTTTCCAAAACATCCACTGGCGTGTTGAATTTTAAAAATGTTGTTTTTGTGTTGTTAGGAAATAAGAAGGCGCGGGGGGAGGGGAGGGAACCAGAGGAGGAGAGACATGTTCAATTTGGAAAACACTCGTACTGATGCATATTTATGAGCGTGCGTCATAAATGCACTTTATGATAAGGCAAATAATTCACATCACAGACATCAATTTACCATATTCTATAAGCAGAGTTAAAGACCGCCTTGTTTGCCCGTTGCTGTTCCACAATAACCCCTCGACAATACCTATCCTCCCCACCTGTTCCCCCCCACCATGGCTTGTCTTGTTGTTCTGCCAATGAGCGGCAGCCCTTGGAGAGACCCCATACTTTGTTACACACTGGCCCCTATTGGCCAGCTTGTCACTTGGTCAAATGAGGATTGCAATCAAGTGAATTTTTTACAATTTTTTACTGTTCAAATATTATAGAAATATAGAAATATATTATGTTTTACTTTTATTATATTACTTTATTCATTTTATATTTATATTTAAATATAACATTTGAGAAAGTATATATAGTAGTATAGTATATATATGTAGTGTATATATATATATATATATATATATATATATATATGTGTGTGTGTGTGTGTGTGTGTGTGTGTGTGCATATATATATACTTTTCTATTTTTTTTTTCAGCAGCTAGACAAAAACACTTTTTTTCAAGTCTGAGGGTATGAATATCCCCTTGTCAGAAACATGGAAATTGACCCCAACAGTAATATCCCTCAATTAATGTAGGGGGTTTTCTTTTTCCAGGGTGGAACTGGCCTGTCAGTACTTTTTTTTTTTTTTTTGGCTGCTAAATACATGATTACACTTAAGCCCCTGTAGTTAGCTGCATCCAATTTCCACACACTCGCACATGAAGGAACACAAGGTCACACTGAGGATCAGCAAAGATGGAGGTCGGAGTGAGGGATGGAGGAATTCAGGCACATTTTTGGTGCGTCTAGTGGTGACTGGATGGAAGGCCTTTTACAATTATAACTATTAGCTTCTTATGCAAACAGCAGAGCTGAACAAACAGTAATAACAGTAATTGCTGAGAATGGAGAAGGGCGGGGTTGGGTATCGTTTACATATTATCTTAAAAAAAAAATGTCCAAAATCAAGGTCTTTTGTCACATGCACGTTGAACAGAATAGTCATTAAAATACTTCAATAACATAAATAAAATGATCAAATGTGTGCAAAATGAGCAAAACAAAAGCAAAATAGAAATTGGCTCAATTACAAAAACTGTGTTTTCTCGTTTATCCTACATGCAAGAGTCGTGTCTTAATTGAGCAACATGAAATGTAGTGACTCGCTTGTGTTGTACTGTATGTTGATGTTCAGAATTCCAGTGTTCGTGAATGCACCTCGCCCTTAGTTGTGGAGAAACGCGTGTGCATGTTTCTATACCTCGTTTCAGTGTCACTAAATTAATATTATCCTTTTATATAATTAATAACAACCATTAAATTAATACGAAAACATTTTGACATCGAGTTTGCATACCCCAGAGAAGGTGTTGTATGTACTGTATGTTGATGTTCAGAATTCCTATGTTCGTGAATGCACCTCGCTGTTAGTGATGGAGAAACCTGTGTGCAAGTTACTATACCGAATTTTTGCCTCATTCCAGCGCCACAAAATTAATAGTAATTAATTTAATTAATAATAGGAATTAAATTAAGTATTTAATAAATGTAATAATAAAATAGTACAGTAACTATAGATTTAATTAAGAATAGTAATGAAAATAGTTATATAAATCATTAAAAAATAATAAACAAATGAATATAAAAAAATAATAGTAACTATTAATTTATTACAATTAATGACATGTTTTGGTCTAGTTACAATGGTTTGTGTCGGCACCTGTGCCCATTCCAAGAGAAGGGGTAGGATTAAATAGTAATAAAATTAATTATTTATAAAAATTATTTACAAAATTAATAAACAAATTAATACAAAAAATTGTAGTATAGCAACTATAGATTTTTTTATTCATATTAAGTGAATTAATTATACAAAATATTTTTTTTAAAAAAAGGTTGAAAAATTATTATTATTAACTTCATTTTTTAACTTTATTTTTTGGTCCGGTTACTGTGGTTTATGTCAGCACCCGTGCCATTTCGATACAGAGTTTGCATCCTGCAGAGAAGTGGTAGGATGAAATAAATTTGGCTTCTTTCTCCTTTTCGGACATGTTGAATTATGCAAGTGTAAACTTGTAAGGTCACTTGGAAACAAACTATTACCTTCATTCAGCAAAATATTTAAAAACAATGTTGTTTACTCAAATAAATGTGCAATAGTTGTTGGATTGGGGTGGCTTCATCTTAGTTATTTGATTAGTGACATATGGAATAAATAAACAAAGAGCAAAAACAGCATTTTGTTGCACACAAGAGACAAAATATCCTTCTTTCCGATGCTAAAATAACAAACAGTAGCTTCCTTCACACTTCCTCATTTTCCATTAACATGAATTAATTCTTGAAAAAAAGGCTACACTGCAACACAGAAGCTTTATGTGCAGGCAAAACTTCGAGATTGCATCCGTCACCACACGTGAGCGCATTTATCCTCACGCCCAACAAAAACATCACACATACACATCAACGCAGTCATTTATTTTGTTTGCGCTGACAGCTTTTCAAGAGTTACTCTTCCCTATGCAAACGAGCCGACTCTCTCCCACTGCTGAAGTGATATGAACTGCTGAATATAAATGATGGAGATGGGGGTGGGGGTTGGGGGGTGCGTGATTGATAGACCCTCCCACTCGCCGCCCTGCTAGACAGATGGAGATTCAGACAGACAAATGCATGGCTCGTCCTCTCTTTCTACATTTCTCTTTCTCTATCTCCCCCTCGCGCACGCCGGCTAATCTAATCAGCGGTGGCATCGGCCTCACGTTATAAAAATGCTAATTTCCCACAAATTAAAAACCACCAATCAGCCACTCAAATGAGAGGGGGAAAAAAGGCCTCAACTCTATTTTCCCAGCCTGCTGCGTCCAAATCAAACCTTGCTTGCTCAATGAAGTTGTGGATGGCGACATGAATAAATCAATCCACTTGCAATAAGTTACTCCAGCCCGCTTCAAGGTTTTAGACTTTTTCTCCACTAAGCTGATTGACAGCGTGGCTCACCTCCGAGGAGGGCTGTGCACAAGAGCGACATTCGCACGAACAAACAAAAACACATCCGAGCGCTGCGGATAAGCATCATAGACAATAATAGGCGCGTAACAGCATGCCAAATATGTGCAAAAGAATGTATTTACCAGGGCCGTTTCCATCCGTTTGCCTCTCCCCAGTGCCCGTCTGGCCAGGTATGTCAGTGTATGTGAGCTTCTGTGTGCGATTTTCTTTCAGACGGGAGACTGGAAATGGGGTAGAAGCCATTACGCTGGGAGAATCACCCACAGCACCCCGAAATGAGGGGCAGGGGCCTGTCAGCAAGCAGGGATGTTTGTGTGTGCGTGCGTGTGTGTGGGGCGGCAGACAGGGCCCAGCCGGTGACCTTCTTCCAATGAGCCCTCCCATGATTTATTTACTGTGCCCTTATCCAACCTCTCCTTGTACACCCACACATACACACATCAAGTGTTTCAGCGATAAGGGAGAATCTGCAAAATTTTTGACTCCGGAGAAAATGGTACGAGGAGAGCAGATCTTTCACCCCATCTGGCTGTGTCGTAGCATCTTATTTTCCCCTCCATTTCTCTGCTCACTTTAGCTCCATCTCCAGAGCCAATATGTCTACCTCGCACCCTCACACCCCCGCCATCCCCCCACCCGACCTCACACATCTCTGGTGTCTTTCCTTCTTTTCCACGTTTCTCTCACATTCAGTCACTACGGGGCGGGGTTTAGCCACCTGATTTGGGTCTCATTGGTCAGAAAGGCCGGGCAGAATCTTGAGGAACAGACAGAAAATATATTTCCTCCTCGTTTATAGAGTGTACAGTAATCCCTCAACCTGACCGTGATGAGTGAAGTAGGATTCTTTATTAATAAATGGAATATTTTCTTAGTTAGAGCATAGAAAACCAGTTTACAGCCTTCTAAATACAATCCTCTAGACATGAAATAACACCGCTATAGTTACCTTTACACTCATATTACCCAATATAGTGGACATAATAAGAGAAAATAAGACATATAAAACTTGTAACCAGTGCTAAGGGAGCTGAGTGGGGGGCAGACAGGAAGTGACATTGGGGGTTCAAAGTTGAGTTTTACCTTAGCAACAGTAGCCCGTATCAGACCTGCAGTAAAAGTTTTTTTTGTTGGCAATCAAATCTGGTGCTTGTGTGTCTCACTTAACATTACAGTAACATTACCGACACCTAGTGACCAGTGTAGAATACTACATATCATCACAACGTCTTTGAATGCGTTTTCTGAATGCCTTATATTTGTGGTATTTTAGTTCTTTTAATCATTTTTATCATTGAAAATGCTTAATTTAAGCCAAAAATACATAAAATTTGCTTAAATGGGCATTTCTTCCTAATAATAGACCAGATTCAACCACAAAACAGCATGTATTAATTCATCTATTTTGGAACATCATAATAGAGTGAATCGAGGGACAGTAACCCCTCACCACTTTGTGCTTTGAATTTTGCAGCTTTACTCTCTGTTTTTTAAAAATACATACATTAATAAACCATGCTATTCTGAGGTTGATCACGACCTATTAGTCCAAATATGCATACTTAAGCACATTTTATTTTCATTTTGTTTTATTTGTTTTTTTTGCCTAAGTTAAGCAAAATGCTAAATGAACTAAAATATAAATAAAAGGCTTTCAGAAGATGCATTCAAAGACATGATTGTATACACAGGTCACTAGGTGTCAGTAATGTTACATTGATGAGAAGTGCTGTACAGAAAGCGGACGTATAAAATGAACAACAACCCTCCCAATATTACTGTACTATGTGTTGTATGTCTTATTTTCTCCCTATTATGTCTTCTATATTAGCCAAGAGGAGTATAAAGGTAACTATAGGGATGTTATTTCATATCTAGAGGGCTCTGATATGTAAAAAAAAAAAAAAAAAAAAAAACATTTAAGAGGTCGTTTTTTATGCTCCAACTATGAAAATATTTGATTTCTAAATAAGGAATCCTACTTGGTGGAAATTCACTTATCACAGTCAGGGTCTAGAACCAATCAACTGCGATAAACGAGGGATTCCTGTATTTATATTCATTTAGCCATTTTTATGCTCGAAAATGATTATTTAGGCACAAAAAAAATGTAAAATTTTGCATATTTTTTTAGTAATAATAGGCTGTGTTTGACCACGAAACAGCGTGATTTATTAATTATTGTATATTTTAAGCGCCAAGTAACGAGAGATTACTTTGTATAACCATAAATGCACCCCTCCCTATTCTGCAGGCTATAATTTGAACCACTGGAGTCAATTATGTAGATGAGCTTGCCCCAGATTGACCAATGACCTTCTCCCCCCCTCCATGCTTACAATATGCAAATAACGTCAAAATGCTTTTGAGGGAGTCAAAACAGCGTTGGACAAACACAAAACATAGCAGTGCTTCACTTCTGATAATGACTTAACCCTCCAAATGTAAATAATCCTCCATTTTCCGCCATACCATGCACGCTCCGCACCCCCGCTCACCTCCCGGAAGCCGCTCTGTCTAATTAGCCGTATGGTTTACCTTGGCTCAGAGGGGCCCAGGCTGCCTTAGCCGGGTTTAAACAGGGAGATGGACGCTGCAACCCTAGACTGTAATTAGAGAGCGGCGCACTGAGGGCACACCACTGCTGACACAGAGCCTCTGTTCCACCGCACACACAAACACAAGAAAGCTTGGGAGGCAGAAACATACGAGGGATAAACGCATGAAGACAAAAGGTTTGGGCATCAAGTGCACCCATCCATGACACGGTTACTGGAATAAAAACGCTGGCTCCCTACGATGAGTGCTCTTCCAAGTCACAGCTATGCGGTTTATCTGAGTGTGTTGCAGCAAGATGTCCCCAAACACACTAGCAATTACGTCTTTCCCCCCCTCACCTCATCTATTCTTACCGCCTGCTCTCACCGACTCTTTTTTTAAACACCGCCTCTTTGCTTTTTACCATAATGTTGCCCCGTGATTTATTACTTCTTTCTTCTGATTTCAGCTCTCCCTTTTTTCCATTACCATTGTTAGCTTTGCGGCAGGGCCCTGTTTCTATTTTCGATGTCGCCAACTTGCACGTCCACAGCTGGGCTGATTGCTCTGCAAAGTGTCGTGTTTATCCGCCACCCTCCTCCTCACAAAAGTTAACTTCATCAAAGCCAGAAACAAAAAAAACAGAGACGGAGCCCAATCAATGAAATTCATTAATGAAAGCTGAAATGCATTTTATTCTTTTCTAATTACACGCATTGTAGCTCATAATTGAGCGGGGCGAGCTGAGATTACTGCATTTGTGTGTCGGTACTGTATGTGTGTGGCTGCATTGTTGTACTGTATGTGTGTGTGTGTGTGTGTGTGTGTGTGTGCCTGTGTCACACAGACAGGAATAAAAAGATGGAGCTGAATATAGACAAAGTGACGCAAACGCCGTCTTGTATGGTAGAACACTGCCCCCTTATGGTCATATAGGAAATTGCATCAACTCCCCTTCAAGCTGAACTTGTCTTGATGACAAGCCCTTCTGTCCCATATCGACTTAAATAAACAGCATCAGCACAAGCCAAACAAGCAAACTGCATCAACACGACATGCACAACTTTGATTTGAGTTCATAGTTAGACAGTTGCAAGTAGATTTGTCTGACTTTACCGGCATCCCCGGGGGAAAACATCTTGGCAGCGAGTTCAACAGCAAAGACGAGCGTGTGAAGCAGAAGCTCAATTGACTTGATTTTTTTGCCTCTATATTTATTCCTTGCCTTTTATCTGTCTCAAAACATGAGCTGTTTTGTCACAAATGCATGTCAGCACAACACGTCTGTTGCGTTCCTTGCTAAACGGTGATTGTAGTTTTACAGATTAGAGCTGAGCGTGACAAAGAGAGTGCCTACTTACAGGTGTCAGGGTTATTATATGTTGTGACAACACTATTGTCAAAATTGAGCTTAACAGTGCTTTCCATATGCAGTGTGCAAACAAGGCTATACCTAGATGACCTCTCCCAAGGCCCAAAATATATAATTGTGTCGAAGTGACGTGCAGTCAGGGCATAAAAAATGAAAGTAACAATCATAAAATAAAATAAATCTGAATATGTTCCATTGAACTGTTGAAATGTTATTTTCTGTCAAATTCCAGTCGTTTTTTGTTATTTTCTCAAATAAAAATAATAGTATTTTCTGTATGTTTCACAATGTTTGTAACATCTTAAATTAAAAAAAGACATTTAAACATTTGCATAAGTAAAGACTTTAGTAAAGACTGCATACATTGTTATTTTCTGTCTATCAATCATTTTTTATAGTTAAAAAAAGTAATTTCTGTATGATTCTAATCATTTTTTACAATTTTTTAAGTAAGCAAAATGTTTTAATATTTTCTTAAGTAAAAAAAATATTTTAACATTTTCTCAAGTAAAAAGAACATATTTATGTTCTGTATGATTTCAATAGATCTTTTTACCTTTTTTTAAAGTTTTTTTTATTATTTTTTTTACTTTTTGTATGATTCCATTCATTTTTTTAAACATTTTCTGAAATACAAAAGATTTTTTTTTGTGTGTAAGATTCCGATAACTTTTGATCATTTTTTAAGTTAAAAAAATAGATATTTCCTGAATGATTCCAATCACTTTTAACAGTTTCTTAAGTGAAAAATAATATATTAAATAATGTATTGTCTGTATGATTCTAATAATTTGTTAAATTTCTTGAGTCATTAAAAAAAAGGGGGGGGATGCCAGAACTTTTTGAAGGCTGACCATTGGACGCCTCAGAAAAGGGAAGCACTGTCCGGTCTACACTGTTTACAGTAGGGATGGAGGCCTGCTGACTTCAACTGAGGATATTGCCGGGTGGTGGAAGGAATATTTTCAGGCCCTTCTCAATCCCACTGACATCTGAGTCTGCAGGACACGACACGCAGACATGTCCATTAGCATGGCTGAGGTGTCTGATGTTGTCAAAAAGCTCCTCGGTGGCTCTGGCCGTGGATGAGTTTCGCAGAGCTGTGGATGTTATGGGACTGTCTTGGTTGAAACGTCTCTTCAAGTTGGGAACAGTACCTCTGGATTGGCAGACCGGGTGGTGGTCCCCCTTTTAAAGTTTTAACTACAGGGGGATCACACTAGTAACCCTCCCTCGGGAAGGTATATTGCAAAGATAAGGTTACGACCGTAAGTCGAACTTCAGTTACAGGAGGTGCAATGGCATGGGACATTAGACCAAGGGTCCCAACCAGTTCCCAACCTTTCAAAAATGACGTCCTTCAGCGGAAGTAATGATTGCAGAAGGGGAAGCGTGCGTCTCGCATGGAGTGCGTGATTGTGAGTGTTCGTGAGCGAGTGGGCATGACTCCTCATCTAGCTAACCTGAGCTAACCACCCAGCAGTAACAAATGTTCCAGCTCTCTGATAGGGCAATTAAAAGCAGCAGGGGCACCGTGCTGGCGGGTGAGTATGCGACATCCATCATCTGAAACAATCAGACCCGGCGAGCGTGGATGTGTATGAGCGTGCATGCAAGCTACAGGCTGCTCTTAATACCACGAGTCCCTGTGACTCTCTAATAACTCCATGCCATCAAAACATACAATTTCTTACTTCCCAGGTCGTGCACAGGAACTGCTCAGCCTACACGGAATCTGGTGTCAAACGGGCATAATCAGCCAGTTGAAGAGGAATCGATTGGAAGTGATGGTAATTGTGGCATGGTGTCAATTTATTTTCTGACTTTATATTTGCTGATACCAGCCTAGTTCATCGGTACAAGGACAAAATATCACGCGTATGCCACAAAAAGGCCTTTGCCACCAGGTTCAGAGTATCAATGACCTGTCAAGCATGCACACCATTCCGGATGGAAAATAGGAAAGAAAGACTCACAAATAGCAAGGTGAGTCACTTTAAGCCAAGATTTAATTATTGACATATGCTGTCAGTGAGAAAGCACGCTATGGATGGAAGCCGAACCTGCGACACATGAGTGACAATCATTGCTCGGCAGTCTGACAGGGTGACATTGAAGAATGTCCGACCGGTGACTGACATTCAACACTTAGCTACGTGTGACACACAACCGGGTTCATTTCAAATTAGCTTATCCATCAGGTTGGAAAGTAGCTGACTCGCAGTTTGGAACTTTCTTGAATGTCCTCGTGCTATTTATGCAGTCGTTTCGTATTTGATGTTCTGGGAAGTCAATTAATGGCGCTTTAGAGTTCGTTCACACTTCGGATAAAACGAACTGGTGCATTTGCTCTGCTAGTGCAGTTCATTTGGTCTAGTGCAGTGCTTCTCAAATGATGGGCTGGGCCCACTTGGGAGTGCGGTTACTACATAGTATAGTATAGTATAGTATAGTATATTATACACATATATACTATACTATAGTTACATACGCAGGGTTGGCAGGTCTGTTAGTATCTTTGAACAATGCTTATGTCAGCAACTCATGCAGTGGTTTGTACAGATAAATAAATACATATTACATGTTGTTAGTAGTATTTCAAATTAATTAAAGATTTTGTGTATGATTCCGATCATTTTTAACATTTTCTTAAATTTAAAGAAATGTTAAAGTATTTTCTGTATGATTCCAATAGTTTTTAAGGTGAAGGTAAACTGCATTATCCCTGTGGGGTAATTTGTTCTACAGCCATCAGTATCAAACAGACAACAAGCCAACAATAAATACAATATTAAAAACAAAAACAACAATAAATACAGCACCAACATTACAAACAGTTATTCAAGAGAAACCTCATCCTATTGGTCCTACATTTAGGACCACCGTATCTGAGTGCGACCTTTTAAGTAAAAAAAAAAAAAAAAAGTATTTTCTTTATTTATTCCAATCCTATTTAACATTTTCTTAAGTAAAAAAAAAAATAAGAAGAAGAAAAATAAAAATGCTTTTCGTTTCATCCCAATTGTTTTTAACATTTTTGAATTGGGAAAAAAAAACCCTGTGTGATTCTACAAAAAAGTTTTTTGGAAATTAATGTTAAAAATTACAATAAATATAATAATATAAATATAATATAACAATGTAAATATAAAGTTTAGTGTATTTCCATCTAATAGCTTCCCTCAGGAGTGCTCTCATGACAATGTCACTCACATAGCACAATCAGAGTTGCGCAATACTCGTACGTACCTCATGGTAAAATACTGTGAGAAAGGACAAACACAGAAAAGATGCATTGTTATCAATCTCCCACACAAGCTTAACTTTCACTTCTACACAAACGTAACTTTTTTTAGAGGGGCGTGGCAACTTCTATAGAGACTCTGTACTTTCATTCTGGGCTTGTCATCAATCTTCACTGCAACCAAATATGGTGCTCGTGTTTGTGATCGTTAAGTACTTCTCTAATAGCAATGCAGTCCCAAGAAGAAGAAAATCTAAGTAAAAGAAATAGCTTTTACATGTCCGAACTTTGTGACACAAAAAAACACCTGAGCAAGTATTGTTTTAATTTATGGTCCAAACCAGAGCCCTGGTGCAGCCCTGTTCTTTAATTCTTTTAACTGTTAAATAACTATCTGAGTCAAAAAGTAAGTTTAACAATGTATTCTATTTGGAGTGAATACAAGCAATTTCAATGCAATGCAATTGCAATTGCAAAGAGAGCGGTCAGCCACCCAGCCAAGGTCTAGCAAGGTCTGAGCAGTTTCTAAAGTGAAACTGAGTTCCTCATTCTCATACTGTAAGCCTTCTGTGGGGACGGTCCCAGTGATCAGGAAACATTTCGTTAACTGTCTGTTGGTGTATTGGTCTGATCTGGTTTCAACCAGTCCTGGCTAGGTGGCTGGGCATCTCAGCCAGGAGACAGAAAAGTGACTCATAGTGAAACAATGTGTGTGTGTGTTTGTCTGTGTTTGTTTCAAGTGAAAGGCCTTGTGATTGTGTGTTATCTGTCTGTTGAGAACAAAGGCAAATATTGCAGAGAATAAGAAATATTACTTATCCAAAACAGAGTGGAACATATTCCATTCCTAACGGTACCAAACCACAAGTGTGAACGCAGCCTTAATAAGTTAATTTTGACTAACTATGTTTGCAAATGTATTTATTTTATATTTAAAAGTCAAAGACAACCTGAGCTTTCCAGATTTCTCTTTCAATGTTGCCTTCAACAGTGCTCAGAGATTGAGTCATGAGGAATCTGAAATTAGTCCACTTGATCACCCAAAGTACTTTGACCAAAAAGAAAAAAAAAACAACTGTCACCGCAAGCTGATGAGTCCTTATTATAGAAGTTGCGCGTTTCAGGGAAAATAAACAGAAAGACATCATATAAGCCTATACTACTAATTTGACAAGTTTTATGCGTCTCTTTGGTATGCAAAAGATGTACTATATTTAAATAAAAGTGGGGGGGTGAAAGTGTTTCTGAGTTTTCATTTGCAAGCAGGAATGAAGCTTGGCATCAAAGTAGAGTCTTATTCTTAGCTGTTGATTGTCTAAGAGCGTAATTAATACAGCGGCTAATCCAACGTGCCATCTCGCCAACCCAGAAACGTCCAATCAAATTTAGCGCTTCCACCGGGGGCTGCTCAAAGTCGGCGTCCGAGCGGCTTTGAGACCACCGAGTGAGCCTCCGAGCTGTGACATTGTTAACTAGAAAAACACTTGGAATTAGTCACAAGAGAGGAAAAGTTGTGATTTTTTTTTTTTTCTACAGAGCTTTTTGTTTAGCTAATTCCCTGTTGACAGCAAAGTGCTTCACTTGCCTGGAGAAACTTCCCAGGGTTGGAAAGATTACTTTTTATCCCTAATTAAGGCAGCTTATTTGCATAGCTCTACCAAGTCATAATGTATGCTAATGTACATTTACATTGGAGAGTGCTGCATGGGCACTTAATGTGGCCTAAATATGTCCATGGATACATATTAATGGTATTTTAAACCCTATCGTGCATCTTATATTCTGTTACTTCATTGTGTGTGTGTGTGTGTGTGTGTTACCACTAAATGTATGAGGTCTAAATGACACAATTAAATGAGATAACACTATGCCATCACTAATGCAGATATTATGCTAATGTGCTACAATTCTACAAAATACAATACGGCAAAAGAAAACTCCACAAGGCCAACAAGTTTGCTGCCAGTGTTTCTCATACGTTCAAAGAGATTTGGCAGCACCCGGCAGTAAACACATTATATTGGGACTGTCTGTGTCGCTATTGTGGTGAACTTGAGTCGCACAGGAAGTAGTTAGAGACAAACTTCAGCTTCCAAAGGAAAGTGCTTTATTTTCATCTTGGCAAATACTCGATTATACTTCACAGAGCAGAAGGTAACTAACCGAAACACCCAAACGACCACAACAACAACAGACATTCAACATGTATGGAACATGCAAAATTACATTTACATTCCGCAAGGTATGCTGGGTATCCACAACACGCTGCACGATATTTAATAAATAGTCAGAACCCTATAGATACTCTTTTTCAAAAAAGGCAACTCTCTACAAATCTAGCAACATTGTCCAGCCATCTTGCACACTTCTGGAGCAGTAGCGCTCCTCTCAACGATGAGCGAGTCCTGCTCTGAGGACCTCCCCCGTCTCAAAGCATCTGAAATCTCGTTTTCAAACATTCCTAAGTAAACATTTTTTAATGCGTCATGGCCACTTTCGCAGATTGGACGATGGCATCATCTACCTCCCCCAACCAACCGCCACAAATCCAGTCGTCCCTCTACACTTTGCGGTTCACCCTAAATTGAACGAAAATACAAATGTAAGACATTCAGAAGACTGAAAGACGTGATATGTTGTATTCTACACTGGTCACTAGGTGTCAGTAATGTTACAGTGATGAAACCATAGCAACCACAGGAAGTACGCTGTCCAGAAAAAAACAGCAAGGAGCTCTCCCTATGTTATGTCTTATTTATATGTAATATGTCTTATTTACACTTATGTCTACTACTGTATATTGGGTAATAAGAGTGTAATTGTGACTATAGGGGTGTTATTTCAGATCTAGAGGGCTCAAATAATGTTAAGAACCGTATTTAGAAAGTCGTAAACAGGTTTTCTATGCTCTAACTAGGAAAATATTGCATTTATAAATAAGGTTGGGTTGGGAACCAATTAACCGCGATAAACGAGGGATTGCTGTATACTGAAACACTGGCTCATATGAAGAGTTGTGTTTCGTATAATCCATCGTTTTTATCCCTCCAAATCACCGTTTTCTAATCACGTTGAGTCAATGAGATTGGGCAACTTCCAAAACAAAATGGGAGCACCTTATGCATTCTAAGAAGCATCACATTAGTAACAAATGGTGATCTTTTCTACGCCCTTTCAGTTGAAGGCAATCATATATGAGGCAAGCAAATTGGTGGCGAAAAAAGGTGGAAAATCTATAAAAAGAGGTACCTTTTTAAATTAAAAGGGGGCAGCAGAGAATTGCAGGTGGCTGATACTAATTGACACCTTCTATCCCTCCGTCGGCCTGGATTGTGGCTGCAGTGAAATGAATGCTGGGTGTATGATCTTTCACTTCTCTCTGGTCATTTGCAAGCCTCACTTATCCTTCCCCGAGCGATTTCATTTGGCTTGGAGTGCTTTTGAGGCAAGAATATCAGCAGATGAGGTCAACCGGCAAACCGGCAGGCTCCAAATTTCATACGCTTCTTATGGATATTAAGTGTGGCGATGAAAAACAAGCAAGGCTCTCGACAGCCATTGCAGAACGTTAAAAGCCGGGGTCTGTGTAGCTTTTTATGCTTAGAGAAACGAGACAGGGCAAATGTGGTAGTACGTGAAAACAATCAGCACTTTTTTTCAGTATGAGCTTGTGGTAAGAGTGGTTTTCTGGTAATGGGGTTTTACAAAAAGATAGGGTGATTGAAGAACGTAGAAAAGCGAAAAACTTGTCTGGTCAGTGATTGGGACATCAGCCTTCAGTTTTCTCCTCAAATGGCCTCTTGTTTCATTGCCCTGACTGCCTTCCATGTCTTTAGTGGCCTCGGTGTAATGACTGCAGCAAATTTTGCATATTTTTTTGTCAGAATTCATCATTTTCAAGCATAAAAGTGGATAAATAAAGAAGATATACACAGATATACAAAGATATACACATAAGACATTCAGAAGATGATTCAAAGAGGCTGTGATATGTAGTATTGTACACTGGCCACTAGGTCTCAGTAATCTTGCTGTAATGTCGGGTGAGACACACAAGCACCTGACTTGATAGCCGGAACAACAGGCTTTTATTGCAGGCTTGAAATATCTCAGAACAGGCGCAATAATCCCTAATATGGGCTAATATTATGGCCATAACCCACGGCAAGTTCGAACTCAACAACATACAAAAGCACAAGTCTTATTTATGCCTTAAATGTCTTATTATGTCTACTATATTGGGTAACATGGGTGTAAAGGTGACTATAGAGGTGTTATTTCATGTCTAGAGGGTTCTAATAATGTTAAAAAAAAAACATATTTAGAAGGTGGTAAACAGGTTTTCTATGCTCTAACTACGAAACTATTCGATTTATAAATACATAGTCCTATTTTGTAAAAATTCACTTATCATAGTTGGGTCTGTAACCAATTAAAACCGATAAACCATTTGTAACCGATAAAAGAGGGATTACTGTACATGTAATACAGATATACAAATGCACAATGACTTATGGACAATTAGTTGCTATGTCCAAGATGTTTTGGTTGATGGCCGACGTGTTTTTCAACCAATCTTGCTCAGATTTCACAAACGCTTGCTTTTCAGTACCCTGAAATTGTGCATTGTCATCATTCGACTAAACCAGGGTTGTCCAAAGTGCTGTTTTTTTATTGGCCCATGACACATTCTAAAAATATAATTTAAAAATGTTTAAAAATTAAAACAAAAAAAAGCAGCAGAAATGGAAAAATAAGCAGTAATTTTACAAAAAGTCAAAATATTAACCGAAAAAAGTTGTAATCTAATGAGAAAAAGTCAAGTAATTTTACAAGAATAATATTATGAGGAAAAATACTGTAATTTTGGTAGCAGAAAGATGAAATATTAAAGAAAAAAAAAATTTTAACTCGTGATATGAGAAACAAACAAAACAACAAATAAAGTAGTAATTTTTGGCCAATTACGCTGGGGAAAAGGTATGTTCCAAGAATAAAGTTAAAATAGTATGGGAATAAAGTCATAATCATGAGGAAAAAAAATGTACAAGAAATAGTTGGAAAATTTTGCAAAAACTAACAGCAGAAATGAATAAAGTCAAAATATTAAGAGAAAAAAGTTGATATTCTATTGAGGAAAAAAAGTTGCCATTTTCCTACAATAAAATCGTAATATGAGGAAAAATAATGTAATTTTAGTAGCATAGTTGAAATATTAAAGAATAAATATGTAATTAAGTAAATAACTCATACTATGTCAAACAAACAAAACATAACATTTTAATTTTTGGAAAATTAGATTGGGGAAGAAGTTACATTACATGGGAATAAAGCCATAATATTATGAAAATAAAATTTATGAAGATTATTTAAAAAGAGGGTTAGAAAATTGTAAAAAATAGCCAAACTTGAAAAAAAAAGAGCAAAGGCCGAAGTTCATACTTATAGTATACTTTTTCACTTATATCACAAAACTGAGATGCAGTTTTTTTCTTGAAATATATCCAGGGTGGGCCAAACGGTAGGGTTACAGTTACTTCATTGTTAAGGTGAAACAAATAAGGAAGTAACTGGAACTCTACTTTTACTTCAGACCAAAAGTTTTTTTGTTTCACAAAAGGTGAAACAGATAATGAAGCAACTAACTCGACTTTACTTCATTATCTGTTTCACATTAATTATGAAGTAACTGTAACCCAACTTTTGGTCCACCCTGTATACTTTCTTAGTATATCTACTTGTTGCTTTACAAAATAAAGAAGCCCTTGCATCATTTCCTTTTTCAATATGTGGCCCTCTATGGAAAAAGTTTGGAAAGCCCTGGACTAAACAGTTGTTAAAGTGGGTGTTGTGTGAACTTTATGGTGTATTTGTTCGAAAAATAATAGCACTGGCAGCACAGGAGGGGTGCATGCTTTGCCAAATTTTCACCCTTGTGTGTGTAGCCATTTAAGAGTAGAAGAGTGGCATTCGAGTTACTAATTTTAAACCAATTTGTTGACATGACACATACATACTGCACACATATGGCTTCAGATGCTTACACGCAACGTTGTCAATACCCTTTTCTACTTTAAGTCCAAAACACACACAGTGGGACCAGGGAATGAGTCTCCCCCACCCCCGCTTTCATCAGCTTCCTCTCGGCTGCTGCAGCCTGCTGGCACACCTTGCCTAATGGATTTTCAAATGCAGGTACACAATTTCTTTTCAGACTTGACAACCGTTTCCCTTTGTATTCGCAGATGGGGATCTGTCACTGAGCGCTTTGCTGGTATTGGAGCCAAAGTAGAGACACTCCAGCGGAACGTGATTGAAAAGGTCAAATGAGAGAGTTGGCACATATTTTCCCATGGAGGGGTAGAAAAAGCAACCAAACATAGTATTTGCAGTTTTTTTTGTGTCCACTCCGAATATAAGTGATATACAACACTAAAATGAGAAAGAATGTGATTTACATTGCTGTATTACAGCCAAATACGTTATAGGAGCCTATTCTGGTGTCAGGTGAGCAAGTCAGGTTCCAACCTGCACGTAATTGACTGCGATTTCCTACCGTCCTCCCCACGTCACAGCGGCAGTGTCTTCTAATTAACTACACAGCTCTTGACAGCGTGGTGCCACCACCATCTGCGCCCCACTTGAAAGGAGCGCCACGTCCTGAGGGTTCCCGTCACACCCACTGCTCTGCGGTCGGTACGACATGTCCACCTTTGACACCTTTTCTTCTAATCAAGCGCAGAAAGCCGCAGAGGGACGGCTTTGTGCTGGACGTGTGGATTTCGGAGAGAGCGACGGGTGAGAGGAAAAGAGAGGGACCGGATGGGGAAAGTAATAGCATGTGAGACAGAGGGGAGAGATGTTGATAAGGCTGTTGTCTTATCTGCCTCGCTCTGCACGCTCTGCTTCATTATCTGCCCGGCTTGGAGAGTGATGTCTTCCTACTACACAGCCACAGCCCGGGGCGGCTGTCTTACTGCCGCACTCATTTCTCATCATTTATTACAAAGAAAAACACACATGCACACAGACAATTAAAGCAGTCCAAGCTTGATGACGTAGGGTTTGTGGTGGATGAACACAGGGCCTCACAGTGGCGCTTGTGTATAGTGGATAGAATTACATCACTCTGAAACAGGGGTGTCCAAACTCATTCCACTGAGGTACACATACAGTACTTAAAAATGAAAGGATGCAAGGGCCGATTTGATCATTTGTAAAGCAACATGTACATTTCAGGCAAAAATGGCTCAGTCGCACATTATCAGTATGAGCTTTGTTTTCCATTTGTGCTGTTTCCAAATATTTCAACATTCTTCTTGTAAATTTTCTTCTTTGTAAAGTATCAACTTTATTTGCATAATATTTTGAGTTTTTACCAACCTAATTTTCCAAAATTGACATTTTAACATCTCTTTTTTGTTTTCTCAGTTTTGTTACGACAGAGCATTAAGGCCACATTGGGGAAAAAAGAATCAGAGATTTCAAGAATAAAGTTGTACATTTACGAGAATAAAGTTGTAAATTTATATTTGGGAAATTAAAAAAACAGCAGAAATGGGGGAAAAAACTGGCTGTAATTTTACGAGAATAAAATAAAAATATTTAGAAAAAAAAGTTGTATTCTCACAAGAATAAAAGTTGGAAATTTACAAGAATTAGAAAGAAGTGTCATTTTAGTAGCGTAGAGTTGAAATATTAAAGAAAAAAAATATTTTTAAGTTGTATTATGAATAACTGCGATGGAGTATTAGGCATTTTGAGAATAAAGTCGTAAATTTACGAGAAATAGTTACATAGGCTAATGAAATAATTAAATAGTGACATCCTTGTATATGTTTTTACATTATAATAAGTAGTATTTTTAATGAATTCATGTCACCTTACTATTTATAGTTTAAAAAATGTATGCAAATTTAACAACACATTTATTTAATTACAATTTGTGTTCATTAATGACACATTTAAGTAATTCAATATAGGATTCATTTCATACTTTGACAGATAAAATAAAAATAACAAAATAAAAAGTTAAGATACTAAAATTCATGAATCACTGCAACACAGGTCCAAAAAATAATTAAATTGTGAGATAAATGTTCATGTTTTACATGAAAATAAGTGGTATTTTTATAAATTCATGTAACATTTATATTATATTTCTTTAATTGATTGCACATTTAATAACACATGACGTATTTAATTCCAATCTTAATTAAAAAATGACACATTTAAGTAATTAAAAAAAATGTATTCATTTATTTCTTTGTGATCCTTCACACAGTGGACGAGGATTCCAGTAACAACCTGTGCAGCTCTGGTCAATTCCACGTCCAAGAGGATTAAGGCTGTGCTGGATGACAATATTGACACAATTTGGACATGTGAGGTGTTCGCATTTGGTAAATAGTCCTCTATACCGCCATACAAGCTGTACATTCATGTCTATCGTGTTGTTCCTTGAAAAGATAGAGTAAAATGTTTGCAGAAATGTGAGCTACTGTATGTGCTACTTTCAACTACTGGCTTGACTGGCTTGTCAAAAACCTTTAAGGATGCGTCATAACATTTTCAACGCTCTGTTTGCTTGTCAAGATTGTCACTTCCTTCATGCTCCATTAGTTATATTCTGGTATATACAAAAAAGGGAAAACACAAACAACCTTTAAGCCAGCATGTTATACTTAAGTTTGGACATTTTTGAATTCCACTCACCCGTAAAGCGTGTACAGCCTATAATTCCCAACACTTTTGTCCTTTGCTGACAACCGACTCTTGAATTCCCCTCAATTACCCTTCACTAAACCTGGATTTACAGAATGACAAGTGTCACAAAACCGCAACAACACCCGGCTGGAGCGGCGGTATTTAGCGCGTGGTGCCAAATCTCCTCACCACGCGGCGGGATCCGTCTTGTAGCGTGAGGTGCATCACAATCAGCTCTAATTGGACAGGTGTTTGCATGCCTTTATGATGCTAAACCGTCGTGTCAGCACAAGAGCCCCCAAACAGCACGACACCCCAAAAGAGCAGCGAGCGGGATTACCTCGGTGGTATGGAATGGGCGGGAAAGCTTTTGCATGTCATCGTTGAGAGAAAATTTAGATGGTGGGGGTATAAAAAGAGTGTGGGGGGGAGGGCGAGATTAAAGAAGAGTAGCGCTCTCAGTGTGGGGTAAGCAGGACTCATCTCTTGTCAGCCACCCCCGGTGGGACGATGTGCCCCACACAGAGAAACAGAGACAGACACTGATGCTCCACTCCACCTCAAAACCACTCTCATTTAGCCTTGGGATGAGAAAAAGGAGTATTAACAGCAGGAGACTGGCACTAGCTCTCTTTAAGATAATAGCATGCAACTACAACGTCTGGGCAACAACTTTTCTCCCACACTCAAAAGAACAGATGTGTATCGATTTCAGCTAAACAAGCCAGTGCTGCAGGGCCACTTAGGCTTCCATCTTTAAACATACCACATGTGCATACAACAAAAAAACAACTCTCAGCCACTTGAAGCTCTCCGAAGCGACCCCACGGAGCACAGTGAGGCTCTAAAGTGAGCAAAACACCCTGTTGTAGGTGGCACCCAAAAGGTCAACAAGAGGGTGTTCTCAGCAGGTGATGACGAGCTCAATGAATGAGATCATAACCTGCTTGCCTACTTCAGCTTGCTTTTTAACGCTCAGGTTGTGTTCGGTCATCCTAGAGTGGAACCTCCACATTGAAAGCCGCAGAAGTGGTACAATTTGAAGCTCAACCCACCAAAAATATGGAAAAATATCACAGATTTTGTCAAGCAGATGCTAATGTAAATGATGCATAATGTGGCACGCCACTAGATGGCAGTATTGCAACGCAAAAACATGTTTCGGAGTGCATGAGAAACTGGAAAGGAAAACGTCTCTCTTTGTTCGTTATTTACAAGTATATAATCGTCTCCTCGCCATTTCACGGTTCCAAATTCATTTTTAGGCAAAAATATGCATATTTAAGCAAATTGTACGTATTCTTGGCCTAAATTAAGTATTTTCAAGCATAAAAATGACTAAATGAACGGAAATACAAATACAAGGCATTCAGAAGGCGCACTTAAAGATGCAATATGTAGGATTTTACATTGGTCACTGGGTGTCAGTAAAGTTACATTGATGAGACAATAGCCACCACAGGAAGTATGCTGTCCAGAAAAAAACAACAAAGAAATGTCCCAATACTAACATATTTATGTGTAATTTGTCTTCTTTTCTGTTATTGCGTCTACTCTGTCGAGTGATAGAAGGTTTTAGAAGGTCGTAAACAGGTTTTCTATGCTCTAACTATGAAAATATTCCATTTATAAAGAAGGACTTACACGGAAATTCACTTATTATTATTATATTATTATTACAGTTATTCACCAATTAACTGTGGTAAACAAGGGATTGCACCAGGGGTGTCCAAATTTTTCCCTTGGAACTGTTTTTTTTTTTTTTTTTTTTTTGGGCACTTTCTCAAGAAAACTAAAAAAACAACTGCAAAAATGGAATAAAAAGCAATAATTTTACAAAAAATAAGAAAAAATATTAGGGCAATAAAGTATAATAATAATATTAATATTAAGGAACACAGAAAATAGCATAAAGTTGAAATATGAACGGCTAAAATATACTGTATGTTATTTTTTAAAGTTTTAATATGAGAAAAACACAAAACAAAAAGTAAAATTCCAATTTTAGGAAAATTGGGTCGGGCAAAAGTTATAATGTTACGATAAAGTCAAACTTCATAAAATAAAGACATAATATCACAAGTAAAAATGTATGAGAAGAAAGTTAAAATAATTGTAACAATAAAAACAATGTGATAGTAATAGTATCCTTTGTCACTGATAATGCTGAGATGCAGGCTGTTTTGTTTTTTCTTGAAATATACAAAATGTGTGTCTACATGGGTTGGTTTAAAAAATGGAAAAGCAGCCCCACATTCTTAGATTTTTCAATATGCGGCCCTCGGTGCAAGAAGTTTGGACACCCCAGGATTACAACACAGCAGCGACATAACTGTTTTATTTTATTTTATATTTACTGTTTTATTTACATATTTTATAGCCTAATAGCTCAGTGCATTGTCAGTTTAATAACTCCTCTTAGGGGCCTTCAGGACATGCACACACACACCCTCCATGATTCACACTCACCTAGCACAATCAGAGTTGAGATTAGATCAGTGCACTTCCAGTCTAATAGCTTCTCATTGAAGGCTTTCTGGATACACACACATACGCTCACATAGCACAATCACAGTTGCGCAACACTTACATACAACTGATGGAAAAATACTTAAAGAAAAAGCAGACACAATAGATTATATATATATGTATATTACATTGTTTTCACTTTCACTTCTACACAAACTTAACTTTCACTTTCGAGAGGGGATTTTTTTTCAGCAGGTATGATATCAAAGTCATCCTTTTGGTTTAAGCACGCTGTTAATCACACTGGCGCCGAGCTGTTTTTGTTAAGCAGATATGAACATACGTCTAATGTGACGTCTAATTTACTATTCCCTCCTGGATTTAGATTAGATGATGCATTCATTTCTTTGTGTAAACGAACTAACACATGCATGTGTATCTGTGCATTGGGTACAGCATGTGTACAGTGTGCGTCAGTGGGGTAATTAGAAAAAGGAAACAGGGATAGATCAAAGGAGGCACTTTGCACACTTCTTTCAGTTACAATATACTGTATATACTTTATGTGTGTGTGCATGTGCATCTCCTCCACAAGCTTTGATGCTGTAAGCTTCGTCGGTTAATGTACTAGGGATAAAAATACTACACCATGTAATCTGGCATTTATCCCTCGAGAGCAGAAGCCAAAATGTGACACGTCAAGAGGAAAGGAGGCAAGCAGAAGAACAAGTGGGCGAGAAGAGGGAGAGTAATGGAGGTAAGAGACTCGCGCAGGCTACTTATATGTCTTACAAGCAGACTTCTCACACTGAAGTACAGTCAAACCTTGGTTTTCAACTAAATGTATTGCTAAAATGCTTGTACACTGGTATCGTACAGTCAAACAGCGTGTTGCACAATATACAGTATCTGTCTCCTTCCTCCTAATGAGTACAGTGAGTGGATGGCTGATGAGGGGTTCAGGCACATGTGCGTTTTTCTTAAGGTTAAACAAATGTCTGCTTTTTAAAAATGAAATATGGCTGCAAAAGAAGTTGAAAGTGCCAGAACTTTGATAAAGAAGGTAAGGAACACTATTTAATTCACTGAATAACGCGTAGCAAAGTACGAATGCAGCGTCTGTTGCAATTGGATTGTAATGTAAAGGTAGGAACCTTTAACACAGGGTGCGGGGGAACGGTTTAAGGGAGACACTGTTTTGAACAGGTAGTGAGTCGGGCTAGTTATGGTTGTACCTGCTGTTGAAGTTTACAAGAAAGTACAAGTGAACGAGTATACGGCTACAGTATAACCGCCCACATATGCAGTGTATATGTTTTTTGTTTAATATATGGTTAGGGTCACCAGCTTAAAAAAATAAAGACTTTTTTTTTCTTGAGAAAAATAAAGAAACAAAGCTTAAAAGTTGTTTGGGAGCAGCTTAAGAAAAATTAAGAAAATTGTGGTTTTTTAGGTTTATAGTTAGGTTTAGCAGCTTGGAAAAATAAAGAAAAATGTTTTGTCTTGTTTTTTCTTATTACTTTTTATGTGAACATTTTCAAGATTAGTGAACAATTTAGTGATTTTGCCTTGCACTTTTATTGCAAATGTTGATCTGAAATTGGAGGAGCATTTTGAAAACCTCTGCAATTCCCCTCATGTCACCAATTAAATTTGGGCTATTAAGTGACAGTAAATCCAGAACCACTCCATTGTTTCTTAACGAACATGCATGCACTGTGGAAAACCTGGCAGCGCTGCAGAACGTATGTCATTCCACGTGGTAGACGATGTGCGACGCGCTTTCGAAATGGTGTCAAGTGCACTAGAATGTTGCCGTGTGAGCCGGGAAGCAGCCGACGTTAATTAAGAGAGAAGTAAGAGTACATGACGCAAGTGTGTGTGTGGGTGTTTGAGGTCCCAAGAAGCCCGGCGACGGCGTGTTACCTGCAGGAGGAGAAGCTTGGGGTGAAGCCCACATGTCAGAAGACCCTAATTGTGCACTTCTTTCCTTCTTCTCCTCCCTGACATCTCCCCTAGGGCCTATTGGGGAAACGCCAGCTTCACGTCACTTTGGAAACGAGAGCGGAGGGTGATGCTTCCCGTTTTTCCTTTCTCCAGCTCACTGGCGCAGTGACTAAGGTATGATGTTTCTGCAACTTTTGAAGCGTTAAATTTTGCCATCTCAGCCTCTTCTTAACCACTGGTCACAGCCTGGAGGCTAAAGTGGCAACAAAAGTGCTGGATCAAATGCCAGAATTGAAGTTTTGTGCTAGGTTAGGGAGGACCTATGACCTATTTTTGTGTTTTCCTTGTCATGTGTCATGGTCTGGTGTTGCACGAATGCTGCAGGCACTGGGGAGCTGCGGTTCAAACATGAATTCCAACTTGTCCTGTGACATTTTCTATTATGCTTCATGTATAGCAAACGCAATGTATTAAAAGCCCCTTAAAGCAAAACAACTGCAATGCATATCGGCCATCAGTTGGGCGTATGAAAGCTGAATAAATCAGGAAACAGGTCTTGTCGTACCATTTGTGCAATGAGAAGCAGGTGTAGTGCACTGTACAGCGAACGCTACACACACATACACACACATTGTCATGCACACAAACTACTCTGTTCCCCCGGGTAGAGCCGTCAAAAGCACTCTGATTTTGAATTAGCACTGATTGGCTGTCATTTGCAGCGCGGCCCATGCAGCTGAGACCACTCAAAACTACACACACACACACTTTTATGGTCAGGGCATCATGTTTCTCTAAACTGCTGTGTAGCTGTTTTAAGAGCGGCAGTGGAGGATAACTGTGTCCATTTGTGCGTTCACATCTGTCTGCTGTGGTTGTACCAAAAGAGGAAAAAAAATCATATTTTGGGGATGGTGGGGGTGTGCATATTTTGTGGAGTACTGTTTGTAATTTACATGAAATAGTAATCCGAAAGCGTGAGACATTTTGATGTTGGAAAAACTACAAATCCATTCTCTGGTACTTGGAGTTTGTATTTAGTGTCTGCCTGGTTCGACTTTATCTGTTTTTAATCAAAATAGCGTGTAAATGGACCGAACTGGAAGGATGCTCAGTGCATTTTGTGCATGTTCTGATGTGTGCTATTGCAATTCTTTACACTTAATACTTACGAGTGCTGTAAACCAGACCCTCTAAACCAGGGATTCTCAAATGGTCTCAAACTGGGACCCACATTTTCCAATGGTCATCAAATTATTTAAAATTTGAATGTATTTTTAATTTTTTACACTTTTATTTAAGTCAATTTGATTTATATTTGTTTTTATTATTTTTTACACTTTGATTTCAGTCATTGTCATTTTTAGATTTAATCCTTCATTATTTGATTTATTCCTTCATTATTTCATTTATATTTTTTATACTTTGATTTAAATATATTTTTTTATTTTATTACACTTTTAAGTCAGTCATTTTTATATTTATGTCATTATTTTATTTATATTTTGTATTCTTTTGAGTCATTTTACTTTTTTATTTGTATTATTATTTCCACTTTTAAGTCACTGTCATTTTGATATGAATTTTAATTGTTCATTATTTTATTTATTCCTTAATTATTTAATTTATATTTTTGATACTTTTAAGTTTTATTATTTTTACACTTTTATTTAAGTAATTGTCATTTCATTGTTTTTTAAAATATTTTTTATTTAAGTCATTGTCATTTTTATATACATTTAATTCATTCATTATTTTATTTATATGTTTTATACTTTTATTTGAATCTTTTTATGTTTAATTATTTTTTACACTTTTATGTAAGTCATTGACATTTTTATTATTTTTACACTTTTATTTAAGTAATTGTCATTTCATTATTTTTTTAAATATTTTTTATTTAAGTCATTGTCATTTTTATATACATCTAATTCATTCATTATTTTATTTATATGTTTTATACTTTTATTTGAGTCATTTTATGTTTAATTATTTTTTTTACACTTTTATGTAAGTCATTGTCATTTTTGTATTTATATAATTTCCTCATTGTTTTATTTATTCCTTCGGTATTTTATTTAGTTTTTTCGATTTTTATTTACGTTATTTTTATTTATTTTTTATTATTTTTTGGACATTTTTAAGTCATTGTCATTTTTGTATTTATTTAATTCCTTCATTATTTTATTTATGCATTATTTTATTTATATTATTTTATACTTTTATTTAAGTTAAACCAAGCAAATGTATGTTTTTTAAAATCCCTTGTCGTCTTTTGAATGGTTAATACACATAATTACATGTCCAAAGTGCGTTTTAGAGGAATTTATAAGGAATTTTGTGAAGGAAATGAGGAAGAACATGATATCTGCAAGCATAAAAATATTGCATAAATGAAAATTAAATATCAAAATTGCACAAAATCAGACCAGAAAATCAAATTTTTCCCTTTTAATTGTACAGTGGACAAATACCAAGGAGGAAGATTGCAAAATTTACTCCAAAATAACTTGCGACCCACCAGTTGAGTGCCACTGCTCTAAAGTACTCAATCTTTGCATTTTTATCCGCCTTATTCACTTCAGGTCTGCATGAATGTCACAGGGATGCCACAAGCATGCATGTTAAGTCAAATGTGGCAGCCTCACCCAATTCTGGATAGAATGACAGTGCCAACAATGATTCATGCCAGCCCAGAATAGCTTGAAAAGTCCCTGTGACAGGCCTACACTGTACCTCCTGCATGCAAATGTATCTCAATAAGCCGAGTACCAGAAATAAGCATAAAAGCAAAACGGGGGTGTAATAAATGAAATTATATGATGGTTTTTAGTGCATCTACAGAGGCCTCCTGGATCAAGTTCTTGTACAAATAGTAGCCCATTTACTCAAAAGTGTGTGGTTACAATAGGAAGCAGAGAGTGTGTGTGTGTGTGTGTGGGGGGGGGGGGGGGGTATGAGAGAGAGAGAGAGTCCAGAGAAAATAGTCTTTAAAAAAAAAAAGAGCTATTAATTGATGGTGCATGAGCACACCCTAGTGGTAGGATTTGATAATGCAATAGAGTTCAGTGAATGAAAGGCTGCAAAGGCCACTTTGATGTTTTGTAAACCAACACGTAAGACTATGAGCTTATTGTCGTACATGTTTTTCTCATTCGATAACAATTTTTTTTTCTCATAATAGTTTGATATTATTCTTGTAACACAACAGCTGTTTTTTCCATGTATCCTGTTTTTTTAAATTGTCCAACTGTTTCAACTTGCCATTTGTACATTTTTTATTACAGCTTTCTTTTTGTAAATTTTATTTTTGTAATACAATGACTTTATTCCCATAATATTTTATATTATTATTTACTCTCGTAATATTATACAATTTTTTTCCCCCACCTAATTTTCAAAATATTACAACTTTGTTCCTGTAAAAGTGTGCCTGTTTTTGTTGTTAAAATACAACATTTTTCTTGTAACATTTTGACTTTGTCTTGCAAAATGTCAGCTGTTTTTACATATTTGCCGTTTGAAATATAATTTGTCAGATATTTCACTTTCAGGTATTTTTTTCCTCGTTAAAATAAGATTTTTTTTTTATATATTGTGACTTTATTTTGTAAAATTTCAGCTGTTTTTTGCAATTTTTGTTGGTGCTTTTTTTAATATAATCTTCCAACTATTTCACTTTTCTTCTCATAATATTTTGATTGTATTCCCATAATATTTTTATATTATGATTTATTCCCGTACCATAATTTTTTCTCTAACCAAATTTTCTAAATTCCTGTAAAATTGTGCCTTTTTTCTCATTAAAATACAACTTTATTCTTGTAAAATTTAAGCTATTTTTTTTACCATTTCTGGTGGTGCTTTTTTTTAATATATAATCTTACAAATATTTAACTTTCTTGTTGTACGTATGTATTATGACTTTATTGGCATATTATTTTTTTATCTTATTTAATATTATAACTTTCCCCAACCTCATTTCCCCAAAATTACAACTTCATTGTTATGTTTGTTTCTCATATTATGACTTTTTTTAGTGTCTTTTTTCTGTAATATTTCATACTATTTCAATTTATTCTACTTAAATGACTTTTTTTTTCTCATAGTATCATTTGATTACAACTATTTTATTTTAATATTTTGACTTTAGTTTTGTGAAATTACTGCAAATTTTTCAATTTTTGCAGTTTTTTTTGTTCAATTGTATTTTTAGATAAGAAAAAAAACATGGCTTGAATGGTTAAACAGTAGTATCACTTCAATTTAAAGAAAAAATAACTCGTGACCAACCAAGAGGACTGATCGTATGTTCAGTTGCCAGCGTCAACATTTTCCCACAGCTAAGAAAGCAAAGTATTCCTATGGTAGTCGTAACGAAACACAGTAAATTGGTTTGAACATGCAGCATCAGCATCTGCAATAGTTTCTGGGAAAAACATGTCATTTTGTGCCTGATTTGTGATGACAAGGCATTGATGGTCAGTTGACCGTTTGACCCGAAACGGTGCATCAGTGTGACATTTTAAAGCTCGTGACTTTCTACCCTGGTTAAATCACGGAATTTACGTCTTTGAATGATCACCTGACTTTTTCCTTTTGTGGCACCAAAGGTCAGCATTTTTCAGTGTCTGCCACCAAAAACCCATTTCAAAACCCAAATAAATGCTGGTACTTCCCTCGTTCATCCTTAGAGAAGTACACTGAAATCTCACATTAAAATGTCAAAATATTATCTTCCGAAACCCTTTATATATGTGGAAAAAGTGTTTGACCCCTTCCTGATTTCTTCTTTTTTACATATTTCTCACACTTAAATGTTCCAGCTCATTAAACAAATTTAAATATTAGTCAATGGCAACACAACTGAACACAAAATGCAGTTTTTAAATGAAACTTCTTAGGGGAATAACACACCCTGTGTGAAAAAGTGATTGCCCGCTGTTGAAAGAACTGAGATTAATTGAGATCTCAGTCTGGAAAAGGTTAAAGCCATTTCTAAAGCTTTGGGACTCTAACGAACCACAGTGAGAGCCATTATCCACAAATGGCAAAAACATGGAACATTGGTGAACCTTCCCAGGAGTGGTCGGCCAACCAAACATATGCCAAGAACGCAGTGACGACTCATCGAAGAGGTCACAAAAGACCCCACAACAACATCCAAAGAACTGCGGGCCTCAATTGCCTCAGTTAAGGTCAGTGTTCATGACTCCACCATAAGAAAGACACTGGGCAAAAACGTGCACTCCGCCAAGGCGAAAACCACTATTGAACAAAAAGAACATTTAAGGCTCATCGCAATTTTGCAAGAAAACATCTTGATGATCCCCAAGACCTTTGGGAAAATACTCTGTGGTCTGACGAGACAAAAGTTTTAAACTTTTTGGAAGGTGTGTCTGATTACATCTGGCGTAAATGTAACGCCGCATGTCGGAAAAAGAACATCATCCCAACAGTAAAATATGGTGGTGGTAGTGTGCCTATTTCAGGACCTGGAAGACTTGCTGTGATGAATGGAACCATTAAATCTGCTGTCTACCAACAAATCCTGAAGGAGAATGTCCATGACCTCAAGCTGAAACCAACTTGGGTTCTGCAGCAGGACAATGATCCAAAACACACCAGCAAGTCCACCTCTGAATGGCTGAAGAAAAACAAAATGAAGACTTTGGAGTGGCCTAGTCAAAGTCCTGACCTGAATCCTATTGAGATGCTGTAGCATGACCGTAAAAAGGATCTTCATGCTGGAAAACCCTCCAATGTGGCTGAATGACAACAATTCTGCAAAGATGAGTGGGACAAAATTCCTCCCCAGCGCTGTAAGAGACTCATTGCAAGTTATCACAAATGCTTGATTGCAGTTGTTACTGCTAAGGGTGGCCCAACCACTTAGTAGGTTTAGGGGGGAAATCACTTTTTCACAGTTTGGATTTTTTCCCCCTTTAATAATAAAAAATTTCATTTAAAAACCGCATTTTGTGATCAGTTGTGTTGTCATTGACAACATAATCTGAAACATTTCAGGGTGACAAACATGCAAAAAAAACAGGAAGGGGGCAAACACTTTCACACCATTGTATAGATAGCATACTGCATACTGTATAAATAGAATTGCATGTATAGGTAATTGCATCCAAGAAGAATTCCCAAGTAATCTAATAAGTAGCTCAATTTACTAAGCAATGAGCATCCTCCATTCTGCATATTGTTTAAATTCCTTGCAATAATATTGTATGGGAGCACAGCAAGGCTTTCATAATATGTACACTTTCACACGCTGACCACCAGAGGACAGTGTTTTGCAGCAATAATATTGTATGGCAGCACAGCAAGGCTTCAATGATAAGTGTGCTTTCATACGCTGACCACTAGAGGGAAGTGTTTCACAACAATCAGAAATTGTAATTCAGGCTGTCTGGATTGTACAGTATTCAATCATTTATAGTGCTCATGATGTAATGTGGACTTTGTGAACATTTTTGGAGTTAGCAAGCAAGTTCCAAGCAAGTTAACAACAATGTCAAAGTAAGGAAGCAAAGTTTAGGAATAATATATCCCTCCTTTCAATTTTATACTTTTAGTATGCTGTTTAATACTGCATCGTGCATGTGTGACATTGAGCTGGGGGGAATCAAACAAACTCACATAGTAACTGTAGGGGTCCAATCAGATCAGGAAGTAACTCCAAGAAAAACTGCATGGTGGTTCTCCTCTGCCCCCTCCTTTGACTTGCAAAGACGCATGCAGGTGTCTGAGCTATATACATGTGCTCTTTAGGCTCTTTCTCTCCTTAGCTACAATGATGTTCAGTCTATTAAAACACATCTTTTTATTCATGTTTCTCTCTGTTGCCCTCACGGGAGCATGCGTGGTCCTCTGGTCCTTCGGCAAACTGAGCAGGTTGAGCGTTTTGACAAAGTCAGATGGTTTTTGGCAGACCAAAGCACACCTGCTTGAGATGAAACAGGCGACGAGAAATGTCGATTGAGTGGAGACCGTGACCTTGGGTTCTATGAACAAGACTTTGTTAGCCTGTCCTCTGTGCGTGGTGTTTGATAGCACGTTGTTTCTGGATGAGGTTGTGATGCTTTTCAGCGGGCCGCAATCTGGTGTTTGGTTCGTCAGCTAGTTTGTGTCGAGCAGTGGTTCTCAATTTTTCTTTCAATGATCAAAATAGATGACTAAAATGAGCTGAGATCCCATCTGCAACAACAACTTCTTCTCCTACTACTTCTACTGGGTTGTACAGGCAGCTTGTTCATTAGATCGAACATTGTTGACACTTGGCCATGGCTATAGATACATTTCAATTCAGTTTACCCCACAACACCTACTTTGGAGGGGTCTCCTCCTTGTCCAAGGAACGATACTTGAGGATCAACAGCTTCCCCAACACTTTCTGGACCGAGGATATGTATAACCGGATCATCTTCCAAAAGGTGTCCGTTTCACGGCTGGACATGACAATCGGAAAGTACAAGATGATCAAACATAAGGGGGACCTGCACAAACTCGGCCAAACCCGACAAACAATGGATCAAGACTTAAGTCTAAAGGCCCCTTAAATACACCGTCATTGATGAGTGGACAGAAATTTACATTTTTTATCACTGTGAACATTGGAACTCCATCATCTAAATGAGGATGGAACCTTGACCGTCTTTTTTATGTGTGTGCTTGTCTACTCTTTCATTTTCTCTCATATGCAGTATGAAGTGTTAGGGTCACATGGTGGCCTAGTGCTTCGCATGTTGGCCACACAGTCAGGGGACTGGACTCTGTGCGGCGTTCGCAGGTATGAATGTGAGTGTGAATGGTTGTTTGTCTGTATGTGCCCCATGATTGGCTGGCGACCAGTCCAGAGTGTACCCTGTCTCTCGCCCAATGTCCAGCATAGCCCCGAAAAGCGGCATAGAAAATGAATGCATATAAAGTGTTAATTTTGCCTTTTTAAAAATGGTAGCATTCACAAATTTTTCTAATGAAATTGGAGAATAACATTCTCCTTGAAAATTGCTGGAAAATGCTGCTAATTTCTGGAGGAATGCGGCATTTTGATCATTTATTAGTTTATTTCTGCACATTTTACTTGTGTACATGTCCTTCTGCCTTAGTGACAAATGCATGTAAGAAGAAACCTCACCTGACAATGTAGTCTCATTGCAAAACATGAATGTACACTTATAGTCTGGCCTGCCCAACCCTCCTAATGCTTTTTTTACTGTTATTGCACCACAAAATGAGCAACAAGGATGGATGGTGTACAGGAGGGATGGCCTCACTTGGAGGGCGCTATGGTGTCAAGTCAAGTGGAGTACTTGGCTGAACTATGCTGAACATATACACAATGCTAGTTTAACGCTAACGTACGATACATCCAAGTCATTTCTCATATTTTTCTTTGTTTTATATGATAAACTGCCATGTCAACCATGAGAATGCATCACTCGGCATCATCTGTGCACCACATGCATTTTTTTCCCCATCCGATTAAATCATAGCCTGTCGTGATGGCGGTTCACAAAGTCACCAGCGCGTCTATTGATAAATTATTGACAAGAGGGTGTGTTAACAAACGACGCCCCGAGAGCCTCTCCGGTAACAAGTGTCACACAGCGTGGCAGCTGCCTCCACCACGCTGAAAAAGCGTCTTCCTGCCCAGCCCCCCTTTTTTCATTGGTTGACCTAGTGTAGTTACTATGGGAACCACTGTGCAGGGACTACCATGCAAGATGTGGGTTACGTTTCAGTTATACTTGTGGCTGCACACACACACACACACATAGATAAACACAAGGAAACCCCCATCAAATACTATATCAGTAGAGCCTCCATGAATTACATTATAATGACTCTTAGTCATAATAGAAAAGACTAATGATGTGTGAAATGCTTTTCTGCTGATTATAAACATTAAATAGCTGAAACTACACTGCAACTCCACTTGTCTTTTATGCATTTTTATTAATAATATATTTATGTTTACTTATTTAATATAATTATCATATATATTAATAATAATTTAATGTTGAATGAAATTTAATCAAACAATATAAAATGTATATTAATAATACATATAACATATATTCTTTATTATAAATAAAATAAAGTATAATAAATAAAACTGTAAAAGATAAATAAAGGTGAAAAATAAATTATTTAACAATGAAAACATAATATTTTTATTACTATAATAATTTAATTGTATATGAACATTTATACGTATTACTATAATTTACATATAATAAATGCAAAATATGAAATGTATTAAAAACACATTTAAAACATATTATTTGTAACAATATCCTAATGTAATAATTGTATATGAACAATATATAAATGAATATTACATTAAAATGTGTCTATTACAATTATCATACAGTAATTTTAACATGTTAGATATTTATTGAATATAATATAAAAAATATTTATCAATTACTAAAAATAATGATTCTAATACAAAATTAAGAATAATTATTATTAAAATGTGTATTTTATATGACAAATGTCATTAATACATACAAATTTTAACATGTCATTTGTTGAATATAATAATTCTAACAATAATGATGATAAAACAATAATAATAATAATCAGTATATTTGCTTTAAAAAAGATTTCTGTTGTGCTGCTGAATTTTACTTGGAATTATTTTGAAACTAGTGTCATACAACAAAATAAAGGGAAGACGAACAAAGTTTAATTTAAAATGTAAACACGATGATGTATAGTTATATTATATTGCCTTTCATTTGTTCATGTTGTTTAAGTGTTTTGGCCTCACATTATCACTTATTTGGTACTCAAACCTAAAAATACCCACACAAACCACTTCCCGCTCTTCAGTAATTTCCAAAACGACTTTGTTGTCAACACCAACCCCATCACCACCTGTCTTGCAGCAATAACAGAAGGTTCTGGGCTTTATTGATGAACAAAGAGATGAGGATGGTGTGCACAAACCTGCAGCACGCATGTTCCGTCCTGTTAGCATCACTCCGGCTTTGAACTGATGGGCTGGTACAAGTGATGGTCTTACGTAAGGTTTTTACATAAACCTGAGTGTGCCGAAGCAGAACAGAGAGCGAGGATGGAGGGAGGAGGGGAGGGAGGAAGGAAGGATTGCTGCACCATTACAAAAGGGATTTACACTGCACCAATTCTGCCTCCCGCTGCAGCGACACCACAACAACAATGTGCTTTGCGACGTCACCATTGATAATTTCCTCAGTCAGGTGGTGCCATCTGTCAGGCTTTCAGTGGGGCGATCAATAAGTATTGTTAAACTATTGTTCCAAAAGCCAGGCAGTGCCATGACATAACAATGTCACTCGAACATCATTGGCATGGCTGAGGTGGCGGAGCTGTTGTCTCCCAACCTGAAGGTTGCTGGTTCGATCCTCCGATGCTGAAACCCCCTGATGCTGCGTCATCAGTAAGTAAATAATAACAGCGTCAAAGGAAAGTCAGTTTACCTTTTCATCAACAAAAGCTGTTATTATGGATGATATTTTAAAGAGCACAGGCACTCGTGCATTAGCACAAACACGTTTATTCATTAAACATGAAAAGTGGAGAGACTTCACAGCAAACAAAATGAAAGCAAAGACAAAATGCAGCGGATGATGGCAGTAAATAAGGCCTACATTTTTGTGGGAGGGCAGAAAAATTGATAAATCCATGGAATAAGTCATATTTAGTAGAAATTATTACATTTAAAATAAATTAATATTAGCGACCCATGCTGCACATAGGAAATAATTGTTAAAATTTATGAACCAGATAGTCGCTGAAATTGGATTCAAATGAATTTTCCCTTTGCTAAAATGTTGAAATTCCATCATGTGATGTGAGTAGAAGCCACATATTCAAAGCTATGATGGTAAGTGGAGGTAGCAAAGATTTTATTTTGAGATGGTACCTTGTCCTTGCCAATCTTTAAGTAGCAATACTGTCTGAATTGCTTCCCTATCCCACAACGACCAAATAACACACAAAAAGCAGAATGATCGTGCTTACAGAGGCAAGAAATAAACAAGACAAATGATGTTTGTTTCATTATTGACCTTTTCTTTACGAAATGCTTTGGGATGAAGTTATGCAGACCTGGAGTGGATCAATAATCACACTTTTAAGTGAGATGGAAGGTCTATCATGACCCCCGAGAGTGAAGAAATGACGTTGCATATACAAATCCCTCTGTTTAACTGAGGGCGGAGGAACTAAATGCTCATGGCGTCACTATTGAAATACATTTTTGGCGGCTTTTCGTCCTGATCTCACATTGCAAAGTGGTTTTTGGGGCGTTAAAAACTGTACAGTCATTTGTCCCGATCCTATAAAAACCAGACTGAAAGAGAAAAGTCTGCAGACGCCAAAAAAATATATGCTGGTTGACCTACAAAGACGTCAAGCTACATTCAGTTTCACACACACCTGGAATACCTCCTTGGGTTTCTACAGTGTATCCAGTAACACACAATGGCTTTTTGGGTGTCGGTCCAATAATAGAAATAGTTGCATCGTTGCTATTTTGGGGTCACAGCAGTATTTAAAAAAACAGTTGCAGGCATATTCAGAAAGAAAGGATCCCACCCTGTAAACATTCACATCTACAGTATGTTAGCAGAAAGGATTATTAAGCTGGCGTCATCACAGTTTGAATCCGTGCAGGTAGGAGGATATAAAAAAACACTACGTAGAAGTATTGTGTTCTTGGAGATAAAAGTCATTCAGTGGAGCTACAAAGTGAGAACATTGTGAAGAGGGAGTTCCCCGACCTTTGTGCCTTGCATGTGTGTGTGCCCTGCATGCAGAGGGAGTGCCTGTCATGTTAGTGTGTGGTTACAATATCATCGGTATTGACATTCCCACCGGTAAAAGTCAGAAATCCCAGAGATTGGAGGAACTTCCCATAAATGCAGAATTGAAAAGTGGTTCATGCAAAGTCCCAAAATGTGAGCTTGCTTGTTTGGAAACTAGATATGTAATAGAAGAGATGTTTTTTTTTTTTAGTCAAATGCATAATAAAACAATTTAAAAATGGCTTCTTTTTCTTTTTATATGGCGTGGCTATTGTCCAGTGTGCTCCAAACTACCGTATTGACCTGAATATAAGACGACCCTTAATGTAAGACCATGTGTGAGAGTCAGGGAAGGAGTAGGATCAAATAAGCAAGATATGTTTTTGGAAAAATAATATTAAAGAATGAGTTTTAAAGTCTTGTGTTCAATAGCAGTGAAATAAAGACTGGTCGATTGCAATAAGAAAGCATAGTCGACCGGACCAATTAGCCGGAGAAGACCCACACACGCAAACGGCACACAGAGATGCCTAATGGCGATACGAACCTGGATCTCCTAACTGTGTAGCTTACATGCTAACCGCTAGGCCACCATGCGGCCCCTCGTTGATAAACATTATCTTAAAATTCTCCTCCTGTGTTGTTTTTGTGTGTGAGTGACAGGAAGAAAAGCTCTGATTCACTTGGGGAGAAGTTGTCCCCAGTTGGTTTGCATTAATAAATCTCTAGACCCAAAGACATGATGATTCGTCAAATACTGTCTTACATTCAGGTCAATTCGACACTCCGGCTCTAAAATAAAATTATTCAAAGGTCTTTTTTTTTTTAATTGATTTGCACCATGTGTCATTTTGTAAAAGATTATCAAAAAAGCAGCTCAGGTTATATTTGCTTTCAAATTAGACCCTCAGACTTGCAGTTTTCCAAGGTGAACTTTTCAGAGGAGTTCATGGATTGTCAGCGGTCAACTTTCAAAGTAATCCGGGTTTTGTTGGCGTCTCTTTGCGACTTCTCCCAGGTGAACAAGCCCTCATTGTTCAAGCCTTTTTGAAAAGGGTGCTTTTAAGATTTGAAAGGAATTTCTAGGCCATTAACTCTACAGCGCAACATTTTTCTTGGCTTGGGAAAACCTTTGGCTCAGCACGGAAGGGTCAGCCTCGTAGTTCGTAGAGGCAGGGGGATAAAGAAGGCCTACTTCTTGGAAGCAGTTGTGGGAAGTCTGTTTGTGGCGCCAGGTTTGTTTCCTGAGCGACGCACGGGTACCTTAGATACGGGGATTCTGGTGCGAGCTGGAGGGGGTGCTTGGGTCTTTGGCGGAGAGGTTTCTGCCTCCAGGACGGACGACAGCGCTGATTGGCTTGCAGAGTGTGGGGGTGTGGTTTGTCTGGCGCTTACGGGGATCTTGGACTCCCGGGGAAGGCTGGCGCTGCCTTTCATGGACCGGAAGGAAGAGGAGGATGAAGAGGAAGGTGGACTGAGTTTGTATTCAGTTGACAAGGAGGAAGAACTGTTTTGGTCTTCATCTCCCTCATTGTAGAGGTCGTACAGGTGGTCTCCAGAGCAGCTGTCGCGCGACATGTTGTGTTTATGTTGCAGCCCACTTTCATCAGGTGTTGCTGTGGGCGTTGCTGAGGGTGTATCCCAGTAACCTTCATCGCTGAGTGGCTCTTTTTCCCCAGGTGATGCTGGGTGGCGACTATGAGGTAGGAAGGGCTTTACCGCCCGACTTCCTGCTCCACCAACCACTGGAATCTTGCTGAGCCCCAAAGATTTCACCTGGGGTAGCTTGGCTGAAGGTTGGTGGCTGCTGGTGGCGTCGAGGCTGCGAGAGGAGTACGTGGTGGTGGGAGTGTTGCAGGAGGGTTGGTGGAATCGGGGCAAAGCAGGGGAGTTGTCCCCGGTGGAAGGCAACATATGCCAGAGCCCCTGCATGTCTGCATCATCCACTCCCTCCGGACTCGCCATTTCCTCCCCGCCACCCATATAGGCCACCACCCCACTGCCCACTGGGGCTGGTTGAGGCGTGGGCGTCACCCGGGCACGGGCAGGAAGAGAAGCCGACCCCGGACAAGGACATGCAGTGAACACTGGCAAAGGGGCTTTTGATGGGGAGCAGCGTGTGGCGGCGCAGGTTATGCCTCGTGGCCTAACAGCACCTGCTCCTCCTTCACTCCCACCTCCGCCTCCACCACCCCCACTGCTGCTGCTACTGGTACCACTGCCCCCATTTCCTGCTGTCTCCTCATCTGCATCTGCAATGATGTCCCCGCAGCCGGTGAGTGAATCAAAGCTCTTAAGAGATGTGACGTCATTGAAGAGAAGAGAACACAGGCGGTCCACCGAAGGTTCCGAGGTTGGGTCACCTGTACTGCAACGCTCCAAAGGGGGTGTGGCGAGGGAGGGGGTGAGGCTAGAAACTGAGGCTTTGGCATTGCAGGTGGTCGGATGCAAAGGCGAGTCAGTGGGTGTGTAAGGAGAGGGGGAATCTGGCTCACCAGATGGGCCAAGCATAGCCACACAGTGTGTGGGCGTCAGGGAAGCACTGGTACTGTGAGCCTCGGCTGCTTGGGGGTTACATTCTGCTTCTGTCTTCCCATGATCCTCTTGGTGATGATGTGGTGTTGGCTCAAGGGTGAGAGTGACATCCTTTGCCATTTCAGGGGCAGCATCATCCCCATCCTTCCGGCTTTCTAACTCTTCCCCGTCTCCCTCATTTGTTTTGTCTTTACGTCTCCATCGCATGCTGCTGAAAAAGCCCTTCAAGCCTCTCCCTCTCCGCGCCAGTCCGCCACCATTTTCACTTGACCTAAAACTCCCACGTCGCAGCAGGGAGAAGAAACTTAGTGATTTACTGAGAGACCTCACAGTCCCTGCCTCCTGCCCCTCCCCTCTCTGTCCATCAGCATCATTGTTGGATCCGGTGAGTCCATCGTGCGTCTTGCTCCTCACCAGCTCGACTGATGACATTGAACCATTCCCATTCATGGAATTCCCAGTGTCAGAATTCCCATTTGTCCCACTCAGCGTGGCTCCTTTGTTCCTGAAGGAGAAGAAGCTGGCCATTCCAGAGCCAGTCCGTCGCTTTCCGAAGAGCTTGAAGGCGGCTTTGTTGATCTTCCCCGTGGGCTGGGGGTCACACTGAGGGGCTGCGGGAGGATCCGCACACTCCGTATGCACCTCCATTATGTAGCAATCTATTGCTTCCAACTCTGTGGTCTCCCGCTAGCACTTTAACTCCTTCCTCCTGGTTCTCTCTGGCTGTACATCCACGCTCTCTCTCTGTCCACTCTGCTTCCCACAGCTCTTTCACTCCCACTCTGGCTGCCTTTATCGCCTGCCTGCTGCTTTTCTCTCCCTCCTCTCTCTCTCTCTCTGCTGCTGCTGCTCCTCACTGTATCCATGGCAACTGGGTGGGCTAAGCAGCTTTCGTCAACGTTGGCGAAGCGCCAGTGTCTGTCCTCCACTCCCTCGCCCCCATTCACTCCCTACACCAGTGCACTGTTGCGCGTCTTTTCAAACTAGTCATTAGTTTTTCAAATAATGTATGCAATGTAAAAATGCAGTAAAAAAAAAAGGCAATAAAAATACAATCAAAATAGGTATTTCTAATATTTGTGAGGTTTTTTTCAGCTTCATAACAGGGTAAAATATTTGAAATTTTGTGTTTTAAAGTAAAAAAAAAAATTAAAGTAAATAAAATATTACATGTAAAATATTATATAATATACAATAAAAATGTATTGATCTTAATTCATTTAAATGTAATTTCCAAAAATTTAAAACTACTGTATTGCATGTAATTCAAGTTTTACAGATATAGCTAATTTTGTAGTTAGCATCATAATGAGTGTAAAAAAATGAATACAAACGATTACTAAAAAAATATATACATATATTTTAAAAATATATAAAAATGTAAATGCATTGGGGTGTAAGTGCATGCTGCAAGATGACGCTCAAGTTCAACTGTATTTAATTTATTGAAGCTTCTTCTGAAATTCAAACTTGTTTTTGAGCACTTTTGCACTTTCTGTCCCCATTGCATGTGGCGTCCTTGGAGGTGAGCCATGCCAAGAAACTGCAGCGTACAATTGCCATTATATGCGCGTAACTTGCGTCACTCAGTCCCGAGTGTGTTTACCCCATGTTCCTTATCTTGTGGGGACCAAATACTTCATCTATATCTTTAAAAGTTTTGTTTAACTTGAGGGAAGGTCAAAAGGATTTGTGATAAAATGTTTGATACCATGGTGAGTAAACATAACAGTCATGCCAAAAAACAGCTTGAATCAGGGGGTCCAAGCACCCAACGTCCTGCTGCTGATCACCAGTATGAGTAGGCTTAAGCTGGGATATGGAATTAGTGAAATATTTCAGCACTGTTGGCCTGAGAGAAAGAGCTCAGACTTACCTCTTGGACATGATATTGACCATATGGTCCTGATGGAGAGACAAGTGTACTCATCAACCAGGGAAATACACCCTTATTTCTATTTTAGAATGGTATTAGCTACATTTGAAGCTGCTTGTTACTCTATATACCTCTGCATGCGCTATAAAATGTGAGTTCTTCCTTTCAGCTGTTGGGATGCTGTTGTTTAGAATGAGCTCATCAGTGGTATTAATGCTGGCTGAGCAGTTTGCATTGGTTCTGTTGTTGCTGTGTTGTGGCTTATACATAACAATAACAGGCATGGCATTAAGCTAAATTAGAGCTATGTTCTTTCTAATTCGCTGCAAACATTACTGTTTAAAAATTAACTTGACATGTATAAGTTGCATCAGTCAAAAAAAATGTGTCAAACTGAAGCCACAGAAGCTAAATTTAGTCCATTTATATGCATTCAATAAAAACTTACCTGTTTAATGACTGTTCTCGAAGAAGAAACTTTTAATATGCCTGGATGCATCCTGGTGTGTCAAGCAACAGTGTTTTTTAACACCAAAACTTAATTTTTGTATTCACAAATAGGCTGAAAATCATGCGTGTGTGTTAGGTAGTCAGTGACTGACGCAGCAGCTACACTCCCCAAAGCTAGACGTCTTTAGAGCCTAATTAAACACTGCTGTCTAAAATATGACATTTCTCAATCCAGACAAGAGTCAAATAATTTTAGTTGCACATTACTTCCAGACATGTAGTCTCTAAGCAAGTATTCCATAACAAAACACATCCGTTATGCTCTGTATCATTCAATTTGTGTGCCTAAATGCGTCACAACAAACTCAATGACTTATTGCGGCCACCAAAAAAAACACCACCTCCTCAAAGGCAGCACATGTTAAATTGTATTTACATTTTGACATATACTTTAAGTTGCAGGACCAGCCAAACTATGAAAAACAGTGCAATTTATAGTCTGGAAAATAGGGTTATGTCTTTTTACAGTTGGGAAATAAGAGCCTCTCAATTATTGTCTGCTTCTAATTATGTTAATACACATAAGTAGTAGTTTATATCACTACCATTTTCTGCATGCAATATTTTATGGGCAAAAGTATTTGGAAACCTGGCTATTATGTGTAGGAGGAAGTGGAAATGCAAGAAAATATTGATAAAGTTGGTGTCTCCTTTGTATCTTCCTCACTTTTGGGAAGACTCTCCAAGAGTTTGGAGTTTGTGTCAGAGATTTTTCTGGTCCATTCATCCAGAACATGTGTGAGGTCAGAGGCCACTGAGAGAGGGCCTGCCAGCAAAGGTGTGGGTTAAAGGTGGGGTTAAGTTCTTCCGTACCAGTCTTATCCAAGCAAACAGACAAGGGTCTCCCTCAATGTGCCCCCGTTGGAAGCATAGTAGCAAGAAGAATTAAGCCCTAATTGATTTATTATGTGCTTTCCTTTTACTGTCTGTGCTTTTTTTGTGTGTTGATGCTTCCACCCAACCCCCCATGAATCTCCATGATACCCCGACCCACATACAAACCTCCTCCGCCTCCTGTTTCTTTTCCCTCCTCCTCCTCAGTAACCATGGGCACTGTGGGCTCCCCGCTTCCAGGCCACTGCTATCAAACAATGTCTGCATTCATGCGCCTGAGGCAACACAGATCCACACAAACATTCTCCAAAGGGCTTCCCCGCAGAGGGAGCGCATCTCGCTCCATCACCTGCCCACGCTGCTGGTCAGTCAGTGTCAGGTACGTGTAATGTTGACTAGCTGAAAACCCCCTAACGCCCCCACCACCACCACCATCCCATGGTCGGGCTGGCAGGTCTGCTCGATGTTGAGCAGCAGATGGCTGATGGATTGATGAGCCATCACTCCATGAAACAAAAGACTCGTGTGCCTCGTACTGTATGGTGTAACTCTACATGTCAGTGTTAGTCCATCTTGGGCTTAACTTTATTCATCGTGCAAGCAGACAAAAGGCACACACTCTCCTATCTTAACACACACCCACACATTTCTTCCCCCATCTGTCTAAGTAGGGTTCCCATTTCATCCCCCCTGAGTGAAGCTCAGCACTAAGTGGGACAGTTAGAGGACATTTTCTCTGTCACTCTCATTGTTGCTTCTGCACTGTTTGCACGGACATTATTTTGAGTCATGCACAAAGCTGCTTTTGAACTCCCCATACTTGCCAAAGGCCCCAGGATGCAAATATTGATGTGTTTTCCGTGCACTGGTGTGTGCGTGTGTGTGTGTGTGTGTGTGTGTGTATGTGTGTGTTTGACAAGAATAGCATGCAGGATGATAGAGGATAGTGATATGGGACCATGAGGTATCTTCATGTGACTCAGTTAACACATTGTTAGCTGAGTTAGTTTTTCTTTGAATGACATTAGAATTTTGCCGGGATGTAAAATAAGCTCAGATTTGGTATCCGGTATGCCACTCATAAATAAATAAAATAAAATAAAATAAAATAAAATAAAATATATATAATTTTTTTAAAATACAGATTTTGATGTATCAAGACAGATTTCCCAGAAATTATGAAGGGGCAAGGAACACACAATGGTGGAATATAAAAAAAATAAAATAAAACCAAAAAGTCCCTATCTCACAATAGTGAAGAGATGCTCAAGTAAATAAGTAAATGCATAAAAATAATGAAAAGAAATACAATTACATTACAGCTCTTAAATGTAACATCACACAAAATTAACATTGCTGTAAAAGTAATACATATTAATTTAATAGTAATATTAAACATTTAAGATTTACAGTGTTCCATAAATGTTTACATCCACATAGTAATCCCTCGTTTAGCGCGTTCAATTGGTTTCATGAGAAGTGAATTTCCGCAAAGTAGGATTCCTTATTTAGAAATTTAATAATTTAATAGAAAACCTGTTTGCCACCTTCTAAATGTGACTTTTAACATTGTTAGAGCCCTCTAGACGTGAAATAACACCCCTATAACCACCTTTACACTCTTCTTACCCAATATAGTAGACATAATACGAGAAAATAAGCCCTTCAGGACATAGCTAAGACTCGTGTTTGTGTGTGTGCTGTAAATGTGTTCCGGTGCTCGTGGAGCCGAGTAAGAAGTGAGGTTGGGGGTTCAGATTTGAGTTACGGCTGCAACAGTAGCCCGTGATAAGGATTATTGTGCTTGTTGTGACATCATTGAAACATGCAATAAAAGTGTGAACATTACAGTAACATTACTGACACCTATTGACCAGTGTAGAATACTACATATCATCACAACGTCTTTGAATGCATCTTTTGAATGACTTATATTTGTATTTTAGTTCATTTAGCCATGTTTATGCTTAGAAATGCTTAATTGAATGTTTAAATAACTAATAATAGCACCTAATAATAGCTCTTATATTTAATATAATATGGAAATAACAAATAATATTTATATAAAATAATGCATATTAATTTAATAATAATTAACATTTACAAGAGTCTCCCATATAGGTTGAAATATTAAAGAAAAACATGTATTTTAACATGTAGTTGCAATATTATGACAAAATAAAATGACTGAATAAAATTAAGAAAATTCAAGAGAGCAAACTCAAAAGAGCAAGCTGAAGTGCTTCTGGCCATGTTATGTGGGACTCAAGATTGTCACTATATATACAATATTGATATAAAACTCTCAGGACACGTGTTGCGCGCTAATGTTAAACTTTCATGCCAAGTCAGGGCTCCACAAAATATGGTCCCGCAAGTTTGAGGCCCCCTGATGTAAATGCATAGCAGTGCTCAAGCAGTTTTGGTAAAGATAATCACAGTATGACTCTGGCAAGTGTGCCAGCCTTTCTTTTTGTACAAGAACAGACCACACTGTCGTCACTCCAGGAGGGTGAAGTGGAGGGGGTTCAAGATTAAACAAAGCTACAGTACGGATGCTTGTGTGCACAGTCTTAAACTGTCTGGGATTAACCCCTGAGCTCTCCTGTTACGTTTGTGATCAATGGGGAGTGGTGCCAATTGTGTTTAAGCTGTCTTAGTGGGAACACCCCAAACACTTCTGCGCACCAGTAAACCCTGTCCTGTTCATATTGACTAACAATTACACAAATGAAGTGTGTATAATCTCTTCCAGTTAACATGTGCTGCAGTTTAATAATGTGTCATGTGATAGAGGAAGGTAGACAACACAGTCACCCCATGCAGTGCCTGATGCTGCAGCTTATGCGTACTGTGTGATGTGTGTGGCTGGCTGTGTTTATGTTAAGAGTGACTACAATAGTCCCTCCTTGTCCTCCGTGTGTTCTACGAGCATGGCGTGCAACACTCATCTGAATGATTCAGAGGTCGGGGAGAGACTCCTCAATGTTTCATATGAGGTATAACATGCTCAAGTAGGCTAGGAGAGGAGAGAACGTCTCCAAAGAGATTAGCAATGGCAGTAATGAACGTTTCAAACATGTATTTTCTCTTGTTTTCTCTGTTTTTAATGCAGCTGTTTCACCTCTGCCAAGGCTGGGAGTTTTTTCTCATTTTTTAATATAACAGGCTGGAGTTTGTTCAGGGGGAATGAGCCCATCACGGTGACTGAATTTTTTAAAAATGTCCCGCTATCAGGCAGTGATAGTAGAACCACAGTTGGAGTGGGCACATCCATCCAAATATTGATAGTATCGATACCAAGGGTAATATCAGTATTCAGACTTGTCAGTTCTCTTCCACAATATGTTCAATATTTGTGTTTTTGTCTTCATAATATTCGACTGTTGATATTGTGTTATTTACAGTATATATTGATATATATTGCACAATTGACTTTACTTTTCTCTAACAATTAATTCTATGTAATAAGTTACATTGTCTTATGTTGTTGTGTTTATAAATTTAGATTCTAAATAAATTAATGTCAAACAAAATTAATAATTAATAGAAGAGAAATCCAAAGATCTTGAAGTACTGGTATCGCTATGAGCGATACTGTCCCTGTAGGTACTTGGTATTTCATAATGGGTAAAAATGTCTCCAAAATGCGTATTTTCATAACCGTCAAACATTTAAAAAATGTCGTATGATATGTGATTTGAAAGAAATGTAATATGTGCATGCAGGGTGACGATATGTAACGGTCAACTCAGGTGTTGTCTGTGTGTATTTCATATGGAGGTCTTGGTAGCCGTCTCAAATGACGATCAAAAGCCAAAATACTGTAAGCCAACATCTTAGCCATCACTTGACTGTTTAGGGTCTGTTGTAAGTAGTAGTCACATTTTTCATTCAAGCGAGTTTAAACAAGCCCATCTGTATTGACAACGGCACAAGAATGATTGTCTTTATTTGCTGGTAGACACTGAACTGTTTCATAAGGCTAAAGGTCACATTGTCTCAACACTGCTCTCTGTTGTCAGTCGTGCTTTTTTAAAGAGCTAGCTCATTGATGCGAGCGCTGATTCAATGAAGTATTTAGAAGCACAGCTCGCCAGAGCACAGTTTGGGAATAAAACTGTTACTTTGCATAGACGAGTACTGCACATGCATTACTGTACATGGGTTTCTCAGGACATCCTTTAGGTTTTGCAACTTGCTTGTAATCTGATTGAGGAAGACACGGTATGTGCAGTAAATCCAATCTGGTGGCAAATCTCTGAGCTGCAATTCTTTTTTCCACATTACTAGTAAATACAAGGGTGTGTACAAGTACTTCTTGGTATTTGCACAAAAAAGACGTTTACATTATGGAAATGTCCTTGTGTGCAAGGACTGCATGTAAAAAAATATACAAGTAAATATAAAAACCATTACAAAAATATATTGCTATCAAATTCAAGAACAAATTTAACTAAATAATCATGCTAACATGCAATATTAATCATTTCTTAGTTATATATTTATTTTCTTAGTTATTTTTCTATCATTTCCTCCTGCTGATACTTTATCTTCTTATAGCAATGTCTTAATTTTTTAAAATCTTAAATGCACATTTTTAATGTTTAATGTTCTACATCTCTATAAACAAGGAAGCCAACTAAAAGAAAAATAGAAAACATGTAAACATACAGGTAATAGTAATAGTCATAAAATAAAATTATATTATTAATAATAACATTAATATAGTAAAAAATTATTAATACATATATAAAATAAAACTAAAAATAATCAATGATGATAATAATATCCATCCATCGATGTTGCTTATCCTCACGAGGGTTTCGGGTATGCTGGAGCCTATCCCAGCTAACTTAGACTGGGATACAGGGTACACCCTGGACGGGTCGCCAGCCAATCACGGGCGCATATAGACAAACAACCATTCACACTCATATCTGTAGACAATTTAGAGTTGCCAGTTAAACTAACATGCATGTTTTTGGAATGTGAACCTTCCAACTCCACAAAGAGATGCCCAATGGAGATTCAAACCCAGATCTTCCCGATCTCCTGACTGCGTGGCCAACATGCTAACCACTAGGCCACCGTGTGGCCCATAATAATAATAATAATAATAATAATTAATAATAATATATAGGTAGGCTTGCATACTTTGATGAGACCTCGTTGGCCCCTGGTAATCAAACCAGAAACATAGGCCAAGAACTGAGAACATAAAAATAAATAGTACATTATTAAATAATTATATGCTTATTATAATATTATCACTATATATTGTACATAATATATATAATTTTTATATATTGTGTATTATAAGTAATATAAAAAATGTATAATAATTAGTAATATTGATAACTAATTGTCTTATTGGCTATGCTATTATTATAATTATTATGTCAATTTGGACCAGCACCACATTACACAGCTTCATAGACAGACAACATGTGCATGCCAGAATTATCTCATGAACATGCATGCATGCATCATTCAGAGTAATTAACTAGGATGTCGTAAAAATGCACCAGAACATCATGAGCTCTTCCTTGGCCCTTGTCCCATTTTGTTTAAGTGGTGGTGAACTCCCTGGCAGATGCAATAAATATCAATTATGTGTCGCTAATAAAAAGCTCTCCATGTGTAAGTACTACTATAACTCTACTGAGACAGCTATGTGACTCAAAGACTTACAGTAGGAGGTACAGTATACAGAGGGGAAATTGTGGCATTGCTTGTTGAATCTGGTAGAGAAAACATACATAATTCTTGTCCCTTTTGCATTTGACAAGAAACATGATTGGCGTGAAGCTGCGTGAGCTTCTTGTGTATGTCTGACAGCGACCCCCTGATGGAGGTCAGCCTTCATAAGTTATTGTCCTGGCAGACAGACCACCAATGGGATTTTCAGATCGATGCACATTAGTAAGTCCGCTTATGTGATCAATGCGATGTGTAAAATAGGATCGAACGGTGGCAACTGTTGACAGCTGAGCCTCTTCACGGTCTTAACGTCACTACTGTGGGTTTATCCATGCAGGAAGAGAGTGGAGGAATAATAATAATAATAATAATGACTGGGGCCAACTTTTGGATAGATGCACTTAGTGTAATTTCCAATTTCATGTTTTATTTTTGTAATCGTGTGATTTTTGAGATTAGACTGGCTGTGAGCCCTTAGTGGGATTGAAAGTACTTGATTTCCTGTGTGCTTGAATGTACAAAAAAAAAAAAAAAAGGATTATTCTCTTAATCTGGTTAACAGTCATCATCAAATGTCAGGCCAGCACTATATTTCATCCCTCATGCAGTCGACTCATTATGCATGCACACAGACGTACACGTTTAAAGGTTCCCTATTATGGAAAAGTGAATTTTTATTCGGGATATAACAGCAATATGTGTCCCTAGACACCAAACGTGACTTGTTTGCTCCAAGAGCTGCTGAAATGGTCACTTTTCAACTCAAGTTCTGAATTTTCAAAAATGTAATTCCTTTTTAAAAAATTTTTTTTAAAATAAATAATTAATTTAAAATAACCAATTTAAAAATATTTTTAAATAATTGTATTACAAATAAATAAATAATAATTGGGGGGAAAAAACTAATTCCATGATGTCACGTCACAAAAAAAAGGGACAGAAAGCAGGCTTTGCTACACATCTTAAAATAAAGCCTCTTAAATGAAATAGTAATAAGAGAACAGCTCCTTACTTGTATTACTGTGGTTGTCTTGCAGGCATTTCTACCTACTTAAAATGTTGTTCCAGGCTAGTCTGGAAGGATTACCTTCCAGATATCTTTGTTACAGCACACCGAATCCGTGACCCGTCTAGCATTCATTCATCTTTATCCTTAATCATGGTCGTGACAGTCGAGTGGCCAACATTAGCGGGGGTGTCTCCTCTCGCTGAGCTTTTTATGAGGTTCATTTTCACTTCCATGGTGATGAATTTCCTTTTCCTTGGCACACCACCACTTGAGAGACATAGTGGGGGGCGGAGGCAGGCTTTGCCACACGTCTTAAAATAAAGCCTCTTAAATGAAACACTAATAACGAGAGAACAACTCCTTTTTATCCCAGTAGTGGTCTTGCAGGCATTTATACCTTCTTAAAATATTGCCCCAAGCTAGTCTGGAAGGATAACATCAGATCTCCTTGTAACAGCGCACCGAATCCATGACCCCTCTAGCATTCGCTAATCTTTATCCTGAATCATGGTTGCGACAGTCGAGCGGACAATATTGGTGGCCGTGCTTCCTCTCTTGGGAGACATAATAAAAGTAAACAATGTAAAAGTTAACCTAAAAGCAATGACAAATCCATATTTTACTGTAGATGAATTTATTATCTTATTCATTCTCAATAGTGCGTCCTGATATTCATTAAAAAAAAGAAGAGCAATGCATTTCTATAGGTGCAATATGACATGATAATGAAGCTTTCCATAGAGATTTAGACTATACAGACATGAACGTGGTCCATTCAGGACCATTATGTAATAAGCACAGAATCACATGAAGAACAAGCGCCTCTCCCCACACACATTTCAGCAGGTCATGCGCGCCACTCCGAACTCCAGACTCACCACAGCCGGCTCCTCTTTGGCCAGCTCGCTGTTGTATGTCCCTTCCAGCTCGCCGTAGCTCTGCTTGCGGCTCTCGGTGCCGCTGCTGCCCTCAACTGTCCGCTCCGTGTCGGTGCTCTCGGTGGCCTCCTCGCCGACCTCTTCGTGCTCGTCGTCGTTCTCCTCCTCATCCTCCTCTCGCTGCCGCCGCGCCTCCTTGTGGTTGACGGGCGCCCCCAGGATGAGGGTGTCGGGGCGTGGAGGGAGGGGGTTGGAAAGTGAGCGGTGATCCCTGGTGGGAGGAGGTGCGGGGGGGTCTGCGGTCACGATGGGCGTCATGCCGAGCTGGTGAAGCCTCTACATGCAAAAAAAAAAAAGACTTATTTTTACTGAAGTACTCTAATTTATCAATACAGTCTAATATAGATTATCTTTGACTAGCATTTTAAAGGTAGGTCCATAAAAACAGTAACGTAGTCCTGTCATACAAAGGATCTTTGACTAGCATTTTTGAAGTAGCTCCTTAAAATAGCAGAGTGTTGCTGTCAGATAGGGGATATTTGACTGGCATTTCTATAGTTTGTCCTCAAAAACAACAGAACACTCCTGTCACATAGAGTATCTTTGACTAGCATTTTGTAGTTGGTCAACAAAAACAGCAGAGTGCTCCTGTCATATAGAGAATCTTTGACAAGCGCTTTTGTGGTAGTTCCTGAGAAACAGCAAAGAGCACTCCTGTAATATCGAGGATCTTTGATTAGCGTTTTTGTGGTAGATCCTTAAAAACAGCAAAGAGCACTACTTTCATCTAGAAGATTTTGTAGTTGATTCTCAAAAACAGCAGAATTGCTCCTTTCATATAGAGGCTCTTTGACTAGCATTTTTGTAGTAGGTTCTTAAAGACAGCGGAACGCTCCTGTCGTATAGAACAGGGGCACCCAACCACTGTGCTGTGGCCCAGTGCCGGTCCACTGGAAACTTTCAGGTGCAATGATAAAATAAAAGTGCATATAACTATATTGAATTTTATGTAAATGCATATACATTTTGGACATATGGGCCATTATTCCATTCAAAAAAATAATACATAAATAGAAATCCCACAGATTATGCATGTTTATGCGGTGACCAGTCCCAGTTTGTTCGACGGCCTTTGAACGCACCGTAGCTGTGTGCGTGTGCTAACTTTCTCCCACGCTGCACAGATAGGCTGCCATACTGTATTTTTCCCGTTTTCATTTCACCTCGTATTTGTTCCCAAATGCTGATACTATGTGGGAATGCATAAAGGTAAGGTCTGATGACGTTATTGAGAGATAATGTGCGCATGTATTCAGTGTACAATCTCAAGTTAATTAAAGCTAGCACACCGCCTGTCACCACACATATCAAACAGCTAAACAAACTCCAGTCTCATACTGGTAGACGGTGGAGCTTTATTCATTTTGTGCTTTTAATTTGATGTACCTATCTTAGTTTTACACAATACAAAATAAATAGACAGCATTAGATCGCTATTATGTATCCCCCCCACCCCCGGAGCTATGGGGGAACACAAGACGGTCCGTGGTTGCAAAAAGGTTGGGGACCACTGATATAGAGGATCTTTGACATGTGTTTTTGTAGTGGGTCCTTTAAGACAGCACAGTGCTTACTTAGTGTTTAAATTATACATCCATACATCCATCCATTTTCTGTGCCGTGTGACCATTTTAAAGTAGAGATAGCCTTGTGTATACAAAATAAGATTAATTTGGAGGAAAAGAGGAGTTTTCCCTCACAAAAGGTTGTAATGTTGTGCCTTGACAGCATTAGTAAGCGTTAGTGTGTGTTCACTCACACTCTCCAGTGCTTGCAGCTTGCTCTCTGCCTTACGATTGTTCTCTCTCATCGTCAGAATGGTTTTCAGGATGGACTGTCGGGGATGCATGGAGCGATCAAACTGGTGATACATGTTTCTCCAGAACCTTTTATACACAAACACACAAACCACATTTATGGAAAAAATAATAATAATAATAATAATTAAAAAAAACTTTTCATGATAACGTGACAGAGAAAGGTGCACAAAGAAGGTGGCACAGACTTAAAATGATAGGGCAAGGTGCAGGGCTCCAGCACCGGGTGGGTTTCGGCGTATGCTGGGTCATAGAAAGGATTCAAGTAGTTGTGTTTTTCGCTCAGGAGGTGCGCCCACAATGAGTGAGTCCGCTCTCTCAGCCTGGGACACAAAAACACCCATCAACACAGTTTAGTACTCCATACAGGCTGTGAACAGGACGATATGCAGTGCATGTCCATCAGCCTCGGCTCTGTGTTGCAGACTCACTGCAGCTCTTCCCTCTGCCTCTGGTTGTTGCCGAGGAAATTTCCGTACTGACACGAGTGGACGTGCTCGTGGATCTGCAGCAGGAACCACTCGCTGAACTCAAACACCTGAAAAAAAGACTAATTGTAGAATATATCGACAGAATAACGCCATGTAGTAGAGCACAGGCACCTGAGGGAACTGCTCAGACAGCTGCCAGACACACTCCAGGAATTGAGTGAAGATGGGCGACACTTCCTTTGAGTCTCCATCCAACTGGTCACACCTGCGAGTCAAAACTCAGCATATTTATGTTGGAGTGAATATGTGGAGCGTAACAGGATAAATAGCAATTTTCTAACCTGTCTGCAAACTTGTGGCCAAAGGAGATCCAGTCTTTCTCGATCAGCACCTAAAAAAACCCAAACGTGAGAAAGAGGCCAAGGGGGAAGCAAGGAGATCCAAGTATGTGAGTGGTACCATGAAGCCCTTGATGGTGCGGTAGTAGGGGTCCATGAGCAGAGACCCCAGGGAGCACACCTGGGCCGTCCGGTCCCACCCGTCGGAACAATGAACCAACACGCTGGCCCCTTCCACCGTCACAGACTAGTAGTTGGACGATAGGACAACAATAGTGACACACACCAGATAAATATTTCATATTAAATACACAGTAGCGATTCTGTTAGGAATTGCGTATGAAGAAACTTGTTCTTGTAAATACATAGCAGTAATACGTTAATCTTTCCATCATAACAAATCAGTTTACTCATGGTTGCTTTTCTGGGCATTCAAGGACAGAAGCGAAACACCGAAACAATAAAACCAATAAACAATAAAAGGTCAATTAAAATGAACAATAAATATTTGATAAATGCAAAGTTAAATCAAGATACAGTAATCCTTTGCCACTTTGCACTTTTGCAGCTTCACTATCACGTTTTTTCAAAAATAAATTACTAAGTCGAGGTTGAATACAGCCTATTATTAGTCAAAAAATATACACCAAGCAAATTGTACGTGGGTTTTTTTGCCAAAATAAAGCATTTTCAAGCAATAAAAATTGCGAAATGAGTCTATATTGTCTTACTTATGTCTCATTTTCTCTTATTGGGTAATAGGAGTGGAAAGGTAACTATAGGGGTGTTATGTCATATCTAGAGGGCTCCAATAATGTTAAAAACAGTATTCAGAAGGTCGTAAACTGGTTTTCTATGCCATAACTATGGAAATATTCAATTTCTAAATAAGGAATCCTATTTCGTGGAAATTCACTTATCACAGTCTGGCCCGGAACCAATTAAACACGATAAACGAGGGGTTACTGGAGAGACGGGATTGACTGGATTATGCCAATCTGACCTGGCTCCCCACACAGTCGTGAAAAAAAATGAAGAAATATATTTTAAACATATAATATAATAATAATAATAATAATAATAATATGAAGAATAATTTCAGAATTTTCTCTTTTTTTTTGCAGAAAACATCTCTTTCACCTTAAATTGGTAATGTATAAATATGTGATAATACAGATAAAATGTACATGTCTATGGACATATCTGTTTTTATGCTTCATTGATGTTTTTTTGTCAGGCATTGAGATTTTGCACTTTGTTTCAGCAGTCCTTGAACACACCGTAGTTGAGGTGAGACCCAAAAATGTGTCAAATGTCTTAACTATTCGTTTTAACATTTACCTTAGCCAGAAAGATAGCTGCATCCACAATAGCCTTGATGTGCCTCAACCAGCCACAGCTCTCCAGTCCAACCAGGAAGTCGCTCATGGTGAGAGCCCTCGTTCCGGTAACTGAAGTACACAAACATATCTCAAGGCTCACGTAGCAAATCTACTGTGCATGTGTGAAGCCGCGGTGTGTGTCATTATTCAACCTTCCAGCAGCTTCTGCAAGCTGGCCCTCATCACGTGGATGTTTTCGATGCCCACAAACTGGAAGCGGATGTTGGAGTAGTTGTCCTCGTTCTCGTAGCCTTTGCCCGCCGCTCGGTTGGCGAGCGCGTTAAGCTGTGGGGCGGTCACAAAAACAAACATGAGACGAGGAGGCAGTGGTGTTTAAAGAACGGCTTTTAAGAGAACGGCCTTACTTTCGGCCTTGTGTCCATGACGTAAACAAATCGGCTGTTGTGGTTGGCCTTGCTGATGGCCTGAAGCATGCTCTCGTCTTCTAAGCATCGCGCGCTGAACCCAGACAGAGGCTGGCTGCACCGACACACTGCCGCCTGTCCCCATAAGACACACACATTTCACCACATTTCTACACAGCTAATTTAAGGCAAGGCCGGTAAAGTACTCTACAATACAGACCTTCTTTTCTTGGTAGAAGTAAGTAAGCACGGGGAAGCGTCCTTTGCTCCTGAACTTGGAACTGCCCACAATGATGGGCTTACTGGCCGTAATGGGAACATACAGGTCACGTGGATACGTCTCACAAATCTGTGGAGCAAATTTAGACAAGCATGCATAAGACCAATGATATGTTTTAATGGGCCCAGCTTTGTGTATTCTGTGTCTAGCGCCGCCCTTTAGGTACCGTAAGCCAAAGGAGGGTCACTAAAAGTGGTACAGATTTGTCATTTTGGTACCCTAGAGCAGTGATTCTCAACTGGTGGGTTGCGCCACTCTTATAAAAAAGAAAACAATTTTAAATTTTGTATTCTTTTAAAATAAATATATTTTTATGTTTTGATTTTAGAAGTTTCTCCAATAGAAAAACGCAAAAATATGCAATATTTTCCAAAATAATACAGTCTTGACCAAGTCAATAGTTGATTGTCATACATTATTACTTACGGAGCAGTATTTTTAAAGATTTTTCTTACTTACTAAAACTTGGTTTTTCAATAGAAAAAAACAGAAATGTGCAATATTTTCCAAAAATCCAGTCTTGACTAGTCAATAACTGATTCTGATGCTTTATTAGTGACATTTTTAGAGATTTTTCCAACTTAAAATAAATGTCGTTATAATTGGAGTCAGTGGGACCAAATCGGTCCCCAGAGTATGAAGTACAAGTACATTTTCTATACACCAAAAGTAGCGACGGTACATGTTTTGGTCTCCCAAGCTGCCCCAATTAATTCATATTGTGCTTTTATTCTAAAGGTTTTTTTTTTCTACGTTATCTATGAATCCACCTTAACGTGGCAACAACGCTCTGTAGTGATATTTGACACCCGCTGTCATCAAAGAAGACCAACAACGTTAGAACGATGGTAAGATGTTGAATGTGGCAGCCCTGTCTCTTGTTGATCCTTAGAAAATGTTATGTGTTATGCTTATTACGGTATATATTAGCTATTTCTTCGTTATTGTCATATTTGGATGTGTTTGAAATCGCCATGTAAAATAGCCAATGCTAACTGAAAATTAGCATCCAGCTAGCACATTTGTTTAGATAATGCTTCTTGTTTATGTTGCATGTCACGGAGAAACAATGGAAATGCAGGAAAAAAAAATTACTGAAATAGTGGAAAAGGGAATTTATGATGAGTGTCGATAACTTAAGTAAGAAATTATGGAGAAATGTTACCTGTGTCTCATTTTAGGTTGAATGTGTGTTTCCCATTATGTCTATTGTAACAATAGTGAAGCTTTACCGCCCCCTTGTGGACAAACATGTATGGTAAACTGCTTTCACTGCTACTCAATGGCGCTTTCTCTCCCTCACTGACGTATTCTGCTGCACATCTTTACAAAGACCCAAACATCATCCACCTTGTAATCTCGGTTGACGTCGGTGAGTTGCCATTGGTCGCAGGGGACACCCATTCTCTCAAACTCCGCCCCCAGGTCAATGAGCTGCCACCCTTCCTCTCGCTGCTGGTCATTCTGTTTGGGGTTGTAGGAGAACGCGTAGAGCTCATCGTACGACTCTGCGCACAAAAGAGGGTGAGGTCAAAAAGACAAACAGGCGCAAATGGCTTCGAGACCTGACGCAGCCAAACCCACCAGGCCGCAGAAGACGCAACAGCGAGCTGTAGACGTCGTGGCAGTCGCGTTCTCGCTGCACCACGAAGTGAACCACTCGGAAATTACGACACTGAATGACCAGCGGACATCCTGTGGTGGTGAGCGACAGCTTCTCCACGGAAGCGATGTGGTGGTGCAAAATCTGCAGAGGCAAATAATGCACATGCACATAATGCACATAACGCTTATTGCACTTGTGTACATTTTCCATAAGTGTGTTTTCTTTATGTATCATCATTTTTTATTGTACTATTTTACATTTTCACATTCATAATGGGTTTTATTGCACTTGTGTACAGTTTATGTATGATAGCTTTTTTATTGCACTCTTGTTCCTTAAGTACAGTTGCTTTTTTTTATTGCAATATTGTCTATTTTCTTTATGCATAATATATTTTTTTACAGCACTGTTGCACATTGGCTGTGTGTAAGCACTTATTGCACTCTTGTTACTTATAATGGATGTTATATTGTACTCGTGTACATTTTCTATGTGTGTAACAGCGTTTTAATTGCACTGTTGTACATTTTTATAATTATAAAGGGTGTTTTATTGCATTCGTGTACACCTATATGTATAAACAGCTTTTTTTTATTGCACTATTGTACATTTTTATATTTGTAATGGATGTTTTATTTTATTGTACACCTTTTGCAAATATATAATAGCTTTTTTGTTGCACTGTTGTAAATTGTAATGAAGCAGAACATTGAAAACTGGACTGTATTTTCGCTCTGACTTGTTTCTGTTTTTTTTTGTTGTCCAAAACGGTAAAAAAAGCCCTGCAAATGCACACGACAAAGCTGGAAAAACATGGATCCACTCACCCAAATCTCTTGGCCGGCAGACGCTGTTGAGCCGTTGGCTCCGCTCTCCACAAAGATGAGGTGCGTGGCTGTGAGGTACAGTGTGCCGCTAGTGGATTTGTTGCTGAAGCGATCCAACAGTCGCACCTGCTCCACCTGCAAGTGCACATCCAAAAACTGACTTGGAGGATGATGTCGTGGTAAGAAATTCCATTTTTATTCCTTTGCAAATTAAGGAAAATGTCCTATTACGTCCCTGTCCTGCTTTAAGTGACAATGATTTTACTTGACTTACTCTTTGCTGTCCAATAAAAACCAGCACGCCACCGGCTCCATTTGGCACTATCAATAAGTTAAATTAAAGCAAAACTTGTGTGAAAGTATAATCTGACGAGACTTGCTGATGCCTGTGGCAGGTTTGACTTTTTAGGCATATTTTACCACAACAATCATGTTGAAGCCCACATTGTACCACTTTTAGGGCTTTCAACCGTGGATAGTCCACTTTTATGACAATTTGACCATGCAAATCAGCTAACAGAGCAAGTAGAATATTTACTCGTCACATGATTTTTTTTTCTTCCACAGGTTATGATCCACCAGCTATACGTATACAGTAGATATTTGCTAATGCACAAGTGTATAGTGCATATATTGTACACCGGGGTTGTCCAAACGTTTTCCAGCAAGGGCCGCATAGTGAAAAATGAAAGGGTGCAAGGGCCACTTTGATATTTTGTGAAACAACACATGTAGATATGCTAAGAAGTTATATATACTGTATTTCAAGAAAAAAACTGCATATCAGCTTCGTGATATTGGTCAAAAAAAAAAAAAGCCTATGATTAGTATGAACTTTGCTCTGTGCTCCTTTTTTCACACAATGAAAGCTGTGGTTTTTTTCCATTCTGCTGTCTTTTTTCCAACTATTTCAACGTTTTTCTTGTACAGGTTCTTCTTAATATTTTGACTTTATTCCCGCAAAATTACAGCTGTTTCATCATTTTAAATGTAATTTTCCAACAATTTCAACTTTCTTCTTGTACTTTTTTGTTTATACCTTTATACCCACAGTATTATGACTTTATTCTCGTAATATTATAACTTTTTCCCAACCTAATTGTCCAAAAATTACACTTTTCTTTTTTTGTTTGTTTCTCAAAATATTTGGACTTTAAAAAAAAAAAAAAAACTTTAAAATTCCTACTCTATGCCACTAAAATGCCATTTTTCCTCATAAGATTTCAAGTTTATTCTTGAAAAATTGCGACTCCATAGAATCCGACTTTTTTTCTTGTGCAATCACTTTTAAAATAGCTTGCCAACTATTTGAACTTTCTTCTTGTAATTTCAACTTTATTCCCATAACATGACTTTAATCATGTAATTTTTTACTTTTTCCACAACCTAATTTTCCAAAAATTACGTGATTCGTTGTTTTGTTTGCTTCTTATATTACAATTTATTTTATTTTTTCTTTAATATTTAAACTTTATGCTAGTAAAATGAGATTATTTTTCCACATTATTCTTGTAAAATTATAATTTTCTTTTAATATTTTTACTTTATTCTTGTAAAATTACTGTTTCTTGTAAAATTACAGCTTTTTTCTCTAAACAGTTTGACTTCATTCTTGTAAAATGACTGTTGATCTTTCCTTTCATGCTGTTTTTTGTTTGTTTGTTTACATTAAATTATAATTTTAGAATGTGCCATGGGCCAATAAAAAAACAGCTATGGGCCGCAAATGGCCCCTGGGATGCACTTTGGACACCACTGATACACACAGAAGACAATACTAGCAAGCTGCTCTGTGTGGTCAAAAGGATGTTGTGTTTTTGTTCCTGCAAACTGTCCAAATGGATCATTTATCATTGCAGCAGTTCTTGTTGACTCAGACATCCTTTTGTTTCCTCTTTCCTGTCCGTGTCAGATACGACGACGTGACAGCACGTGTGTTCAATTCCGGAAGTCGGTGGCAGAGCAAGTAAGCGAGATGTGGTAATGTAAAAAAATAGTAATACATGGCTTTATAGCTATGAATAGCGCCACCTGTTGTCTTATTCCCAATCTGCGGCGCTTGTTTTTGCAGTCAGGCTGATCTTCATTAAGTGATTTAGCCTGAGGTGACTGACTTTCTCAATCCAATTCCCCGGCAGCCCTTTTTGCTCTTTTGTTCGCTTTGTATCTCTAAAGCAATATTGATTAGTAGTTGCGTTTAAAACGGATTATGAGGCCTTTTATGAGAGCGCATAAACAGCCACACAGTGCTGCGGGAACTTTGCGGAATAACAGCCTCTCTGGAGTCTTTGACGTGATCGTTCGCCAAGAGGACTTTAAATGAATCAGTATAGAATTCAATCAATAACTGGAAGTAGAAAATAGAAAGAGGGCAACGCAAAACAGCTCACAGATGCTTGTCACGTCTGAAACATCAAGCTAGGACACCTGCACGCCAGGATGCATTTACTTAGCGCCAACGTGCGCATTACAGTTAATGACTACTGTTTTTCAACGACCAGTTCTAACATCAGGCCGAGATGCTCGTCGCGCATCCCATCCGCTTGAAATTAGCAAGAAATGTTAGCTACCTTTGGGGTTCGGATATGTTCCATGTCTCCCGGTCGTAACAGATGTTGTCAGCGACTGCAGAGTTCACACAACGCCTTCCCTGTATAGCTCTATCATTGATAAAATGCTAATAAGAAGCGCTACACAAACAGACCGTGCGATGTCGACGGCATTCGATGCGTTTATTGTCAATTACTTTACTCCTGCATCCGCGTAAAGTGCTCGACGATCATGCCTACGCCTGCGGTGCACGGTCTTTCAAAGTAAGAGCCCAAGTGTCGCTGGCATGCAGGTTAAAACAAGCTAATCTAATGTTAAATTAGACTAATGTCCTTGTGTTTGATATTTAACTTAAACAATGACTGTGTAAGTGATGCGACTTCTTCTAATGTGGCCGCTTATTTGTTTTTGTTTTTATTTTGATATTTCAGTTGAACGTTTGTGGCGCTAACTTTTACCACAACGTCAAGCGAGTTTGAGACTTGCATTTTGGGTAATGTAGGCGACATTACTGTTACCCATAATGCAACAACGCAGGCGGGGAATAGGAAAAAGCACACCATGCGTGGACTTGTTCATCGAATTTTGCTGGCTTTTGACTCCTGAAAAGGAGACACTTCATTACCACATACTTTGGACAGCAGTAAGACTTCAGTCGCGTTGTATTTAAAAGATGGTGCCGATTGATAAATATTTTTTTTCAGTAATAGTGTAGCTCAGGCCCTCACGCGGGCATTTTGGCTAAGCTAGCTCGTGGAGATGCCGTGTTGGCTCCGCTAGTGTGGCGAAAGTAGAGAGTTTTCCAGTGGTTCATGTGTAAATTACAATGTCTGGATTTAATTTCGGGACGGGAACTCTTGGTTCCACCAACGCGGGAGGAGGGTTTACATTCGGAACTGCAACCAGGTAATGGAAGTGAAACGAGTTGGCTAACGTTAGCCTAGCACAAGTAGACAACAATAATTCATACAACCTGTACACCTTAGCGTTTACGAGCGAGACGTCATTGCATGCATTAGCATTTGCAGCGTAACTCCTTTTCTGTCAGTTAAATGTGATAATTCGTCATCTTTTTGCCCACGGCAATTCTTTAAGTGCACCCGCGGCAAGTACTGGTGGCTTCTCCTTTGGAAATGCATTGGGTACAGCTGCTGCGACCCCTGCATCTACCTCCAGCAACACACCATCGCTTGGCCTAGGAGGAAGTCTATTTGGTCAGAAACCCACTGGGGGGTTTTCTTTTAATTCACCTGCCACAGGTAAGACACGGCTACAAACCCACTGACAAGACCAGATATTGTGTGTTTAAATGCTACCTGAAGCACATGTTTTGATCCTGTACAGGTGCCGCTGCTGCGCCTACTGCTGGTTTAACATTAGGTAAGCGTGCATTATAATAAGTTTGCAAGTCTGTCAATGACAAAATGATAACTGGTGTTATTGTATAGGTGCCCCAGCTTCCACGACATCAGTCCCCACTGGGTTTAGCCTGTCCTTCAACAAACCCACCGGCTCCGCCGCACCATTCTCTCTCACCGCAACTACCACCAGCGCCACATCAGTACCCGCTGGAGCAGGTTTAACATTCGGCTCCGTCTTGTCGACGGCGCCACAGCAACCCGTGGCAACAGGCTTCACGCTCGGCCTCGGCGGCACAACCACCACGACTGCTGCCGCAACAGTGCCGTCACTGGGCGGGAGCCTTTTTTCCAGCACTGCGGCTACAGGTTAGATGACAGCATTTAATTTAACAATGCATAAAAGTGATTCATAACATTATCGTCTGTTTACGTGATATTCCAGGTTTGGGGCAAACCACGCTTGGAGGAGCAGGCGGAGGGTTAACATTAGGTTCTTTATTAAGCACGTCAACAGGAGCCACGGCAGCACCTGCTCCCAGTATTGGCTTGGGTGGGGTGGACTTCAGTACGTCCTCTGAGAAAAAGAGTGACGCATCATCTGGAACCAATGCCCAGTAAGTCATGTTGACCTGTGTTTTTAAATAGGTAAAGTATCCAAATATACTGATATGGTAATATAGTTACAATTTTCTATTAAGTGTAAATACTGCTAAATCACCATATGCTGATACTGTAATTAAAAACCTTATTAAAATAAAATATTTTATATTGTAGGTATAATTGTAAGTGTCAACATTTAATTGTGGAAGAATATTCGTATAACATGATTTCATATTACATATAAACCACATTAGCGGAAGAAGATGGATAGATGGATTAAATATAAAAATACTTTTGTATAAATCGGATTTAATACATACTGATGAAATATCACAATTTCTTTCATAATGTAATAATGCCACTGCACAATTTGTAATGTGTTTTTATTAACAAAATGGAAAATATTTTATATCTGAAATATATTAACTCATTCAATACCAAAGATGTATTTATACGTTGTTGTTTTTTTTAAAACCCAAATGCTCGCTCCCAAAAATGTATTTATGCATACATCTTTTACGTTTTTTGCGCGAGAGGCAAGAAGAGGTGATGACACAAGTGCACAATAAAAGAGGTGACTTCAAGCAGTTTTAAGCCATAAAAACGCCCAGAAGGTGGCAGAAGTGCATTTGATAGAGCTTGGCATGGATCTTTTGCATGTATTAACAGCTGGACAGCAAGGAGGAAGTGAGCCAGCGGAGGAGTGTAGCATGCAGAAGGTTACGCATTGGAGGGAAATTTTAACAAATGCGCACACACACACAGTTTGTTCCAATTGTGAAAATTGTAAATAGTTCATGGTGTAAAGCAACTATTTTTTCTGTTTATGTTGTGGTGCAGTTGTTTAGATATTTGAGCTGTCACAAAAGCAAAAAAAAAAATGGTGTCAAAGTGAAGTTATGCTTGAAAAGTATCTTCACAAAAGCTGTTTTTCTCCCCTTTTTTAAATTGGGAACGGAAAAAGGCAGAAACAAACTTTTTATTCTGATGGAAGGTGAGTCTAATCTTTTTTTTGGTAGGTTCTGTGTTTGTATAGCCATACAACATGCAATATTCTCTCTGCCTTGAAAGATGAGTCAAAATCGTCTAAAATGGCCGGTACTGGAGGGGATGTCTTTTGAAAAACCGCTGGGATTGAGTTACTTACTAAAAAAACATGGATTTACAAATAAAGGCACATAAACACCCCAAATATTATCTAAAACGTTTGGTGCGCTCTGTAGTTGAATGAACATCACTTGGCATTGAGGAAATAAGTTATGTTGCACTACAAAAACACAATACTGTACTTCTACATTTTAAAAAATGACTTTACAAAATATGCACTTAAATGCCTTCAGGTAGTTTGTGGTTGCTCTTTCATTTTGCTGTAATAATAAACAATTTTTCTCTCATCCGCTAAGGGACAGTAAAGCTTTAAAGGATGAGAACCTGCCCCCAGTCATTTGTCAAGATGTTGAGAATTTCCAGTAAGTGTCACGCAGAATGGGCCTCCTGGTCGTACGTCTTGAATGTTTGTTTCAATTGCCCCCTTTTTTTTTTTTTTTTTTGCTAGAAAATTTGTCAAAGAGCAGAAGCAGGTTCAGGAGGACATCAGCAGGATGTCATCTAAGGCAATATCCAAAGTGCAAGATGACATCAAGACCCTCAAACAGCTTCTGTCTATCAGTGCCAGCGGCCTGCAGCGCCAAGCTTTGGCCATTGACAAGCTGAAGCTGGAGACGGCACAGGTAAACACACGCACACAAAACTGTAAGACTTATCTTAGATTTTGTTGTGCACTTGAAATCTTTTTAAATATCCTGTACAGTAAGCCTTTTGCCACTTCGCACTTCGAATTTCATGGTTTCACTCTTTAAAAAATGATAAATCACAAATCCTGATCTGGAATGAATTACTTAAGGAATGTGTGATAAATGAGGGAATACTGTATTCTCAACAAAACTTAACATGCAGTCTGTACCAAAAGTGGTCAAATCTGTTTTCCTCCTTTTTCTATATTGATTAGGAGCTGAAAAATGCTGACATAGCCCTTCGTACACAAAAGACACCCCCGGGTCTTCAGCATGAGAACACAGCGCCGTCTGAGTAAGTGGAGCAATCTGATTGGCCACCTTTAGCAACCTGTTTCACAGACAGAATTAAGTTTTTTTTTTAATTATTTATTAGCTATTTTCGCTGCCTGGTGGAGCAGTTTGAGGTGCAGCTGCAGCAGTACCGGCAGCAAATAGAAGAGCTGGAGAACCACCTGACCACACAGAGTAGTGGCTCTCACATAACCCCTCAAGGTAATAGGCATCACTTTTGCCACAGTCAAGTATAGAGATGCTTAATTTGATTATGTATCGGTCTAAACTGTTCTTTATCTGTTCCAAGACCTGACTATGGCCATGCAGAAGTTGTACCAGACCTTCGTTGCACAGGCTGCCCACCTCCAGTCTGTCCACGAGAATGTAAAGGTCAGCTTATAGTTTATGAAGTCATTGACATGTTAATTGTCAGATTAATATTAATCCATCCTTATTTGTCTTTGTACCTTTTAGATCCTGAAGCACCAGTACCTTTCTTACCGCCGAGCCTTCCTGGAAGACGCGACAGACATCTTTGAATCCAAGCGGGTGTCCACCAGGAAGTGGCAGAGCACGCCGCGTGTGACCACCGGTCCGGCCCCGTTTTCCAGCGTGCCGAACGCGGCAGCGGTCGCCATGGCAGCCACCTTGACCCAGCAACAGCAGCCAACTCCAGGTCTGACTGCCTACAAGTTTTAGAACCTTGGAGAGTTTAGAAAGGACACGATAATTGGGTGAATATATAGTGATGTTGGCGTATAGATGGTGCCGAGCTGTTGTATTCTTTAATACGTGGGGGAAAAAAATAGTTTTCTGCCTTACTATCACGTCTCTTGAGTCCTCAGTTTACGGGCTAGATTAAGTTAACTATCTAATGCGCCTTATTCTGCAATACCAGGGTGACACTTTTATTAACCACGGCCGAGCCTAAACAATATTTGGAATGTGACACAACCGGCCAAGAATACACACAATCACATCTCTCCCTGACGGGCAACTACACTAACTACACTGTATTCCACGCTTGAAATGAGCCTACCTAATCAGTATTTGTTTTTTTTTGATGAAAGGTACAAAGACTTTGCTGTGCGATTTAGATATTTGAGCAAGTACTTTTCTGAATGAGAAGTAAAGAAGCTGCTTGTTGATTTATTACATCAATGAATGAAAATGTATATAAACTGCAGCTTTAGTTGAATTTTCTTTTGTAGCGACTATCGCCTACTAAACAAGACCGATTTTAATATAGCTCTTAATTGTGTGCACGAGGAAGATGCTGGACTTGCTTTTAAATACTTCACGCAATGGTTGACTATACAGGGTCTGTTCGGTAATATCTAACACTTAAGGCTACTCTTTTTGTTTTTACCATATTCTTAGTAATTACTCATTTACATTACCTTGTATTGAGCCCTATTATCAACAAATGGGTTGCCAGCTTGTGACATTTTCCACACAACAAAAGATTATTGCTAGAATAAATGAGCTTATATACAGTAAATGTTACATATTGTGCTGCACGGCACTTACAGTATGTCCAAAACACGCACACACACCCACATACAAATAACCTACTACTTAATACACTAGAAACTGCGCAAACTGTTTATACACATAGTATTGTTCCACCAGCTGAGCACTTCATAAGTGATGTACCGTCACATCAGGGCACACTGTCGTGTATTTTTGCATGTACCCAATGACTTTATATTGTGAATATAACTTATGGTAAGGAACCAGCATTCAAGGCGCAGGGGTCAAGAGCAATATTCAAGTTGAGAGCGTTTGTTGATTTTTTCCATACTTGAATTCAAACCTGGTTTTAGTTTTCAAATCTTTGCAGCCAAAGTGTAAATACTCCAGTTAAACTATACTGGTGTGACTCTTTTTTTTTTTTTTTAAGTGTCTTTGTAGCACACGGAGGAGCCACCGTAATTCCTGATACCAAGTAGTCACTGCAGTTTTTTTTTTTGTTTTTTTTTTAAGTTATCGGTAGTTAAAATTGCAACTTTTTAAGTTTTACTACAGTGGAACCACGGTTAGCGTCATTAATCCATTTCAGGAGGTCCAACTCACACCCAAACACAGTTTTACATGTAGAAAACAAATCAAAATGGATTTAAATGTACATAAATGACAGGTGAAAGGGATAAAAGAACATTTAATGGCACCTTTTGTTGACGAAAGCGTTGACTAGCAGCGATACTTTGCTATGAGTTATTTCTTGAATTTGGTAGTGTTTCTAACCTTTGCTGGAACTTGCAACGTTGCTTGGCTCCTTTTGTGTGTTTATTTTGCAGCCGTGATCAACAAGACGAGCAAAAGCTTGTGACGTAACTGTTAGCAAAGAACTACAGAGTCAACGATAACTACAACAATCTAACAACTATTCTGGTATTTGATTAATCAAGCAGAGCTATTATGTTGATGTTTTAGGCAAAACAAGATATTCACAGCTTTGATATTGGAAAACAGTGATGGACCTTTTTGCCTCTTTTCTGATGTTGCGTACCAAATCACTGTTTGTATTTGGGTGTTATTGATTTGGTCCGTCTAGGGCAGGCGTCGGCAACCTTGTAGCATCAGAAGAGCCAGCATATTAAAACCCACTTGGAGCTACAAAACTTATTATACCTCTTAATTGACGCTAAACGCTACATACAGTATATAGTTTTCTTTTGTCTTCTTGTCCCTCTTGGTGCAGTGATGAGCCACACCTGGCATTTAGTCATGTTTCTTAAGCCTTTTTTACGCCATCTCCACCAATTTCGGATCAACATTTGCAATAAAAGTATTGTAACACATTGATTAGTTCCATTTCCAGTACCACTGTCCATGTTGCTTTAGTTGTCATTGTTCGTTAGCGACAAAGGAAGCTGGCAAGTCGACCAGAGACAGTTGACTCACCAGAAAACGCTGCCCCCTTGCACTTTGGCAGAGAATTGCACAGCACACTCTGAACGTTGACACAGAGGCATACACCAGGTGGAGCCACAGCAGAAGGAGAAACAAAGGTTGCTGACCCCCGCCTGGTCTAGGGCCTAACCGATGATGCGATTAACGACAAGCTTCAGATGAATCGACTGAGAAAATAATCTGTCAGTTGGTGAGATGAAGCTACGTTACGAGCAGAGTTGGACTCACGCAGTGTAGTAATAACGCGACAAGATGTTATTGGAGGCGAACAGAGGCAACATTTCTGTGTAAATTTGACGGAAAACGACAAAATCCTCTAACCGGAGCGTACGCTAACTGAGCTTCCACTGTAGTTGCCTGCAAGGTCCGAACTCAAAGCGAAGTCAGACGTTAACACGCACAAAACAGGTAGTTACTTTGATGCACTTTTCCGAGTTGGAGGTCAGAAATATAAATGCAGCATGAGACTTTGTCATTTCGTAGACTTCGTGGACTATCAGAGGAGGTTTGTTCAGTATTTATTGAACTATTTATCTGTTTACATGCGAGACAAACAACACTGGTAGGCTGTTGTTCAACTCCTTAAAAAAAAGTGTTGGTGTTGTCCCAAAGCAACTTCTTTACATTTGTGCCACCACGTGAAAAATCAAAACGTGCCAAACGACTCAGGACAGCACAGGAAAGCTACTAATGAAGTTCGGAACGCAAAGTTGTTCTGCCGTTACTTAGCACTTGCTTGTATTTAAGAGAAGTCGGTGTCGTGAACTACTGAATAATTACATTTCTTGCATTACATCCGTTTTTTGTAAATGTACCAATGGTAGGCTGGATAATACGAGGAAATACTTGATAATTTCACCTAAGGGCTACTGGATCATTTCACCTTCAAGTTCCGTTAAAGTGTGAACGCCAATCTACTCCAACCAGAAGCTTTGAATTCATTCTATGATCAAGTAGTTGGCATCCGGAGGTGTAAGGAAGCATTGTCCAGATGCTTTATTTTTGAACATAATGTCTTCCACGCACGTACTTGGCGTACTGTGATTTCAGTAGTGTTTGGTACATGAAGCCAGCAGTGGCTGTCCCAGACTGTTTAGGATATTCCTTTTGACTACTCATCTTTAAGAGGCTGGATTGACTCATTTTAGACGAATGAATGTGAGCAGGTCGCCTTTCAAAGTCTCACAAACGTGTGTAAGAATACACCGATAAAGAGCAATGGACGTAACAGTTGAAACTGCTGAAGCGATGACTTTTTTTTTTTTTTTTTTTTAGCAGTTTTTAGTAGACTCATCCCTTAGACGGCAAATCCTTGTGTCTTATCTAACTCTCCAGTGCTTTGACTTGTATTTAAACCTATATAACCAATGCCTGTTGATACAGTGTATTTAATATTTAATATGGTGTGCCTTTTTAAAAATATATTAAATAAGTGTGATGCTTTTTTTGGTCTTTTTTTTTTTTTTTTGGAAACAGATGCTAGTTCATTCACTCTCAAATCTTGAATCTTCTGAAACTTGTCAAATGCAGTAGCAGTTAGTCGTTCCTACCAATCGTTATGTTCTAAACTGTTTGTGTCTTCATGTAAGTGGAGTTGCGTATTAAATTGACAATAAAACAAAATTTTAAACAAAAACTCTTGTCCTGTTTTTTTTTTTTTTTTTTTTTGACTCTTTTCAAAAGTTTTTTTTTTTTTTAAAGAGACAAGTTTTGGAGTGAAAGAACTAGCTGAGTTTTTTTTGCATATGAAATAGTAGTAAATACATATAAATCACTGCTTCTCAAACTGTGGTCTGAGCTCCACTGGTGGTACGCTCCAGCTAATGGTACACAGGAATACCAATTTTCATTATTTATTTTTTTTTTTTTACATAAAAATACAATCACATTAAAATTGTATGAATAAAATATTTTTGAGGTGTGACTTTTTGTAAAAGGTTTGAGAACCACTGATCAAACTAAGGGAGTTACTTGATTTAATTGGGTAGACTGAACATGTTTACTGCAAGTATGGCAAATGCAAAGCATTTTCCCTTTATTATTCAGTCAAAGGACAACGTTATTTGTTAAGTAGGGGAGGACACAGCAGTGTTAAAAGGAGTAAAGCATCTCTCTGTGCCTTTAGGGACCCAGGCACCCTTGGGAGGAGGGTTCGGAAACCCCTTTGCCACAGCGGTGGGCACTAGTTTGGGCTCGACCACGTTGGGAGGTATCACCGCAGCCTTTTTTTGTTTGTTTTTTAAACTTTATGTGTGAGTGAGGAAACAGTGAGTGTGTCGAGACTGAGCTTGGCTTTTCAGTTCTGCGTTCACACCACAAGAAAATGCCCGATGCTGTGCTTCATGCAACGCTAACGTGGTGGTCTGAATGCACAGCGAGTGCGGCCTTTGCTTTGCCAAGCTTTGTGCTGTCAGTGCAGGCAACCTCAAGCTGACTCCCCCTTCCCCCCCGTGTGTGTGTGTCGCTCTCTTCCCCAACAGGTTTTGGTGCAGGGCCAGGATTTGGTGGGGTGGGGACTGGGGGTTCTTCTTTTGCCTTCACCACCACCACTAAGCCCACAGGAGGCAGTCTGAGTGCAGGTACATGTGTACGGTAACACCACACGCATGACTCACTAGCATGAAAGACTCGGGCCTTGTATGAACTGTGTGTGTGTGGGGTGGGGGGGGTGGGGGGGGGGGGGCTGTTATGATCAGGTTTGCTTTAGGGTGCTTGAAATGCAAGCTACTCAATTCACAGATTGAATAATTCACCTAAATACTTTTAAATCCTTCCACTATTTCTTTGAAAATTGAGTTTACACCCCACCGCGGTTTCCTCAAATTGTGGACTCCGCTGTAATAGATGCCTTGTCACAAATACACCGTCAGAAAGTGTCATTTTACTACAATATTGTTTGAGATAAAAATCTTGTTCTACAAAATGCATGTGTACTCCTCTGTGGTACGTGCCTTACTTATGCCTTGTCAGACAGTATGGAATCGGCTTGTAAGCTTTTCTTCCTTGTTTCCAGGTTTTGGCGGCAGCAACGCCTCAGGTTTTAACTTCAGCAACCCCGGCATCAACCCGTCGGCCGGCCTGACCTTCGGGGTGTCCAACCAACCCGCCACGGGCTTCGGCACGGGAGCGCCCATGTTGCAGCTCAAGAAGCCCCCCGCCGGTAATAAGCGGGGCAAAAGATAGACTGGAGAATCTTAGGATTGAGCAGATGTAGCTGCTTTAAAAGCCTGGTTTCCGTACAAGCTACCAACTAGCTGACAAACTTCACGAATTGATAACGTAGCAAGTCGTTAACTTGGCTCTAGCTGGTGTGCTTGGTGCCATTTTGGGACAATGACTGCATGATTAACCAAATATAGCATCAAACATGGTGAATGAACTGGGACCAAATCCTTTTTGGACAACTGTTGTTGTTGCACTGCAATGCTTTTGGGAATGCCAGCTATGTTTGGAGCCTTCGTGGCTTTGCCCAAGTTCCGTCCAGAGTTAGAATTAATAGAAATATACAGTACTTTTATTTTTATAACAAGAGGGAAGTAACATTCTGGTGAAAGGCGACGAGCATCATCATGTTATTCATTGCTGAGTCCTGGACAACCTGTGTTGTTTTTGCTGTCACTCATTCTCATTGTTTCATACTGTAAGTACCTTTTGAACACCTTTTATTTTTTTCATAGATGTACCAGTTTATGATGTCAGCTTAAGAAGTGGTGCACTGCGTATCTCAAGCAAGATCAGTGTGTCATGTCTGCTCACGTGTATGTGCACAGGGACGTTGAGGGTTTTTGTCAGCTGAGTCAACATATGCTGATGGTTGTACTTTCATTTTCTAATTACTGTCTGTGTACAACTGAATTTTCCAGATGTGTTTGATAAGACACTTTCATATGTGATGTTTTGCCTTTGGACAACATCACTCCAATAAATGTTTGCTAGAACAGAACTGAGTTTGGGATTGTGTGAATTCATGCACAATTTATGCAGAAGTTCGAAGGTTTTTTTTGTTTTTTTTATTAAAATGCTCTCTTCTAAAAAAAAAAAATCAATAATATACAAATTTTCATATATTTGTAACGTATATGACATTTTTTCAGCTACTTTTTAAATTTACTAATGAAATGGTGAATGACTGGCAAAGCGATTCTTTTACAGCCGCGCATTACTCTACCAAGCAGCAGGGGGCGAGCGAGCGCCGCACTTGACATCACTCCGCAGAAGGAGAGCGCAGCACGCGCCGTTGCTAGGCAACCAATGCTGCTAATGAAGACGGAGCTAAGCTAGCCAAAACTACGTCAAGGTTTGCAAACGGTGTTTTGTCAACAATTCTTGCTCAAAAACTGCCCAGGTAACTCTTCTCTTCTTCTTTGGCATGTAACTAATATATGTAAAATAATGTAACCTTGGCAAAGTAACTAATGTCCCTAATATTCATTATTGCAATGGTTAAAGTGTATTTCACCTGTTTTTAACAATTGTCATTATAATGACTTCCTAACAAAGTAACCGAATTCAAGTATTATAGCACAGCCTTAAGCGTTTCTTCTTTCAGTTATTTACGTGTTTTGAAGAAAGAAGCTTTACTTTTTTTAAGACAAATATTATGTCTGAAATGCTGATGAACACTTATTACATTACATGGAGGTTGTCACCTGAATGCATCCTGCCGCTATTAGTGTCATATTTCAGTACTTCCTTTTGTAACAGCTACATCATCATTTTTGGCATGTTTTGTGTTGCAGCCATGCCGCCTCCAGAGACAATGTACTGTTCCCAGCAAATCAACATCCCAAAAGGGCTGCCAGACATCCTCAAGAACTTCACAAAGGCAGCCATCCGAACACAGCCCAAAGACCTGCTGGTGTGGTCTGCAGCGTGAGTTGATCTATAGTACACTTTTCACATAGCAACAATGTGTTCAAAGCCCTTTTCACCAGTGTCTCTCATCTTTGCATTGTTTGACTTTAATTGGATCCCAGGAGCTTCCTTGTTGCTTCTGCTACACCAGTTCGACAATGGAAAGAACTGCATGGAATATGAATGAATAGGTGCACCCCCTTGTCTGTTACTGGCAAGTGAAGCCTAATTGTGTTCATAGAAATTTGAATTAGTAATACATTGACTACACAGAGTACAACATAAACTGCACTTAAAAAAAAATGTCCATCATCCACAATCCTTATGCTAGATATGAGCACATGTGTCTTTCTCTTTTCTGTGTGTTCTAAAGATATAAAAACAGCTAAAAAGACGGAGCTAAGAATGCATGTAATGGGAAACGCATATTCCACCTATAAAGCCTTCTGAAAAAGACGCCCCCATTTGCATATAATGTGACGTGCATATTTACCAAGCTACAGCGTTACTGGCATATTGACACCATGTGGAAACGTTAATGCTAGGTGTAGGCGTTCGTTTCTATGTTGCTAGGTGAAATCAATGCGCCCAGGAAGAAAGTTCCAGTAATGCTTAAAAGGACCAAACTATGACAAAATACAGCATGTATATAAAACCATAAGACCTTGTGGAGGTTTTTGGAGAAGTTTTAATTGCAGTCTCTGTAGGCGGCATAGGTGTGTCCCATTACGTGCAGTAATGGGCTGGTCTCTTTTTATCTGATTTTATGTTTGGAACGCACAGATAAGAGAGACATGCGTTCATGTCCCATATAAGGATTGTGGATGATGGGCAAAATTCCCCCCAAACAAGTGCAGTTTTTTTTTGAAGTATTGGCTGAAGTCTGCTACAGCGTAGCCACTACTTGATCCTGTTCTAGCTCTTCGGCTGGGGGTTACCACGTGACTTGCAATTATCTGCCAAAACGCCCGGGGCGCCGTGATGAGGTAGCAAATAAGCAGTGACTCATTTCGGGGCCTGCATCCTTCAAGTGCTAACTAACTAAACTAAACTAACTAAAGTAGTTAATAATAATATTATGATTAAAAATACAAGTCTGCAGACAGATGGCTGCTCTTCTCTTTCCAGCAACACATAATCCCAAAATAAATATAAAACACCTTTGGTGCTATTATTTCATCTTTTGTTGTGTGAAATGTGTTAAATTGTTCACAAAAAAGTGTGTTTGGTAGACATTTTTTGTGTGCCTTTCTGTGTTTTATTCTGATTATCATCAAGATCAACAAATTAAAGGCAAAAATCACAAACTGATTCAATGATCTTACTGGCGATACTGGCCCTGGTATCTAGCCTACTAGGTGTGGGATCAACATACCAACACTGGCACTATCGCCCATCTCTGTAAAGAGGCAGCTACGCCCCGCAGTTCCATCTAACCCCTGCAAAGAGTTAGCACTCAGCACCAAACAGGAAACGGAGAGAACAAAATAAAAGCACAAAACAAGGCAAAAGAGAAATAAACTAAAGACGAAAATGGCTATCTGTTCCCAGATACTTCGATGCACTGTCTAAAGGAGAGACCCTGCCTGTCAAGGAGAGACTGGAGCTCAACACTGACAACAAGAATAAAGATGCAACACTGACTCCAGGTCTGCTTAAGACCCTTCACAAGCAGGTACCTCCATATGGATATTGTTGTCTTTTTGTAAAGGAGGCAGACATTTGTGGTTGAGCAACTCATGTCATTATTGTGATTCTACACCACTGAATTGTCACTGGCAAAGAGGTAAAAGGTGTGTTTTTCTTGTTCTCCTCCGCCATAGCTGTCCGCTCGGGAGACATGCAGCAGAAAGGAGTTGCAGGAGAAATGGAAGGCTCTATGTCTGCCCACGGAACAGCTGGAGAACATGTTGATACTGGGCAACTTTGACACGCAAATCACCTGGATGCACTTTTTCGCTGTGGGCTGCAGTGCTCTGGGAGATGTGAGATTCTGAGCGCTACATTTATGCCATCAGGGTCGGTAATTCAGCCTTAAAAGTGTGACAGTCAGAGCAGTAGAGACGGGTGGAAGCAAATTTCAAGCATGGAGAACTTTGCAGATGATGTGCTGGAAAGGGAAGCTGCAGTTCGTGCTGTTTCACACTGCCACCACACGGGGGCAGTCATGCTCTGTATTCCAGATGTTTCGTTGCGTGTGTGTTGTATTTGAATGCACATTTGTGTCTTTTACAAGACCCTCAAGACTTCCCTCAAGGTCGCCTGTGAGATCCTGACCGAGGATGAGGAAGGGGCCGCCGCGAGAATCCCCTTTGAGATATTTGTGACGCTGTGCACCTACCTGGCTCGCCTGGACCCGGAGATACAGCAGGAGAACATTGACAGCTTTCTCACAAGCCTGGAGCCACAAGTGTAGGTTGATTCTTGATTTTTTTCCCCTCAGGTAAGGTCACATGATACAGTGGAGTACAAATAATGCACAATGCCACATGCGGCAAACTTAATGTTTAAGAAAAGTCAAACTGACAACATTCTGACCTCTGGCCTGGAAAGACGCTAAGTCAGTTTGGGAGCTGAGCCAGGTCCTGCGGCTTCAGATGGCGTTGCGAGAAAGTGATAGTGGCGTGAAATTCATATAGGTAGCTGCAGCGCTGATTCGTCGGTTTTGTGCGCCCTGAGAGCAAGAAGCAGAACGGAATCATTCCGGGTTTCTACATCAGCAGGAAAAGAAAAAGGAAAATAATCAACAAAATCTTCCCTTAATGAATTGGGCGTGCCTTTAAGCACATTACCTAGAAATGCTCCCAATTACAGGGTAGCATTGTGAGGCATAATGGAGCTTTATTCACCATATGAACAGGTTGGGGTCTTTTTATGAATCAGCAAGCTGATCCGTGTATGTGTGTTTTGTATTGCTTTATTTCTGGGTTATCCACAGTTCATTTATCATACCCACACACTATCATGCTGCTGTCTTCTTCCATTCGGCCTTTTTATGTTGGTGTATTTTTGCTGGAGATAATGTTAAACACCTTTTTGTTTCTTGTCAAGTGCACCAAGACAGTTCGTACCCAAAAATGCATCACAACAAAGCCTTCAAGAAGTCATATTTTGATCACAATTAGGTACTACAGTACAATATGATGGATACTACTCCTATATGCGCATAGAACAGAATAAGGACAGTGAGACTCATTCTTACAAAGAGTCTGTCAGGACACTACTCCACCAACAGATGCATTTATACATGTTTCTCTAATGTCACAATTAAATGACGACTCTAAGAAAACGTACAACTGTAGTTGTGTACTACAGTGCCATCCAATGGATGAAATGGGGCACTGCACCATTGGCCACACTGATTTTCTGTCACAAATTAGCCTCCTTTTCCATAGATTGGCTGGCTGTTATAGACTACCAATCAAAAGCCACATTGACCGTGGACAGCCAATCACATACTCGTCTTTTCAAATACCCCGGAAATGGGAACACCCGCTTTCTCGGATTAATACAATGCTTGTTTTCAGATGGCTTGTCGCGAATATGGCGCTCCCACAAGAAAATGTAAACTAACAAATATTATTAACATTCTACAACACGAGGGCGGCTAAAGACTACTTGTCACAATCCGAGCTAACAGTATCTGCTAGCGACAATATGGACTATGAGTCAGAAGCCGTGCTGACTGGAGACAGCCAATCACACGCGAGTCTGCCAGTTACCCCGGAAATGGAAAACAGCCTTCTCTTGAGTTTGTTTTCAGATGGCTTACCGTGTCTATGACACTCCTTCAGCAAGCTATTAAATACATGAGAGCTTTTGTCCTGTAAAAATTATGCCCCCTCCAAATGTATGGACAGTTCAAAGGTCTGTACATCCTATGAAGATTTTAAAATTGATGTGGATAACCTGTGAATAATTGTTAACTTGCTTCAATGGCACCCTTCTGTTTAATAGCTTTTTTGGTTGTTATTGTATAAAGACTTGTAAACAGCTGTGATTAAATTAGCTATGTATGTGCAGTAAGAGAAGTGCTGTATTGTTCTGTAGTATCACAAAAGTATGTTGTTTTTTTTTCTCATAGGGAGAAGCAGCAGGGAATGATCAAACCTGTTGACTTCATCTATCGGGAGGACGCCCTGTGAGTCATCCAGCTAAAGTTGAACAAAATGGCAGTGGGGTGACGTGAGGAGGGTGTGTACATTCATTTTAAAGACAAATGTTTTAAAATTGTGGAACTGAGTGAACTCTGTGGACGCTTAAGGCAAGCATCGCTATGGTGAGCAGCTGTCAGTGACGCGCCGTAAACCTTCTAATCTTCTTCATGGAATGAGGATGTCATCATCTTTGCAGATTAGAATATTCTTAATTAATCACTGTACAGTGTTATCAACAGTATAAGTCTATTAATGATTACACTGTAGGATGGGACCTCCAAAGCTGAACATATTTTATTCCGCAACACTTAATAGAAACCTGTATTAATTGCACAGGCAATTTTAGATGAAATGAAAGTAAAATAAAGTAAAACTACTCATTTTAAGAACAATTTCTACACTGCTAGTAGGCAATAATGTGTATTTATTGTTATTAATTCTCCAGTTTGTGGAAGATGCCAGCCATAAATGAAGCTATTTGCGGAAGGCTGTATTTGGGAATTGCTGTGACACACATGAAAACACATCACAAAGGGGAAAAAAAAACATAATTAAGGGCCATTGCTGGCTGATTCAAATTGGTTCATTACTGCCTGTGGATTAGCGCCAGTGGACTATTGGATTTCTCCTTTTCAGCTGGTGGCTAAATTGATTTAATGTTTGTCCTCAGTGTGAATTATATGAAGGCCTTCTAATAAATCTCCAAATAATCAGCACATTAATGGCGAAAAGGGAACATTTGGAACTTTCAAGACACAATGAAGCCCATTAATGCGTTGACTTCATCAGGTGACGCATATAGAGGGGGCTTTGTGAGGCGGCACGCACCTCAGGTATGCAGCAGGAGAGACCACAGCGTGCACTTCATGTTTTAGCTGACATCTGACGGAGGGAGGGGCATGTAGTCGCCTGTCAACAAGGTCATCTTACACTCGCAAACACACACAGGCACTTTTACTGAGGAAAATAAATAATTTAATGTTTAAAATTCATTATCAGCATTTAAAGCAACATAATGACATTTTGGTAATTCACTGTCATGTTGAGAGAAAGCACAATTCATCCAGTGGTCATTTGTATTTATTTTCATTTTTATTTATTTTTAAAATGCATTTTCCACAATTCACTTCCACAATTTAGCATTCATGGCCCTGCAAATTTGCAGATTTTTGGTTAAAAGAAAAAAAAATCCCCTAAAAGTAGGCGTTTTTTTCCCGCGAAAACATCCTAAATTGCATATAATTTATAAATACATGATAATACAGGTAAAAATGTACATCATACATGTACCGCTGTTAAAAAAAAATAAAAATTGCACATTTACGGTATGTCTGTGCTTCACTGGTAATGTTTTTTTTCGTCACGCGTTGACATTTTGCACTTTGTTCGGCGGTCCTTGACCGCACCATGGTTGCTGTACGTAAGTCGAAAAGTAGTGAAACCTATATATAAAAATATATATGTGTAACTTATGTAAACTGCTCCAAAAAATAAAGGGAACACTTAATCAATCACACGTCTGTGAAATCAAACTGTCCACGTAGGAAGCAACAAAGACTGACAATCAATTTCACATGCTTTTGTGCAAATGGAATAACAACAGGTGGACAGCAAGACATCCCTAATTATAATAATAAGAATACATTTGATTTCCATTGATAATTTTTGTGTGATTTTGTTGTCAGCACATTCAACTAAGTAAAGAACATCATTCATTCAGATTTAGGATGTGTTATTTTAGTGTTCCTTTTATTTATTTGAACAGGGTATCTTGGGTAATACAAGTGTAAAGGTGACTATAGGGGTGTTATTTCATGTCTAGAGGGCTCTAATAATGTTAAAAACAGCATGTAGAGGGCACGTTTTCTATGCTCTAACTATGAAAATATTCTATTTATAAATAAGGAATCCTACTTTGTGGAAATTCACTTCACCAGTTCACCATTTAACCGCAATAAATGAGGGATTACTGTATGACTTAAATTTAGTTTAAAAAAAATCTGTTGTATTTATTATTGTTTATTAATTTCTATTTGTTTTGATTACTGATGTATTTTAATGTCATTTTTGACTAACTGTCTGCAACCAGCCCAAAATGGATGCACTTCTGGGTCCCAACCCACCAGATGAGAATCCTTACTTTATCCGCTGATGAGCTCCAAATTGTACCGCTTTTGGGGTGTTTGACTTTGGACTTCTGTTATGTTTACAGGTGAGGTAGCTGCATAATGCATGTATTGCATAACAATGTCAGTTCTATCTTAACAGTCCAATTAGTTTGTGTTTAAGAGCTTATTTGAGCGAGCAGAAGAGCTATGAGTCTTAGAGGCTCTTGTACCAAAGAGCTTGTTTGTCTGCCATAATTCAACTAGAATTTCCCATTTAAGGTTTCTTCATAAATCATCAGGAAAAGTATGCTTTTGTTTGACCACAAAAAAGAGCCGTTGAAGAGCAGCCATCCACTTTTACAGCCCTGTGAACGACTTTGGTTTGCTTTGATTGAGCGTGAGCAGCAGAAATGTACATTTATGTTGCGTTAATTACAACTAAGCAAGCCTTACTTACGTCCTCTTACGCTGCAAGTGTGTATAACAACATGTTTTCACGATTGGAGCCACATTTTTCTCACATTTTCTCATATTTGAAAAGTTTGAAAAAGGAAGTTTGAAAGTAGAAATGCTTTAAAAAAATAAGGAAATGACCCAGGAAGTGCAGTGAAGGGGCGACATGAAACTGTGGAACACACGGGGAAAACGACAGAAGAGAAAGATTCAAAAGTGAGGTAAAAGGCATGTATGATTGTATGTGTGCATGATTGATACCATGTATGGTGCTGGAACAGGACTGGAAGACATTCTTGGAAGCTGTGTGGTAAGCAAACTCCATCCTCCTGGTGAGTATTGTACTTATATTTTGCAATATGACGAGATAAACAGAACACTTCTTGGATTTGAAGATGTACAGTAACAGTGTGACAACTACCTGACTGTCATATTCTATGATAATTGATGCATTGACGGATATCAGTGTGGATGTGCTAACAGTGATGACTGAGCCACCACAGGAGATCCCACTTCTCAGTGGGGGGGCAGAACAGTGTGGAATATTAATAGGCTCACACTGGAACTGTTATTGTTCTTTTTCCACTGCATGTACTCCGACGGAGCAATTAAAAAAATAATCATGTCATTTTAAGTAAGGCTGTAGACTGATTTGAATTGAATTGCTCTTCTAGCATGGGAATTGTGGCCACAAAAAAAGCTCTCTTAATAATTTAAGAATATTTTACAAAGATATGCATATGCGTACGTTTAGTTGTATTAGATTATTGCAAACTACTGTAACTTTTAAATATAATGTACAGTGAGGAATGAATCATTTAAGTACATTTAGATGCATATACACTTTGAACACGATATTGGTAGGAGAACTAAAGGTCTAATCCAAATGTAAAATTTGTGACATGATTGTGTAATACTTTTATGATTTATGGAGGGAGGAGAGAGAGAGTGTCCCGGGTCCATCAAATCGGATTAGGAGACTGTAGGTTTGCTTTCTGTTTCTCTCCGCCCTCCATGTGATGTTTAGCTTCGTACCAACACGTCATTTTTTTTCCTCTGCTAATTTCTCAAAAGGATACTTGCAAGTTGATGGAGGCGTGCTGCATTCACGGCGTAGTAACTCTGAGGACAGCACGCGGCCATTGGACCGCATGAGCATTATAATATTTTTTTTTTTAAGTTTGTTTCCGATAAAGTCCGGAGATAGACTACCGGTCCCATGCCTGCGCCCTTGCTCGGCTGGTTTCGGGGCTTAGATGGTGCTGATCACGGACGATAGAGACGCAGGAGTCGCATCGTCGCTCCGGGGCAAGCAGCAGCAGCAGAAAGCTGGCGGGGACATCGCTCACGTCCACCCGTCCATAGCTGAGGAGGACCCTGATGAAGACTACCTGGGCTCCTGTCAGGAGGATGAAGATGGCGAGGAAGAGGATGATTTTGAAGAAGTCGACTTCGAGGACTTGGACGACACGAGGAGCATCACGTCAGACGACTCATTCTACCCGCCTGATGATACGTTCGCGGACTCGGAGCGCACCCCGTCCCCAGAAAGCCCGAAGCCGATGTCCTTCTTTCGGGCGTGCTGCAGCAATAACGCCACTATAGTGCGGACCATGATCCGGCATGGGCTCACGGAGGACGAGGTCAAGCAGACGGACCGGAACAACAAGGTACGATGACACCTGTTTTAATACGCACTCTCAAGAGAACGTATTGTAGCTTTAAGAGCTACAAACATACTTTGTTAAAGGGGCTTTTGAACTCTTTTCCAGTGAATTAGAATATCTTAGAAAAGTGAATTTATTACATAAAAATTCAAAAAGCGAAATCCAAAACACAGAAGAGTGAACTGTTTCAAGAATATATTTCATTCTATAATGCATCTCAATCTTGCTGACACACTGAGATGCGTTAAGGCGCATCAGATTCTGGAGAGAAATAATTAAGCCCAAGCTTTGTGCAGAGGCTTACAGGACTATTTCAAGGTCACGGAAGGATCCAGTCTGACCTCCATGTAACGCTGTCATGACAGTGCCTCCTAATGTCTTCTCCAAATATGCAGAAAATACAGCAAATACAAGGCAGAATTTGAAGGGTTTTGCTAGCGGAACAACTATCGTTTGGACAATGACCAATGCTAAAATGTTACTTTGAGTTACTGGAGACTTTTACAAGGCGCATGCATGAGACTGCGTACTCACGTCTTGATCACGATTGACTGCAGCTGATAGTTTCTCTTTGGCAGCATAAAAGATAACCCTCAGCCTGGATCACTCGCTTAGTAAGACATTCATGCCCGTGAGTGTGTAATATGACCACAACTGTTATATTTGTTGGACATTGGAAAAGGAAGGACAATAGAAGCAAATAAACAACCACAGAGAGGCCAAAGGCCTTTGGTATTGCATGCTTGTGTGTACATGGAGAGAGAACGAGGTGTGTGTGTGTGTGTGTGTAAGAAGTCAATATCCTGACACAAATTTGCGCATCCCAAAATATCACACACTGTAACCAAGCATTATGTAACATAAAGAGGGCTCTTACAGTAGAGCTGCAAGGATGCTATACTCCATGAACCTCTATGGCCCCCACGTACGTTGTGCTCAAAATGCTTTGGAAGACATGCTACCATACATGTAACTTAAAATATCAAAGTTTTCTAATCACGAGACATATGATCAGTGACTTATGGGCAATTAGGTACGAAGTCCGGCCCGTGCCCCTGCAGAGACCATTCTCATCTTCAGTCTGCAGCACACGATTGTTTTTATTTTGCGTCAGTTTTTCATGGATGGCGGACATGTTTTTCAACCATCCATCCATCCATTTTCTGTACCGCTTGTTAGGGCTGTGCTATAAATGGAAGAATAACCGAAACTGACATTTAGAGATTCTAATCAATGTAAAACTGTTGGTTATTTCACCCGCCCCTCCATACCCCATCACAGGCCGCCAGGGAAGGCAAAGCGTCAAGGCTGCCAGAAGAAGTAAACACGTGACACTATTCCATCCAGTCTGACTGCTACTGTACACTACGCAGAATCAAACCGCGGCACATTTGTAAAGTCTGTGGCGTTGGCAGTACAAAGTGAGCAGGTTGTTCCCAAAAGGAATTCCATGTCAGATGTTTGGACGCATTTAGTGGCGAGTCACTTGTTTCAAAATGATACAAATATTGGCAGACTAAATAGTTGAGAGTGGGATAATCGTACATTAACCGAAATCAAGGCTTGAGGTTCGATTAATCGTGATTTTTGCCAAAATCCCGCAGCCCTACAGCTTGTCCTCACTAGGGGCGCGGTATGCGGAAAGCCTATCCCTGGTTTTTCAACCAGTCTTGCTGAAATTTTACATGCATTTGCTTGTCAGGTCCCAGCGGGTGTTTTGTAAAGTGCATTGCAAGCTGCGTTTTGGCCTTTTGTTTGCGTTTTAGGCAATTAAAAACTCAGGTTTGCATGTAGACAGGAGCATCATCATTAGCTTAATTGAAAATTTTTGTATTTTTTGTAACTGGTAGTTCTTCGATTCCTCATCATTGTTCGCATGCCTTTTCCACAAATGACTTTCTTCGGGCTTTGAATTGGTGAAATGGGGAAACTGCATTTTTAACAATACAGTCGAACCTCCGAAAACAATCTGTTCAGAGACAGTGGTTGACATCCAAGTTCTAATTTTATTTGGAATGTGAATTACTTAGTTCCAGGCTCAAGACGGCCCACCCTAAAACCTTTCTAAACTGTAAAGTGACATTAACAATCATAGCTGCATAAATAAACATAAATATAAAGGTAAGGCAGCATGCATGAGCCAGCGTGAATGAATGGAAAAGTCAAAAAGCACATGTGAGTTACAGACAGGAGTGTTAGGACATTGACTGGAAGATGGCCTCTGGTCTACCACACAATGTCTGCATGGTCATGGCATCGAGTAACGGACTTAATTAATAATAACGTCAAGAAAACAGGATATCTAAGAGGAATTTTCGGGGTTTGCTGTGTTGTGCTATAGAATATTAGCCATAGATGCATACAGTAACTACAGTATATCTCTGTCACCCTGGCTGATAAGGATAAGCTGTTCTATTCCTAGCCCAGATTACACCATGTGCTAATAATAAGATGACGAGAATGTGTTGCATGTGTCAGCTCAGCTGTAACCCACTGACACTGATTTCAACGCAAGCGAGAATCCAAATCATTCTGTTGTATAAGATGTTGTCATGTTGACTGTGCTGCGGTAGTAGCACCAACGTCGACGTCAGCAAATCTATCTTTACAAAGGCAGAATGTCAGTGACCTTTTCCGATCATCGATATCAAAATAAATTGGGTTTGCATTAACTTTGGGGATTAAATTAGAGTGTGGCAAGGTTACGAGGTCAGCAGGAATCAGGTGAATTGGAACATAGGAGATTAAAGTCAGGGAGGACCTACAGAATGACAAAGTAATGAAAGTCGGCCCTTTTTATTTGGCCTACATGGAAAAAAAACGTAATCGTCCTGTTCTTGTGTTAGGTTTAGCTGTTTTAAGTGTACCAGTGCATGAGTGTGTGTGTGTCCAACCAGACAGATCTATGCGGACCAGAGCCACAGTTAAAGGTTTTTCCGGACAATCCGCCAATTATTCCCCAGAAACATTCCCCCCTTTGTCGCCTTAAGGCTCCCAGGCCTGACAAGTCTAATGAGATTACGTGCAGTTGGCTGACAGCCTGGCATGTTTTAATTGTGGACTTGTGTTCTGTTTGTTTTACATCATGTCCATTACACACAGACTATAAATCCTATTTTGGAAACAGCCTGAGCTGAGGGGCAATAGCTAAAACGCTAGTGCCTTTTTAAAAGTTGGAAATACATACTGTATATTTTCCTGCTTAATAAAAATTGAGTCGAGCTTAGTGTTCGATTCTTTCCCAGGTTTGAAGAGAGAATTTACATTTGCACGAAACTGCAGAGTAAATATAGTTCTTCCATTTGAACTGGTACAACTCAGAGGGGTCTTTCTGCCTTCACATAGATGCTCAGTGTGTGTGCGTGTGCGTGTGCGTGTGCGTGTGTGTGTGTGTGCGCGCGCACATGTCCAATATGAGGGAGGCTGGACCAAACTCAACCATAAACATTCTCTTTCTCTATAAATACACACACACACACACACACACACACACACATACATATACATACACACACACATATATATATATATATATATATATATACATATATATATGGCAACAATTTAAAAAAAGGATGTTAAATAGTGTTCATTTTGATCAACAGTGTGTTAATATTTGCTCACAAGCAAGACTTGTCCTAATTGGTCAATAACAACTTATGCTATAATGTATAAAGATGAACATGCATATTTGGGACTTGTTTCTTAAACTCTAATTCACTATCAGCTGTTTAGACCCGATGTTTTAAAGGAAAACTTGTACATTTACTGTACATTTTATGAAATACACAGTAAAACTAGGTGTATAGAGAAAAATAGGAACAAATGCAATTAATTGTAGCTATTATAAAGTATACTATAAAATGATAGGTTTGTAGAATAAAATAGCAATACATTTTAGTAATTTTGTTGTTTTACGACTGCAAAAATGAAATGATATGCAGTGAAAATGATTGTACCATCGGATATACAGTACGCATTTTTCATTCGTACGAATAACATTTCACATTCAAGGTTGGCAGGTCTGTGAGTGTCTTCATTCACGATTGAACGATGCTGGTGCAGCAACTCATACGGTGGTTTGTACAGATGAATAAATTATCACGTTTGCAATCATATTTCAAATTGGGGAGCATGAAAACATGACATAAAATACACATATATGACACATGGTTTGTAGACTAAACGGATTTGTTGAATAAAAGGTAATAAATCTAATAAAGTCCACATTTTGTTTCATAAAGATCATCCATCCTCATTAGGGTCGCGGGGGCATGCCGGAGCCGATCCCAGCTGACTTCAGGCGACAGGCGTGGTACACCCTGGCCTGGTCGGCAGCCAATCGCAGGGCACATATAGACAAACAACCATTCATACCTATGTATAATTTAGAGTCGCCAATTAACATAACAACATTTGGAATGTGGGAGGAAACCGGAGTACCCGGAGAAAACCCACACACACACGGGGAGAACATGCAAACTCCACACAGAAATGCCCAACGGAGATTCGAACCCTGGTCTTCCCGATCTGGCTGTGACTGTGTGGCCAACATGCTAACCACTAGACCACCGTTTCATAACGATGAACTTGATTCATTCTGAATGTTCATTTTTTCTGAATTTGAAAAGAAAAACAATTTTATGGCATTGTTGTTTTTAGTTAATTATATTAATTAATATATATACATAAAAATAGATTAGTTGTATTATTTACATAAGTATTTAAGGTACCATTAAATTCTCCTTCCATCATCAGTTTGTTAGTCTTGTTTTTGTTGGCATATGAATGTCCTGGAAAAGTACCCAACTTTTCCCAGGTCGTCGTGTTGGCAAACATAAGCTCCCATTCACACACAAGCAACACCTTTTCTGGCACACCAGATCTTGCTGAGTTTTCTGCTGAGTTTGACACGTCTCTGTTTTAAAACGAAAACACGTGTCATGTTAATGCAAGTGCAGTAGTAGTCATGCCTAGTCAGTGTCAGCACTCTGCAGCATCTCTCAGAACTTTCACTTCCTCACACTTCCCTCTCTCAGACAGGGCTGCTGGTTGCATGTTACCAAGGTTACGTCGATGTTGTCATCGCGCTGTCTCAGTGTCCGTATCTGGACGCTAACTGGCAGGACAGCGAGGGCAACACTGCCCTCATCACTGCCGCGCAGGCAGGTAAGCCTCTTATGCTGATATTGGGTCAAATTCCAAACGTTAGAGGTTCCAATGTGTAGTGTATCTGTCACACGCATCAAAGCATGCTTGTTTTTTGTCTTTAGGTCACATCACAATCACCAACTACCTGCTCAACTACTACTCAGGTTTGGACATTGAGAGGAGAAACTGTCACGGCTTCACGGCTCTGATGAAAGCTGCCATGCAGGGTCGTGTTGAGTGTGTGCGCGCGCTCATGATGGCAGGTACCGTCTTTACATGTCGCTTGACCTTGGTACGTAGGCGCTTACGGAGGCAGTTACAGTGGAATCTGGCACATATGAAATATTTTGACCCCATAAGAAATAATGGAAGGACAGTCATTCCTCGTCACTTTGCGCTCGGAATATCTCAGCTTCGCCCTTATCACGTTTTTTTGGAAAATATATCAATAAATGATCAGTTTTGGGGTTGAATACGGCCTATTGTCAGTACAAAAATATGCATATTTAAGCAAATTGTACACATTGTTTTGCCCAATTTAAGCATTTTCAAGCATAAAAATGGCTAAATGAACTAAAATACAAATATAAGGCATTCAGAAGACACATTGAAAGACGTGATACCCAGTATATGTATCCATGACATATACTGGTCACTAGGTGTCAATAATGTTACATTGATGAGACGGTGAGGCACTATAGGAAGGAATGTACAGAACCCGGAAGGAACAAGGAAGTCTCCCAATGACTTATATTATGTCATATTTTCAAAGGTGACTATAGGGGTGTTATTTCATGTCTCGTGGCTCTAATAATGTTAAACTGTATTTAGAAGGTCAAACTGAACATATTTGATTCATACATAAGGAATCCTATGTCACGAAAATTCACTTTGGGTCTGGAATGAATAAGTATTATTTTTTTAAATCAGTGAAATAACTTGAAATTACTGAAATAAAAAACCTCTGGGGAGAAGTCATTTGACGGAACCTACTGGTACTGGCCGTTTCACTTTCAAGCATTTTGGCACGTCATTTTTTTGTTCTGTTCACCGATTATTTTACTTATGATATAGTATATATAATAATATAATATAATATAATAATATTATAAGTATACCCCTCAATTTTATTTCATATTACTTCAGATAAGCAAACTACTGAGCAAAGAAACAAAAGGTGGGTGTCCACCAAAAACCAGCTTTTTGTGAAAAGACACATTTCAAGCATACTTTCACTTTGACACAAATGTTTTTTGCTTTTGTGACAGCTCAAATATCTAAACAACTATACCAACATAACAATGCAAAAAATGGTTGTTTTAGATCAAAATAACAATTTATTTACAAATATAACACCACTAACTTTTTAAAATGTTCACATTTGGAACTAAACCGTGTGTGCATGCGTGTGTGCATGCATTAAAATTTCCTTACGTAACCTTCTGCATGCTAAACTCCTCCACGCTCTCTCACTTCCCCCTTGCTGTCGAGTGTGTTTTTACATGCAAAAGATGCATGATGAGCGCTCATCAAATGCATTTCTGCCACCTTGTGGCCGTTTTTATGGCTTAAACAGTCACACTCTTTTAGCGTGCAGTTGAGTCATCACCTCTTTTTGCCTTTCGCGAAAAAAAACCCGTAAAAGATGTACAAATACGTCTTTGGAAGCAGGCATTTGGGTTTACAAAAACGTATAAATACGTCTTTGGTATTGAATGAGTTAAGACACTTTTATGTCCTCCACTTGTTGCCGGTCAAAAGACATCAGAGACAGAATTGTAGACCTACACAAGGCCGGGATAAGCTATGGCGCTATAGGATAGGCAAGCAGCTTGGTGAGACAAAATCAAGTGTATTTGCAATAATTAAAAGAATAGAAGACTTACTTAATCTTCCTCGTACAGGATGTTGTCATCGCGCTTCCAGCATGACAATGATCCTAAACACACCGCCCAGGCAACGAAGGAGTGGCTTCGTAAGAACCATTTCAAGGTCCTGGAGTGGCCAAGTCAGTCTCCAGACCACAAACCTATAGAAAACCTGTGGAGGGAGTTGAAAGTCTGCCTCAAAACTTGACAGATTTGGAAAAGATCTGCATGGAGGAATGGGACAATGGGACAAAATACCAGCTATAGTGTGTCCTCTGTCATTGGACAAGTACTGAGTTGATGTTTGTGTTAGTGTCCAATTGTTTATTTTCCTGTCCATTATACAAATAAATTGTTTAAATTATCAAATGAGATTGGATGGAAATTACACACCTCTCATCTTTTTAAGTGGGAAAACTTGCCCAAATACTTTTTGGCCTCACAGGGGGCCAATCAGCCGCTTCCTGCAAAAAACGACCACAAAAAGATGAAATATACCAAGCATCCACTGCACCTGACAGTATCAATGACAGGCTTGCATTGACTGTCCGTTGCAGGAGCCACCCTAAACGCACGAGACTGTGGCCGCCAAATGACCGCCAGGGAGTGGGCAATGTTCACTGGGCGCTATGAAACAGCCTGGGTGATGGGTCGACTCATGGAACGACCCTGCCCGCGCCAAATCAACAATGCATACAGGTAAAAAAAAACAAGTTTTCTACCTGAAGTCTGTCTTAAAGGAACTAACAGCCATGTTGCTTTCGCAGTCTAGAATGGCCGTCGCTGGCATCACTGGTGGCCAATGCCCAGGAGCCCCGTGGTTGCCTTAAGCGTCTCTCGGACATGGTGCGTGACATCTTCAACATTGCCAATGTTACCAACCCTGAAGACTCCGGCGTCATTGACCACCTGGTGTCTGTGACGACAGCCATCCGGAGCCCTTTCATTGCAGTCACCTGTCGCACGGTGTGTCCAGACAGCCCCCCGAGCGTGGGCAAACGACGCTACGCCGTTGCTGAAATCATCCGCTATCAGCGAGCCAAAGAGCTCAGTGCCATCAATACAGACAGGGTGGACACCCACCTCAAGCTCTTCCAAAACTCCAGGGTCACTCTGGTGCCTAAGCCCGCTTCTGACCGGCGAGCCAGCCTTCAGATGCAGAGCGCAGTGCCTCGAACAAGGAGCTCCAGCCTGGGAATGTTGTCTTATAATGGAGCCGAGCTACGAAGGACCAGCCTGCTGCCGCTGCACATGGTGCTCAGGAGGAGCAGCATCAGGCCGGGGTGGACCATCCCCAAGGTGAGGGTGTCCAAAGCCCCCACGCCCACTTACGAGCCAGAAAAGGTGCGCAGGAAGACCAGTACCAAAGATGGAGGCGGCAGGCATTTGCTGCAGATCCCCAAGTGGCGATACAAGGAGCTAAAAGAGGAGAGGAGGAAAGCAGAGGATGCTGAGAGGAGGAGACTGGAGGCCATAACCAAGAGGCATCTCTCTGTCAGGAACAGGAAGTAGTCTCATGCACACTAAACCAAAAAAAAAAACAAATACGCTGGACTCAGGGTGAGTTTAGAATTCCCAGCAGTGTTTGGAAAACACAAGACAATGTTGCTTTTGTATCCTTAAATGAACTCCATAGCATCTTAGATGGCTGCCACCTAGCCAGGGTCTTGATACTTGAAGCTAGCACATTCTCATATTTATTGCAGCCCAAAAGGCCAAACTGATATTTTCTTACTTTTTTCTAGTTTTCCACTGCAATCCAATCTTTGTATGTATTTTTTTACCGATGGAAAGTCAAACAGCTTTCACTTGTCAAAAAACCAAACACGGAGTTTAGGAAAATATGTTGAAAAGCCGGCAAAAAGTTGAGCGTGATGTTGAAGATTTTCTAGCAATGTGTTTCACCAAAAATAGCAAATCTTGAATCTGGCCATCTATTTTTCCACAAAGATGTTTGGTATGTTGAGCTGAAAATGTGATATTGGCTAAATGATTATTTATTCATAATTACATAAAAAAGATTTTGCTCTCATTTAAAAGCTGATATGGCTTGAGGGCTTGTTTTTTTAATAACAGAAATAATTTAGACTAACCCTAAAAAGATGTCTGTTTTGTGCAAATGATCCATGATGTCTCTGAGAATATGTGACATAATTACAGGCTTTATGATGACAAACCAATGAATGTACGTTGCATGTATGTTTTTTTATACTAGAAATCAAAATGCTTTTTAATGACGTTCTGACTTTTCAGACTTGAGTTTTATCATGCATTTACAAACATAGTACCCATTTTTTCTCCAGTCTGAAGGCAAAGACAAAATTGTGGAGCACTATTGTGACGTCACACTCTGAATTTTATCAAATGCATTGGGAAAGCTCGACTGTTTACATGAAAACACACACTGGTGACGCTGGTGCTTCATATGGATGCAATGCTGATGGCAGGGCATGGGGGAATAACGCTTCTACTTGGACTTGTGTGTGCATTCTTTCATCTTTTCTTCATTTTTGGTGTGAAACCAAAAGTAGTAATACATAATACTATTTACTATGTATATTATGGGTGTACCCAATCATATAAGACATTTTATGTACCAAAATATTAGGTACGCTTTCGGTCGAATTATTAGGTACACCTAAAGCCAAAATATTAGGTACCCCTTTGGTCTGATTTTTAGGTACACCCAAAATATTAGGTACCCTGTTGGTCGAATTATTAGGTACACCAAAAATATTAGAAACACTTTTGGTCAAATTATTAGGCCCACCTAAGGCCAAAATATTTGGTACCCCTTTGGTCTGATTATTAGGTACACCCAAAATATTAGGCACACCCATGTGACCAAAATATTAGGTACACCATTGGTCTAATGATTAGGTACACCAGACGCCAAAATATTAGGTACACCTTTGGTCTTATGATTAGGTACACCAGACGCCAAAATATTAGGTACACCTTTGGTCTTATGATTAGGTACACCAGACGCCAAAATATTAGGTACACCTTTGGTCTTATGATTAGGTACACCAAAACCCAAATTATTAGGTACACTTTGGGGTGTACCTAATTATGTGACCAAAAAAGGCTGGTCGATTTATTAGGGACGGCAAAACTCACTTTTTCTGCCTCTGATTTGGTATATATAGTAAAAACTATATATATATACTTTCTACTATATACTTATACACTATATATCTATATACCCACAATATTAGGTACCCCTTTGGTCGAATTATTAGGTACACCCAAAATATTAGGTACACGTTTGGTCGATTTATTAGGCACACTTAAGGCCAAAATATTAGGTACCCCCTTTGGTCGAATTATAAGGTACACTCAAAATATTAGGTACACGTTTGGTCGATTTATTAGGCACACTTAAGGCCAAAATATTAGGTACCCCTTTGGTCGAATTATTAGGGACACCCAAAATATTAGGTACACCCCAAGGCCAAAATATTAGGTACACCCTTGGTCTAATGATTAGGTACACCAAAAGCCAAATTATTAGGTACACTTTGGGTGTACCTAATTATGTGACCAAAAAAGGCTGGTCGATTTATTAGGGACGGCAAAACTCACTTTTTCTGCCTCTGATTTGGTATATATAGTAAAAAACTATATATATATACTTTCTACTATATACTTATACACTATATATCTATATACCCACAATATTAGGTACCCCTTTGGTCGAATTATTAGGTACACCCAAAATATTAGGTACACGTTTGGTCGATTTATTAGGCACACCTAAGGCCAAAATATTAGGTACCCCCTTTGGTCTGATTATTAGGTACACCCAAAATATTAGGTACACTTTTGGTCAAATTATTAGGCACACCTAAGGCCAAAATATTAGGTACCCCTTTGGTCTGATTATTAGGGACACCCAAAATATTAGGTACACCCCAAGGCCAAAATATTAGGTACACCCTTGGTCTAATGATTAGGTACACCAAAAGCCAAATTATTAGGTACACTTTGGGTGTACCTAATTATGTGACCAAAAAAGGCTGGTCGATTTATTAGGGACGGCAAAACTCACTTTTTCTGCCTCTGATTTGGTATATATAGTAAAAAACTATATATATATACTTTCTACTATATACTTATACACTATATATCTATATACCCACAATATTAGGTACCCCTTTGGTCGAATTATTAGGTACACCCAAAATATTAGGTACACGTTTGGTCGATTTATTAGGCACACTTAAGGCCAAAATATTAGGTACCCCCTTTGGTCGAATTATAAGGTACACTCAAAATATTAGGTACACGTTTGGTCGATTTATTAGGCACACTTAAGGCCAAAATATTAGGTACCCCTTTGGTCGAATTATTAGGGACACCCAAAATATTAGGTACACCCCAAGGCCAAAATATTAGGTACACCCTTGGTCTAATGATTAGGTACACCAAAAGCCAAATTATTAGGTACACTTTGGGTGTACCTAATTATGTGACCAAAAAAGGCTGGTCGATTTATTAGGGACGGCAAAACTCACTTTTTCTGCCTCTGATTTGGTATATATAGTAAAAAACTATATATATATACTTTCTACTATATACTTATACACTATATATCTATATACCCACAATATTAGGTACCCCTTTGGTCGAATTATTAGGTACACCCAAAATATTAGGTACACGTTTGGTCGATTTATTAGGCACACTTAAGGCCAAAATATTAGGTACCCCCTTTGGTCTGATTATTTTGTACACCCAAAATATTAGGTACACTTTTGGTCTTATTATTAGGTACACCCAAAATATTAGGTACACCTTTGGTCGAATTATTAGATACACCCAAAATATTAGGTACACATTTGGTCTAATTATTAGGTACACCCAAAATATTAGGTGCACCTTTGGTCGAATTATTAGGTACACCCAAAATATTAGGTACCTTTTGGTCTAATTATTAGGCACACCTCAGGCCTAAATATTAGGTACACTTTTGGTCTAATAATTAGAAACACCATTGGTCTAATGATTAGGTACACCCAAGGCCAAAATATTAGGTACACCCAAAATATTAGGTACACTTTTGGTCAAATTATTAGGCACACCTAAGGCCAAAATATTAGGTACACTTTCGGTCGAATTATTAGGTACACCCAAAACATTAGGTACACCCAAGGCCAAAATATTAGGTATACCTTTGGTCTAATGATTAGGTACACCAAAAGCCAAATTATTAGGTACACTTTGGGTGTACCTAATTATGTGACCAAAAACAGCTGGTCAATTTATTAGGGACGGCAAAACTTACTTTTTCTGCCTCTGATTTGGTATATATAGTAAAAAACTATATATATATACTTTCTACTATATACTTATACACTATATATCTATATACCCACAATATTAGGTACCCCTTTGGTCGAATTATTAGGTACACCCAAAATATTAGGTACACGTTTGGTCGATTTATTAGGCACACCTAAGGCCAAAATATTAGGTACCCCCTTGGTCGAATTATAAGGTACACCCAAAATATTAGGTACACGTTTGGTCGATTTATTAGGCACACTTAAGGCCAAAATATTAGGTACCCCTTTGGTCGAATTATTAGGGACACCCAAAATATTAGGTGCACCTTTGGTCGAATTATTAGGTACACCCAAAATATTAGGTACACTTTTGGTCGATTTATTAGGCACACCTAAGGCCAAAATATTAGGTACCCCCTTTGGTCTGATTATTAGGGACACCCAAAATATTAGGTACACTTTCGGTCGAATTATTAAGCACACCTAAGGCCAAAATATTAGGTACACCCAAAATATTAGGTACACCCCAAGGCCAAAATATTAGGTACACCCTTGGTCTAATGATTAGGTACACTTTGGGTGTACCTAATTATGTGACCAAAAAAGGCTGGTCGATTTATTAGGGACGGCAAAACTCACTTTTTCTGCCTCTGATTTGGTATATATAGTAAAAAACTATATATATATACTTTCTACTATATACTTATACACTATATATCTATATACCCACAATATTAGGTACCCCTTTGGTCGAATTATTAGGTACACCCAAAATATTAGGTACACATTTGGTCGATTCATTAGGCACACCTAAGGCCAAAATATTAGGTACCCTTTTGGTCACATAATTAGGTACACCCAAAATATTAGGTACACGTTTGGTCTAATTATTAGGTACACCCAAAATATTAGGTACACGTTTGGTCTAATTATTAGGTACACCCAAAATATTAGGTACACTTTTAGTCTAATTATTAGGCACACCTAAGGCCAAAATATTAGGTACCCCTTTGGTCTGATTATTAGGTACACCCAAAATATTAGGTACACTTTTGGTCGACTTATTAGGTACATTTGACCCATTTGGTCTAATGATTAAGTACACCTGAGGTCAAAATATTAGGTACACTTTAGGCCTAATGATTAAGTACACCGAAAATATTAGTGTCACTTTTGGGGTGTACCTATGCTTTAGTCCAAATGTGTACTTAATAATTTGGGTGTAGCTCATATGTAGGCAAGTCTTTTTCTATTTTATATTGAGAACACCAACTATATTTGACTTATATGTATTCTTAATCTTTACTATTCTTAATAATAGCTCATAGTCAGAGGTCAGTATGTGTGATCAATCCAAACGTATGAACCCTGAATGCATCACACATATTCAGGTCATGATTGTAGCTGGGCCAGCAGTTTGCAACGTAACCTACAGGCTCCTCCTCTTCCTCTATGACCCAAATCTGCTTTAATAAGGATAAAATAAAATCTATACTGTACATCACTACTGATATGCCAGCTATTATGTCAGCATGACCTCATTCCACACCAGCATTTTCAGGAGAGAATTTGGGTGGTAGCCCCCTGCTGGGCGTCTGTAAAACAGCACAATTTGAATCAGATACACATTTAATTTCTATGCAAGGTTTGCAAAGTTAGTCTCCAGACTTTTGTCATTAGAAAGTAGCATCACTAATTACTATAATTAAGAAGCAATGGTAATATTACACATGCTACTGTAAATGTTGCATTCTATTCTATTCTTAAATGATGGAATTTCTTACTAATATAAAGTAGGTCTTTTCTAATGAACTCCATTTCTGAAAAGCTGCAGCATTTGAATAAATGATTACAATGAAACACCATCTGAACTAAAAATAAACAAAGCCATCCTTATAAACTTGACCCGAGTTTTTCTTCTGTTCAACTGGATTGGCCGTTGCAGTATGTCAGCGTAACTTACCTTATCACAACGACCATGAACGGCAGGTTGTGACATCGCTTTGACTCTCACGCATGGCGGCTTGTTGACAAGGGATGACTTTGAGGTCACATTGTCACACAAACGTCCAGTTTGGACAGGATGAAGGTGATTCTCAGGATGCCGAGGGTCACATGGCCAACAACGGGTGGTGGGTGCTCAAGAGTGAGGTCAGCGAGTGCTGCTTTACCAGAAGAACGACTGACTTGGTGAGCAGGATACTCACCAAAAAATAAACATGGCTACATTCAAGTGCAGGTTGAGATTCTTTATTCCGACAAAAGTAAACATATTGAGCAAATGTGGCATCACTTTCAAGTCAATTTCCATAAAGAAATACGGCCAGAGAACAGGCTGCTGCCAAACAGAAAGGAAATGTGGGAGGTGCATTTAATTATCAGGCCCCTCTGGTGTGGAACCATCTCCCCCACTCAATCCGGGGGGCAGACACCCTCTCTCGAGTTGGAAGTGCGCCCTGATATCAGACACACTCCTCTGTGTTCCTCAGACTAAGGCTCCTGGCTTGATCTACCATCTATCCCTCTACTCTATTTGATATCGGAACCCAACCGGTCGAGACAGACGGCCGCCCCACCCCACAGAGCCTGGGTTCTGTTCAAGGTTTCTTCCCCAGAGGGAGTTTTTCCTTGTCTCCGTCACCAAGTGCTTGCTCATGTGGGGTTTCAGTTGGTTCTCTGGTTTTCATTTCTGAATGTGACCTTGATGTGTAAAGTGATTTGGCACTAAATGAACACATTGAATTGTATCTGAAGCGGACAAAAAGAAAGCTGCAGTGTGAAGTACACCTTTTGAACCCACTCTTATACAAAATACCACACAATGAAGTGCTTGGGGTTTGGACAGGTGTGATATACAAGTGTGCACGTCTGATGGTCCAAGGCATGCTCGGGTCATTCGTGTGTATGCTCAGACACTTGAAAAAGAGGAAGAGACAACATTGTTGGGGAACCCACACTACCTGTCCCTGGGGTCCTGGCAGGATGCATAAACGGCACAACAGTCCACTTTTGGCAACGTCACGCAACCTGTTTTTTTCCAGGCTGCTTCCATGGCACCTTTCTGACAGACACGCGTACAAAAGACGTTTGTAATCTGGAATTAAGGCTCTTCCTCAATCATCCATTCATGAGACCTCAGCTAGGAAAACATTCCATGTGTCGCTCCAGTTTGGGGTCTTTCTCCTAAATTCTGAGCACAGATTTAACAGCATGGTGCCCCCACGTGGACCTCGTTTTCGGAGATTTACAGAAAGCAAACATGGAATTTAATTACAAATATTTGTCATTTAATATTGTATTCTGGAAAAAAGTTCATTAAAAAAAGGGACTGCATTTATTAGTTGTATTTCCATTTACTTTGATTATATACAGTACATTTTTGAAATAATATCTCCGAACCCCAAAAGAGGCAGCGAGTATCCGACGAGACAACACAGCTGGAATTTGGCGTGTGAGCTCGCTGCAGCAGGTTCTTTCCAACTTTAGACCGCACCAACCGCTTTATTGGGCTAACACGACCTGACAGGACACCTGCTTGTGTAAAGATGGATTACACGCAACAACACCTGGTGCACACACTTAGAGACACGCGTGTGGCTTGAGGGGGGGAGGAGGGGGAGGAAAATGGACGGCCCTTGGAATGATGTTCCTGTTTCATTTCCAAAACACCAGCTGAGCCCTCGTCCCTCTGTGCCCACAGTTAATTCACCACGGGACGCTTAAACTAGCACGCTTATTCGGCTGCAACTTTTTTGGATGCAATTATTTAAGCACGGAGGAACCTTCAAAGTTTAAGGAAAAATGCCTCAGAAGTTATGATTATTTAAGTTAACGATTGTTTTCTTACTCAATTAACCTCACGCTTGTTTTTTGGATTAATCGAGTCATCGTTAGGACCCTAGACCCCCCCCCAGACCAGGGGTGTCCACTTTGGCTCAGTCACATGGTGAAAAATGAAACGAAGCAACTTTACCCATTTTCGATTTCGTAACACACGTAGGAGCTATGCTGAGAGGTTCGATGTATTTTAAGAAAAAAAAGCATCTCATCTTTGTGATGTTTGTGCAAAAGCATCAACTTCACCCTTTCCCCTATTTTT